>NC_034174.2:44477013-45677013 GCF_002021735.2 Oncorhynchus kisutch | reverse complement strand
ATCCCTTTAAATGGAGCGAAGGCAGGCAATGGAACAGAGAGCTTTCAGGAAAATCAGCACTTCTGGGTTGGATTTTCCTCTGGTTTTCGCCTGCAATATCAGTTCTGTTATACTCACAGACAATATTTTTGACAGTTTTGGAAACTTTTAGAGTATTGTCTAACCTAATCTGACAATTTAATGCATACTCTAGTTTCTGGGCCTGAGAAAAAGGCAGTTTCATTTGGGTACGTTTTTCATCCAAACATCAAAATACTGCCCCCTACACTCAAGAGGTTTTAACTACATGAGTTTAACCTGAGGATTAAAAAGGAACAACCGGCTTGCTTCAGGAAACACCCACACATCTGATACTAACAATATCACCGACAAACTCCAGAAAGAAAACATGTACAAGTGTTACTATCAACACTTCTATGATTCTCAATTAAATGAGTGGTAGTATTCCAGATGTTTAACAGAGGACTGGACAGTAACATGAAAGTACAGCAGTTGCATACTGTAAAACCTGAGCCATCTCGCTGTCTTTAGATGTCTCTGACATGTTGACTAGCTTCCTGCGTAGAGTTGTTTGTCATTTGAAACCACTCCTTCTATAGACCAGTCACTGTTTCACTATGAGGCTGATGCTCTCCCCTAACTGTTCTCAGCTCTCTCAAATGGTTCTTTAAAAAAGGCAGCATAGTTAAACACTGAGGTCAACTTTAATTTTTTGCCTCTATTTACTATAGAAGTACGTGTTATAGTTATAACAAAAGGGAAACATCCATATTTAGTTATCGAGCGCTGTGGTAGTGGCGAAATTCAGCCAATGGGCCTGCAGACATTCCGTAATTTAGACACAAAAATTATTCAAGACTTAAAAACTTGAATAAATACTTTTTATTTTCAATATTTTGAAACAGTGTTCGATGTCTCAATGCAATCTACTAAACTGCCAAAATAGTTGCACAGCCATTTTAAATGATAATGTAGCGACCCTGGTTTATAGCCACGGATATCAACTCTGCCACATGAGCACGCTTTTGTGGCACAGTTGATGGCGTGCTGGGCTTCTGGCCAGAAGGTTGAGGGTTTGAGCCGCACTCACTGTGTCACGCCTTGGTCTTAGTGTTTTGTGTTTTCGTTATATATTTTGGTCAGGCCAGGGTGTGACATGGGTTTACGTGTTGTGTTTCGTATTGGGGTTTTATAGGATTTGGGATTGCTAGGTTTAGGGGTGTGTCTAGTTAGGCTTGGCTGCCTGAGGCGGTTCTTGATCAGAGTCAGGTGCTTCTCGTTGCCTCTGATTGGGAACCGTATTTAGGTAGCCTGAGTTCGCTTTGTCTTTCGTGGGTGATTGTTCCTGTCTCTGTGTAGTTTCACCAGATAGGCTGTAATTAGGTTTCACGTTCCGTTTGTTGTTTTCGTATTTATTAGTTATTTCATGTATCGTCACTTTTTTCATTAAAGACATGAGTAACCACCACGCTGCATTTCGGTCCTCTCATTCAACGAACGAAGAACGTCGTTACAGAATCACCCACCACACACGGACCGAGCGGCGTGGTTACAGGCAGCGACCGCAGGAAAAGCGAAAGGAGGACGTTATGGACAGCAATGGCATGGAGTATACGACGTGGGAAGAAATCGACAGGTGGGCGGCCGACCCAGAGAGAGTGCAGGAGCCCGCATGGGATTCGCTAGAACAGTGCGAAGAAGGCTATAGGCGAATGGAGTTGGAGAAACAAACACGGTTGGCAAGGAAACCCGAAAAGCACCCCCAAAAATGTATTGGGGGGGGGCTCAGAGGGAGAGTGGCTGAGTCGGGTGTCAGACCTGAGCCAACTCTCCCTGCTAATCGTGAAGAGCAGTTGCAGTGGGAGAGGCTGCATCACTTGGAGTATTGGACATGGGAGGAGGAACTGGACGGAAAAGGACCCTGGGCTCAGCCTGGAGAATATCGCCTTCCCAAGGAAGAACTAGAGGCGGCTAAAGCAGAGAGGCGCTGGTATGAGGAGGCAGCACGGCGACGCGGATGGAAGCCTGAGAGTCGGCCCCAAAAATGAGAGTCGGCCCCATTTTTGGGGGGGGGGGCTTACAGGGAGTATGGCTATGCCAGGTAGGAGACCTGCGCAAACTCCCTGTGCTTACTGGGGGGCTAAAGAGACCGGGCAGGCACCGTGTTATGCTAGTGAGCGCACGGTGTCTCCAGTACGGGTGCATAGCCCGGTACGGTTCATACCAGCCCTTCGTATTGGCCGGGCTAGAGTGGGCATCGAGCCAGGTAAGCTTGGGCAGGCTCGGTGCTCAAGAGCTCCAGTGCGCCTGCACGGTCCGGTCTATCCAGAGCCACCTCCACACACCAGTCCTCCGGTAGCAGCTCCCCGCACCAGGCTTCCTGTGCGTGTCCTCGCTCCAGTATCACCAGTGCCCGCACCACGCATCAGGCCTACAGTGCGCCTCGCCTCTCCTGCTCTGTCGGAGTCTCCCGCCTGTTCAGCGCAGCCAGCGTTTTCCTCCTCTCCTGCGCTGTCGGAGTCTCCTGTCTGTTCAGCGCAGCCAGCGTTTTCCTCCTCTCCTGCGCTGTCAGAGTCTCCCGCCTGTTCAGCGCTATCAGAGCCTTTCTTCTCTACAGCGCTGCCGGAGCCTCCTGCCTGTTTGAAGCAGCCTGAGCTGCCAGTCTGCAGGGTGCTGTCAGCCTGCATGGAGCAGTTAGAGCTGTCAGTCTGCATGAAGCAGCCAGAGATGTCAGTCTGCAAGGAGCTGCCAGTCTGCAGGGAGCTGTCAGTCTGCAAGGAGCTGCCAGTCTGCAAGGAGCTGCCAGTCTGCAAGGAGCTGTCAGCCTGCATGGAGCAGTCAGAGCTGTCAGTCTGCAAGGAGCTGCCAGTCTGCAGGGAGCTGTCAGTCTGCAAGGAGCTGTCAGTCTGCAAGGAGCTGTCAGCCTGCATGGAGCAGTCAGAGCTGTCAGTCTGCAAAGAGCTGCCAGTCTGCAAGGAGCTGTCAGCCTGCATGGAGCAGTCAGAGCTGTCAGTCTGCATAGAGCAGCTAGATCCGCCAGTCAACCAGAATCTTCCAGATCTGCTAGTCAACCTGAATCTTCCAGATCCGCCAGCGAGCCAGGATCTACCGGAGCCTACTACCTACCTGAGCTTCAATTCAGTACTGGGCTTCCTCTCAGTACTGGGCTTCCTCTCAGTACTGGGCTTCCTCTCAGTACTGGGCTTCCTCTCAGTACTGGGCTTCCCCTCAGTTCCGGGCTGCCCCTCAGTTCCGGGCTGCCCCTCAGTCCCGAGCTGCCCCTCAGTCCCGAGCTGCCTCAGTCCCGAGCTGCCCCTCAGTCCCGAGCTGCCCCTCAGTCCCGAGCTGCCCCTCAGTCCCGAGCTGCCCCTCAGTCCCGAGATGCCCCTCAGTCACGAGCTGCTCCTTAGTTCTGTGGGGTTCTGGGTGAGGACTATTAGGCCATGGTCGGCGGCGAGGGTGGATTATCCCAGGACGCGAAGGGGAGGAACTAGGACATTAATGAAGTGGGGTCCACGTCCCGAGCCGGAGCCGCCACCAATGACAGACGCCCACCCGGACCCTCCCTAAGGTTTTGAGGTGCGTCCGGGAGTCCGCACCTTGGGGGGGGGGGGTTCTGTCACGCCTTGGTCTTAGTGTTTTGTTTTTTCGTTATATATTTTGGTCAGGCCAGGGTGTGACATGGGTTTACGTGTTGTGTTTCGTATTGGGGTTTTATAGGATTTGGGATTGCTAGGTTTAGGGGCTTGGCTGCCTGAGGCGGTTCTCAATCAGCAGTCAGGTGCTTCTCGTTGCCTCTGATTGGGAACCGTATTTAGGTAGCCTGAGTTCGCTTTGTCTTTCGTGGGTGATTGTTCCTGTCTCTGTGTAGTTTCACCAGATAGGCTGTAATTAGGTTTCACGTTCCGTTTGTTGTTTTCGTATTTATTAGTTATTTCATGTATCGTCACTTTTTTCATTAAAGACATGAGTAACCACCACGCTGCATTTCGGTCCTCTCTTTCAACGAACGAAGAACGTCGTTACACACTGCCTGTTTCATTACTTTCCAGCGTCCTCCTTTCAAAGAGCGAGTCCTCGCGCTAGCCCATGCCTCGAACCCCCCCTTCAATATAATGAAACGGGCAGGGAGTGCGGCTCAAACACTCAACATTCTGTCCCGAAGCCCAGCGCGCCATTGACTGTGCCACAAAAGCATGCTCGTGTGCAGTGGCGGTTCTCTTGTATGGCTCCTTGGGCGAACCCCCCCTTCAGCGCTCCCTCCAACTGTAATTTCTATTCAGACATTTGGAACAACACAAATAAATAATCATAACATTTAAAACTATATAAATATTTAAAAAATATATACAACACTGTCAACCAAGAGTCAAGACTAAACCAATTCACCTTGGTGGTGTGCAGACTGGTTTTATATTATTCTAAAGGATTTGATACAAACCAGAAAAAAATGCAACAATATGTCTGTGAAACTATACACTACCGTTCTAAAGTTTGGTGTTTTGCGTGTACTATTTAATGAAGCTGCCAGTTGAGGACTTGTTAGGCGTCTGTTTCTCAAACTAGACACTAATGTATTTGTCCTCTTGCTCAGTTGTGCACCGGGGCCCCCCACTCCCCTTTCTATTCTGGTTAGAGCCAGTTTGCACTGTTCTGTGAAGGGAGTGGAACACAGTGTTGTTTCTTGGCAATTTCTATCTGTGCTAACATAGGTGCAAAAGGGTTTTCCTATGATCGATTAGCCTTTTAAAATGATAAACTTAGCTAACACAATGTGCCATTGGAACACAGGAGTGATGATTTGCCTGTAATTGGCCTCTGTACACCTATGTGGATATTCCATAAAAAACCCTGCCTTTTCCAACTACAATAGTAATTTACAACATTAACAATGTCTGCACTGTATTTCTGATCATTTTGATGTTATTTTAAATGGACAAAAAATGTGCTTTTCTTTCAAAACAAGAACATTTCCAAGTGACCCCAACCTTTTAAACGGCAGTGTATATTCACAGTATTATGAATGAATTGTGGTTTATTTGGTAGAATTTCGTAGTGTGACTGATTTGACTCATTGCATTAGTACTGTACAAAGTTAGAGGTGCGCTATTTGAGAGATTCCCCTGCTCCCCCTACCTCGGGCTTCCAGTGGGGAGACCTGAGATCAACCTACCCCCGCCCCCAACCCCATCTCGTACGTCTGAGTGGGAGACCTTCCCAGGCAGTAGCCTGCCTAGCTCACAAACTAGAATCAGGGCGCCCACTCGGACAAGGTTAATTGACCCACAGTCCCACACTGTGACATGATATCTTGACGTGACGTGCAAATTAGCAATAGAAAACCAATTGCGCAAATGTCACCATTCCTAAAATATTTTGTGCAGGCGCCCCTTTACCGCCCCCAGCAAGATGCCGCCCCGGGCGGCTGCTGATGTTGCCTATACCTAAATCCGCCACTGCTCGTGTGGCAAAGTCAATATCCATGCTTATAAACTAGGGTAGTTACAATATTATGGGACACCATTATTTTCTTACCAGTGTGGTGACAGGCCCATGGTGAGTGTCCAAGGATGTTTTATGTCTGTCAGGAGCTACTGAGCACAGACAAATGTAGGTCTGGTGATGCTGAGCACACTCTTTCCATCGCTCTCTCTTCTTTCTTGTTCTTTCTCCCTCCTCCTTGTTCACTTTTTCCTATCCTGGCTTTTTAAAGCTCCCCTGACAGCTGTTTGAATTCCCACCAGCTGAGTTCCCTCACACCAACACACACACCAATAGGGAAGTATTCATGGTTTCCAAGGGCTGGTGATAAAGACAGATTACAGATCAAGCTCAACCCCAAAATAACACACATACAAAACTGGCATAAACAGTTTCTCTGGACCCCCGCAAAGTCGGAGTAACGATCGCTGTCCATGGTTCTGAAATTGCGGCATGTCTGCATGCCTATCTAATCGATGATAGGATTTCTGTGGTGCCAGGGCTTGGCCTTGCTTATGCTAATTGATACATGTTTATTGGTAGGCCTATTTGATCGTCATTTTCTCATGTTAAGCCTAACATTTCACGAAGCTATACACCGTGTCGCAATGCTGCCATTTTTAGACTGCTCGCTGGTGGCAATAATGGAATTACTTGTTCAGTAAGGCCTAATTAAAATTGGAAATTCAAACATTGCAGATTGTAAAATAAATGTTCGACGCAATAGCATACTATGCAGCTATCATTTTTTAGAATACACAACTGTCCTCTATTGGCTACCTGAACCTGCATGACATGAGCCTTCCCCGCGCTCTCTCCCAGCTTGGACAGAAAGTTGGCCGTAAAACCAGTCTTAATGCGAAATAATGCCGTCAGTTCACCCTCAAAACACTAGCTTACTAGGGATTGTTTCATTATTCAGTGTACTATCTATAGCTATATACCGTATTTAGCTGCTATTTAAAACACGTTTTATTATAATGTGACACATCAAACAGCCTAACAATGAGGGAAAAAGTATTCGGCTTGAGCATACATTCAGCCACTATTTATTGTTTAACTCAGCGGGTTTTGTCAGACTAATATCCTGGACAAATGGGCTGCAATATTCAAGGTAAATTTAATTAAATACAATTAAATCCAACTTGAGAGACTCCCCTGCTCTCCTTAAGTTCTCATTTTTTGTGTGCAAATGGTTTCATCACTGCTTGTTGGCCTAGGTTGCGGCCCGACTGCGTTTTTTTTTTTTGCTCTAGCGCAGGGGTCGGCAACTCCAGTCCTTGAGGGCCAGACTGGAGTCACACTTTTTCTCCATCCCTAGCATACACAGCTGATTAATCAAATTGCATTCTAAACTAAAGATCATGATTAGGTGCTTATTGGAGTCAGGTGTGTTAGCTGGGGCTGATCAGGCCCTTGAGGAATGGAATTGCCCACCTCTGCTCTAGGGTTTGATCACTATACTATGTGATCCACTGCCAAAATGTGGTGGCTTTTCATTAGCTTTTCAGCAGCCGTGGCATCACGGTGGGTGCTATACTGAACAAAGATATAAACGCAACATGTAAAGTGTTGGTCCCATTTTTCATGAGCTGAAATAAAAGATCCCAGAAAATGTCCATATGCACAAAAAGCTTATTTCTCTCAAATGTTGTGCACAAACTTGCTTACATCCGTGTTAGTGAGCATTTCTCCTTTGCCAAAATAATCCATCCACCTGGACAGGTGTGGCATATCAAGAAGCTGATTAAACAGCATGACCATTACAAATGTGCACCTGTCTCAAGTTGAGGGGGTGTGCTATTTGCATGCTGACTGCAGAAATGTCCAACAGAGCTGTTGCCAGAGAACCAAATGTTAATTTCTCTACCGTAAGCCACATCCAACGCCATTTTAGAGACTTTGGCAGAACATCCAGCCAGCCTCAACTGCAGCCCAGGACCTCCACATCCGGCTTCTTCACCTGCAGGGTTGTCTGAAGAGGCATGAGTTATGAAGTGTAACTCAATAAAATCGTTTATATTTTTGTAAAGTATACATTCCTGGCAACGGAGGACCAGACAAGCGGCTCCAATGGAGTGACTGACGATTCAGAGAAACAGGTGTGGTGGGCTGTTGAAGAGCTCGGGGCCTGCTTTATCTGACTGTCGTTGTTTCTTCTTGGCGTTCCCATCGATGCCCCCGCCACGATAACTACACTGCCTTTCCAGCCCAAACTGCCCCAACTTGATCCCAAACCGACTGAGACTGTCTCCATCGTTTACATTGTTTAAACTTTTTATGCGCTTTGAGATCCTTTGAAAAGCGCTATAAAATATATATTTTTTAAATGTAACCTGTGTATGTATGTAGGCTATACCAGAGACGAGGGACTGTTTATATTGCAACCACACAATTCAAACACCGGTTCACCAGTATTAACGAAATCGTAAACAGCTTGTTTTGTTCAAGGCAAGCCCTCACGAAATAAAGATAATCTGTTTGCATCTGACAATTTATTGGATGTCCGGTATCCAGACAACCTGTCCCCAGAGTTTCCTATAGCCTACAGTTAAACTCTTTCCGCAACGTGTTGAGTCCGACGATTAAGGAGAGGCTCAATGAAATATGTTACAGAATGGCTGTATTTGAAGTACCGCTTCACTTCTCTGATGTTACGACAATGAAGCTGTTTTTACCGTCCCTGTAACTGTCGCTTCTGCGGAGATCGTTTTCTAAACTAAAATCAGAAACAGTAGGCTCTTGGCGTGATATCCGCTTTTGACCGCCAGAGTAAACTCCACTAATTGCACTGGCGCGGTCGTAGACCATGGCATTCACTGATAACCCCCGTATATACTGTCATTCAGTCATATTCCTAAAACCCATATGGAAATGCAAAAGTTTAATTATTTTTGGCGGGTTACTTTCAAAATGACGGTCTAGCTTTAGATTCATAGTATCTCACTAACAAACTTCCAAACATCCCCCCTCCTTTGCTCACCCCCGGTTGTAATGTCAGGGTGGTCCGTAAGGATTTTTTCTGGCCTTCACACGCCAAATCCGAATCAATTTAAATGCCTTTAGCCACTTGTACAGCTGAATAGGTATAAACTACGGCTAATTTCACCAAGAGGTTCAGCGGTAATGATGGGGCTAGCCAATCATTTTAGAGCTCCATGGAATTCTAGAGGTAGATAAAAGCCTTCAGTTCTTACCCCGATTCTGCTCTCCTGCTCCGAGCAGAGAACGTAATCTGATTAAGTGTCATGGCGGCTTTCTGTGCCCTACGGTGGAGGTGACAGCCAGGGCACGCAACAGGCAGGGTGGTCAACAGGAGACTGCTTCTATTTATAACACGTGCATTGTATAGTTGTACACATTTTCGCTCTGACTACTGTGCCAGGGGTCATTTATCTGACCCGTGCTTAACATTGACAACCCCACACAACTCTGGAAAATTATGCTAACAAAGCAATTAAAATCAGCCATGCTCACTTCAAACTCAAAATGAATCACTTTTGAGGACAAATACCAGCCTGCATTAGTTGTCAATTTTAACAAGCACCCAAGTGGTGTACACTGCTAGCCCCATGTAAGTAAACCCAGTTTTGAGAAGCAAATGTCAGACTTCAAATTATGGTTAGAATTTAGATTCAAAATAACAGGTTGAGCATTGGGTAAAAGGTTGACTTGACCCAAACAACTTTCTGACATTAGCTGCATCCCACCTAGAGATGACCACTAACCCCCCTTCACATTCGTGCCATATACTGGCCACTCCCTGGTGCAGACAGTATGTGTGAACACTAAACCGGTACCTCGTCTTAATTTAGCCCCGTTTAGAAGCGGTTTACAGCAAACCACCTTGACATTTAAATATCAATTGTTAATCTTCAGGCATTGTGCATTACTTCCAAAAACAGGCTAGTAAATATTTTAGGTTTTAAGATCACATCTTACGATCCCTTGCATAGAGGATAACCCAGCACTGCACAAAGATATCTGGCACAACAAGAACACAAAGGGAAGATATGTGATTTGTCCTTTTATTGGTAGTTAAAGCATTTGTCCTCTAGTAGAGGCGCTGGGGTTTTCCCATGGTGCTCTTGACGTAGAGGGCACGGACGTTCTGCCAGTTCTTCTTCAGCAGAGACACCAGGAAGTTAACCGCCAGGTGGATGTTGTACACCAGCTCTTCCTCAGACATCTTCACGTGACCAACTGCCACCGCCAGACACAGCACCTGGAAGAGGACATGGTCACAATGAGCCCAGACAGGTTGACAAAAAAAAAAAGAGGCAGAAATCAGAGCAGCTTTGGATTTACAGACAAGTAACAAAGTAGCCCATGAACAAGGCCCCCACCAACAGTTCCCAAAGTTGTCTACACATAACACACCTTCCAAGTCTGAATGCACGCATCATGTACAATCTGAAATGCAACTACATATACTGTATCTGGCACCAAACTGAGCCGTACCTTCTTCATCTGAAACTTGATGGTGGACTTAACCTCATCAACCTTGATGTTGAGGTTCTCGTTGTGGGTGAGGAGAGAGGGGAACTTGCCAGCCTTGTTGAGCCCAGGCCCCAGGATACGAGGGATCTGTTTGATCAGAGACTCAGAGGCCAGGAAGGCATCGTACTTCTTTGCTGATGGGGGAAGACAAATGGGAGAATTACCAAGAGACAGACTAGAACACGAGACTTGGACCCAGTTCTTCAGGACAGAGAATCTAAACCCGACGTATATGTGGCAAAACAAGCGCAAGACCTAGATGGATCATAAGATGAAAACTCACTCAAAGCACCACTCACCCAGCTTCTTCACCATTTTCTTGTTCTTGTTGAGCTTTTTGAGGGCCTCAATGTCCATGTGTGGCAGCTCTGCAGCCTTTGCCTCATCACAATGCTGCTGGTCTCCCAGGATGCACACAGAGAACTTGGGCCTGGGGGTAGTCTTCAGTCTACAGGGGTGATTCATTAAAGTTCAAACATATGGCACACCAGTAACGCTCACAAACCTACATCGAGTCGTCACCATCTGGCCGTGCTAGAATGGATGACTTCTAACTAGAGCAAACCCCTAAACCCACCTTTAAACATAAATCCTTACACCACTAGCTTATGCACCTTGTGATCAGTACAGACAAGTTACTTTCACCCATTCCAACATGGCCATCCAGTAACCCTCCAAATGGGACCCGATCCAAACCCAGAGGGATGACTCATACAAGAGAAGAGCACTCTTGAGTCTTACCAGGACCACACCGACTGGCTTCTCTTCTGGACTCCACCAGCAACACCATTAACTAAAATGGTCGGCTTAAGGGGGGCGCGAAGTCCCCCCCGTCTGCCTCCCCTCATGTTTTAAGACCCAGGGTAGGGGTCCGCCCGCTGGTTCCCTCGCCCTAGGGAGGGGTTCAGTCGGACTACCCAAACACTTCTGCACCGCCTGTCCCACACCAGTCCTGCTAGTGGAATTTAGTTTGCGTGCAAGTGTGAGAGGTCTGCTGTTAGTGTTTGAGAGTTTGTACTTGACTGCATATGTGTCTTGCGTGTGCATGAAAGGGACCGGGAATGAGCAAGTGAGTTTCAAATGTTCAGATCAAACAGGCCAAACCAGGCCAGTTCACACAGGACTAAGAGGGGCAGACAGGCAGAAGGATGGGTGATATGGGAAAGGTGCCGAACCTGACGGTGCCAGAGAAACGCTTGTCCTTCTGGGGATCGTAGTTCTTCAAGCTGATCTGGAGTTCTACGGATTCCGTGAACCTTTAGGATGTGAAAGGATGTGGTAAACACAGGTCCAGGAACAAAGCAATCGAGATCAGTGTGAGAATGAACAAATATGCAGTATTATACCAAATTCGAAAGACCAATGTGCAATAACATGTCTTTAAAAGTCAAAGGATCTTACTTGCGTGGCTTGGCCAGAGATCCCGCCTGGACCTCCTTGACCACCTCATAGAGCATATCCCTGGATACCTTGCTGTAATCAACCAAAATGTTTCAGTGTCAATAACAGTGTACCACATTAGACAGATCTTTAAGAACTCATGAAAGTGCATCCTGTCCCACATTCTGCTTGCGGACTTAAGACTTGAAGCCGTAGCAAGTTCTCGCCAGTAATTGACATTACAAACTGGTAACGAGTAAGCTTATAAAAAGCCAGTAAAAAAAGGACAATTCACAAAACTATTGCAATATTAACAAGTCCCAGTTAGGTCCGGCACTATTTAGCTCAGTTCGAAACGAAAATGATTACGATTTAATGCTAGATGGATGTGGATGTGAGTCTAGGTCACATTCTAGCGTTAGCATGCAAGCTAGTAGCACTGCGATAGAAGAGGAGAATTCACAAAATCCTCGTAAATATGAGGTTGAAAGGGAACCCAGTTACACGGCAGAGCTATAGAAGGCATTTAACTAAAGATAATATAACATCTGACTTCTTGTTACTCTTTATTTGAAGTCATTTTCGCTCACCTCATTTTGACGGTATTGCTCGCACGCGACAGAGCACTGAAAAGAAGGAAGAAGAGCAGTCCGTCGCTGTTTATAGACGTGGTTCGGTGACGTAAATTCAGCGCTGCCGCTCTGGCCATATTTGTAGTTTTTCCCCTGTGAATAATCTCTAGCCTATCTCTAGCCTATTTTCTGGATTGAATATGTGGATTTAGACATTTATATAACTGGCATTGGTAACACCAATATGCTAGTGTAAGCATGTGAAAACTTCATACAAAAGCCCTATAAATAGTATTGGTTCTTGCGGTCTCAAAGACCAAAATGAACAAATCCTCAGGCATGATGTGGCATTGGAGGTACAGTGAGACATTTTATTTATTTATTGAACCTTTATTTAACTAGGCAAGTAAGGTAAGAACAAATGATTATTTACAATGACGGCGTACCAAAATGCAAAAGGCCTCCTGCAGGGACGGGCCTGGGATTAAAATAAATAAATAAATACAATATAAATATAGGACAAAACACACATCACCAGAAGAGAGACAACACAACACTACATAAAGAGAGACCTAAAACAACAACATAGCAAGGCAGCAACACATGACAATACAGCATGGTAGCAACACAACAAAACAACAACATGGTAACACAACATGGTAGCAGCACAAAACATGGTACAAACATTATTGGGCACAAACAACAGCACAAAGGGCAAGAAGGTAGAGACAGCAATACATCACACAAAGCAGCCGCAACTCTCAGTAAGAGTGTCCATGATTGAGTCTTTGAATGAAGAGATTGAGATAAAACTGTCCAGTTTGAGTGTTTGTTGCAGCTCGTTCTAGTTGCTAGCTGTAGCGAACTGAAAAGATGATGTGTGTGCTTTGGGGACCTTTAACAGAATGTGACTGGCAGAATGGGTGTTGTACAGTGCCTTGCGAAAGTATTCGGCCCCCTTGAACTTTGCGACCTTTTGCCACATTTCAGGCTTCAAACATAAAGATATAAAACTGTATTTTTTTGTGAAGAATCAACAACAAGTGGGACACAATCATGAAGTGGAACGACATTTATTGGATATTTCAAACTTTTTTAACAAATCAAAAACGGAAAATTGGGCGTGCAAAATTATTCAGCCCCCTTAAGTTAATACTTTGTAGCGCCACCTTTTGCTGCGATTACAGCTGTAAGTCGCTTGGGGTATGTCTCTATCAGTTTTCCTCCTTGCAAAACAGCTCGAGCTCAGTGAGGTTGGATGGAGAGCATTTGTGAACAGCAGTTTTCAGTTCTTTCCACAGATTCTCGATTGGATTCAGGTCTGGACTTTGACTTGGCCATTCTAACACCTGGATATGTTTATTTTTGAACCATTCCATTGTAGATTTTGCTTTATGTTTTGGATCATTGTCTTGTTGGAAGACAAATCTCCGTCCCAGTCTCAGGTCTTTTGCAGACTCCATCAGGTTTTCTTCCAGAATGGTCCTGTATTTGGCTCCATCCATCTTCCCATCAATTTTAACCATCTTCCCTGTCCCTGCTGAAGAAAAGCAGGCCCAAACCATGATGCTGCCACCACCATGTTTGACAGTGGAGATGGTGTGTTCAGGGTGATGAGCTGTGTTGCTTTTACGCCAAACATAACGTTTAGCATTGTTGCCAAAAAGTTCAATTTTGGTTTCATCTGACCAGAGCACCTTCTTCCACATGTTTGGTGTGTCTCCCAGGTGGCTTGTGGCAAACTTTAAACAACACTTTTTATGGATACCTTTAAGAAATGGCTTTCTTCTTGCCACTCTTCCATAAAGGCCAGATTTGTGCAATATACGACTGATTGTTGTCCTATGGACAGAGTCTCCCACCTCAGCTGTAGATCTCTGCAGTTCATCCAGAGTGATCATGGGCCTCTTGGCTGCATCTCTGATCAGTCTTCTCCTTGTATGAGCTGAAAGTTTAGAGGGACGGCCAGGTCTTGGTAGATTTGCAGTGGTCTGATACTCCTTCCATTTCAATATTATCGCTTGCACAGTGCTCCTTGGGATGTTTAAAGCTTGGGAAATCTTTTTGTATCCAAATCCGGCTTTAAACTTCTTCACAACAGTATCTCGGACCTGCCTGGTGTGTTCCTTGTTCTTCATGATGCTCTCTGCGCTTTTAACGGACCTCTGAGACTATCACAGTGCAGGTGCATTTATACGGAGACTTGATTACACACAGGTGGATTGTATTTATCATCATTAGTCATTTAGGTCAACATTGGATCATTCAGAGATCCTCACTGAACTTCTGGAGAGAGTTTGCTGCACTGAAAGTAAAGGGGCTGAATAATTTTGCACGCCCAATTTTTCAGTTTTTGATTTGTTAAAAAAGTTTGAAATATCCAATAAATGTCGTTCCACTTCATGATTGTGTCCCACTTGTTGTTGATTCTTCACAAAAAAATACAGTTTTATATCTTTATGTTTGAAGCCTGAAATGTGGCAAAAGGTCGCAAAGTTCAAGGGGGCCGAATACTTTCGCAAGGCACTGTATGTGGAGGATGAGGGCTGCAGTAGATATCTCAGAAAGGGGGGAGTGAGGCCTAAGAGGGTTTTATAAATAAGCATCGATCAGTAGGTCATGCGACGGGTATACAGAGATGACCAGTTTACAGATGAGTATAGAGTACAGAGATGTGTCCTATAAGGAGCATTGGTGGCAAATCTGATGGCCGAATGGTAAAGAACATCTAGCCGCTCGAGAGCACCCTTACCTACCAATCTATAAATTATGTCTCCATAATCTAGCATGGGTAGGATGGTCATCTGAATCAGGGTTAGTTTGGCAGCTGGGGTGAAAGAGGAGCAATTACGATAGAGGAAACCAAGTCTATATTTAACTTTAGCCTGCAGATTTGATATGTGCTGAGAACAGGACAGTGTACTGTCTAGCCATACCCCAAGTACTTGTATGAGGTGACTACCTCAAGCTCTAAACCCTCAGAGGTAGTAATAACACCTGTGGGACGAGGGGCATTCTTCTTACCAAACCACATGACCTTTGTTTTGGAGGTGTTCAGAACAAGGTTAAGGGCAGAGAAAGCTTGTTGGACACTATGAAAGCTTTGTTGCAGAGCATTTAACAAAAAAATCCTAGGATCACCTAGGATTGAGCCTTGGGGTACTCCCTTGGTGACAGGCAGTGGCTGAGACAGCAGCTTTTCTGACTTTACACACTGCACTCCTTAGAGAGAGGTAGTTAGCAAACCAGCCCAAAGACCTCTCAGAGACACCAATACTCCTTAGCCGGCCCACAAGAATGGAATGTTCTACCATATCAAAAGCTTTGGCCAAATCCTGAATTCATGCTGAACTCTGACCTGCCTTGCCCAAGTGATATGTTATAAAATCCAAGGTCCATTTATAATACAAAGTAGAGATAAGGGGCTGCTACTCTGGTAATACTGATGCCCTTGCACTATAGCGACAAGGGAATTGAGGTATCCTGCGGGGCCGGCAGGTAGCATTGGGCCAAGGTTGCTGAAAGGTTGCTGGATCGAATCCCTGATCTGACAAGGTAAAAATCTGTCGTTCTGCCCCTGAACAAGGCAGTCATTGTAAATAAGAATTTGTTCTAAACTGACTTGCCTAGTTAAATAAAGGTTCAATAAAAAATTGACGAGAGACTTGAGTTAACTCATAAGACAAAAATCAATCATAAATAATTGTCACAATGCCTGTAAACTAAGTGCTTATCTGCTAGCTTTTACAGTCTCACAATCCTATCCCCATTCAAACACAGTGGGGGGTAACAGTCCGAGTTCCAAACAAATGTCAGGTTAGGCTTCCCAGGGAATTGGGAGGGTTTGGCTGGAGCAAGGAGTCTGGGTAGACAGGCAACCCTCGGTGGGCTCCACTCTGCATGTAGGCTGGATATCCTGGCCTGAGCCTAGCCTGTCCTTGAAAAATAATAGCTGGAGGGTCAGTGAGGTCTCTGGAGTGTCATTGTTCAGACACATCTGCTGAACGCATTCATCTGGCATAGCTCATTGGGTTCACATGCAGTTCACACAGGCACGCATGCACGCACACACTCACACCTCAACAAAGAAAACACTCTCAGGAAGGAAGCCAGTGGCGACAGGCTGTCACCTGACAGTCGGTAGACCTGACACACACACACACACACACACACACACACACACACACACACACACACACACACACACACACACACACACACACACACACACACACACACACACACACACACACACACACACACACACACACACACACACACTTACATTTGTAAACAGATGGACACATGCACTCTGTCTCCTTTGCACAAATATTATTTCTCTCCCCCTCCTTTCTCTCTCACACACACACACATTAACTGAGAGTTTGCGACTAGGCTACTTCCAATGATACATGAAGACAAATTATGTGAAAGGTCACTAATCAATTGTCTTTTGTGCTTTGCACCAATCTTTGGGTCAATCTCAAGTGACACCCTATTCCTTATATAGCGCACAGCTTTTGACCAGAGTTCATTCTTTGGTTCAGATGTTCCTTGCAGATATGATGTAAACATATGATGTCAAACATATAACATATTATCTACATCAGTGATGGGCAACTTTGATGGGGGTGGGGGCCACAAAATGACAGAACTCATCATGAGGGCCCCCACTAACTCTAAGTTGAGACCCGACTGAGTTCCCCCCCACCCAATGTTTTAATTTTTTATCCATGGGCCCACCAAACGGGGGCCATGGGCCGCCAGTTGCCCACCCCTGATATATAGTATAATATGCGAAGCATTCTAAGCTGCGGGAAGATGTCCACCTCCAAATTTGCCCTGTCCTCTTACATTCAGCTGTTGACCACTTTATATCCACTGAGTTAAAAAAAAAAAATATTATTACCAGTAATGCTTATTGACTTGACATTCCAAATTACCCCACGATGACGTCACTCCCGTCCCCCCAGCCCTATAAAAGGGACCCCCATCTAAAAGTAATTAATAGTCTTATCTATCAATCATCTACCAGGCGCCGTGGCCCCAGGGTGTCCCGTTGTCACAGGAGAGAAGCATTAGACAGGCAGGGTAACCTACCTGACCTAACCACCCCTCCCGACCTACAATCATTTATTGATTCAACGGCTGGATTCCAACCATTATAAACAACATAAACATTTACATCTAAGCCTATAACATTGCACAACATCGACAGACAACTAAAGAAGAGGATCGGATGGACACGGGAATATCAATTAATAGGCTATTAGCTTAAAAGCATAACGTTTATAGAATAATTTCAATATCCAACTATTGATAAACGGTAAATCATCTATATTATAGTACAGTAACCGTAAGCACTCTCAGTCGTTCAGTCGTGGGAGGGTCTACTCCTACAATTTTGCGCCTATTTTCTTAATTTTAAGATAAAAAGAAGAGCGTTATCCTCTTACATGCCATGCCACCTTATATTTAGCTTTGTTTTGTTTTTGCAATGGCACGGTTACTATGGGAGATTCAGCTGGCATAATGCAAATGATGTAAGCATTTGTAGGCCAATTTTGAATCTGTAGAATGACTACATTAACCGTAAGGCGACACTCTGGCCGCGTTCTGACGTCACAACGCGGGTCGGATAGTTGGATGCTGAGGACTAATTAAGCAGCGCGTGATGCTAGTGAAGATATGTTAATGCATGCACCACAGCATGAAGTAAATGTTTTCTGCCACTGAAGATACCGTGTGTTAAAAATGTGGATTTTGTGGCGTTTCTTTGCAACAGTTGTAAGCTGTACGTACGGCTCAAGGCTCAAATAAGTCCAATAAACTGCACATTTGTGGCTGTTGCAGAATCGTTTTTGGTACTTTTACATCTGAAGACTTGCGAGGTGTACTGACCCCGGAAAACGTCCCGCCCTCACAGGCTTCACTTGAGCCTGTGTCGGGATCATATCTGTTTATTTTTCAACAGTAATTGTTGTTTGATTTATTTGATTACATTTTTTGTTAATTACGTAACGTAATTAATTACGTAATTAATTACGTAATTTGTTACGTTTGGGGGGGGGGGGGGGGGGGGGGGATCCTGTTTCCATCCCGCACAGTAGGTCGCAGGATGCACATTTTAAAGTGCAACAAAATGATTTTTTTGTGCCTGGTCGCACAGACTTTCATGGTCACACAGACTTTTGTGTTCACATAAAGGTACCACCAGTGGATTTAAAATGAGTAGCATAATTATTTACATGGCCCCAGTTGCATCTTCCAAACTATTTTTTACACCCGGTCTCAGGGATGGCTAACTGGAAATTCCTTTGGTCTCAACCGAGTTAAGTAAATCAGCTTTTAGTTCTCTCGCACCTCATTTGTGGAAAAAAATCTTCAACATGTTCTTACATTTGAGTTATTTGTGCCTCTGTCTAGGTCAATTCAAAAAGCTTAACTTACAACTTTGTTATTCATTTTTCTTTCTGCTTGCATTTTGTATTTATATTTTCTGTAATTCTGGGCTCATCTGTAAAAGAGACCTAAGGGCTCACTCCCTGATAAAATAGTGATAAAAATAGGGTGACATATGACTGAGCAGTGAGTAAAATAACCATAGATGGGAAGTTGACAATAGCTTATTAATTTGTATAAATCAATTATATTTCTATGGTTGCAGTCCTCAAAATAAATAATAAATTGCATGGCATCAACTTAATCAGATCCAATGATGATACCACCTGTAGAGTGATGCTAGTGAGATTTAATCCAATAATTGAAAACAAGAACATCACATGTAGTCAAGCAAGTAAGAGACACATCAAAAGTATTACCGAATGTTTAATTCAACCATTTGTAGGAAGTTCTATACATAAGGTAGAAATCGTATTATTTCCATCAGTTAACACCAGGTGTTTACAGAGAAGTTAAATGGGAGGAAATGCACACTATGCAGTTGTAGACGGTAGAATATTTCAGACCTTTGCTAGCTGTGTTCATACATTTGTATGGGGAAATAAATTAATCAGTCAACCATTGAGATTCTTATATTTTTTGTTCTTTAGCTTTTTGCTCTTGGAAAATATATTGTGCAGCAGTAATACTTTACTGACATTTCATTGTAACGTGTTCTATTCAGTAACTGAAACGCAATAAGGAAAAGGGTTTTTATTGACAACTTCTTTAGTTAAGTAATAGTGCTGCTAGTTAAGGGAATTCAGAGGGGGCGGCGTAGTCATTTGTCTGCAAGCAGTCAGAGACAAGAGCATGGACAGCAACTTAGAACAGTTCAGCACCAAACCATATCTCTAGAAATTTACTGACACAAAAAGTGTCAATAAAAGTTTAATAATAACCACAGGTGGTCTGTGACAATGACATATCCAGGGGCATCAGACAAAAAGCAGAAAATAAAAATATTCCTACTGAGAGAAAGGAAGACGGTTAGAGGAAGAAAAAAAGGTGCTCAGGGGGAGAAACTACACTGACTCCAAGTGGATACAGCATACTGTAACCAGAACAGGTGGTTGAACACATCACTTTATTATCATCATCATCATCGTTTCAACTTGGCAACAGAACATTGCCAATGCAACCTTGTGAGAACATTTCTGCTGTAGGTAGTCAGCATCAGATCAGTGAGTTGTGCTTGAGCAACTTCCTGTGAGCTAAAATAGACATATCTTTTGAATTAGCGCTTCAACTGTAACAATTTGGCAACCCATCTCCTGTATGGGCAAGGAGTCACATACAGTAAGTACCATTCAAAAGTTTGGACACAGTTACTCATTCAAGGGTTGTTCTTTATTTTTTCTATTTTCGACATTGTAGAATAATAGTGAAGACATTAAAACTAAATAACACATACTGAATCATGTAGTAACCAAAACAAAGTGTTAGAATCTCAAATATATTTTGATTTGTTTAAGTAGCCACCCTTTGCCTTGATGTCAGTGTTGCACACTCTTGGCATTCTCTCAACCAGCTTCTTGAGTTCCCACATATGCTGAGGATTTGTTGGCTGCTTTTCCTTCACTCTGCGGTCCAACTCATCCCAAACCATCTCAATTGGGTTGAGGTCGGGGAATTGTGGAGGTCAGGTCAACTGATGCAGCACTCCATCACTCTCCTTGGCCAAATATCCCTTACACAACCTGGAGGTGTGTTTTGGGTCATTACCCTGTTGAAACACAAATGATAGTCCCACTAAGGGCAAACCTGATGGGTTGTGTATCGCTGCAAAATGCTGTGGTAGCTATGCTGGTTAAGTGTGCCTTGAATTCTAAATTAATCATAGACAGTGTCACCAGTAAAGCCCCCCTCCTCCTCCATGCTTCACGGTGGGAACCACACATGCAGAGATAATCCGTTCACCTACTCTGCATCTCAAAGACACGGTGGTTGGAAACAAAAATCTCAAATTTGGACTCATCTGACCAAAGGACAGATTTACAGCAGTCTAATGTCCCTTGCTCGTGTTTCTTGGCCCAAGCAAGTCTCTTCCTCTTATGGGTGTCCTTTAGTAGTGGTTTCTTTGCAGCAATTCGACCATGAAGGCCTGATTCACACAGTCTCCTCTGAACAGTTAATGTTGAGATGTGTCTGTTACTTGGGCTGCAATCTGAGGTGCAGTTAAATCTAATGAACTTATCCTCTGCAGCAGAGGTAACTCTGGTTCTTCCTTTCCTGTGGTAGTTCCCATGAGAGCCAGTTTCATCATAGCGCTTGATGGTTTTTGCGACTGCACTTGAAGAAACTTTAAAAGTTCTTGAAATAAAACATTTGAAATGAAATGTCTTAAAGTAATGGACTGTCATTTCTCTTTGCTTATTTGAGCTGTTCTTTGCAGAATATGGACATGGTCTTTTACCAAATAGGGGTATCTTCTGTATACCACCCCTACCCTGTCACAACACAACTGATTGGCTCTAACGCATTAAAGAAATTCCACAAATTAAATTGAAATGCATTCCAGGTGACTACCTCATGAAGCTGGTTGAGAGCTTGCCAAGAGTGTGCTAAATCTGTCAAGGCAAAGTGTGGCTACTTTGAAGAATTTCAAATATATTTTGGTTACTACATGATTCCATGTGTGTTATTTCATAGTTTGTCTTCATTATTATTCTACAATGTAGAAAAAAGTAAGAAGAAACTCTGGAATTAGTAGATGTGTCCAAACTTTCAACAGGTACTGTAATAATAGAATTACTGCAAAAACTAAAATAAATTGTATGTCACAATATAGAACATAATAAAAATAGATTTACATATCGAAATAATTTCTATGTAGGACATGCAGTATTTCATCAGTTACCATGATTGGTTGACCTAAAGAATAGAGGATAAACTCATTTCCTCTCATGGCAAAATAGATTGGTCCCCCTGCAACTAAGAATTCCAACAGCTTCAGTATTATGATGGGTTTGTCCAGAGCAATAGAACAAGTCAATATGTTTCTAGCAGTGATGTCTTAACCCCCTTCAGTTGATCACTGAAAAAAGGAAGGGATAGGTCAAGTCTATGGTGGAATTCCCACAGAAGTCTTCTCTGTATTGCTTTCATGTGATCAGGCCTTTCAGACCAGTGACTGAAGTGAAAGATGGAAAGGAGGAGGGGAGCAACTAAAGGAGGAGGATCCATTTCTCTCAAAGTATTACAAAATGGTCTTTAGTTAGACTGTGCGACTGACCGACAGCTGGCCAAATTTTTCACCCCCTACTCTGTGGAAGAATGAGAAGAGTGGGAAGCTCATCATAATGAGATTTTTACTGTTAAGGCATCCGTTTCGGTTTGCTCCCGGTAGAACTCGGCTAGGCGAAGCGTTTGTGCTTGCGTACTCCCTTAAAACCTTCTCTTGAAAAACAAGAAAAAAAAGTGGCAATATTACTGTTATTTATCCCTCTTGAGCCAACACTTCCTCCAAAAAAGACGTTTTCACCGAGGAGGTCTTAGATGTTTGATGCAGTACATCAAGTGAAATAATGTGCATGAAAACTAGTAGTGCAGTGCAGACAGTAGGGCCTGGCTGCTGCTGCGCTTTCTCGTTGAATGACAGCATATACTTCTTTGAACAATCCGGTTCATAGTTCCCACCCCTACTGTTGACCTATCACCGACTAAGGGGCGTAGGCGTCGGCTACTGAACTTACACTTGCCTCAAGAAAAAAAAAACGTGTGCGTGAACAGCCGGAAAGAACCCTGCCGAACAACAAAACAAAAACGTCACATGATGTTGTCGTAATATATGCGTGAACTGTTTTGACTGGGAAGCACGAGACCGGCTTCAGAGTTTGGCTTATCGACAGTGCTCAGGTTACAGAACACCGCCTGGCTGAAAAAATACATACAAATAATACTTCAATTATGTATAAGTAATCTAGCGTAAACATAAGTAAAATCATACATTGAAACATCTTACACAGACCCCAGGGTCAGGTTAACCTTCACAGTATGACAACACAGAATTGTCCCATGGTTTTAGACCCAACAGTTGTACACAAAATAAAACAAAAGGTATTGAGGTTAGGAGGTTGTAAGAATCTATAAATGTATATATATGTGTGTCCATTGAGAAGTGAGACTGACTGAGTATGTCCATGTACTTCCTGGTCTAACAGGAGGGGAGGGGGCTCAGTGGCATGGAGGGAATTAAACTTTGAAGGTACAAATATTAACTCCTACTATCAGATAGTGTCTGGGGAAATGACACGAAGGGTGTGGGGGGGGGGGTTTATCAATCAAAACCGTTCTATGATTGGTAGATGAATTGGGAGGTTGACGGGTGTGAATTTGTACTGAAGGTATCCATATGAGGAAAGGCGAGTTAAGGGGGTTTGGTGATAGCTGATTCCAGGGTAAGGGCCTTAGGAATGGGAAAGGGGACGCCCATGGTTGCCGACGACCCTCTTATTTCTACTGGCAAGCAGAACCATCCCTTTTCTGAATATCAGCATCACAACCTCAGAGAGTTTGTAGCACAAACAAAATGGCAGAACAGTCTGATGATAACCCTGCAGTTCAGGGTGGGTTGACCGTTGTAAAAAAACACTCCTCATCGGGAGAGACTACAAAAATCTGTTGTATAAAAATAGCAATGCTGATCATCGGTCAAAAAATAGAAGCGGGGAAATAAAAGTAGTCTTGGTTTTGTTGTGGCGTTGGTTGGGGAGCTGTTTGCTATTCTCCTGGAATACCTCTGCACCTTCACCACATTGAGAGCAGGAGACTACAAGCAGTCAACTGTATCAGTCCTGTCCAACCACAGTTAAAAGCCTGCTATACAACAGCATCAATTATGTCTTGAAACAGCTCAAATCAGGTTTTATAATATACATATATATTTGGGACACCCAACCACTTCCACGCATGTTTAATATGTGGTAGGGTGTGTATTACTTTGTATTAGTCCATTGCTCCATTCCCAATCAGAATGTCATTCCGTCCAGTCCAGACAGTCAAGAGACCCTGATGAAGGCAGTTTGCTGCCCAAACTATGGTGATTCTTTAGAAATCAATTGCATCGGAAACAAGAGTGTGCAGCTATATTCATAGTCATAACTCCCACCAGTCAGCACATTGCCATTTCAGGTATCCGTTTTCCTCAGGCTTTTATTTAAAAAAACATTAGAATAAAAACGCTGACACACCTGACTCAACTGATCAAGGTCGTGATTGATTGGCTGAGGAGTTGAACCGGGTGTGTTAGTGCTGGAACAAAAAACATGCACCCCCTGTGACTCCCACTCACAGGAAACAGGAGTGAGTGAACAGCACCGCTGTTGTAGAAAGCTAAAACCAGTTCAGTCCAGTCAGTACATGTCCTTGTAGATCTCCTGCAGCAGCGGGTGCAGTGAGGTCTCTGACTCAGTCTTCTTAATCTTCTGGACCAGCATGGCGTTCTCTGTGACCAGCTGGCGTAGGTCGGCCATCTTGTTGAGCAGCTTGGGGAAGAGGTAATGTGAGTCAGCGTGGTTGCCCAGCAGGTGCTGGTCTAGGGCCTGCAGGATGCTGTCCTGAATCTCCTCCACCTGCTTGATGTTCATCAGCCCCGGACGGTCTGGGAGGATGAGAGAGTGGAGGAGTGGGAGAAGCGGTTTAGTATGCTGTACGTCAACTGGTAGAAAACAAACTTGTACACGATTTCAGCACTAAGCTCAGCTTGGCTAGGCTTATTATGACAGTGCATAGTACTGAATTATAAAATGGTAGTACCAGTACAGAACCAGCACGTACCTCCACAGAGGATGATGGCGGCCACAAACAGGGCCAGGTCACTGTCGTCCAGCTCCAGGGCGTTGAACTTAACGGCAAACTCAAACTTGGGCTCCATGATCTCGCTAAAGGGCCGCCGCAGACTGCGCAGGAACTCCCGGGTCACAAAGCCCTTCCCGTTGGCCACCAGAAGCCCATCCTTGTTCATAAGCGAGGGAAGCATGGCGAAGATGGCCTCGTGCACGCCGTACTTCAACAGCGTCACCTGGTGGGGGGGAGGGAGAACAGCAGCCTGAATATCACTAGTCCAACATCTCAATTTTTTTTAAATATTTTTTTTTACTGGGTTTTTGCCCAGCATGTATACATGTTTTATGTTATATAGCCAACTATAGATGACATTCCTGGCTGTACAATGACTCACCCAACAAAACTATGGATTGATGATTTGATTGAATGTTACTTTACTGTACCTGGTCTTGATTGATAATTGGTGTGTTCTTGTATATACCTGGTCGTTGAGGAAGAGGTCTACAAAGCCGGGGATGCTCTTGGCGAACTCCGTGAGCTCCCTGACCGTCTCCACCGTGGTGCACTGGCAGCGGTAGAACACGTGAACCCCTATCTCCTTGTTGGGCGGCGTCCCGTTGATCAGCTGGTTCCACACCAGCCCGTTCTCAGCCTGGTGCAACGAGTCCATGTCGTGGATCACGAAGGGCTACGGGAGGAGAGGGGGGGGGGGTTATTTAGTTAAGTAATAGCAGTATGACAACACAAAACAGACCTTTCACTTGAAATTGCATTCTGTAAGGCCATTCTGCCTGGGCCTAGTTTAGGAAGACAGTGTTTGCAGACAAGTCCCGTGTGGCTCAGTTGGTAGAGCATGAGGCTTGCAACGCCAGGGTTGTTGGTTCGATTCCCATGGGGGACTAGTATGGGGAAGAAAAAAAACATGTAAAAATGTTACTAATGTAAGTAAGTTGCTCCGGATAAGAGTGTCTGCTAAATGACTCAAATGTAAATAAGCACACAGCCAACCTGTAAATCAACTCATGAAAAAGAGTAGGCTGTTCTGAGTGACACTGACATTTGGCCCATTGCCCTGTCCTCCACGATCTCAGACACAACAGTGATAAGGCATCAAGGCAAGCAGGATTTTTACAACACATTCATACACAGCAGCTAGGTTGCTAGGCAACCAACGCTACTGGAGAGCCAGGCAGTGTGAGCAGAGGTGAAGTCAGTATAGCCTATGCTCCTTGGTGCTAAAGTGCCCTTCTGGAGTGTAGGCGACATTCTTGTCACTTCGATTAGTGTGGATTGAAATGACAGAATCAAAAATGGCCATGGACACAATTGAAGTGCATGGAAATTACTTCAAGGCCCAATGCAGCAGCTACATTATCAAATCATTTCTGGGTAACAATTACAATGCCTTCAGAAAGTATTCACATCCTGAATTTTTAAATTGATTAAAATGTAGATGTGTCACTGGCACAATACCCCATAATGTCAAAGTATAATGATGTTTTTAAACATTACAAATTCATGAAAAAATAAAAAGCTAAAATGTCTTTAGTCAATAAGTTTTCAACCCCCTTGTTATCACTGGTATCTCTGTACTCCACACATACAGATAACTGTAAGGTCCCTCAGCCGAGCAGTGAATTTCAAAACAGATTCAACCACAAAGACCAGGGAGGTTTTCCAATAGTTCTCAAAGATGAGCACCTATTGGTATATGGGTAAAAAATAATAATTGAAAAGCAGACATTGAAAATCCCTTTCAGCTCAGGGATGCCACCATGAAGCCAAATGTGACTTTAAAACAGAGTTTAATGGCCATAACAGACGTTGATTAAAGAAGCCCCCCCGCACCCCTCTGATGGGTTAAATGCAGAAGACACATTTTGGTTGAATGCATTCAGTTGTGAAACTGACTAGGTATCCCCTTTAATTGACAGAGTGAAAAGGAAGCCTGGACAGATTTTTTTTTAAAGACGATATTCCAAAACATGCATCCTGTTTGCAACAAGGCACTAAAGTAATACTTAAAATGTGGCAAAGCAATTAACTTTTTGTCCTGAATACAAAGTGTTATGTTTGTGGCAAATCCAATACAACACATTACAGAGTACCAGTATGCTTATAACCGTTATGGTCTGGATAAAACGGACCCAGAATGGAGCTAAGCACAGGCAAAATCCCAGAGGAAAACCCGGTTCAGTCTGCTTTCCACCAGACACTGGGAGATGAATTCACCTTTCAGCAGGACAATAACCTAAAAACACAAGGCCGCATCTACACTGGAGTCGCTTACCAAGAAGACAGTTAATGTTCCTGAGTGTCCGTTTGGACTTACATCTGCATGAAATATATGGCAAGACCTGAAAATGGTTGTCCAGCAATAATCAACAACCAATTTGACAGAGCTTGAAGAATTTTGAAAATAATCAAATGGGCAAAAATGGTACAATCCAGGCATGCAAAGCTCTTAGCAACTTACCCAGAAAGACTCACAGCTGTAATCACTGCCAAATGTGTTGTGTGGTGTTAATGCATTATATGTATCATTTTTACATATGGATACAGTACTGAGCTGGTGTTAAAAGTATTATATTTCATTTACATATGGATACGCTACCGGGCTGGAGCTATTCTTGCCGGTGAGGATGCTGCGAGCTTTCTTCTTGGTCATGTTGAGGTTCTTCAGGTAGGCGTTGTTGACCCGCTTGGCCAGGGATTTGAGGTCCGAGCCGTTGGGGTTGGTGGTCGGGGCCGTATCTCCCGCCAGAAGGCCCGCCACCAGCTTCCTCTTCTCCGCCTCCGGCATGCGGCCGTACCGGATCGCTGGGAACAGTGTACATCCATAAATTGGGTATGCTCACAGGGTACACATCCTTGACTTTGTCTAAAGTGAAAATGAGGGAACGGAAAGGTGATCAGTGTGTGTGTGTGTGTGTCTCACCGTCGTGGGACATGCCCAGCAGCAGGCACTTCTGGAAGCGGCAGTACTGGCACTTGTTCCTGCTCTTCTTCTGGATCTTACAGCTGCGCTCACAGCGCTCGTACTCCAGCTTCATACGGATGGTCCGGCGGAAAAAGCCCTGAGAGAAAGAGTAATCAAAGGTTTGAATAAAATAAAAAAGCTAAATGTATATTAGATAGAAATTTTTAAATGATTAGATATAAAGAGCAGCAGATTTGATTGGAAAAGTGAAAAGGTCAGATTTCTGAATTATGCAGTGGGCGACTCCAAAACACTGACATCCTGGGAGTCTCCTGGGATGTCCTCATGCCTTCCCTCTAGGCTTCCTCACCTTGCAGCCTTCACAGGCGTGTACTCCGTAGTGGAACCCCGAGGCTTTGTCTCCACAGATCCGACATTCCACGTTGATCCCGGCCCCCGTCCCTTCCTCTCGACCCAGGAAGAGCTGGTCTGACAGCGATGGAGACGACGTCTGGGACAGATCTGGAGACGGAGAGAGGTTCTGTTATTACATGGTCCTTTCTGAGTTTAACTAGGGACCGGAGTTGGTCCTGATCACATGACCAGACAAGGAACATCTCCTTATATAAAATGTCTTGGTATTATATTTTGAACTAGTGAAATGGTCCAATTACTCATATTTCACAATCCACATAAAACATGTGTAATATGAAAGCATTGAATGAATTTCTCTGTAATACTGGAACGACCGTACAGAGCTGAACGTAAGACAAGGACGAGACTCGAGTCAAGACTACAAACTAAAAAGTTATTGTTGGTGACACCAGTCTGGACAGTCTGTATAGTATTTATTTGGCTCTGGGTATGACTGGGCTATGTGTCAATTTACCAACGCTACCTCAAGATGTTATGTATATGTGCAATGTGAGCTGTGTGTGCTCATGTCCATGTTTCGATATGTGCGAGTGTGTCAGGAATCTGCTGGTGTGTTCCAGCCAGTTCCTCCCTGGGGTTTGATCTCTGCTGCTGCCTGCCAAAGAGTTTTCCCAGTGGAGCCCAGGAGGTATGCCAAGAATGCTAATGGTTCGGAGACCCCATGGAATTACACTGGCTAGGAGGGACAATCAGATCTCAAGTTACGTTCCATTTCAGAATATAGAATCATGCAAGTTTTATTATGTTCTAACCATGAGTTCTGTTGCATCTGTTCTGTTTCTAGGGGGATGTCGCAACACCCTATTTAGAAGTAGAATGGCAAGGAGGGACATTCCGTTTTAAGGCCACGTTCCATTTCAGAAATTGGAACCGAGTGTGTTCTGTTCTATCCACTCTGTTACACTCCACAGAACTAGAGTAGGTAGGACGGACAATACACCTCAATGTAACCATGTTAGAACCACGTTACGGGTGTTCTATTCTATCCGTTCTAATTCTAGGATAAAAACCTGAGGGCTGTGCTGCTAGGCCAGGATGAAAGCGTGGGAAACCCAGCACAGTCGGGGCAGGCAGGTTGGGCGACGTCGGGCCACACAACAGGAGAGACAGGGGGTCTGAGTTCCTCTGTGTTTGGGAGGAGAGGCCTAGGCGCCTGAGGAATTTATCACGAGGAGAAGTAACACCGCAAGAGCAGACTGACCAAGACCAGCATGGCTGGTGCTCCATGCCTCCTCCATGACCACTTTCCTCTGAGGCTTTTTTCTCAATTCATCTTTCCTCCATTCCTCACATCTCTCCTTGACTCCTTCCCAAAACCCATTGGAGGAGAAGGTCAGAAGGGAGGTACCTTGGATTTTCTCCAAAACGGCTTAGGAGGAGGCGAGGACAGAGGATGAGCCATAGTGCGCATGTGTGACAGTCAGTCCAAAAAGAGGGTTTTATTGACAGGGGAATTCAGTCAACTTGCTTTTCTATTTGTATAACCTAGATTCTGCTTCACAGCATTAAACATGAAGCCCCTGATTGCCGCCTTTGAGGTTGTTTTTTTCCTCTCCAAAAGTCACATGCAGGACACACACTGTGTAGCTCTGGTGTGGTTTTCCATCTCTGGTGTTTCTCCCCCCCCCCATGGTCATCACTTAAAGGAGCCATCAGCAGTTGCTACATACATTTTTCAAAACCACACACACACACACACACCTCACTCTCACGCTATTGATTCCCAAAGAATATTATTAATGAATGCCTCACGAACTGTCATACCCCATCAGAACCCAAAAATATAAGCTTGTTTTACGCCAACGTTTGTAAACAAGGTAAATGTAAATAAGTACTGTATAGCCACAAAACATGGTTAAAACTATCATTTTGATTTCATGGAGGGTCAGTCTTTACATCCATAGCTCGGTCTATGAATTTGAGAGTGGTTATATTTTACCAGCCCCATCCTTCAGCTTTTCACCGAAACAGGGGTGGGTAAACCACTGTTATTGTTTCTATACTGCTGATTGCAGCAGAATGATGGTTGCCTGTTGCTCACCACCTGAGAAGAGTGTTATTATAGTCAGTGACAGAGCCTGTTGCCGTTTCGAGATTAACACTAGATGTTGCTTGTCTGCAGCGATACGGTTTACCTGAAGCCCAGGTACAGTGTGTAATACACGTTGATCTTGAGAAACCAAAAAGCCTAATAGAGCGGAGTGTAGTCAGACTCATTCTCAATTGTTTAATGAAAAAAAAAAACTTAACCGAAAGAGCTCAACTGGTCTGACCTCCGTACTAGACCACAGCCTATCCACACTCCGGTTCTTTTGCGAATTTGCCATCTCCCACCTGTCAAGGCCAACACAAGCATAGCTTTACTGGCCAGAGATGAAAATGTAGGTTGGCAGAGCTGGGAGAGGAAGCCAAATCTGACCGGAATGTAGGAAATAGAAACGTATCCTATAAAGAAGAGTAAAGTAAAGAATTTCTGGACCAGAGTTTCCCAAACTCAGGGGCCACTGGTGGAGGAAAGTGGGTACAGTAGCTGGCTGGTCTGACAGTGGTTGGTATGATGGCTCAGAGGGAGAGCAGCTCAACGTTAAAAACACCAACTCAGAGCCCTATACCGGAACACACTAAACTGCTCCATGTACTGAGGATGTGTGTGGTTAAGTGCGCATGTGTGCGTATATGTGGATTGTGGATTAGAGATAACAATCTCTCGGCCGTTAAACAAAAACAAACAGCGCTCCGTATCAAAAGGGTATCTGTATCTGGAGGAGAAGTCAGTGGCCCCTCACAAGGACACATGGTTGGCCATTCTAAAAAACGTTTGTTGGCGAGATCTATTCCTGCAGATTAAGTTAAGGCTACTTGCCGACCGTTTGTTTATAAGGTAGGCTATGTCAAGGAAAGCATATTGTGATACAAAACGTTTAAATAAAGTTTGATTTGTTATTTTTCAAACCCTGTTTAAGCCATCACAGCTGGGTATGAAACATGTACGCCCAACTCAAATCGGTGTCAAGGGAAACCAGATTTTAACACTGGGGAGTCTTTTCTGAGTAGCTCCATGACGCTTCAAAAATAGATCAAGTGTGTTACGTGAGAATACATTGTTGCAGTCTTTGGACCTCCTGATAGGATTTCATCATGACCTAGCAAAGTGACTTCTTCTCACCACAATCTCAACGGACAATTCATTGTTGCAATGTAATAGTCAAATAAAGCGCTCTCTTTACAAGCATGGTCACGTCGGCCCGTCGCACTGTAGGTTGTCCTCCATGGGCCTTACTCAGATGTGTACAATTTGCAGTTGAAGTATAATGGACCCCGATTCCGACCTGAGTTAAGCGTGCTAAAAAAAGAACATAATTCCCTTTTTATACACATCTCTTTAAACGTATTCTAACCCCGAACTTAAGAATGAGAATAGCATGCTATTCACCCGCTATTCCGTTTGGGGTGGAGATCTGAGAAATTAAGGTGTGGCGGAGGTGTGTCTACGGATAAGCCGTATTCTGACCTTGACTTAATTCCACCACCTTTATGCACAAGGAGACTATGAATATGGTCGAGGGAACCTGTCTGTTCAAAGTGGAAAAAGCATGTATTTGTCCTCGATATAAATAACTGCATTCTCCATGCAGAGTCATTTCTAAATGGAGAAGAGCTATTGATAAGAGCTAGGTAAACGAGTAGTCCATTTCGAGAAGGGGATTGTAAGTGCACATAGCAATCGTTTGACTATTTTTCCTTATGATCCCTGGAGACAAATATGAAACCAGCAAACTGAAAAATCATTCAAATGACATGCATTGCGGACCCTTTTCCACAGAGAAATGGGCTATAAAACAGCTGCGCCGTTATTCCGAATAATAATTGTATGTCCTCATTTACGTGGAAGACATTTGGACACCCAAGTTATGGGGAATAAAACAGCAGAGTTGATTCATGCGCTTTAGAATGGTTCAATTATAGCCTGTGTTGTGGGCTTCTCTCAGTTTTACTTAAATGTCTAATCATGTTCAATATTTGCCACTGTCAGGAGCCACCGTCAGTAATACCCACATACATTTATAAACCGTCACTTTAGTGTTAGTTGTTTAAAAATGTACAGTTTATATTTTGGATCATTCCGCTGACCTTTCCTGTGTCACGTCTGTAAGTTGTTCCTGAGTGTCGCAAGCTTTAGTGGATCATATTAGGCTAACGTTGTGCAATAATGTTGGGACATGTAGCCTATTTTAATCATTATGGAATCCATATCACACATAGGAGACTAAACTCGGAGCACGATTCACGACGACTGGACCCGTTGTCATACAGTTCCATGATCAGAGAGAATTATTGTAGATTTATAGAACTATAGTTCAACCCCTATTGTACCACCCCCCCCCCCCCCCCCCCCTACCTTCCAATATTTCATGGCTATGACAACTTTCAGGATGAATCAAAGCACTAGTTTTTATTTGTCAATATATTTTTACCGTAAAGGCTCTCCAAACCTGTTTTTTTAAATCTACTAGTTGGTGCTGAAACAGAAACAACGATGGATAGATGGCAGTCTTTAATTGATCCCTATTTTCTGAACCCGTTCGATGTATTGTAGACTGTCGACAAAAAGGTAGACCGCATTGAAAAGGGACAGCTTAAGATACATTTTTTATCTGTTGAATTGATTCAGTGCGCACAAGGGAATATCGCCTGCAAAGCATGTTACGTGACTGAATAAGAGAAGTCTGAATACCAAATACTGAGAAGTACATAGGAAAGGCGTGCGTAGGAAAGGCGTAAATACCTTAATTTGGATTCTGCCCCTAAGTCTTTTTGCTGGAAAACATTGACAGGCTACTGAGCACAATTTCTCTCAGAGAGTATAAACAGACAAAATGGAGGTAAAGGCCGACTGTACAGTCAAAACAGTTCTAGATTGCAGCATTGATTTCTAGATCAGCACACCGTTTTAAATAAGCACAGCAAGTTCTAGATCAAAATCAAATCTCATTTTCCACATGCTTCGCAAACAGGTGTAAACGAACAGTGAAATGCTTACTACCAAGTCATTTTCCAACAACGCAGAGTTAAAGATAAATGTAATTTAAAAAATTATAATATTGACATGAGGAATACATACACAGTGAATAACAAATAACAATAATGAGTAAAAATAACATGGCTATATACAGGGAGTACCAGGTAATAACATGGCTATATACAGGGAGTACCAGTACCGAGTTGATGTGCAGGCATACGAGGTAATTGAGGTAGCTATGTACATATTAGAGGTCGACCGATTAAATCGGAATGGCCGATTAATTAGGGCCGATTTCAAGTTCATAACAATCGGAAATTGTTATTTTTGGACGCAAAATACAAATATATAAAAAAAAAAAAAAAAATTATACCTTTATTTAACTAGGCAAGTCAGTTAAAAACACATTCTTATTTTCAATGACGGCCTAGGAACGGTGGGTTAACTGCCTCGTTCAGGGGCAGAACGACAGATTTTCACCTTGTCAGCTCGGGGGATTCAATCTTGCAACCTTACAGTTAACTAGTCCAACACAATAATGACCTGCCTCTCTCGTTGCACTCCACAAGGAGACTGCCTGTTACGCGAATGCAGTAAGCCAAGTTAAGTTGCTAGCTAGCATTAAACTTATCTTATAAAAAACAAAATCAATCATAATCACTAGTTAACTACACATGGTTGATGATATTACTAGATATTATCTAGCATGTCCTGCGTATAATCTGACTGAGCATACAAGTATCTAAGTATCTGACTGAACGGTGGTAGGCAGAAGCAGGTGCGTAAACATTCATTCAAACAGCACTTTCGTGCGTTTTGCCAGCAGCTCTTCGTTGTGCGTCAAGCCTTGCGCTGTTTATGACTTCCGAGATGAGGCTGGTGTAACCGAAGTGAAATGGCTAGCTAGTTAGCGCGCGCTAGTAGAGTTTCAAACGTCACTCGCTCTGAGCGTTCTAGTAGTTGTTCCCCTTGCTCTGCAAGGGTAACGCTGCTTCGATGGTGGCTGTTGTCGTTGTGTTGCTGGTTCGAGCCCAGGGAGGAGCGAGGAGAGGGACGGAAGCTATACTGTTACACTGGCAATATTAAAGTGCCTATAAGAACATCCAATTGTGAAAAGGTTAATGAAATACAAATGGTGTAGAGGGAAATAGTCCTATAATAACTACAACCTAAAACTTCTTACCTGGGAATATTGAACACTCATGTTGAAAGGAACCACCAGCTTTCATATGTTCTGAGCAAGAACTGAAACGTTAGCTTTCTTACATAGCACTTTTACTTTGTTTTTGCATTATTTAAACCAAATTGAACAGGTTTCATTATTTACTTGAGGCTAAATTGATTTGATTGATGTATTATATTAAGTTAAAATAAGTGTTCATTCAGTATCGTTGTAATTTATTTGTAATATTACAAATAAAATAATTGTAAAATAAAAATCGTCCGATTAATCGGTATCGGCTTTTTTGGTCCTCCAATAAATCGGCATTGGCGTTGAAAAATCATAATCGGTCGACCTCTAGTACATATACACTGAGTATACAAATCATTATGCTCTTTCCATGACAGACTGACCGGGTGAAAGTTATGATGCCTTATTGATGTCAAATCAGTGTAGATGAAGGGGAGGAGACCAGTTAAAGGAGGAGACTAAGCTTTGAGAATATTGAGACATGGATTGTGTTTGTACACTACCGTTCAAAAGTTTGGGGTCACTTAGAAATGTCCTTGTTTTTGAAAGAAAAGCAAATGTTTTGTCCATTAAAATAACATCAAATTGATCAGAAATACAGTGAAGACATTGTTTATGTTGTAAACGACTATTGGAGCTGGAAACAGCAGATTTTCTATGGAATATCTACATAGGCATACAGAGGCCCATTATCAGCAACCATCACTCCTGTGTTCCAATGGCATGTTGTGTTAGCAAATCCAAGTTTTATAATTTTAAAAAGGCTAATTGGTCATTAGAAAACCCTTTTGCAATTATGTTAGCACAGCTGAAAACTGTTGTTCTGATTAAAGAAGCAATAAAATTGGCCTTCCATAGACTAGTTGAGTAACTGGAGCATTGGAATTTGTGAGTTTGATTACAGGCTCACAATGGCCAGAAACAAAGACTTTCTTCTGAAACTCATCAACCTATTCTTGTTCTGAGAAACGAAGGCTATTCAATGCGAGAAATTGACAGAAACTGAAGACCTCGTACAACGCTGTGTACTACTCCCTTCACAGAACAGCACAAAATGCCTCTTACCAGAATAGAAAGAGTGGGAGGCCCTGGGGCACAACTGAGCAAGAGGACAAGTAAATTAGAGTGTCTAGTTTGAGAAACAGAAGCCTCACAAGTGCTCAACTGGCAGCTTCATTAAATAGTACCCGCAAAACACCAGTCTCAACGTCAACAGTGAAGAGGCGACTCCGGGATTCTCTGGCTTTCTAGGCAGAGTTGCAAAGAAAAAGCCACATCTCAGACTGGCCATCAAAAAGCAAAGATTAAGATGGGAAAAAGAACAGACACTGGACCAAGGAAGATTGGAAAAAGTGTTATGGACAGACAAAACTAAGTTTGAGGTGTTCGCACCACAAAGAAGAACATTCGTGAACCACAAAAAAAATGAAAAGATGTGAAGCATGGTGGAGGCAATGTGGTGGTCTGGGGGTGCTTTGGTGGTGGTAAAGGGAGATTTGTACAGGGTAAAAGGGACCTTGAGAAGTGATTGGAATGGAGCGATAGGAAGGCTATCACTACAATTTCCATCCTACAAAGGACAATGACCCAAAGCACAGCTCCAAACTATGCAATAACTATTTAGGAAAGAAGCAGTCAGATGGTATTCTGTCTATAATGGAGTGGCCAGCACAGTCACCAGATCCCAACCCTATTGAGCTGTTGTGGGAGCAGCTTGACCAAGTGCCAATTTTTCCAATTCCCCTGACTCTTATTTTGGTGATGGTTGGTTCTCAGATTATAATAATATAGATATAATAATAATAAAAAATATATTATCCTTTCTACATACTTTATATTTGGTTTACATCGTTTAAGTTTACAGACTTTGTATTTTTTAGGGTTTCTATGACAGAAAAATCCCCGTTGTCATGATAATTACGTGCCGATACGATATGCATCCCAAGATTTTAAATGCGATTCGATACTGTGATTTTATTGCTATTTGATGTTCCAAACATATTTCTCATGTATGCTGCAGCGGGACAAGAGACCGCCATTAGTCATGGAACTAGGTGCTGAACACAAATTGGCTCCCTATTTTTTTTAAATGTAGAAAATAAACTTTGAATGAAAAATACTGGAGTTTGTGCAGGTACAGCAAACTAGACCAAAAATGATATTGCTATATCGTCAAAAATAATATCCCAATACGTAACTGTATTGATTGCCCCCATAGGCACTAAGTTCTAGATCAGAACAGTGCTACAACTGAACAAAAATAAACGCAACATGCAACAATTTCAAAGATTTTACTGAGTTACAGTTCATATAAGGAAATGCGTCATTTTAAATAAATAAATTAGGCCCTAATCTATGGATTTAACATGACTGGGAATTGGCCACGGATAACTTTTTTTTAAAGAAAGTAGGGGTGTGGATCAGAAAACAAGTCAGTATCTGGTGTGATCACCATTTGCCTCATGCAGCGATCAGGCTGTTGATTGTGGCCTGTGGAATGACTGTGCAAAGTTGCTGGATATTGTCAGGAACTGGAACACTGTCGTATAGCTCGATCCAGAGCATCCCAAACATGCTCAATGTGTGACATGTCTGCTGAATATGCAGACCATAGAAGAACTGGTATATTTTCAGCTTCCAGGAATTGTGTACAGATCCTTGCGACATGGGGCTGAGCATTATCATGCTGAAACATGAGGTGATTGTGGACGATGAATGACATGACAATGGGCCTCAGGATTCAAATTGCCATTGATAAAATGCCATTTTAGTCGACGTACAGAGCGTATGCCTGCCCATACCAGAACCGCACTGGCACCATGGGGCACTCTGTACACAACGTTGGCATCAGCAAACTGCTCGCCCACATGACACCATACACGCCGTCTGCCCGGTGTAGTTGAAACCGAGAATGATCCGTGAAGAGCACACTTCTTCGGCGTGCCAGTGGCCATAAAAAGGTGAGCATTTCCCCACTGAAGTCAGTTACAACACCAAACTGCAGTCAGGTCAAGACCCTGGTGAGGACGACGAGCATGCAGATGGGCTTCCCTGAGACAATTTCTGACAGTTCGTGCAGAAATTCTTTGCTTGTGCAAACCCTCAGTTTCATCAGCTGCCTGGGTGCTTGTCTCAGACGATCCTGCAGGTGAAGAAGCGGGATGTGGAGGTCTTGGGCTGGCGTGGTTACACGTGTTCTGTGGTTCTAAGGCCGGTTGGACGTACTAACAAATTCTCTAAAACGACATTGGAGGCGGCTTATGGTAGAGAAATGAACATTCAATTCTCTGGCAACAGCTCTGGTGGACATTCCTACCATCAGTTGCACTACAATTGCACGCTCCCTCAAAACTTCAGACATTTGTGTGACAAAACTGCATGTTTTAGAGTTGTCTTTATTGCATGGAAGTAAACAAACATGTGCACTAAATTTGAGAGAAATAAGCTTTTTGTGCATATGGAATATTTCTAGGATCTTTTATTTCAGCTCATGAAACTTGGGACCAGCACTTTACATGTTGTGTTTATATTTTTGTTGTGTTTATATTTTTGTTCAATATAGATCAGAATACTGAGTTCTAGATTGGAACATAACTTGACTTAAAAAAAACTAACGAGGGGACTCGTTATAGGAGCCATGTCTAAAAGTAAACGTCAAAGGGAATTTACTGTGTGAGGAGTGAAAGGTGATGCTGTGTGTTCATACTATAAAGAACAGCCCTGTCACTGGCTGATCAACACAGACGTAGCACACACATTTCACTAATAATCTTCAACTAGTACAAAGCTATTGAAGTTATGATTCTGTCCACAGTGGAGATTCCAGTTGTGTGAGTGAGTGTGTGCGTCTCTCTTACCTGTGCAGCTGCTGGAGGGGGCAGGGCTATCCGTATTGGAGGTGCTCTGGCTGTTACTACTCCCCTTCTGTTTCCCCTCCTCTTTCTCCTGATCCTGAGAGTCCATTTCCCAGGAGCAAAGGACGTCCTCCCCCTCAGGCGACAACTCCGCTCCTCGCTCCCCCTCAGTATCCCATTTGCCTAGCCCCTTTGACAGCGGATTTGGTTTCAGTTCCTTCAAGGCTGACTCCGGCTCCTTCTCTCCGTCCGAGGTGCACTCCCCATGTGGGGAGACTGTCCTGTTCTGGCAGACACCCCCCTTCCTTACAGGACCCCCGACACGCCGCTTCCGATCCCGCCGAGGGTCGTCGCTCCTGACCGGCGCCAAGATGGTGGCCCTGGTGCCCTCCATGCCGCTGTGTGGCTTCCCCTGACTCTCAGCCACCCTCGATCATGGTGTCACCATTCCCGCCCTGTTGGTGAGGAGTGGAACAGCCAGTTAGTACAGATCTGTTACAGATTGGTTACAGGAATGATTTATTCCAAATTGGTGGTTCAGGAGGATACATTCGTGTTTTGCAACCAATCGGAGCGGTTCTCACAGAATACAGTGACCGTTCAATCGGAATGCCTTTTACAAATCGAGACATCCAATTAGATCCATGAAACACTTCTCAACGTTGTTTTAACTGGAGAGATAATGAAAGGCTTCCATGTAAGTGTAACAGGCACAGTCTCTTCTGGAAACACGTCATAAGAAGCTTTGACCTGGTCCCATTCAACAGAACCCTCCACAGCTGAGACAGCCTCACCCAGTGCACCTCCAAACCAGAAAGACAGAAAGAGCCTCCCCATAGACACACAGCATATGGGCCAGGTTAGAGGTCTCCGATGCGGGCCTGGAGTTGGCCTGCTGCAGATGAGCACCAGCTGTTAAACTCTAAACAACTGTAATTGATCCAGCTAACTACTAACAGAGGGAGTGGAAATAATGGGGGGGATAGAGAAGTAAGCAAAAAAATAAAATAATGCACCGACACACACGCAGTGTAAATTCTGCGTCATTGTGTGCCAGGAAGGGAGGAGAGTGGGTGTATGCATGAGAAAAATACACACACACACACACACACACACACACACACACGAGTAGGCTAGCCTCCAGGTCACAGCACGTGTGGGCCATGGGGCAGGCCAGGCTGTTTTTCATTCTCCAGACACCTGTTGTTGGGAGGGAGAGCCCAAGGTCTGAGTGTCTGGTGTTGTCTGAGCTGAAGACGCTCTGCGTGCTGCGTGTGTGTGTGTAGGGACGATCTGCTCTTAGGATCAGCCAGAGCCACTGACCTTTCCCCACATTCCCCACTTTCTGCTGAACAGCCATGCACTTTCCCCCACTGGCCTTGGGTGGCTGTTTGTGTGTGTGCATGTCTGCCAAGTAGAAATCGGGTTCAAGGGAACAGAGACTGTAGGGCTGATTTCATTGGGGATCACCAAGTTTATCAGTCTGGTGCGTTTAGAAGAGGGAAGAGAGAATACCCTAAAGACATGGAATTTAAAACGCCTCCGCTTTGTACAACATACACACTCCAGAACTGCCTGAGGTACTGATTTAACAAGGTGTCAGAAATGGCCGATGCTTCAGATGGTATCAAGGGACCTAACGTTTGCCAGGAGAACACTCCCCACACCAGCAGCCTGTATCAGGCCAGCTGGGTCCATGGACTCGTGATGCTTAAAGCAAATCCTGACTCTGCCATTAGCATGACGCAACAGAAACCAGGATTCATAAAACCAGGTGATATTTTTCCACTTCTCAATTGTTCAGTGTTGGTGACCGTGTGCCCGCTGGAGCCGCTTCTTGTTTTTAGCTGATAGGAGTGGAGCCCGGTGTGGTTGTCTGCTGCAATAGCCCATCTAAGGCGGCAGGTAGCCTAGTGGTTAGAGCGTTGGGCCAGTAACCGAAAGGTTGCAGGATCGAATCCCCGAGCTGACAAGAAAAAAAATCTGGTTGTTCTGCCCCTGAACAAGGCAGTTAAACCCACTGTTCCACGGTAGGCCGTCATTGTAAATAAGAATGTGTTCTTAACTGTGTTGCCTAGTTAAATAAAGGTTAAATACAATCTGTGACAAGGATCGACAAGTTCTGCGTTCCGAGATGCCATTCTGCGCCATTATTTGTCTGTTTGTGGCTCGCCTGTTAGCTTGCACGATTCCTGCCATTCTCCTTCGACCTTTCTCATCAGCGAGCTGTTTTCGCCCACAGGACGGCCGCTGACTGGTGCGATAAATAAAAACATCCATTCTTGGTAAAACCCTAGACAATGTTGTGTGTGAAAAGCCCAAGAGGGCAGATGTTTTTGAGATTCTGGATCTGGAGCGCCTGGAACCGATGATCATACCACGCTCAAAGTTGCTTAGGCCCACTACCGTTCAATCGAACAGTAACCAAATGCCTGCCTGCCGGCTTTATATAGCAAGCCCCAGCCATATGACTCACTTGCTGTAGGAGCAAACCATTTTCTTGAATGGGGTGGTGTACCAAATAAACAGGACACTGTGTATATTCACTCAATAAAAAAGCAAGCGCCAATTAAGATTCATTTATTGAAGGCATAATATCAACTGGTTCTATTATATCGTGGAACACAATCTTAAAAACGCAGTTACCTCAGCAGTGGCACTTGCTTGTAGAAGCCAATGGCTGTGCAATGGCATATCCTCGTTTTGTTAATTTGACAGATGCTCTTATTTCTCTAGCCATAAGACACCTATTTTATAGTTAAAATAAATAAAACGTACAGAATAAAATATATATTTTTCCAAATGAAAAAAAGTTACCAGCGAGAGGTGATGCGCATTTCGTGTCTCAAACAGTTATTATCCAAGAGTAATCATTTGAAAAAGGGTTCAATTTTGCAAGTTGAAAGACAATTCTTTCAGGGTTACAAACCACAATAGGTTATCTTTTCAATATACAAAATATTGGATTTTATTTTTTCTGCTTGTTCTTTGTAATTTTCAAAATGGATGAACAATTCCATATTGAATACTGCATGGTGATTCATTCCGACAGCGACATCCGTTTGGTGAGTAGCCATATGCTTAATGATTCTGATGAAAATACACTGTCTATATCAAGTTTTTGCATATTTTCAGGGTGGAACCTGTATGTCTAGGGGGGTTATAGCCCAGTCTAACCAATTCTAAAAGGCACTAGCAGTTCACAAGGTAGCTTAATTGAAAAAAAGACTGGACGCAATTATTTGAAAACTGCAGCTCATTGTTGCAAAACATATTGACCTACCTCAAAATCAACCAGTCCATTTTGAATTTGTGATAAAACTCATCATTTGGCAAGGAATGTAGCTTGTATATCCTATCCCATTTTATAGGCATTTATTTCTGTAGGCCTAACGGGAGCTTGTGTGCACTCAGCATGTGTGTGTGAAGGGAGCCGTCGGAACGCAATTGAGTGAATGGGACACGGAGGGGAAAGAGAATTTAGGGAAAAGAACTGTGTGATGCTTGGCTTGGTTTATTTTTTTGTTGTGCCACGCAATGCACATGTACAAATGAAACACTAGAGTGAAAGCAAATTATGTTGCCACGACAAAATTTCACTTGCCTGTTCGGGCAACCATAATAGCATTTTTTTATTTATTTAACCTTTATTTAACCAGGTAGGCAAGTTGAGAAACAAGTTCTCATTTACAATTGCGACCTGGCCAAGATAAAGCAAAGCAGTTCGACACATACAGAGTTACACATGGAGTAAAAACAAACACAGTCAATAATACAGTAGAAAAATAAGTCTATATACAATGTGAGCAAGTGAGGGAGGTAAAGGCAAAAAAAAAGGCCACGGTGGCGAACTAAATACAATATAGCAAGTAAAACACTGGAATGGTTGATTTGCAGTGGAATAATGTGCAAAGTAGAAATATAAATAAATGGGTGCAATGGAGCAAAATAAATAAATAAATAAATACAGTTGGGAAAGAGGTAATTGTTTGGGCTAAATTATAGATGGGCTATGTACAGGTGCAGTAATCTGTGAGCTGCTCTGACAGCTAGTGCTTAAAGCTAGTGAGGGAGATGTGTTTCCAGTTTCAGAGATTTCTGTAGTTCGTTCCAGTCATTGGCAGCAGAGAACTGGAAGGAGAGGCGGCCAAAGGAAGAATTGGTTTTGGGGGTGACCAGAGAGAAAAACCTGCTGGAGCGCGTGCTACAGGTGGGTGATGCTATGGTGACCAGCGAGCTGAGATAAGGGGGGACTTTACCTAGCAGGGTCTTGTAGATGAGCTGGAGCCAGTGGGTTTGGCGACGAGTATGAAGAGAGGGCCAGCCAAAGAGAGTGTACAGGTAGCAGTGGTGGATAGTATATGGGGCTTTGGTGACAAAACGGATGGCACTGTGATAGACTGCATCCAATTTGAGTAGAGTGTTGGAGGCTATTTTGTAAATGACATCGCCGAAGTCGAGGATTGGTAGGATGGTCAGTTTTACAAGGGTATGTTTGGCAGCATGAGTGAAGGATGCTTTGTTGTGAAATAGGAAGCCAATTCTAGATTTCACTTTGGATTGGAGATGTTTGATGTGAGTCTGGAAGGAGAGTTTACAGTCTAACCAGACACCTAGGTATGTGTAGTTGTCCACATATTCTAAGTCAGAGCCGTCCAGAGTAGTGTTGTTGGACAGGCGGGCAGGTGCAGGCAGCGATCAGTTGAAGAGCATGCATTTAGTTTTACTTGTATTTAAGAGCAATTGGAGGCCACGGAAGGAGAGTTGTATGGCATTGAAGCTCGCCTGGAGGGTTGTTAACACAATGTCCAACGAAGGGCCAGAAGTATACAGAATGGTGTCGTCTGCGTAGAGATGGATCCGAGACTCACCAGCAGCAAGAGTGACATCATTGATGTATACAGAGAAGAGAGTCGGTTCAAGAATTGAACCCTGTGAAACCCCCATAGAGACAGCCAGAGGCCCAGACCACAGACCCTCCGATTTGACACACTGATCTCTATCAGAGAAGTAGTTGGTGAACCAGGCGAGGCAATCATTTGAGAAACCAAGGCTGTCGAGGCTGACGATGAGAATGTGGTGATTGACAGAGTCGAAAGCCTTGGCCAGGTCAATGAATACGGCTGCACAGTATTGTTTCTTATCGATGGCGGTTAAGATATCGTTTAGGACCTTGAGCGTGGCTGAGGTGCACCCATGACCGGCTCTGAAACCAGATTGCATAGCGGAGAAGGTATGGTGGGATTCGAAATGGTCAGTAATCTGTTCGTTGATTTGGCTTTCGAAGACCTTAGAAAGGCAGGGTAGGATAGATATAGGTCTGTAGCAGTTTGGGTCAAGAGTGTCCCCCCCCTTTGAAGAGGGGGATGACTGCAGCTGCTTTCCAGCCTATAAGGCCAATATGCACAAAGATGTCTGCAAATTCTCTGAAAAGCCTAAAAGAAATTCTAGATCCTATAACTCTAGATCCTAGTTTGACAGGTTGCACATCAAAATATCAATTCCCTGGATATGTTAAATGAAATAGCTTACTTTTTTTAAATCATAGGCTACCATCTCAGTTGTCTTACTTGGCACTGGAAATTAATTGTCTGCTGCTAATGTAAAATAACAGTGCATTAAAAATAAAATTCTGCATTTATTGTAATTCAGCAAAATATTTACCTATATCCCAATATTACATGTCCATAATCACCCAGCTCTAGCAACTCCCCCAAAAATATTTATCGTAATTTATGGCTAAAGTCTTTAAATCAGATTATTTTAATTGTGATATGGATTTTTGTCCACATCACCCAGCTCTACAACATAACCAGGTACTAAATAGGGCTGGGACGATACCAGTATCGCGATGCTTATTAGTATCGTGGCAAGGAAACAAAGCACAAAGAGGATAGAACTTCCTTAGGAAAACAGCCCTAATGTTTGAAACAAATATGCCACCCAGAGACACATTTATTTATTTTCCAAGCTACGCACACAATGTTACATACAGCAGGTCTTTAAAAAGGATCAAAGTGTTCGGTCTGCTTTGTATTTTCCTTTTTGCCATAAAAAATAATAAGAATAAGAATAATATATACAGTGGGGAGAACAAGTATTTGATACACTGCCGATTTTGCAGGTTTTCCTACTTACAAAGCATGTAGAGGTCTGTAATTTTTTAGATCCTATGCAAATTAATAACTTAAAAATCATACAATGTGATTTTTTGGATTTTTGTTTTAGATTCCATCGAGCAGCTAGATGGCGGAAGGTGAGAGGAAGCACTGAAGGCTTATGTCGTTGCACTGTCAGGGGTCTTCACAATGACTTCAGGTGATCAGTTGTGGTTTGCTGATGATATCACAGTCACCACTGGTAGCATCCACTCCGTCAAAAAAAAAATGTTAGTGGAAGGGCGGGAGTCGGGAGAAACCTGAGTCAAACTATGCCCTGTAACGTTACTGCCTATTCACTCAATCTGCTGCCTGACAGGCTAATGGCGATACAGGTTTTTTAATGTCATCTGGATCTTCATAACTATCAACTAGCTATGTGTGAATCATAATAATCTAGCTAGTTTAACAGGCAAAAACTACCTTAAACTAATGTTATGCCAGGTAAATGATTAGCTGTCAATTCACTGTGGCTGGCTAGCCATTTAGCCTTATTGACTTACTATGGGCTTGCAATATATGCCCACTACACTGGGTATTGTAGGCAGGTAAACATGCCACAATTAACAATGTATTTATTAACGTATCAAAATAAAATATTGTAGTCAGGCAAACATATGAGATGCGAATGGATGAAATGTTACCCAAAGTCCGAGGTCTCCTAATAACAGTATTTCGCAAGTATACGTGTGCATGAGTCAAACAACCCATTCTGCATTTAAACTAGTTACGTCATCAAATCTCAATTTCTGAAAACTAAGCAAAACAAAGCCCATTGGCTGAACTCCGATACATAACAGTGACAAGATCAAAGAGAACCCATTCTCTGATGAATCAATGACTGACTAGATGAGCCACACCGCTCAGAGCCCTTGGCTCATAATGCTAAACTTCTAAAATCTTTCCCAACAGTCCCCAGCTTTGGTGCGATTAAGACAAAGCAAAGAACGCATTCATTTCCCAGTGTTAAATAAGAGCAGCTTAGGCAGGAATGATTGAGGCTGGCTGCGTCATAGTTAATCTACAAGCTGGATTTAAAGAGCCAAAAAACTGACAGGAAAGAGGGAAGGAAGGATGGAGAGGGAAGTAGATGGATGTGTCCCAATACTGTTAAACAGGTTCCTTGTCACCTTCCCTTCACAAGACAGCGAATCCTTCCTTTCTTATAATCAGTAACTGATGATCTGATGTGACCGGATTGGTGAAGGAAGTTGTGTTCAATCATTAGCTCAGGAAGGAGGGATGCATTTCATAAGTACTCAAACAAGCCTTAGGCCTTAGTTTATCATCATGTTTTGTTATGTTATTTTAGACCAGTGATCATGAAGGAGAGGACATAAGAAAAGGAAGGACAGGTGATGAGAAGAAGCCAGTGGATTAGACATAATTGGGACCTGCTGGCAACAGCCTTTTAAACAATAGAGCCAATCAAGGTCAAAGTTTCCTCGTAGTTAGTCTTGTTCCCTAAAACAAACTATCCTATGAGTGCCCCCACCCCCCCCAGCTCTTGTATGCACCTCCCACTTCCAGTGAAAACAGACCAGATGAACTGGTGCTCCTCCCTCTGTGCCCACTAAAGCTCACTGAATGGGACGACCATTCACCTCCGACCCAGATCAGTGATAAACACACATTGTGAAAGACCAGAGGGATTATTTTAAAATGAGGGGAATATGCCCTAGGTGGACTCTATGGAGCTCTTCATCAACTATAAGCATTTCAAATGGGCAGCGACTTTGAATGGTTGGGGATTAGCCTACTATAGGCCTAGATGGTTAAATTTGGCAAGTTCTTACAGTGCCTTGCGAAAGTATTCGGCCCCTTGAACTTTGCGACCTTTTGCCACATTTCAGGCTTCAAACATAAAGATATAAAACTGTATTTTGTTATGAAGAATCAACAACAAGTGGGACACAATCATGAAGTGGAACGACATTTATTGGATATTTCAAACTTTTTTAACAAATCAAGAATTGAAAAATTGGGCGTGCAAAATTATTCAGCCCCCTTACATTAATACTTTGTAGCGACAACTTTTGCTGCGATTACAGCTGTAAGTCGCTTGGGGTATGTCTCTATCAGTTTTGCACATCGAGAGACTGACATTTTTTCCCATTCCTCCTTGCAAAAAAGCTCGAGCTCAGTGAGGTTGGATGGAGAGCATTTGTGAACAGCAGTTTTCAGTTCTTTCCACAGATTCTCGATTGGATTCAGGTCTGGACTTTGACTTGGCCATTCTAACACCTGGATATGTTTATTTTTGAACCATTCCATTGTAGATTTTGCTTTATGTTTTGGATCAATGTCTTGTTGGAAGACAAATCTCCGTCCCAGTCTCAGGTCTTTTGCAGACTCCATCAGGTTTTATTCCAGAATGGTCCTGTATTTGGCTCCATCCATCTTCCCATCAATTTTAACCATCTTCCCTGTCCCTGCTGAAGAAAAGCAGGCCCAAACCATGATGCTGCCACCACCATGTTTGACAGTGGGGATGCTGTGTTCAGGGTGATGAGCTGTGTTGCTTTTACGCCAAACATAACATTTTGCATTGTTGCCAAAAAGTTCAATTTTGGTTTCATCTGACCAGAGCACCTTCTTCCACATGTTTGGTGTGTCTCCCAGGTGGCTTGTGGCAAACATTAAACAACACTTTTTATGGATATCTTTAAGAAATGGCTTTCTTCTTGCCACTCTTCCATAAAGGCCAGATTTGTGCAATATACGACTGATTGTTGTCCTATGGACAGAGTCTCCCACCTCAGCTGTAGATCTCTGCAGTTCATCCAGAGTGATCATGGGCCTCTTGGCTGCATCTCTGATCAGTCTTCTCCTTGTATGAGCTGAAAGTTGAGGGACGGCCAGGTCTTGGTAGATTTGCAGTGGTCTGATACTCCTTCCATTTCAATATTATCGCTTGCACAGTGCTCCTTGGGATGTTTAAAGCTTGGGAAATCTTTTTGTATCCAAATCCGGCTTTAAACTTCTTCACAACAGTATCTTGGACCTGCCTGGTTTGTTCTTTGTTCTTCATGATGCTCTCTGCGCTTTTAACGGACCTCTGAGACTATCACAGTGCAGGTGCATTTATACGGAGACTTGATTACACACAGGTGGATTGTATTTATCATCATTAGTCATTTAGGTCAACATTGGATCATTCAGAGATCCTCACTGAACTTCTGGAGAGAGTTTGCTGCACTGAAAGTAAAGGGGCTGAATAATTTTGCACGCCCAATTTATCAATTTTTGATTTGTTAAAAAAGTTTGAAATATCCAATAAATGTCGTTCCACTTTATGATTGTGTCCCACTTGTTGATTCTTCACAAAAAAATACAGTTTTAAATCTTTATGTTTGAAGCCTGAAATGTGGCAAAAGGTCGCAAAGTTCAAGGGGGCCGAATACTTTCGCAAGGCACTGTACTTGCGTCTCTTACCCTAAATATATAAGTCAATATATCAGTCAAGTCTACACATTCTATATTCATGGGTTAATTTGCGATCTAGGTTATGGGTTTCTGTTATACAAAGTATGAATGGACTGGTTTACATTGATACTCTGTCATAAGAGACAAAAGTATAACTTTCAAAAATGTTTATACTAGGGAAATCTGAAAACTAGTTTGACAGGTTGTGGGTTGGGGACAAGTCTAAATGCTCTTGATTTCTTTGGGAAAAGTCACCGGAGTGGAAACTTAAGCTTAAGTCATCCGTCTCTGAAGGCAGCCGATACTGAGTTTTTTTGGTGTGTTGCTTAAGAAAGAATCAACTAGGCTTAGTGTCCATATAGACAGATACATCTTCGTACTCCCAAAACACTGAAGTTCTAGAAATTTGTGCAACATCCTTGCAAAATACAAAATACTAGCCCATCAACTTCAACTAGGCCTTATGCTATGCTTCAGCAGCAACACACAGCCTAGCTCCTGGTTTTCTAAACAATGAAAACATTGTGTAGCCTAAATCTTACTCCACACATGACATTTGAAGAAAAAATATAGCCCAAAGCCACAATTGTAAAGTATTGAAAACAAAAGAGTTGGAAGCAATGCGGACAGACCCTAGCACTGACATTATATCCTGAGTTTACACACACTTAGCGTGCGTAGATCTATGCACGTGCGTGAGCTGATGGACTTTACTCTAAAACGTGACCATCTTTCGGTAACATGATACCTCACTGATCCAGACTAGCAAATAACAAAATTCACAAGGGGGTGACAGAAGTTCTCTTGTGGTCTTCTCATTTGATGTGAATGCAAAATAAGAGTCTCATCTGATCTTCCCTTGCTAGCAAGTTGGCTAAACACTGCAAGCTAGCTAACCTTTAAGCTTCCTACATCGCCATGTGTAATAATAGGATTTATAATTAATATGCCCTGGCAAATATTATTATACTTGCCGGTGTAACATATCAAATTGAGATAATGTTGTATATTGCTTCAATGTACCCAGTCCCATGTCAGCTAAAAATAGAAGTAATCATTTTTTAGTTGCAGAGAAAAGGAAGGTATCTCGCAGCTGTTTTTACAAATAGCATGGAATCAGTAGTTATTACTTTAAACAAAATACATTTTTGGGTGCGGATTATAATAAGGCTTCAATGTTAGTACATTTACAGATATTATATTTACTTAATGCAAAATAGGTTACTGGTAGGGCTAACGTTAGTAGGCTATATAGATTTAGCAATCTTGCAAGTTGATTTGTAACAATAAAAACAAAGTAATTGCTTGTAAGTCGGCTGAAAATTAAATTAAAACCAGTAGTCATGAGTGCAAACGATTTTGTGGAAATTTAAGTTATACGTTTAAAGTAATTTGCGTTAGAGTTTACATTATAGGGAAAAGGCTGTGTTACTGAGTCCTCCAAATTACATCACACTCCGGAAAAACATTTTCCGACATGATTCCGGCATTCTGATCGATTTTATGTCATACTTATCTAGTCGAAACCCTACCAGATAGCGCTCACCTTACTGCTACCGCCCCCACCCACTCAGCAACGATTTATATGCTGTGTGCCTCTCCTCCATGTTCTCATTTCTCATCAATGTGATGGCTCATTGCAGTGATGTATGACAGCGTGTTCATAGACGTCCAATAATATGTTCTTACCACACATATGGTGTGAGAGATCGAGCTTTGTACTTGCAGAGAAATCAAAGTACAATTTCTCCATCCAGACAGTCATGTTTTTTTTTCTTTTCGACACGGCATCTTGTAGTCGGTTCCAAGACGTGTCATTAGGGGGCTCCTGTACATAGCCCATCTGTAAACAGCCCATCTATCTACCTCATCCCCATACAGTATTTATTTATTTATCTTGCCCCTTTGCACCCCAGTATCTCTACTTGCACATTCATCTTCTGCACATCTACCTTTCCAGTGTTTAAATTGCTATATTGTAATTACTTCGCCACCATGGCCTATTTATTGCCTTAACTCCCTTATCTTACCTCATTTGCACTCACTGTACATAGACTTTGTTTTCTTTTGTTCTGCTGTATTATCGACTATGTTTTGTTTATTCCATGTGTAACTCTGTTGTTGTATGTGTCGAATTGCTATGCTTTATCTTGGCCAGGTCGCAGTTGCAAATGAGAACTTGTTCTCAACTAGCCCCTTTGCCTTCTGAACAGGGTGTTGGAGATGTTGGAAACATTCCACAGGGAAATTGGTCCATGTTGCCGCGATGGTGTCACACAGTTGCTGCAGACTGGATGGTGGTAGAGTCATGCTGCGAACAGCCCTTCCATCTCATCCCAAAGATGCTCTACTGGGTAGAGGTCTGGGGACTGCACAGGACGCTCAAGTAAACGGACCTCATTGTCATGCTAAAGACAGTTTTTTTTCCACTCCTCAATTGTCCAGTGTTGGTGATCGCGTGCCCGCTGGAGCTGCTTCTTCTCGCTTTAGCTGAGAGGAGTGGAACCCTCTGCTGCAATAGCCCATCCTTGACAAGGATCAAAGAGTTGTGCATTCCGAGATGCCGTTCTGCACACCACTGTTGTACTGCGCCGTCATTTGTCTGTTTGCGGCCCGCCTGTTAGTTTGCGCCATTCAACCTCTCATAAACTAGCTGTTTCGCCCACAGGACTGCCGCTAACTGGATGCTTTTTGTTTGTCGCACCATTCTCTGTAAACCCTAGACACGGTTGCATGTGAAAAGCCCAGGAGGGCGGCTGTTTCTGAGATACTGAATCCGGAGCACCGGTCACCGACAATCATACCATGCTCAAAGTCACTTAGGTCCCTCATTTTGCCCTTCAATCGAACAGTAACTGAGTGCCTCGATGCCAGTCTGCCTACTTTATATAGTATACCACTGCCACGTGATCCATTTTCATGAATGGGGTGGTGTACTTAATTAATAGGCCAGTGAGTGAGTGAGTGAATATATATATATATGCACCGGAACCGAGCCATAACGGAAACTGTGTATCTACCACCCCATTATCAGATAAGGAGGGCAATGTTTGCTTTTTGTCCCCCAATTGTGAACTGAAGTTGAAATTTCACGATGAAATTTAGGAGCACAATTTCTAAAGCTAGAATCCTTCATTTTTTTTAGGCACACTAGTGAACTTAAATTAAAATTCCAGGTCACACAGAAAACTAGTTATGTGCATATGCAAGTAAAATTGTCACACTGTAGAGTCCTGTGTATATACAGTGCATTCAGAAAGTATTAAGATCCCTTGACTTTTTCCACATTTTGTTATGTTACAGCCTCATTGTAATACGGTTGTATTTATATTTTTTCCTCATCAATCCACACACAATACCCCATAATGACAAAGTGAAAGCAGGGTTATAGAAATGTTTTCATATTTAAAAATAAAACTGAAATACCGTAATACTATTCAGACCCTTTGCTATGAGACTCGAAATTGAGCTCAGGTGCATCCTTTTTCCATTGATCATCCTTGAGATGTTTCTGAATTGAGTCCACGTGTGGCAAATTCAATTGATTGGACCTGATTTGGAAATGCACACTCAACTGTCTATATAAGGTCCCACAGTTCACAGTGCATGTCAGAGCCAAAAGCAAGTCATGAGGTCGAAGGAATTGGCCGTAGAGCTCCAAGACAGGATTGTGTCGAGGCACAGATCTGAGGAAGGGTACCAAAACATTTCTGCATCATTGAAGATGCCCAAGAATACAGTGGCCTCCATCATTCTTAAATTGAAGAAATTTGGAACCACCAAGACTCTTCCTAGAGCTGGATGCCCGGCCAAACTGAGCAATCTGGGGAAAAGAGATCTCGGTCAGGGAGGTGACCAACAACCTGGTGGTCACTTCGACAGAGCTCCAGAGTTCTTCTGTGGAGATGAGAGAACCTTCCAGAAGGACAACCATCTCTGCAGCACTCCACCAATCAGGCTTTTATGGTAGAGTGGCCAGATGGAAGCCACTTCTCAGTAAAAGGCACATGACATGAGAAACAAGACCATGAGAAACAAGATTCTCTGGTCTGATGAAACCAAGCTTGAACTTGTTTGCCTGAATGCCAAGTGCCACATCTGGAGGAAACCTGGCACCATCATGCTGTGGGGATGTTTTTCAGCAGCAGGGACTGGGAGACTACTCAGGATTGAGGGAAAGATGAACAGAGTAAAGTACAGAGAGATCCTTAATGAAAACCTGCTCCAGAGTGCTCAGGACCTCAGACTGGGGCCAAGGTTCACCTTCCAAGAAGACAATGACCCTAAACACAGTCAAGACAAAGAAGGAGTGGCTTCGGGACAAGTCTCTGAATGTCCTTGATTGGCCCAGCGAGAGCCTGGACTTCAACCTGATCAAACATATCTGGAGAGATCTGAAAATAGCTGTGCAGCAACGCTCCCCATCCAACCTGACAGAGCTTGAGAGGATCTGCAGAGAATTGGAAACTTCCCAAATACAGGTGTGCCAAGCTTGTAGCGTCATACCCAAGAACTGAGGCTGTAATCACTGCCAAAGCTGCTTCAACAAAGTATTGAGTAAAGGGTCTGAATACTTATGTAAATGTTATTTCATTTATTATTATTTTTTAAATAAATTTCTTTCAATCCTAAAAACCAGTTTTTGCTTTGTCATTATGAGGTATTGTGTGTAGATTGATGAGGGGGAAAAAACTATTTAATGCTGTAACGTCACAATGTGTAAAAAGTCAATGAGAGTGAATATAAATATCAACACTTATGCACCTGAACATTCTGCCTCCTGAATATCTGGCCTGAAGACCGCATCTCTACGTTACTTATTTCACAGACTCTACAAGGTGTTGAAAGCGTTCCACAGGAATGCTGGCCCATGTTGGCTTCCCACAGTTGTGTCAAGTTGGCTGCATGACCTTTGGGTGGTGGACCATTCTTGATACACACGGGAAACCGTTGAGCATGAAAAACCCAATAAAAATGCAAACTCAATCTACTTTAAAATGACTAGAACCAAATCAAAACTGTGTAGAAATGATAATGGACCTATATTCGGACAGTTTCTTGACTGTCCAGGTCGCTAACAATCACTAGACTATCAAATTCCAAAAACAATGGATAGAGGACTATTTCTTGCTAATTTTGACAGCAAGAATATATACATTTTCAGCGGGGCCCTCTGGACATCGTTGAAATCCGAATGCGGCCTCCGGGGCAAAATGAGTTCGACACCCCTGGTTTAGACTATTTGGAAGGTTATTTTTCTCCCGCTTTGACCGTGCAGTGCGGTAGAAGCAATTGTTGTCCTCATTATGAAATTATCAACTTTCCCCTGTACATCTAAAAAATTACCATATACACTGTTTAAAGAAAAACAACCTAAACTATTGCTGATCGAAATAAAATGTAATGTAGTCTAAGCCCCGATCAGCAGGTAGGCTATATAGCCAGATGCGAATCCCGTCTCAGGCGGTTGGTTAGGCTACTTTATTCCAGTAAACACAAATTTAAACAGCGCATTTGATAATAACCTAGCAACTTACATTGGTTGTCACTCAACTAACAAAGCCTAATATTGCCCAAGCCATTTTACAAACACTTGAACGCTGAAGGTGATGCGCAGCCTACGTGCGAAGCAGCGCACAGTTTGAATAGGCTACTGATATTGCCTGGGTTGTTCGACATGCAAAATGACTTGTTGATCAATGACTGTCAACACAGTAACATGCTTAGTTTGACACAGAAGGCGAGAGGCAGAGGGAGAAACAGAGGATGTCCAGACTCAGAATGTTTGAACACTCTTGGTTTGACCACCAGACAACAGAAAGAAAGAAAGCAGTATGGCAGTGGAAGGGAGAACAGTAGCAGGTGACCCGACTGTGGTTTGTGACAATTATGATATCAAATTGTAGCCAAATCAGTTGCAGTAATTCCGTTACAGATTTTTTTCGGAAACCCTGTTACCAATTTGGTAACCGAGTTAAGAGTTTAATTACTTAAAGGGATATGCTAGAAGATACCCATACACTTCCAGTCATTGCGCTAATGCTAGTTAACATTGGCTCACCAAAATACCGCCAACTTCCTTCATACTGGACAGAGAGACAAAAATGGTATCCATGAGTTCATCTGACTCTAGGGAAGTAGATAAAAGGTTCTCATTGCCAAAATCCTGAAGTATCCCTTTAATAATTTATAAACAAAATTGATATCAGTAAAATCATTATAACTAATTGGTAGGTCTAGTATTACTTGTTACTTCTGTGAACTTTCAAGATTCTCCCTCATGAGGGAGAGACATTTTAAAATATCTTTAAGATATGTGGGTTTTTGGTAAAAGGTAAAAAAAAAGTGAACAATTTCTTCAAAATGATATATTTTAGTGTTGATATTAGTTGGCAGGGGTCATTACTTCAACATTGCATTTTGATCTATTTCTGATACTTTTAAGGACTTTCTGGTAGATGTCTTAGACCTCTTTTCCAGCTGTTAATACAGAAATCAAAGCCTTCACATATGCCACATTTTTAAGATGGAAAATGGTTGAAAGACTTACCAAAAATATAGACTCAGCTTTCATTTGACACCCAATATGCTCCTATGAACTTCACCTGTTGGTGCTCATGGGTTCTTTTTGATGAAAATGTCCGTCTAGTTTTAATTCTGGTAGTTCTCAAAAATGATCTTACTTAAAAATATTTTCGCTCCATTATATTTATACTTTATATCTGGTTTTAGTCTAAGTTTAAACAGATTTTTTTTAACCAATTATACTGAACAAAAATATAAACGCAACATAAGGAAATCAGTCAATTGAAATAAATGCATTTTTGCCTAATCTATGGATTCCACATGACTGGGAATACAGATATGCATTTGTTGGTCAAAGATAACTTTAAAGAAAGAAACTTTAAAGCCCTAGGACCATGCCTCAGGAGTACCTGGCATGATGACTCCTTGCTGTCCCCAGTCCACCTGTCCGTGCTGCTGCTCCAGTTTAAACTATTCTGCCTGCGGTTATGGAACCCTGACCTGTTCACCAGACGTGCTACCTGTCCCAGACCTGCTCTTTTCATCTCTCTAGAGACAGCAGGAGCGGTAGAGATACTCTGAATGATCGGCTGTGAAAAGCCAACTTACATTTACTCCCGAGGTGCTGACCTGTTGCACCCTCGACAACCACTGAAATTATTATTTGACCCTGCTGGTCATCTATGAACATTTGAACACCTTGGCCATGTTCTGTTATAATCTCCACCCGGCACAGCCAGAAGAGGACTGGCCACCCCTCATAGCCTGGTTCCTCTCTAGGTTTCTTCCTTGGTTCTGTCCTTTCTAGGGAGTTTTTCCTAGCCAACGTGCTTCTACACCTGCATTGCTTGCTGTTTGGGGTTTTAGGCTGAGTTTCTGTACAGCACTTTGAGATATCAGCTGATGTACAAAGGGCTATATAAATACATTTGAATGATTGAAGAACAGAGACATGTTCAGCATCCAGGAATTGTGCACAGATCCTTGCGACATGGGGCTGTGCATTATCATGCTGAAACATGAGGTGATGGTGGATGAATGGCACGACAATGGGCCTCACGATTCAAAGTGTCATTGTTAAAATGCAATTGTATTCATTGTCTGTAGCTTATGCTTGCCCATAACCCTAACACCACCATGGAGCATTTAGTTAACAACGACATCAGCAAACCGGTGCCCACAAGACACCATGAAACATTGGACAAAGACTTTACTTGTTGAGTTTATATTTTTGTTTAGTGTATTTTTATTTTATTTTTTTACATCAAATTTTTGGGAGTGATGGCCACATTTTAGCAGCAGCGGCCCATCGCTGCTAAATGAATATAGGGAAAACACTGCAAGTGCCTGCTGCACCTCCCACTGCAGCATGAATAAGTAAACATCAGCAGACATGCCCATGCCAACCCACAAGTCCATGTCCTTTCACACAGTGGTTACTGCCTAGTCAGAATGATGAGGTGTGAAACCACACAATGTGTCCTCACAGCTCTAGTCAGTGTGTGTGTGGTGCCACTGCAACTGAACTGCACTCCCCAATGAGCAATGAATATGAAATATTAACAATGACTACTCAAATGCCAAAGACATGATCAAATGACAGGCTGATAACTTTTGCTTATAGAAAAAAAAAACGGACATGACACCAAGTCAACAACTCTAGCATTGTATCCTGCTTCCACGAAAAGCCTGACTAGATGCTTATAGCAATACTAACTTCTACAGTCCGATTAACTAATAAGTAAAGGGACCCTTATCACCGAGATGCACCCAGATGGTAGCTTACTTTTCTTCACGACCACTAAACCCACAATAAATTGAGTGATGCAATTACGCATCTAATTGGATAGATCAAAACACTTTCTGGAGAGAGTACTATTCACAGACCCAATCCTTATCTTATAAAAAACAATCAATCATAATCACTAGTTAACTACACATGGTTGATGATATTACTAGATATTATCTAGCGTGTCCTGCGTTGCATATAATCTGACTGAGCATACAAGTATCTAAGTATCTGATTTAGCGGTGGTAGGCAGAAGCAGGCGCGTAAACAGTCATTCAAACAGCACTTTCGTGCGTTTTGCCAGCAGCTCTTCATTGTGCGTCAAGCATTGCGCTGTTTATGACTTCAAGCCTATCAACTCCCGAGATGAGGCTGGTGTAACCGAAGAGAAATGGCTAGCTAGTTAGCGCGGGCTAGTAGAGTTTCAAATGTCACTCGCTCTGAGCGTTCTAGTAGTTGTTCCCCTTGGCTCTGCATGGGTAACGCTGCTTCGATGGTGGCTGTTGTCGTTGTGTTGCTGGTTCGAGCCCAGGGAGGAGCGAGGAGAGGGACGGAAGCTTTACTGTTACACTGGCAATACTAAAGTGACTATAAGAACATCCAATAGTCAAAGGTTAATGAAATAACCTCATTCTCATCAACGGGGCTGCAGTGGAGCAGGTTGAGAGCTTCAAGTTCCTTGGTGTCCACATCAACAAACTATCATGGTCCAAACACACAAAGACAGTCGTGACGAGGGCACAACAAAGCCTATTCTCCCTCAGGAGACTGAAAAGATTTGGCATGGGTACTCCAGATCCTCAAAAAGGTTCTACAGCTGCACCATCGAGAGCAACATGACTGGTTGCATCACTGCCTGGTATGGCAACTGCTCGGCCTCCGACCGCAAGGCACTACAGAGGGTAGTGCATACGGCCCAGTACAAGCTTCCTGCCATCCAGGACCTCTATACCAGGTGGTGTCAGAAGAAGGCCCTACAAATTGTCAAATACTCCAGACACCCTAGTCATGGACTGTTCTCCCGTGCGACAGCACGCGGTACCAGAGCGCCAAGTCTAGGTCCAAAAGGCTTCTTAACAGCTTCTACCCCTAAGCCATAAGACTCCTGAACAGCTAATCAAAGGGCTTCCCAGACCCCTCTTTTACTCTCAGTTTATTAACCATGCATAGTCACTTTACCTCTACCTACATGTACATATTACCTCGACTAACCGGTGTCCCCGCACATTGACTCTGTACCGGTACCCCCTGTATATAACCTCGCCATTGTTATTTTACTGCTGCTGTTCAATTTTTTTACTGAACACTTTTTTGAAAGCATTGTTGGTTAATGGCTTGTAAGTAAGCATTTCACTGTACAGTCTCCACCTGTTGTATTGGCACATGAATTGATGGTTACCAACATAATTAGAGCAGTAAAAACACATGTTTTGTCATACCTGTGGTATACGGTCTGATACACCACAGCTTTTGGTCAATCAGCATTCAGGGCTCGAACCACTCAGTTTATAAGTGACCTTATAAAATGGGTGGTTCGAGCCCTGAATGCTGATTGGCTGACAGCTGTGGTATATCAGACCGTATGACAAAATATGTATTTTTACTGCTCCAATTACATTGGTAACCAGTTTATAAAAGTAATAAGGCACCTCACCTCGGGGGTTGTGGTAAAAGGCCAATATACCACGGCTAAGGGCTGTGTCCAGGCACTCTGCAGTGCGTCGCGCATAAGAACAGCCCTGAGCCGTGGTATGTTGGCTATATACCACACCCCCTCGTGCCTTATTGCTTAATTATAACACAGCACCATGCATTGTGGCCTTTGCAACCGTTAATGTGTTGAGTGGCAAAATCTAGGCCTGCCTCCCAGCTAGTCTAAAAAGACCCCCGCAGCCAGGTGTGTGTGTGTGAGTAAGTGTATTAAGTGTGTGTGTGTGTAAGTAACAGCACACCCCCAGGAGAGCTGAGAGGATGACAGCGCAAGCGTGAGGGCACGGAGTACAAGGAAGAAAGGAAACTCAATTCTCCACCAGACAGACAGTGTTACCCCCTGCCATAACAAAACCAAAGGGGGGAGCAGGGGTAAAAGAGGAAAAGGGAGAGAAGGGGGGAGAGGAAGACCGAGAGAGAAATAGAGATTTAATGAATAAGAGTTGGAGAGTTTGCGGGAGTTGAAGACGTATTTAAAGGAGATGAAATAGCAAGGAAAGAAAGACTGAGGGAGTGTATGAGAAAAAGCGAGGTCTCAAAAAGAGGAGTAAAATATGACACACACACACACACACAAGATAGATGATGAGAACATAACAGCATCATGTCTGCTCGTTATTCAGAGTGCCTTTCGGCCCAGTGTGGGCTGCATCTCTCTGGTATCTGCTGGTGGAACAAGAGTTTACGAGAAACAAACACTACCACAGCCGTTATTTTTATTTATTTTTATCTTTATTTAACTAGGCAAGTCAGTTAAGAACAAATTCTTATTTTCAATGACGGCCTAGGAACAGTGGTATAACTGCCTGTTCAGGGGCAGAACGACAGATTTGTACCTTGTCAGCTCGGGGATATGAACGTGTGCCTCTACCACAGCCGTTATGCAGACGTTTCCACTAACACTACTCGATAGACAAACAAACCACAACTAGACCAACTCAAAACCTCATCAACAGCTAAAACGACAAGGGTTCACTTAAAGTTCAACCTTTAGGTGTACTGTTTCATTTTCTGTTTGTGAAGTTGAGACATGATGGGAGCAAGTGTCAATTTGAGAGACGTGTCCCTCTCCAACTGGTATATTCCACTGATATGATGAGCCATAACCCTAGTCAGCCTGCAGACTGAATGAATGACTGACTCACTGGTGGAATCTCTATCCCAACTGAATTAGATAAGACACTGAACAAACAGTTAGCGCTGATAAATTGTGAATTTAGATAGGATTCTAGGGAGAGAAAAAAGAAAATCAATATTGTGGTCTACAACTGTTTTTGCATAACTATAGCAAATACAGTACATATAGCTAGCTACAGCTTGTCATATTTAACAATAACTTTAGCACATTTCATTACAATAATCAAGAATCATGATTATTGAAAAGGGAAGCAGATTGTGTAATAACATTGTCATAAAAATTGCTTTCTACTGTTTAGCCTTGAGGTTATCATATCATCTCTTCCTCAGGTCATAAATATTCTGTCACCAAAGCAATGACATTGTGATGAAATAGGAACTTCAGTTAGTTACAGTGAAAGCGGTCACTGCTATCAAGAATCCTTTGGACGTTCCTACGGTGGTATGGACAGTGGTGTAAAGTACTTGAGTAAAAATACCTTAAAGTACTATTTAAGTAGTTTTTTTGTGTATCTGAACTTCCCTATTTATATTTGACTACTTTTGAATTTACTACAGTCCTAAAGAAAATATTGTACTTTTTACTCCATACATTTCCCTGACACCCAAAAGTACTGGTTAGATTTTGACAGGGTTAATGGTCCAATTCACACACTTAACAGAACATCCCTGGTCATCTCTACTGCCTCTGATCTAGCAGGCTCATTAAACACACGATTCGTTTGTAAATTATGTGTGCCCCTGGACATCCATACATTTTTTTTAAAACAAGAACATTTTGCCGTTTGGTTTGCTTAATATGAGGAATCTGAAATTATTCATACTTTCACTTTTGATACTTATGTACATTTTAGCGATTGATTACACTTACACTCAAAAGTAACATTATATTGAATACTTTTTAATTTTACTGGGTGACTTTCACTTAGGTCATTTTCTATTAAGCCATCTATCTATATTTTTACTCAAGAATGACAATTGGGTACTTTTTCCACCACTGGGTATGGACGTTCCAACCGTACCAGATAGCACGGACCGTATGAAAACTAGACTAGTGTGATGGAGCTGGCTAGCATGCTTAGTATCTTGGTAGGTAACGTTAGTCATCTTGTAAAATCCCAAACTAGCCATGTTATCGCCTGGTGCTGTACTAGTCTCACATAGTTAACGTTAGACAACTTTGTGAGTGTTGAAATAGTTATTCAAGTGGGTGACCCAACGTAGTTTGTCAGCAAACTAAACCGATTGGAGTTTGATAGCTAGCAGTTAGCTAACTGGCTAGCTAAAATAGCTTGTCATCTGGTTCTAATCCCTCACGTGATACTTAATCTATCCATAACACAAAAACAAATTATTTGTCCCATGCCGAGACATTAGCAAGCTAGCCAAACTGTTTGTCTATCTAACTCTAAAGTTAATTAGCTAGCTAGCAAACACATATGTATTGTGAGCTGGTTGGAGCTAGCTATCTAAATTGGCTAGCCAAACCAATTCCTATGTCTGCTTGAATGGGCTCTGATTTGGGATAGCTAGCTAACGAGCTAATGCTAACGTTAGCTGGCTAGCTACAGTAGCTAGCTATGCTTGAGGCTCAGCACAGTTCTGGTAAGCTTTCCGATATGCTAACATTGGTTAAAGTCAAGTTTATATAATTTTACCTTTGCTGCATGCAAACAACTGATCCAAGCAGTAGCTAGGTAGCTGAGCTAGTTGGATCCTGGACAGTCCGACTTTCGCCTGATGAGGTGTTCCTTGCCTGCTCTATTCCACGTTCATTAACGTCGAAAACACGGGAACATTGTTTCTTCTACTTGACAAACTCGAGGTGGGACTTTGTCAAATTAAAATGTTACTAGCTTTGTAGCCTTTTTGTTCATTGGTTGCATATCCCGAAGGTTACTCGTGTATGTTGGTCGAATGGAGAAGGGCTTGTTATTCCCAAAGTTTTTTGGGTTTTCACCTCAGTCAGCTCCGCTCCACGATCTGTCAAACTCATACGGTCGTCACTAGTTACCACAGCCACAAGGTCATACTTATTGCTAAACCCCGCCTATTCCTACAATTTCTCTTCTTAAAATCTGATTTTAAACCTACCCGTAACCACACTGCTAAACTGATGCCTAAACCTAACTTTAACAAAAAGCACATTTTTGTTTTCATGATGTTCAACGATAATAGCCAATGTTGACTTTGTGCTTGTGGTAACTAGCGACAACCCTCTGTCATACATCTGTCATGGTTTGACATCACACCATCCGATGAGCACGTACCACGTAGCGTAGTGTGTCACCAACGCATGTGTGTCAGTGCTTTCACTGTGTTGATTTTAGGGTCCTTTGCTTTTCAAAATAAAAAAAGCAAATAACAGCACGAGCAAAGTTCACGTTTAGCGTACAAAACATTGACTTAGACTTTAGGAATGAATGTGCACAGTGCTTTAAGGTAGCACATCCATATATTGAAATTCAGTCTTAACTGTCTGGAGAAAGAAAACGTAAAAAGGTTTGAATTCATCCAACTCAAATGTTGGAGATCTAAGTTCCTGTGACAGTCAGCAACCCACAGGGTTTTTTTCTCTCCCTATTCCACATTCTTGATACGAATCATGATTTAATTGGATTGGTGATTTATCTATTCATCACCTGATATTTGTTATCTGATGTGATGGCTGTTTGTCTGTCTGTATGCCTGTAGCTTATTGAAAGACACATTTCCCTATGAGATATTCAAGTATTCTATTCTATTATACTGGTACTCTGTTCACCACCTTTCCATTTGGCTTTATTGCCAGTATTGTCAACCATATTGCCACTAGGTGTCTATCTTAACCATGTTTTCTGCAGAGGTTGAGGACAGATTTTGCAAAGTTTTACATGTCAGCAGCATAGTTTGGTGTAGGATGTGTATAAAAGCAGACTGCTTCAAGAGAAGTCGAAGGAAGTCGCAACCACAGGATGTAACAATCGTAAAGCGTTTATTTCCATTTCAAACTCTTCCGCCAGTTCAGGAGAAGATATAAAATAGCTTCGTCAATTATAAACATAAAACTTATCAATTGATTGACAACTGCTAAGTTTTGTCCAGTTGCAGAATTTTTGTTTATAATTACAATTAAAACAGAATAAACATATTGATGGTTTAAATTTGAAAACTCTCCTCCCATGAAGGCACCAAGCATTATTAGCATTATTTTGCTAATATTCCTACCATCATAATAATTCTCTAAGGTCAGGGAAAGAGAGAAAAGAAAGGGGGAAACACTCACAGAACATAAAGATATCCGTCACGCAAAAAAATACATCCTTTAAGTAAACAGAAAGTGAAATCAAATGATCTGATTGTACATTTTGATTTTAATCATATAGCTGACACTCTTATGCAGAGTATCTTACTCAAGGGCACATCAGCAGATTTCTTACCTAGTCAGTCTGGGGATTTGTACCAGCAACCTTTCGGTTTCTGGCCCAACGCTTTTAACTGCTAGGCTACCTGCCTCCCTAGTACAACCCCAGCGGTATGTATTTACATTAACATTCTTAGCTTGGGGGATCTTAGGCCTCAGGCACAGTCCATGTCCTCATTGGAGGCTTGATACAGACACATCTCCTCTCTTCCACTGATGTTCACTCTCTCCTCACTTCTCCTTCTCTCTTTCGTTCCTCTGATGGTACAGGCGTAGGCCATGGTCTCGTAAGGAGGGCACAGACACAACTGGGACCCCTGAGCTTCCAAGAGAGGGTCTTCTCTCTGGGAGAGGGAGGGGGAGGAAATAATTTGAGAGAGTAGAGAAAGAGAAAGAAAGAAAGAGAAACAAAATGCATGGAGGACAAGGACAAGGAGGTTCACACAGGCACCTGTTCAAACGTAGCTTTACGCACTAGAACACTTCTCTCACCACTAATCTCACCTACCGGTCCATTAAGGATGTGTCAGTCTGTTCACCTGGATGTTCCAGTGTTTGACGCTGGTGCTGGCATGTCGCAGCTTCCTTTGAGCAGCCTGAGTGAGACCATGGAGAGGGACGGGGTGAGAGATGGAGGGGAAGCGAATGAGAAAGGGAGTGAAGGAGAAGAGAATGAGAGAGGGCAGTTAGATAATACATTTCTGTAGTTTATACAGGATCCAGAGGCCACTGTGCTTCCTTTTGAGATGTTTATTACTCTCAGATAAGAAGGAGCATGATATAAAACACAGGGTCTACACTGACACACATACAGCAATTACTAAATAGACTTCATGGGACATGAGTGGGGGAAAGTACAGCATAACTATCTACACTGACCTCTAAGACCATGAACCTTGTCTTTCCGTCCTGTGGCTTGTTTCGGTACATTCAACACCCACACATATGCACGTTCACACAGATATGTGTGTGCAGCAGAGGTGGTTAAGCGGACTATGATTGCTTGATGAGTAGCTGTCGAGTAGCTGTAGTTGTCTGGACAGTGGTTCCCTGATATACTATACATTTAGCAGAAGATCTGGGTTCGATACTGATTTTGTTGCACTCACTGCAATGTCCTGGTCCATTCTGTGCCGGCTGGCCCGAACTTTCTCCAGTTGGTGTTGGGCCTCCTCCAAAGCCTGGGACTTGGTTACCATCTCTTGCCTGAGCTCCTGCTTCTCTCTCTGGGTCTTCAGGATGTACTGCTCCTGTTCCTCCTGGAGGGCCAGCAGTGCCTTCATCTTCTCCTCCTCCTCTACCAGCAGCCTTGGGATGAAGAGAGAGAAGGAGAGCCACCACCATGCAGGGTTCTAAGTCACAATAGCACACTGACCCTTGTTGGAGCTCTAAAAATAATCGGCTGGACCTATGGCAATAATGTTACAGTTACAGAATAGGAATGCCCTAACTTATTGGATATTTTAAAGCTTCTTTTTGTGACAGTTGTGACAATGTCATAATGAAGGGACAAATCAAAGAGCACACTTATGACAATGTCATAATGGAAGGCCCAATCAGAGAGCAGGGTTATGGAAAAAGTAAACATGATAAGACATTACGCCCTAAGATGTTCAGTTCCTGAGTAAGTAGACAAACCACAAGTACCACACAGAGATGACAGGAAATCGTTGGTGTCTCTCTGAGAGTAAACACGTCTACTAACAAAAAACGTTGTGATCTGTGGAGGACAACAGCATCATATGTATGTGTGTGTGTGTGTGTGTGTGTGTGTGTGTGTACTCGCTTGACTGAGGGTGCCATGCATTTGGCTAAACAGAAGTACAGCCAAATCACTTCAGGTTAATATAAGCTTTAATATTGCAGATAGGGATATGTCACGTTCACTGGAATATATATCGGACCAAGGCGCAGCAGATGTTGAGTTCCACATAATTTAATGAATAAATTGAAACTTAGCAAAGACAAAAACAAATTAACAATAAACTAACAATGAACGGTGACTACAGAGATGCTACGTGCACTAACTCAAAACAATATCCCATAAGCACAGGTGGAAAAATGCTACTTAAATATGATCCCCAATTAGAGACAACGATTACCAGCTGCCTCTAATTGGGAATCATACACGATCACCATCATAGAAAAACAAACCTACAACCCCACATAGAAATAGTAAACTAGACTAACCCCCCAGTCACGCCCTGACCTACTCTACCATAGAAAATAAGGACTCTCTATGGTCAGGACGTGACAGGTTAAGATTTAATAGTGCGGATAGGTTTTGGGTTCTATAAAATTCATTGTTTGCATAATTTCTACTCCCCCTTATTTATTTATTTTATTTGTATTGGTATTCCCCAGGACAGCTGTTTAGGCCCATATTTTTTCAATCTTTACTAATGATATGTAAGTGTGTCTATGTTTGTGGATGACTCAACACTTTACACGTCAGCTACTACATGGACTGAAACGAGTGCAACGCTTAACAAAGAGCACAGTCAGTTTAAGAATGGGTAACAAGGAATAAGTTAGTCCTAAATATAAAAACATATAAAAGCATTGTATTTGGGACAAATCATTCACTAAACCCTAAACCTCAACTACATCTTGGAAGGAATCATGTGGAAATTGAGCAAGTTGAGGTGATTAAACTGCTTGGAGCAACTCTGGATTGTAAAACTGTCATGGTCAAAACTTATTGATACAACAGTAGCTAAGATGGGGAGAAGTCTCTCCATAATAAAGGCAGGTTCTACAGGCCCTAGTTTTATCACACCTGGACTACCGTTCAGTAGTGTGGTCAGGTGCCGCAAAGAGGGACTTTGAAAATTACAAAAGGCTCAGAACAGGGCAGTATGGCTGGCCCTTAAAAGTACAGGGAGGAGCTAACATGAATGATGTCAATATCTATGTCAATCTCTCATGGCTCAAAGTGGAAGAGAGATTGATTTAATCAAAACTTGTTTTTGTAAAAAAAATTGACAAGCTGAATGTACCCAGCTGTTTGTTTAAACTACTGGCACACAGCTCAAACACCCATGCATACCCCACAAGACATGTCACCAGAGGTCTCTTCACAATTTTCAAGTGAAGAACAGACTATGGGAGGCGCACAGTACTATATAGAACCATGACTATATGGAACTCTATTCCACATCAGGTAATTGATGCAAGCAGTAGAATAAAAAATAAAAAAATGGTAAAAAAATACACCTTATGGAACAACAGGGACTGTGAAGAGACACACGCATACGCTCACAAGCGCTAGCATAAGCACTCTACACACAAGTACATTGTCATATTGTTGTATGATGGTGTTATAAATGTTGTATTGTTGATACACTGCCTTCGGAAAGCATTCAGACCACTTGGACTTTTTCCACATTTTGTTATCTTAGTCTTATTCTAAAGTTGATTAAATTGTTTTTCCACCCTCATAAATCTACACACAATACGCCATAATGACAAAGCAAAAACAGATTTTATAAAAAGGTAAATATCATATTTACGTAAGTATTCAAACCCTTTACTCAGTACTTTGTTGAAGCACCTTTGGCAGCGATTACAGCATCGAGTCTTCTTGGGTAGGACGCTACAAGCTTGGCACACCTGTATTTGGGGAGTCTCCCATTCTTCCCTGCAGATCTTCTCAAGCTCTGTCAGGTTGGATGGGGAGGGTTGCTGCACAGCTATTTTCAGGTCTCTCCAGAGATGTTTTATCGAGTTCAAGTTCAGGCTCTTGCTGGGCCACTCAAGGACATTCAGAGACTTGTCCCAAAGCCATTCCTGCATTGTCTTGGCTGTGTGCTTAGTCTGAGGGCCTGAGCGCTATGGAACAGGTTTTCATCAAGGATCTCTCTGTACTTTGTTCCGTTCATCTTTCCCTCAATCCTGACTAGTCTCCCAGTCCCTGCCACTGAAAAACATCCCCACAGCATGATGCTGCCACCACCATACTTCATCGTAGGGATGGTGCCAGGTTTCCTCCAGACGTAATGCTTGGCATTCAGGCCAATGAGTTCAATCTTGGTTTAATCAGACCAGAGAATCGTGTTTCTTATGGTCTGAGAGTCTTAAGGTGCCATTTGGCAAACTCCAAGCAACTGTCATGTACCTTTAACTGAGAAGTGGCTTCTGTCTGGCCAATCTACCATAAAGACCTGATTGGTGGAGCGCTACAGAGATGGTTGTCCTTCTCAAAGTTTCTCCCATCTCCACAGAGGAACTCTAGAGCTCTGTTAGAGTGACCATCAGGATCTTGGTCACCTCCCTGACCAAGGCCCTTCTCCCCTGATTGCTCAGTTTGGCCTGGCGGCCAGGTCTAGGAAGAGTCCTGGTGCTTCAAAATGTATTCCATTTAAGAATGATGGAGGCCACTATGTTCTTGGGGACCTTCAATGCTGCAGAATTTTTTCGGATGCCTTCCCCAGATCTGTCCCTCGACACAATCCTGTCTCAGAACTCTACGGACAATTTCTTCAACCTTATGGTTTTTAATCTGACATGCACTATCAACTGTGGGAACTTATATAGACGGGTGTGTGCCTTTCCAAATCATGTCCAATAAATTGAAATTACCACAGGTGGACTCCAATCAAGTTGTAGAAACATCTCAAGGGTGATCAATGGAAACAGGATGCACCTGAGCTCAATTTCGAGTCTCATAGCAAAGGGTCTGAATACTTATGTAAATAAGGTATTTCTGTTTTTTATTTTTTACATTTGCTAAAATTTCGAAAAAACTGTTTTCGCTTTGTGATTATGGTGTATAAGGTGTCGATTGCTGAGGATAATTTTTAAATTTTTTAGAATAAGGCTATAATGTAACAAAATGTGGAAAATGTCAAGGGGTCTGAATACTTTCTGAAGGCACAGTATGTAGTGGTGTAATAATGTTATATGATGTTCTGTTTTATCTTTTGTTTGATATGTAATGTAAGTGCCTTAATGTGTTTGGATCCCAGGAATAGTAGCTGCTACCTTGGCAGCAGCTAATGGGGATCGCTAATAAATACAAATATATACAGTATATTCCTAATTTCCTCGCTGCAAGAGCTGGATTTTCATCCAAAGCGGCCAATCCACCATTAATTCGGATTTGAACTCCAACCCTCCGATGTCAACAGATTAACCCATATTTCCCAGTATAAGGCCTTTTTGCTATTTCCTTTTGCAATACAGCCCTCCATTTTACTTCAATGTCTTGAGGTTCTTGAACCTCCCTGTTTGAAAGATTTCTACCGATATCGCCATAAAAATAAATATTTCACCCAAGAGTATTTTGACATTTCCCATTGACTGTTCGTGGTTTTTCAGATCTCCTAATAGTAGGGTCCAGCTGAACCCTGAATTTATGACATGACAACCATTCCTAGACCTGACTCCAAAAGCAAGCCACTGGTGGACAGTACCAGAAACTATGCTCTATTGATTGTTTCCTTGTGACAGAGACTGCACAGGGATGAGGGTTCACATTTTGTATTCAAGACATACATTCTTTTTCAATTTTACTTTAGTCCTTATTGCAAGGCATGGTGAAATAGTTTTATTAATTTCCCCAAATTTCTAAATATATAATTCCAGACATTATGTGGTATTGTGTGTTGGCCAGTGTCAAAAATGCTCAGTTTATTCCTTTTCAAATTCAGGCTGTAAAATAATCAAACGCTGAAAAAGTCAAGGGGTGTGAATACTTTGAAGGCACTGTATCCAGTTTGTACATTTTAGTTTGAATGATTCGGTATGAGTTGTTTGATATGATGAACGAATCAATGAGATTTGGATCATTGCAGGAATGTGACAAATGAAAGAAAAGTATTTACGTTTAAAACTGACATTTAGCATTGAAATGAAAACAAAAAATCATACAATTACGTGAATTCACAATTCAGATATGACCGCTAAGGGGCAATGCAGTCCATTCTACCGCAGTCATGACAGCGTGTTCATAGACGTCCAATAATATGTTCTTACCCCACATACTGTTGTTTGACAGCTCAAGCTTTGTGCTTGCAGGGAAATCATTGTACAATATCTCCATCCAGGCAGTCAAGGTTTTTCGACATGGCATCTTGTTTCTAGACGTTCCTTATGTTTAGGGGCCCATTGAAGTCGACATCCTCTACCATTGACGATGGCTGCATATCAACTTCAGTAATTTCTTTAATCGGTATTGGGATTTTCTCACTCTGTCCCTTGCAACTTGTTATGTGACTTTTTACTCCTGAACTTATTTATGCTTACAATAACAAAGGGGTTGACTTCTTTTTAACTCAAGACATTTCAGCTTTTCATTTTGAATTAATTTGTAAAAGTTTATAAAAACATAATTCCACTTTGACATTATGGGGTATTTTGTGTAAGCCAGTGACACAAAATTTAAATTTTAAATTCAGGCTGTAGCACAACAAAATATAGAAAAAGTAAATGGGTGTGAATACTTTCTGAAGGCACTGTATATACGTGTGTGAGTGAGTGTGTGTGTGTGTGTGTGTGTGTGTGTGTGTGTGTGTGTGTGTGTGTGTGTGTGTGTGTGTGTGTGTGTGTGTGTGTGTATATGCTGTATATACAGTGCGGCAAAAAAGTATTTAGTCAGCCACCAATTGTGCAAGTTCTCCCACTTAAAAAGATGAGAGAGGCCTGTAATTTTCATCATAGGTACACTTCAACCATGACAGACAAATGAGGGGAAAAAATCCAGAAAATCACATTGTAGGATTTTTAATGAATTTATTTGCAAATTATGGTGGAAAATAAGTATTTGGTCAATAACAAAAGTTTATCTCAATACTTTGTTATATACCCTTTGTTGGCAATGACAGAGGTCAAACGTTTTCTGTTAGTCTTCACAAGTTTTTCACACACTGTTGCTGGTATTTTGGCCCATTCCTCCATGCAGATCTCCTCTAGAGCAGAGATGTTTTGGGGCTGTTGCTGGGCAACACAGACATTCAACTCCCTCCAAAGATTTTCTATGGGGTTGAGATCTGGAGACTGGCTAGGCCACTCCAGGACCTTGAAATGCTTCTTACGAAGCCACTCCTTCATTGCCCGGGCGGTGTGTTTGGGATCATTGTCATGCTGAAAGACCCAGCCACGTTTCATCTTCAATGCCCTTGCTGATGGAAGGAGGTTTTCACTCAAAATCTCATGATACATGGCCCCATTCATTCTTTCCTTTACACGGATCAGTCGTCCTGGTCCCTTTGCAGAAAAACAGCCCCAAAGCATGATGTTTCCACCCCCATGCTTCACAGTAGGTATGGTGTTCTTTGGATGCAACTCAGCATTCTTTGTCCTCCAAACACGACGAGTTGAGTTTTTACCAAAAAGTTATATTTTGGTTTCATCTGACCATATGACATTCTTCCAATCTTCTTCTGGATCATCCAAATAGTCTCTAGCAAACTTCAGATGGGCCTGGACATGTACTGGCTTAAGCAGGGGGACACGTCTGACACTGCAGGGTTTGAGTCCCTGGCGGCATAGTGTGTTACTGATGGTAGGCTTTGTTAATTTGGTCCCAGCTTTCTGCAGGTCATTCACTAGGTCCCCCTGTGTGGTTCTGGGATTTTTGCTCACCGTTCTTGTGATCATTTTGACCCCACGGGGTGAGATCTTGCGTGGAGCCCCAGATCGAGGGAGATTATCAGTGGTCTTGTATGTCTTCCATTTCCTAATAATTGCTCCCACAGTTGATTTCTTCAAACCAAGCTGCTTACCTATTGCAGATTCAGTCTTCCCAGCCTGGTGCAGGTCTACAATTTTGTTTCTGTTGTCCTATGACAGCTCTTTGGTCTTGGACATAGTGGAGTTTGGAGTGTGACTGTTTGAGGTTGTGGACAGGTGTCTTTTATACTGATAACAAGTTCAAACAGGTGCTATTAATACAGGTAATGAGTGGAGGACAGAGGAGCCTGTTAAAGAAGAAGTTACAGGTCTGTGAGAGCCAGAAATCTTGCTTGTTTGTCGGTGACCAAATACTTATTTCCCACCATAATTTGCAAATAAATTCATAAAAAATCCTACAATGTGATTTTCTGGATTTTTTTCTCTCATTTTGTCTGTCATAGTTGAAGTGTACCTATGATGAAAATTACAGGCCTCTCTCATCTTTTTAAGTGGGAGAACTTGTACAATTGGTGGCTGACTAAATACTTTTTTGCCCCACTGTATATGTATGTGTGTGTGTTTGTGTGTTACCTGGCCTGTGCGAGGAAGTAGACCTCCTCGTCTTGTCTAGCTCTCATCTCCTGATGCAGTGCCTCCTCCTGGCGGAGCTGCATCACCTCCAGCTCCCTTATTCTCCTCCTCTGACGCTCCGTCTCTACATCCTTGAGGGCCATTTCTGCCTGAATGCTGGCCCGCGCCTGACCCACAACAAACACACCAGGACAAAGCCACAATTAGACCCGTAAAGATCTATAGAGTCTCCTCATTGTCTCACCCCTCACACTTTCCTCCTTCTCAACTTTCCTTCTTGCTATCCTTCTCCCCGCCCCCTCTCCTCTAGTGGGTGCCGTGCTGTTAGACTTTAGTGCTGCTTTTGATATAATTGATCATAAAATGTTGCTAGGTAAAGTTATGTTATGTTTTTTTTTCTGACGCTTTATCCTGGATGGAAAGCTACCTTTCCAGGGGAAGGCAAAAAGTTTTCTTTAACGGGAGCTTTTTGGACTGTAAAGATTTACACTGTGGTGTTCCTCAAGGCAGATGCCTAGGCCCACTACTCTACTCTATCTTGACTAATGATTTACCATCAGTAATGAATAAAGCAAGAGTGGTTATGTATGCTGATGACTCTACAATGTATAGCACTGCATCAGCATATAATGAACTAACAGATGTATTGAGCAAATAACTAAGAACGGTGTCTTAGGGGGTTAACAATCAGAAATTGCTGTTGAATATTTCTAAAAGAACATTTATTGTATTTGGTATTGGTGACCCTCAATTAAACTTGTCAATGGATGGGTTGTCTGTTGACCAAGTTAAAAAAGTGTCACATTGGACACAGCTCTGTCGTGGTCTGAACATATAGACAAGATTGTAATTAAAATGGGTAAAGGCATTGCTATAAAAATAAATGTTCTATGGTGCTGTCAGACCTATAGTACTGTCTAGTCATACTGTCATCTGCAGCAAAAAATATCTTAAAACTCTCCAACTCGCTCAAAAAAAGGCTGCAAGATTAGCTCTTCATTGATCTACCCGTATGAATGTCAACCGATTGCGCCATCATCTCTCATGGCTTCCCATTGAACACAAATTATTATCCAGTCTTTTGATTTTCTTTAGGAATGTGATATTTCTAAACAAACCAACGTTTATTTCTGACCAATTAGTGTATACTAGGAACAAACATAACCACCAAACCAGACAGGCTAGTTCAGGACAACTGATAACCCCCAGACCAAGGATAAATATCCTCAAATCTACAGTAATACTAGATGGAGATTCCACTACATGGAATTCGTTACCAAATCACATTTCTCAGGTAAAAACTAAATCCACCTTCAAGAAAACAATAAAATAACTAAGTTTGGTGAAGAATGACAGCACCAACAGCACAAACTGTCATTCTGTTACGAAACTATGCACATGCATTGTTCTTCAAGTACATGTATTTTTGTAAGATTTTCTGTGGACATTGATAAATATAGTCCTTGTGCATAGCGTTTTAGGGTTTGTTTAACTTAGCAATCATTGTTTTTTGTTTGGCACACATTTTAAAGGGAAAAATCTGAGTCTCAGCATCACTCTGTTACCGTGGAATTGTCTTTCTGTGTTGGACCCCAGGAAGATTAGCTGACATTATAGCATCATCTAATGGGGATCCTAGTACAAATTATAATTCTCCTTCCTCTTACATCCACCTTCTTTCCCTACCCTGATCAGCTCACCTCCTCCTCAACTCCCCGCTAAACTCTTCCTCTCTATCCCTCTCACCTCCTCAGCCTGCTGTAGCTGCTCCTGCAGGGTTCTCTGCAGCTCCACATGTTGTATCCTCTTCTGTTCCTCCTGCAGCAGAGCTGTCTGGGCCTGCTTCTGCGCATCCTGCACACAGATTATACAAATATAACAACAGTGATTGTGAGGCTATTATCACATTGCTATTCAAAGTTCAGTTTTCGTTGTAGTCATCTCTCTCTCTCCGCCTCTCTGTCTCTGTCTCTGTCTCTGTCTCTGTCTCTGTCTCTGTCTCTGTCTCTGTCGCTCTCTCTCTCTCTCTCTCTCTCTCTCTCTCTCTCTCTCTCTCTCTCTCTGTCTCTCTGTCTTTCTCTCTCAGCCACACACACCTGTAGTAGCTCCAGCTCAGCCAACTTGCTCTCCCTCTCCCACTGGAGAAGGCGCAGACTTTGGAGCTCCTCCTCCTTGGCGGTGTGTCTCCTCTCCCTCTCCTCCCTTTGCTCCCTGCGTCGCAGCTTCAGGTCCTTATGCAGGGACTTCTTCCCCTCCACACACAGACGGATGGCTGTCTGGATCGCTGCAGTGACAACATACAGTAAGTAGCCTGAAGCATCATCATAAATCAAGCCAGAGGACGCATTGTGGCTTTTGCCTTCATCAGGTTGTGAAATAGCTATTTTCTCCAGTCTTTAAAAGCCCAGTGTGTACTGTACTGTATGATCACTGACCTGTGGTCCACTCCTGTCTCTGCTTGGTGTCGGGGGCGCTCATCTCGTAGGTCTTAGTGAGCGTCTTCACACAGAACATACACCTCTTCCCCTCCTTCTCTGGCAGCACCTGTCAACGCAACCACAGTGGTGAGAACATAACCACCATAACAAACAGCATCATCCACACACAACATTTTGTATTGATAAAGAATAATGGGGTGGTTCATATTCATTCAAGTATGTTACCCTATCGAAGTCTTCTCTGAACAAATCCCTCATCCCAGCTCTGCCCACATTGGCATCCTATGCCAGAGGATTTAGTGTAGGCCTTCCCCCGGTACTACCTTCCTCCATTCTACATAACCCCTAACCCAGTGTTGTGTACCTCCACACAGCAGTTGTGGCTCAGCTCGATGCAGCCTTTACACTCCTTGCGGTCCTCACTGACATAGTAATGCAGAGTGCTGGGCTGGAGAGAGAACCAGCGCTCATTCCAGTTCCTCCGCAAGTGGCCCTTCTTCCACAAATACCCCTATAAGGACAGATACGTACGGCCACACAAAGTTACACATGCCTAATTATATAAATGCCATATTACACGTGGATTACATTTATATTACATGCATATTAACACAAACATGTCTATATATTCTCTTTATGTTTAAATGCACCTGTTTTATGATATTGCCCGCTATCTCCTGGTAGACCTCGTCTATCGCCATCGTAACGGAGTCCTTCACCATCCCTCTGGCCAGCCTCCAGGTGTTGACAAAGTCCAGGAAGGCCCACACTGTGATGCCGCTCTGCTGCACAGCCTCCTGGGAGATGAAGTCTTCCATGTCCACACAGCTCAACTCCACACTCATGGCTATGCAGATCTTCTTCAGGAGATATTCCACCTGCGAGTTACCATAGGGAATGAATAGAGCACATCATGGGACAAATCCTAACTTGAGACAGAAGTTTCACCCAAATCTCCCGTTGACATTATTGCAAGACATTTTCATGAAAAGAGGGAAGAAAGGAGGCAAATTATTTTGGAGTACCGTCCAGGGCTGAGAACTCACCTCCTCTGGGACCAGGACCAGTGGATAATTGTCTTCAGACAGGAAGTTGAAGAGGCACCAAAGATGGAAGGCATCTTTATCAGGCAGAACGTCCACGCCATTTTTAGGCCGGTAGTTCTTTTTGGCACAGAGAGTCCAGCAGAACTCATCTACGTTCTCCTTAGCAAACGTGCCCTCAACCACCTGGGGTCAGAAAGAGAGGATGCCAAGTGTGTGTGTGTGTGTGTGTGTGTGTGTGTGTGTGTCAGCATGTGTATACAGTACCTTGTCCAGTATGAATTTGTTGAGGTAGGGCATGTACCCCTGGTTGGACACCGGCCCATCATCATCATCGCTGAAGTGGTCCTCTAGAGCCACAGGGTCGTGTGGGATGTTCAGCGCAGTGTATAGGTTATGAGACAACACCTACAACTCATCAACACAGTGTATAGGTTCAGAGACAGCACCTACAACTCTTCAACACAGTGTATAGGTTATGACACAACACCTACAACTCATCAACACAGTGAATAGGTTATGAGACAACACATACAACTCATCAACACAGTGTATAGGTTATGAGACAACACCTACAACTCATCAACACAGTGTATAGGTTATGAGACAACACCTACAACTCATCAACACAGTGTATAGGTTAGGAGACAACAACCACAACTCCCGAACACAGTGTATATGTTATGAGACAACACTTACAACTCCAACACAGTGTATAGGTTACGCGACAACACCTGCAACTAATCAACACAGTGTATAGGTTAGGAGACAACACTTACAACTCATCAACACAGTGTATAGATTAGGAGACAACACCTACAACTCATCAACATAGTGTATAGGTTATGAGTGTCACGCCTTGGTCTTATTATTTTGTGTTTTCTTTATTTATTTGGTCAGGCCAGGGTGCGACATGGGTTTATTTTGTGGTGTGTTTTTGTATTGGGGTTTTAGTAGGTATTGGGATTGTAGCTGAGTAGGGTTGTCTAGGAAAGTCTATGGCTGCCTGAGGCGGTTCTCAATCAGAGTCAGGTGATTATCTTTGACTCTTCCAGATCTGCCAGTCAGCCAGACTCTTCCAGATCCGCCAGTCAGCCAGACTCTTCCAGATCCGCCAGTCAACCAGACTCTTCCAGATCCGCCAGTCAACCAGACTCTTCCAGATCCGCCAGTCAACCAGACTCTTCAGGATCCGCCAGCCAGCCAGGATCTGCCAGAGCCTACTACCTGCCTGAGCTTCCTCTCAGTACTGGGCTTCTTCTCAGTACTGGGCTTCCTCTCAGTACTGGGCTTCCTCTCAGTACTGGGCTTCCTCTCAGTACTGGGCTTCCCCTCAGTGCTGAGCTTCCCCTCAGTGCTGAGCTTCCCCTCAGTGCTGAGCTTCCCCTCAGTCCCGAGCTACCCCTCAGTCCCGAGCTACCCCTCAGTCCCGAGCTACCCCTCAGTCCCGAGCTTCCCCTCAGTCCCTAGCTTCCACCTCAGTCCCGAGCTGCCCCTCAGTCCAGTGGGGTCCTTGGTGAGGGTTGTTGGGCCAGGGTCGGCGGCGAGGGTCGCCAATCAAAGGACACGTTACAGGGGGACTAAGACTTGGTTGGAGTGGGGTCCACGTCCCGAGTCGGAGCCGCCACCGTGGACAGACGCCCACCCGGACCCTCCCCTATGGGTTTAGGTGTGCGGCCGGGAGTCCGCACCTTGTGGGGGGGGGGGGGGGGGTTCTGTCACGCCTTGGTCTTAGTATTTTGTGTTTTCTTTATTTATTTGGTCAGGCCAGGGTGTGACATGGGTTTATTTTGTGGTGTGTTTTTGTATTGGGGTTTTAGTAGGTATTGGGATTGTAGCTGAGTAGGGTTGTCTAGGAAAGTCTATGGCTGCCTGAGGCGGTTCTCAATCAGAGTCAGGTGATTATCGTTGTCTCTGATTGGGAACCATATTTAGGTAGCCCGGGTTTCACTGTGTGTTTGTGGGTGATTGTTCCTGTCTCTGTGTTTGTTGTCACAAGATAGGCTGTATAGGTTTTTATGTTCCGTTTGTTGTTTTGTATTATTCGTTTGTTCTATTTCATTAAAGAACATGAGTAACCACCACGCTGCATTTTGGTCCGCTTCTCCTTCTACAACACCTACAACTCATCAACACAGTGTATAGGTTATGAGACAACACCTACAACTCATTAACACAGTGTATAGGTTATGAGACAACATGTACAGCTCATTAACACATGTATAGGTTATGAGACAACACGTACAACTCATTAACACAGTGTATAGGTTATGAGACAACACGTACAACTCATTAACACAGTGTATAGGTTATGAGACAACACGTACAACTCATTAACACAGTGTATAGGTTAGGAGACAACATGTACAACTCATCAACACAGTGTATAGATTACGCAACAAGACCCACTAAGAATGGACCGACGATGACTTATTTTGGATGTCTTTTTTGGTGTTGTCCGGACCGGATATATTTTTTTGGTATTTGTTTTTGGTGCCTTCCATACCAGTCTTGATTTCAACGTCAACTGACTTCGATATTTGATCTGGATCAGTCCAAATCTGAACCAATCATAGATGTCTATGTTTGGTTCAGATTTGGTACAGTCTGGACTGGTCTGGATTTCAACGTCCAAGGCACATTAGCAATATGGTGTAACTGCAGACTGCAATTCGGAGCGTTTCTTGATGTGGGCGTTTGCTGATATCAGGAACCGCCCATTGGTGCCTGCCATTGGTCAGTCCATTGATGGTGTCTCGACACAGATGATTTGTTTACATAGCAGGTTAGGAAAACTAATGTGGCAGGTTAGGATAATTAACATGGCAGGTTAGGTGAATGAGGTTAAGGTTAGGAAAAGGTGTAGGGTTAGGTTTACCTACAATGACACAATTGTCAACAACTGTTGTCCCGGACGCGAAAGAAATGGCCATGGACCAATGGCGAGCATCAATGGGTGTAACTTGACATCAAGAAATGCCAATATCAGAAAACGCCACTAATTGCGGTCTGCAATTACGCTCTTCTCTATACTAGGCCTAAACATAGACGTCTTTAATTGGTTCAGATTTGGTTCAGTCCGGACCGGCTTTGATTACTGATAAAACGTGACTGTACCATACTGTACTCTACTCTACTGAATTAAAATGTACTGTACTGTACCGCAAGGCGTGAGAGAATGGCGCTGAAGTGCGAATTCAGGGTGTAGGCTATGTAAATTTGGACTGCTACAATTTTATTCATTGGCATTTCATTTTTTTCCTTCACCAAATGCCGGCAATTACCAACTAAGGGAGACCCTGGAGCATTTTCCCGTCAGAGTTGTGTTGTCCATTGCATACTGATAGTTTTGTCACAAAAATTGATGCGTAGGTATAGTGAATGTGCCCGCTCTGGTATTGTATTGGCAGGTGCGCTCTGGTATTGTATTGGCAGGTGCGCTCTGGTATTGTATTGGCAGGTGCGCTCTGGTATTGTATTGGCAGGTGCGCTCTGGTATTGTATTGGCAGGTGCGCTCTGGTATTGTATTGGCAGGTGCGCTCTGGTATTGTATTGGCAGGTGCGCTCTGGTATTGTATTGGCATGTGCGCTCTGGTATTGTATTGGCAGGTGCCCTCTGGTATTGTATTGGCAGGTGACTCTGGTATTGTATTGGCAGGTGCCCTCTGGTATTGTATTGGCAGGTGACTCTGGTATTGTATTGGCAGGTGCACTCTGGTATTGTATTGGCAGGTGACTCTGGTATTGTATTGGCAGGTGCCCTCTGGTATTGTATTGGCAGGTGACTCTGGTATTGTATTGGCAGGTGCGCTCTGGCCAACAGCTTGCAGATACAGTGCAGGTATAGCCTGCTACATAATGAGATAATTATGTACAAAAGTGCAAGATAATTTTTATTTGTCAAATGGCAGCCAAGCATTGATCATCATGTCACCAGAATAAGACCTTAGATATTTATTGAAAGGAGCATCAAGCTCATCATGTGCACTTTCACCACCCTGTATAAACTGCATGCTTTCCCATGATGTGGTGATTTTTCTTTGTATCAAACATGTAGGCTACTTTGCCGCATATAAAAGGCAAATCGTTTAAAAAGTTCAACAATAAATATTTATGCCTCATTGAAGCGGTATGTTCTAGGTGTGCGAGGTATAGTCGTTTAGATTGGAGAAGAGGCAGAGCTTGTGTTTGGCTTTCCTGAATAACTGGGCCTGCCGGGAGAGTATGTGGCCACATTATTATAATGGATGTCTTTGGAGAATGTTCTGCAATCAGTATCAGAAATGCAGCCAGACTGGCCAGCTACTGTGCCTTTCTAGACCTTCTAAACAGTAGAGAGTAGACCCACAACTGATCCAAATGGAATGAAACATTCAAATTACAGGGCTTTTGAGCTGTTATTTAAATGACGTTTTCACTGCAGACTAAACCAGGCTGGAATGTTGTACTCACTTGAAAACAGTAATGCAATTATTCATTGCAATGTGGTGTTGTAAACTAGTCTAGGTAGGATCATTTTATTGTCCCTAAACAAGATCGATAGGGGAGATTTTTGAGTTGTGTGTCTCATGTCTTCGCTGCTCTTTCTTAATGTATACAAATTTGAATGCATTTATGTGCGGTATGATCGCTAGTTAGCCTATTGCAGATCTGGACAAACGATCCACCTACAACTATTGTCACTACAAATGGTGCATTATGGGCAGGATAGACCGTTAGACTGGTAGACTATACTGACCTGTGGTATAGTATAAGTTAGCATACGGAAAAGTGTAGTGCATAAGGGAAGTACCAAAACCCCATGATATAGAGGAAGTGCATGCCAGAAGATGAGGAAATGTGGCTAGGATGGAAGAAATTATATAGTAAAACCTGCAAAAAATGTAATCTAAACCAAGGAAAACATTCACTATCCTCCCCTGTTCCCCCCCAAAATCACACAACCCTCCCCAAAGCAAAATGTTTGACAACCATGAACTATTTAAATTCTTATTTTCAATGACAGCTTAGGAAGAGTGGGTTAACTGCAGAACAACGGATTTGTACGCTGTCAGCTCAGGGGTTTGAACTTGCAACCTTCTGGTTACTAGTCCAACGCTCTAACCACTAGGCTACCCTGCCACCCCAATAGACATTGAATTGACGTCTGTGCCCAGTGGGGATACAGAAAGAGACAGGGAGACAGTAAGATAAGCGAGAGAGAGATAGACAGACAGAGGAAGAGACTGGACAGCAGAAAGATGGAAGTAGGCAGACACAGGTCCTCTTTGACAACATCGTCATAGCAACAGCTGGGATTTAGAGTCCGAGCTCCTCAGTGTGACTGGGATTAAACATGTCACAATGGCTGATCTCACACACAACGCAACACAACACAGCATCACTGACCCATAACACACGACAATTCAACAGCCACCAATACACCCAAACACCAGAGCTATAACATACCACCAGCCACCCAGATGCATGATGGGGCTCAGAGAGGGTCTGCCTCTGAACATAGAGATAGGCCTATCACCATAGCAGATTACTGATTACTGCCTCTCCATTCCAGCGGTAGTCTGGCCCATACATAATCCCAGGAATTAGCCCAGTTAGAGTCATGTTTTTGTTATTCTAGATTTGGGGAGGGAGGACAAAGGTAAAAAAAAGGGAATCAAATGTCAACACAAGGGGTTTGATCAAGCAATAACATTGTGTAAGAAATACATCAGTGCTGTGAAGCTCATGCTACAGGAAAGATCACACACAAACACACCAACCCACTGGGCACAAGTGTCAGTTCAACATCTAGTTTTAATTTACATTTGGTTTAGTTGTCAACTAACATGAATTCAATGTGAAATCAACCAAACATTCCACCATGTCATTGGATTTAGATTTTTCTTTTAAATAAATAAATACAAAATGACGTAAAAAGGTTGACTCCACATCATCACATTTAATGTTTCGGTTGAAATGAAGTTGGTTGATTCAACCAGTTTTTTCTCAGTGGGAAGTGAAAGAAAACATTTAGCTAACAGGAAAGAGATTAGACCTTGAAAATAGTGTCTCATCTAATTCGGTTGACCTAACTAGATCAATAAATAAAACATTTTTTTTGTGTTGATATCAGTGATATAAAAAACACAATTTTCCTCAAACAAGGAAAAGATAACAAACAAAAATAATTAAGGGTAAAAATGTCAATAACACACAAACCAACACATTGGAAAGGCAGCGAGACACAATCCTTGCAATCCTCCCAGCTCTTTGACCCCTATGCTGACCCCTTACTTGACCCCTCACCTCTCACCTTTAGCTGGGACTTGGACACCTTCCCGCTCTTCTCCACATCCAGAGAAGTGAAAGCATACCAGATGGACTTTAGCAGTTCAGCTCGCAACTCCATGACTGCCTCCGCTCAGCTCTGCTTATTTTACTGCATTTCTGTGTGTGTGTTTGTGTGTGTGTGTGTGTGTGTGTGTGTGTGTGTGTGTGTGTGTGTGTGGCACACAGACCTGTGTGTGTCTCAGTAAACCCCCACATCCTGCTCTTTGCTAAATGGCTGCCCTGAAGCTCACTGATACCACCTATCTGTAGCAAATGGGAAAACCTTAAGGGTCACCAATTGCCACAGTGTGGGGAATATTTGGAATTATAAATCAAGGAGTTTTGGTCATGGATTGCCTCATGGTTGTACGACGTTACTCCCTGGATGCTGATTGATTGAATTGATTGAACAGAATTTCAGCCGTGTATATATCAGACAATATACCACAGGTATGATGCAAAAACACTTGTTTACTATTCTACATTATACATATATAAAGTGTGTGGACACCCCTTCAAATGAGTGGATTCGGCTATTTCAGCTACCCCCGTTGCTGACAGTTGTATCAAATCAAGCACACAGCCATGCAATCTCCATAGACAAACATTGGCAGTAGAATGGCCATACTGAAGAGCTCAGTGACTCTCACTGTGGCACCATCATAGGATGCCAGCTTTCCGACAAGTCAGTTCGTCAAATTTATGCCCTGCTAGAGCTTCCCTGGTCAACTGTAAGTGCTGTTATTGTGAATGGAAACGTATAACAGCCAAAACGGCTCAGCCGCAAAGTGGTAGGTCACACAAGCTCACAGAATGGGACCACCGAGTGCTGAAGCATGTAAAAATCGTTGCAACACTCACTACCGAGTTCCAAAGTGCCTCTGGAAGCAACGTCAGCACAATAACTGTTTGTCGGGAGCTTCATGAAATGGGTTTCTACGTCAGCTGGAGTGGTGTAAACCTCGCCGCCATTGGACTCAGGAGCAGTGGAAACGCTTCACCATCTGGAAGTCCGACGGATTCATCTGGGTTTGGCGGATACCAGGTGAACACTACCTGCTCCAATACATAGTGCCAACTGTAAAGTTTGGTGGAAGAGGAATAATGGTCTGGGGCTGTTTTTCATGGTTCATGATAGGCCCCTTAGTTCCAGTGAAGGGAGATCTTAACGCCACAGCATCCAATGACATTCCAGACGATTCTGTGCTTCCAATTTTGTGGCAACAGTTTGGAGAAGGCCCTTTCCTGTTTTAGTATGACAATGCCCCCATGCACAAAGCGAGTTCCATACAGAGATGGTTTGTCGAGATCAGTGTGGAAGAACTTGACTGGCCTGCACAGAGCCCTGACCTCAACCCCATCGAATACCTTTGGGATGATTTGGAACGCCGACTACGAGCCAGGCCTAATTGCCCAACATCAGTGCCCGACCTCACTAATGCTCTTGTGGCTGAATGAAGCAAGTCCCCGCAGCAATGTTCTAATATCTAGTGGAAAGCCTTTCCAGAAGAGTGGAGGATGTTATAGTAGCAAAGGGAGGACCAACTCCATATTAATGCCCATGATTCTGGAATGAGATGTTCAACGAGTAGGTGTCCACATACTTTTTGTAATGTAGTGTATTTATGTTGGTAACCAGTTGGTAACCCCTGTTGCTACTGTAATAGCAACAGGGGTTTGGGGTTTGTGGTATATGGCTGTATCCAGGCACACCGCATTGCTTAATCGACCACCAGAGGACTGATGTACACCACACTGAGAGACTTAACTGCGTGAGTGTGGATTATTGGCCATTATGTGCACCTGTCCCAATACAATTAATTTGGATCTGGGTTTGAGTTACAGTTCAAAACTGTTTGTTTGCATATATAACACTCCTGGATGCAAATAATCAGATATTCTGCCTGTTAGAACCTGACCACCATCAATAAACTCACCGACGATGAAATAACTCCAGATTAACAGAATACCACAATGGATTGAGACCACTACCATCGCCTTCATTCTCTTCCTTCATGTCAACAGTTGGCTTGATTATCTCATGTTGTTACTGCAGGACTTTTCTACTATTTTGATTGTCCCCTGGTTTCTGATTCCAAGAACACAGGATGAGATGTTACTATCCTTTGTGCAAGCACTTCCAAGAGTTAATGAACAGTGAGCCTGGTGAAATTTGGGGAGCGCATCATCAGTAGTGTACCTTTGGTTCCTAGGGTGTTTCGGCCTTTCACACTATACACCCTCCCCAAAGGCGGCCAGCGACAGGGTGATCAATCCTACGCTTGCGTCCCATTCCCAATTAGTCATAGGAGTTGCCTTGTTGATGATAGCCAACATCCCATGGGACTATGCATGGCAGGGGCGTCCTCCTCCCTGAGTCAAGCATTGTTGACCGCATACCTCCTGGCCCTCTCACTTCGGGGCCCAGCTGGGGTCTTTCCTCTTCATCCAGAGCCACTGACTGCTGCCTTCTGCCGCCTCCGATACAGCTTTGATTGCCGAACGCTGGCTCTGGCCCTTAATTCCAAGGTCTCTAAGCAGTCTGGTTGTAGATGTTGCCACAAAACCTCTGCAGCCCACCTCCACTGGTCGGACTTCTGTGTTCCAGCCATGATGCCGTGCTTCGGCAGCTAGATCGGCATAGCGCAGATGTTTTCGCTCATAAGCCTCATCTACTGAGTCCTCCCAGGGTACTGTGAGCTCAATGATGAAGACCTTCTTGAGCGAACGGGACCAGAGCACCATGTCAGGTCTTAGGGTGGTGGTTGCAATCTCCGGAGGAAACACAAGTTGCCGGCCAATGTCAGCTAGCATTTTCCAGTCGCGGGCCAAGCGCAGCTGGTCTCGTTCTAATGGTGTCGAGCCGCGCTTCGGTGGTTTAGCCCCTTCGCGGACAAAGTTTGTCCGTAAGGGGTGTGATGCTGCTGGGGGTGGTAGGGAGTTGGTGGCAGCTCGCTTGTCCTCCAGGGCGGACGCAAGGTTTTTAAGGACTTGGTTGTGACGCCAAGTGTAGCGTCCTTGGGTGAGGCTTGTTTTACACCCCGTGAGAATGTGCCTGAGGTTGGCTGGCATGGAACAGAGGGCACAGTCCGGATCTTCACCATACCATTGGTGAAGATTAACTGGAGTTGGAAGGACGTCATATGTTGCTCTGATGGAAAAGCTCAACTGCCTCGCTTCCATGGCCCACAGATCCTTCCAGCTGATCTTCCTCTTCTCCACACTGTCCCATCGAGTCCACTGTCCCTGTTTGGAAAGAGAGACTGCCTTGGCCCACCTTGCAGCCTCCTCCTGATGGCGTACTTCCTGCACTACCATCTTCCGCCGCTCTGGTGCAGTGGCCTTACTCCAAGCAGCACGGCTAGTTAGCCCAAGGCCTCCTCTCCCTTGCTGAACATGACCCACAATGTCAGCATGTCTGAGGGCTGCTGTTGCCTCCTGGACTGCTTTTCCTGGCCTCCATTTGCGCCCAGTTGCCAAGGTCGGCGCGTTGTTGCTCACCACTGGGTCTCGAGATTCATTCAGTGTCATCTGGAGCCTGGTTTTTGAACACTTGAATTCCTCTGTTAGACTGGTGAGGGGAAAGCTTGAGGACACCATCTCCATAGAGGCCGATGGTGGTAAGGCATCGTGGAACTCCGAGCCACTTCTTTAAGTAGCCTGTGACTCCTCTTTCCATCTTCTCCACTGTTGAGATTGGAACCTCATACACTGCTAAGGGCCACAACACCCGGGGTAGGAGACCAAACTGCAGACACCAGGCCTTTAACTTTCCAGGTAGCTGGGTGTTGTCGATGGACTGTAGGCTACTACTGATGTCTTTACGCAGCTGTTGCACCTGGTCTTTGTCCTTCAGGCTTGCATCATACCACCTTCCAAGGCTTTTTACCGGCTGCTCAGACACTGTTGGGATTTGGTCATCTCCGATGAAGAATTTCAGGTCAGAGAGTACTCCCTTCACAATCGAGATGCTGCGTGACTTGGATGGTTTAATCTTCATACGGGCCCAGCTGATGTTCTCCTCAAGTTTTCTGAGCAGTCTCCTGGTGCATGGGACAGTGGTAGTCAATGTTGTAATGTCGTCCATGTAGGCTCTGAGTGGAGGGAGGCGGAAACCAGAGTCGACTCGCTGTCCACCAGCAACCCATTTTGAGGATCTGATGATAACCTCCATTGCCATTATGAATGCCAACGGAGAAATGGTACATCCTGCCATTATACCTACATTCAGGCACTGCCATGAGGTGGTGAACTCTGAGGTGGTGAAGCAGAACTGCAGATCCTGGAAGTACGACTTCACCAGGGTTGTGATGGTGTCCGGTATGTGGAAAAATCTGAAGGCAGACCACAGGAGTTCATGGGGCACAGAGCCAAATGCATTGGCGAGGTCGAGAAAGACTACATGGAGGTCCCTTTTCTCCACCTTGGCCATTTGGATCTGGTGCCAGATCATGCTGGAATGTTCCAAGCAGCCAGAGAACCCTGATATTCCTGCCTTCTGTACAGATGTATCGACGTACGCATTCCTTTGCAGGTACTCGGCCATCCTCTGGGCAATGACCCTAAAGAAGATTTTACCCTCGACATTCAGTAAGGAGATTGGGCGGAATTGGCTGATGTTCACTGCATCCTTCTCCTTAGGGATCAGGACCCCGCCTGCCCTACGCCACACTTTGGGTATTATCTTATTTTTCCAAGCTGTTCTCATAAGCCTCCAGAGGAACCTCAGGACGTCTGGTGGGTTCTTATACACTTTGTACGGGACTCCATTTGGCCCCGGGGCTGATGCTGTTCTTGCCCGTCGAACTGTGTTTTCCACCTCTTTCCATGTCGGAGGGCTGGTCTCAATATGATGTTCCGGGGGTTCAATGGGTGGGATATCTGATGGGATGGCCAGATGTTCATGTCGCTTTGAGTCAAAGTTTGTTGTTCTCAGGTGCTCCTCTAGGTCTTTCTTTGTTGTTTTTAGAGCTCCACTTTTTTCCTTTGTGAAGAGACTTTTAAGGAACTTGAAGGGATCTTTATAGAATCGAGTTCTAGTTTGTTCTTTCTTCCTTCTGCGTTTCCGTAGGTTCTCTGCTCTACGGAGGGATGCCAACCGGGTTTTGATATCAGCCTGAAGTGCCTCTATGCCCTCCTTCTCCACTTCCGAGGCCTTCTTCCACTGTTTCTTAAGCTGTCGCCTTTCTTGAACGAGGCGCTTGATTTCTTGTTGCCTCCTGGAAACTGGTGGGGTTGGAACCTTTCTCCCGCCTTTTGCCTCTTCCACTCCAAATCTTTCTGTCCCGTACTCATAGATAATGTCCCCCATCCTCTCCAACTTCTTCTCCACTGTGCCTCGAAGTGTCTCGAGGGTCAAGGTAAGGTCAGTATTCACTGTTTCCCACAACTTCTTGTCACTGGCGCCGGGCCACTTCACATATGGTCTGTGCCCTGGTAGTCTCCTCTCGACTGCAGGTCTGGGAGGCTTGGTGAGTTCCACTACTGTTGTTGGTTCCACCTCAGTTGTTACTTCGGTGCTTGAGTTTACGTCCTCCATGACAGTGGTACTGATGCACTGCAAACTATGGTTTGCGTCCAGTTGCTGTGCTTCATTCGACTGATTTGATCGCTTTCGCAGAAAGTAATCAATGCGAGGCCTCTGTCTCTCTTTACCCAAACACCCCTTCTTCCCCTGGTGGATGCTCAACCCATGGTGTGATGTAACTTTCCTCCAACCACAGACACATACCTGCATCTGTTTGTGGCCCGCTGTTGCAGCAGAACTTGTGACAGTTGCTGTGGTGTTCTCTTGTGCTGTGCTCTCATTACTCGTAGTCGTTTCCGGTCCAGTCGTTACCATGTTGTCAGCCGATGAGTCACTACTGTACGCTACTGTAATAGCAACAGGGGTTTGGGGTTTGTGGTATATGGCTGTATCCAGGCACACCGCATTGCTTAATCGACCACCAGAGGACTGATGTACACCACACTGAGAGACTGTCCCCTGGTTTCTGAAAAGAAGCAGAAGTCAGAACTTCTGTGTGTGTGTGTGTGTGTCTGTCGAGTCAGTGGATTAGAAAGGATTTATGAGGGGATTTCATTAATCAAAGGCATAGCCGACGTTGAGGAGCAACACCCAAATCTCTCCCCAACCAGGGATGGGTGAGGGGGAAGGTTTGGGTGAGTGAGAAGAGGAAGACAATCGAAATCCCTCATACTACCTGCCACCTCTAACGGACTAGGAAACCCATAACATTCATCTCGAGGGAAATAAAATAATCTGTTAATAGCTGAAAACAGATCTCTGAATAACAAAGGCCTCAATCATGTATGATAAAAACGCCAGTATAGCAACCTTACCCCTGTCTAACCAGGAACGGAATGACCACGCTTAAACAGCAATTATTATTAATGAATAAATATCATTATTGAATGTGCTTCTCATAATAAAAATAAAAACGTTTCCTGGTTATTTAATAAGGCAGGTCAGACTATAAGGCACCAAATGACACCAACTCCATTTGGATCAATCACGATTTTGCAGGGGTGCGCCTACACTTGAGGCGTGTTCAGTACGATAGAACAGTGTGCAATTCAATGGAAACTGTACTGTACTAAACGACCAGGAATGCATTCAGTATGATAGAACGGTGTTCAACATTAAATTCAATGGACACGGTTCTGTACCAAACTACCAATTGAACACTGACTGGTTGCCCAGAGGGTGAGTTTTGCGATGTAAAATGGTCACACCTCACCACACCCACCAAACAGGAGCAAATGTACCACAAAGGCTGGTGAAGAATGGTGTGTAGCGTTTTAGGGAAACATGTTGTTCAGTACAAACTGTCAGGAAACATAGCAAACGTTGAACCGAACTGAACACACCCCTGGCTGGCATCTTTTGAAATTCAGAAGGCCCATAGACTTGGCAGAGGCTTTCAGAGGGGGGGAATCTGCCCTAGTTCCTCAACGAGCTAGGCCAAATAACTTCTCCCACCCGAAACAAAATTGTTCACGCGAGATTCTGTTCTGGGTTGCCGAGATGAATATTTAGCTCAGCCTATAAAAGTATGTCAGTACAGTTGATTGTTTTTCCTTGAAATAAGACAAGCGGCCTGTGTTGACCTTTCTCTATATGGACTACCTTTTCACCGGAGGAGGGAACAGCCTCTAGTCATTTCCTCTGTCATCTGTGTGACTGAATGTAATTTCCTTGTGGTGACTTCTGCTGTTCTGAAGTATGTTGGTTCTGTCTCCACAGGGAGCCGTAGGCATTGTTATTGATGGAAGGTGAGGACAGACAGCTTTGAGGGGGTGGTGGTGGTGTGTGTGTGTGTGTGTGTGTGTGTGTGTGCATCTGTGTGTGTGCGTCTGTGTGTGTGTATGGTTATTGGAGAGTGGGGGTTGCAGTTTGGGAGGCCAGTCTGAGTGCTTCTGCTTGTCCACAGCATGTCAGATTGACAGTACTGGGATCGAACCCCCCCCCCCCCCCCCAAACACACGTGTGTGTGTGTGTGTGTGTGTGTGTATTGTGTGTGTGTGTATAGGTATGACCTTGAAAGAGTAACTCATCACTTCCATTCTAACACACACCTGGTCCATACCTCCAGCCAGAGTGAGACACCTGCACAGAAACAGCAGTTACAGGCAGGTTGGATCAAACAGGTCTCCAACCTCGAAACTGTCGTCCTTTCAACTGGTAGTGTGGAATATAGACTTAGATAATCTTGAACAGAAACAATAGCTTGTTGGAGGTTATTAAAGACTTTGCGTGTGTGCTTGCGTGTGTTCGTATGTGTCACTGTGGAGCTGTCAGTGGTACGTCTCCACACTGTTCAACGTAAGGTGATGACTTATCACCAAAACATCCTCTGATTTCACTGGACTGGGCACTTCTCCAGACAGATAGAAAAAGAGAGAAAAGAGATGGGGGACGTGTGTGTGTGTGCATGTGTGCATGTGTGCATGTGTGTGTGTGTGAGAGAGTGTGCATGTGCGTGTGCGTGTGTGTGCGTGTGTATGTGGCTGTGTGTTAGGCCTGTGGCGGCTGGTTGGTGTTGTATTTTGTTTAGTTTTGTTCCTCTGAGCAGATCCTTGTTTTCACATCCGTCCGATGGTGAGCGACACTCTTCATCTCCGTCACCCTTCAAAGTATTTATCCAAAACAGATGAGGTGTGCATGTTGTGGTTGGTCTGACACACACTTAGAGAGTGTGACATAGTTCTGTCCTTCTCTTAAAGGAAATTATCTGTCACATATCATCTGTCACATTCTGTACATTTCCTGTACTTGTTGACTTCCCATCTTCGCCAAGTCGCCCTTAGATTACTATGGTAAGTGCACAACATTTCCTGACATAAGTGGACACAATATCATACAGCCTATAAATGATTGCATTGGGGTTACATTGAGTCACTGAACACAGTAACCTAGGTGGCATCAGCCAGTCTTCAATTTCACACATAACCAGGAATGTGATGCACCCCAAAAACCTGAGGAGGCACAAGAGCATGGCTGGGTGTGGTCCAAAGGGGGGCTAGGCTCCCGACCACAAGTTGCAGAATTTTGCAATTTCAAGCACCTGAAGTAGCTTTTTCCTGTAATCTAGAATCATAATCTTTTTTTATGAACCTTTATTTAACTAGGCAAGAAAGTTAAGAACAAGTTCTTATTCACAATGACGGCCTACCCCGGCCAAACCCTAACCAGGACGATTTTGTGCTGCCCTATGGGACTCCCTATCGCAACCAGTTGTGATACAGCCTGGAATCGAACCAAGGTCTGTAGTGACACCTAGTAAACAAATAGCACTGAGATGCAGTGCCTTAGACCGCTGCGCCACTCGGGAGCCACATTTAATTCTATGTCAAAAAGATGTATATTTTTCATAAAGAAACTAAACGCTTCTCTGGGTAAAAGATTGAAAGGAATGTGAGTCTTATTCGGTACATTTAGTTAATCCTTGATTTTCTAAAGTCTACCAACCTTGCCAGTAGACATGCCAGCTAAGATCTCAATCAAGTTAGAGCTAGCTTCTCTAACTTGATTGATAGCCTGACATGTCTTCTTGGTAGCTGGTTACGAGGTTGGGAGATCGGGAACCTGTCTGGGCTAGCTAAAGCCAACTCCATAAAATTGCTACGTGACTAATAGCATTACAGAGAAACAACAACAGCAACAACAACAAACAACAACAAAATGTAATACGAAAATATTATATACACTGCTCAAAAAAATAAAGGGAACACTAAAATAACACATCCTAGATCTGAATGAATGAAATATTCTTATTAAATATTTTTTTCTTTACATAGTTGAATGTGCTGACAACAAAATCACACAAAAATTATCAATGGAAATCAAATTTATCAACCCATGGAGGTCTGGATTTGGAGTCACACTCAAAATTAAAGTGGAAAACCACACTACAGGCTGACCCAACTTTGATGTAATGTCCTTAAAACAAGTCAAAATGAGGCTCAGTAGTGTGTGTGGCCTTCACGTGCCTGTATGACCTCCCTACAACGCCTGGGCATGCTCCTGATGAGGTGGCGGATGGTCTCCTGAGGGATCTCCTCCCAGACCTGGACTAAAGCATCCGCCAACTCCTGGACAGTCTGTGGTGCAACGTGGCGTTGGTGGATGGAGCGAGACATGATGTCCCAGATGTGCTCAATTGGATTCAGGTCTGGGGAACGGGCGGGCCAGTCCATAGCATCAATGCCTTCCTCTTGCAGGAACTGCTGACACACTCCAGCCACATGAGGTCTAGCATGGTCTTGCATTAGGAGGAACCCAGGGCCAACCGCACCAGCATATGGTCTCACAAGGGGTCTGAGGATCTCATCTCGGTACTTAATGGCAGTCAGGCTACTTCTGGCGAGCACATGGAGGGCTGTGCGGCCCCCCAAAGAAATGCCACCCCACACCATGACTGACCCACCGCCAAACCGGTCATGCTGGAGGATGTTGCAGGCAGCAGAACGTTCTCCACGGCGTCTCCATACTCTGTCACGTCTGTCACATGTGCTCAGTGTGAACCTGCTTTCATCTGTGAAGAGCACAGGGCGCCAGTGGCGAATTTGCCAATCTTGGTGTTCTCTGGCAAATGCCAAACGTCCTGCACGGTGTTGGGCTGTAAGCACAACCCTCACCTGTGGACATCGGGCCCTCATACCACCCTCATGGAGTCTATTTCTGACCGTTTGAGCAGACACATGCACATTTGTGGCCTGCTGGAGGTCATTTTGCAGGGTTCTGGCAGTGCTCCTCCTGCTCCTCCTCGCACAAAGGTGGAGGTAGCGGTCCTGCTGCTGGGTTGTTGCCCTCCTACGGCCTCCTCCACGTCTCCTGATGTACTGGCCTGTCTCCTGGTAGCGCCTCTATGCTCTGGACACTACGCTGACAGACACAGAGTGAAAGCTAGAGTGAAAGCACCACCAGCATTCAAAAGTGACCAAAACATCAGCCAGGAAGCATAGGAACTGAGAAGTGGTATGTGGTCACCACCTGCAGAACCACTCCTTTATTGGGGGTGTCTTGCTAATTGCCTATAATTTCCACCTGTTGTCTATTGCATTTTCACAACAGCATGTGAAATTTATTCAATCAGTGTTGCTTCCTAAGTGGACAGTTTGATTTCACAGAAGTGTGATTGACTTGGAGTTACATTGTGTTGTTTAAGTGTTCCCTTTATTTTTTTGAGCAGTGTACATATATTTTTTTCAACAGGACAAATCTGAGGGGGCACATGCTCCTGTGCCCCCCACGGGCATGACGCCTCTGGACATATCTCACGATGATCTTCATCTTTTTTTTATTAACTTTTTTGTTTTGTTTACTAAGATTCATTGATAATCATAAACACGGGATGATATATGATAATCAACAATTGATGACAATAATTATTGTAAGTGAATTAAGTTGTAGAAGTTCAGTGGTAGTTATGACGATAGTGCATGAGTGGTGGTAGTGTGGAGTAGTTGTAGTGGTATAGTGGGAGTATTTCAGTGATTGTATTTTACTTTAGATTGTTAAAGAGCTCATTCCTGCTCTTCTATATTTGAAGGAGGAACACTTGAAGCGGCGACTTAAAGAGGGCATATGGATGCTGTTTTGAGGGGCTGGCCATTCAAGATCACACCAGTAGTCATGTGGCGATGATTGTTGTTTGGGGTCTTTAAAGTGTGTCGTCTGCGTTTGATGTGAGTGTGTGTGGACGTGTGTGTGTGTGTGTGTGTGTGCGCGTGCGCGTGTGTGTTTGGCATACGTGTGTGATGTGTGTAAGAGACAGACGTGGCTGCAACCCAATCCCCCTCTCTCTGACTGTCTGCAGCTCAATCCCGGGTCTCTCATGTGTAAACCCTTCGACAACGGGAGACACACTCTTCTCTAATCACAGAGAACACAGGCCCAGACCTGCCCTGGGCAGCCCTGCAAATCACATGGCGTATAGATATTTTGTCATTTTAGTCATTTCTAATCCTTTAAACTGGTAAGAAAGAAGGAAGAAAGAGTCAAGAACCTGTCCTAATTTTCAATAATAGCATGGCAGGAATGAAGCTACCTGTTCAGTGTACCACTCTCAAACAGAAACAGCTCAGTAGAATCTGTGTATTAGTCATCCCGATAATATTGTACAGTGTTGATTCAGAGAATGGTTGATAGCAGGCACAGGTAGCAGGTACGGTGCATTTACTGTAAATAATTATTAGTCCAAGATTTAGGAGAAGAGGGGAAAAGTGTGCTTCCTAGAAGGTGGTTCCACCCTTTAAATACCCTTTATTTAGTGGCCTATATCTTCATTCATTTCTATGATTCTGATGTAGACTGTTTAATCATGGTTGGAAGTGGGGGATTAGGGATAGGAAACAGCAAACAATCATTTCCAGGATGCAGCGCTTTGATTCAGCTCTGAAACAGTAACAATTGCTATTACTGCAACTGACGTTTAGAGGCAGTTTGAACAGTCCCTTCCTTTGAGTGAATGAACAACAGGTTTTTTAGACAATGCTCACTGCATTAATAATAGAAGAATGCTGTGAGGTACTTTTTAACCCAGCTTTTCCCAAACTCTGTCCACCCCTCCTTCATGTTTTTTTGTTTGTTGCCCTAGCACTACACAGCTGATTAAAATCATCAATTAATGACCAAGCTTTGATTATTTGAGTCAGCTGTCTGGGGTTAGGGCAAAAACCAAAACATGCACCCATTGGCGTCCCCAGGACTGAGTTTAGGAAACGCTGGATTAAGCTGTCTAAGAGATCAGTGAAGTCTGACTTGACACAACTTAACGCAGTAAGGTCGGGCTTCTCATTGATGTTAAACTATCATTAAACAATCTAATCGCCACTGGGAGTGGGTGTATTTATAAAATACCACACCTGCGATACTTCTTTAAGCCAAAAACAATATCTTCATCTCAGTTGATCTCCCACCCATCTCTTTGTGGGTGGGGCGTCCAGGGGTGAGAGTAGGTAATACCTGGGATCCACCTCCCACCTGACACACTGCTACAGAAGACACCATTACCAACCACACTATCACGGAACACCTGAGAGGAACCACGCCGAGGTCCTCACCCCAGACAGAGAACCCCAGGCTGGGTAGGGTCCTGCCTGTCTCCGCCCTGAACACCTGGAGGCCTGGTGCTAAATGTGGAGGACCCTGAGTATCACCTGTTCATCTGAAGGTAAGATGGAGAGAGTAGAATGAAGACATCCGCAATGGAGAAAACACATTTGACTTTCTGCAGTACGTACGATTCCATGCAAATAATGCAGGGTGAAGACGTATTTTGTGTGGCCAGTCCACACAGTAAATATCTACAGTAAATATAAATGATTTGTTCAATATTTTCTGTCATTAGGTTATACCCAATATAAAAACCTATGTAAAATTCAATGGACATCGTCTGCATTGTACATGATGCTTTAATATTTAATATGATCTCTTGTGTCTTTGATAATGTGTAGAGTATAGAGTATAGATCATAGAATATAGATAGTATAGATAGATCATCTCAAGTCCTATAGATGATATTCGTGCCATTGTACTTATGAATAGTAAGTCATTATAACTATGCATGTATTACTGTGTATATATTCTAGCTAAGTCTGAACACTTTGAATGCAAGGACAAGCTCATCATACATGATTCCTCATCTTTACTTCACTCTGGGGTAGTTTTTCCCCAAGCACTACAAGGACACAGCGTGCCGATGGTGGTGTCTGTGTCTGTGTTTGTGTCTATGGCTCTGGGTGTGTTCATTTTCACTTCAAAAGACATATACAACTGTCAAAGTTATATACAATAACTCTCGCCTTCAAATGCTTAAGTGGTTTTGGCAGACGTTCCAAACTGTCTTTGGGAAATCCAACACTGGCTTAAAGAGAGGGGAATTCCTTCTCTCTCTCTCTCTTTTCTCTCTCTTCTCTCTTCTCTCTTTCGTCTCTCTATTTCTGCCTCTCTCTTCTTCTGTGCAGCAGCCAGGGATGCAAGTCTCTGTAGAGAGAGCGAAGGAGAAGACGAAAAGGAGGGAGGAGGAGAGAGGGATTAGAAGATATTTCAAGATTATTGAGGAAAACTACAGTTCTGCCCACAACGTTAACGCTTTCGTGTTCATTGTTGCTTCTCAGATCAATTGACTTTTGATTAAAAAATAGAAGTAGAAGTAGGGGAGAGTGGGGTATTTTGAGCCATTTCTTACATTCAGCATCACTACATCAAGCTAAATATAGTATTCCTCCTAACAACGAATATCTACATATATTTCAGGATGTTGTGTATCCCTGGAAATAATCAGAATTCATGTAAACGTAACATTTTTGAAATAGCTTGTCCAAGAAAAGTGATCTCTTGGCACGACTTAGTTAGGGACAGGGTAAATTGAGCCGCCTTGGGGTAAGTGGGCTATGGTGTTCTGTGACAGTGGGGTGATGATGCTAGTAGGTCAAAGGTTAATTCATGGTATTGGGGTGTGGTATACTGTATATTTTAAATGTATGCCTACATTCAGATATAGATCTCTCTGTTCAATATCTCTTCCATTTCTTGACCAGTAATCTGGGACAGGGATGGTGTTTACATGTGCCAATTCGTAGGCAAATCCTCTGCATTTGAGGCTACTAAGCCCATGAAATTGGTCTGCGAGATTCTTGATATGATTAGCGAGCTCAGACTCCATATCTTCAGCTAAACTCTTGTGTGTCTCTGTTACTCTATCATAGCTTCTCTTTCGCACAGATACATGTTTGTTTTCTTTTTTGTCAATGTGCCTCTTCAGTTTCACTATCTAAGGTTCCATCCAATTGGCGACAGATTTTCATGCAACTATTTAAAAAATATGCATTAAAACAATATTAACATTTTCACACCAGATTGATACAGTGCCTTGTGAAAGTATTCGGCCCCCTTGAACTTTGCGAACTTTTGCCACATTTCAGGCTTCAAACATAAAGATATAAAACTGTATTTTTTTGTGAAGAATCAACAACAAGTGGGACACATTCATGAAGTGGAACGACATTTATTGGATATTTCAAACTTTTTTAACAAATCAAAAACTGAAAAATTGGGCGTGCAAAATTATTCAGCCCCCTTAAGTTAATACTTTGTGAAGAATCAACAACAAGTGGGACACATTCATGAAGTTGAACGACATTTATTGGATATTTCAAACTTTTTTAACAAATCAAAAACTGAAAGATTGGGCGTGCAAAATTATTCAGCCCCCTTAAGTTAATACTTTGTGAAGAATCAACAACAAGTGGGACACATTCATGAAGTTGAACGACATTTATTGGATATTTCAAACTTTTTTAACAAATCAAAAACTGAAAGATTGGGCGTGCAAAATTATTCAGCCCCCTTAAGTTAATACTTTGTAGCGCCACCTTTTGCTGCGATTACAGCTGTAAGTCGCTTGGGATAAAATCCCACCTTGTCTAGCGTATATTGTTTTGTCGACATTTGTAAAGTTTCCCGACAATTTTGCTGCGTCCATCAAGCCAGTCGTGGAATGTTTTATCCAACATGTACTTTACTCACATAAAAAGGTTGGATGGAAACCTGGTTATTCAGTCCATTTTCTTCACCCCTTGCTGCTGCTCAAATGGACGTCCTTTTCTCCCTTCCTTGACTGCTCTCTCAAGAATCTCGAGCAAGGCTAGACCCCGGCTTGTTTTACGTTTCTATACACGGGGCATGATGATGTTTGCTCTGTAAATGCACTCTTGAGTTCATATGCATGACACATTGCAGGCATGCTATACATATTATTATGCATAAAACGGACAAAATCAAATCATAATTTATATGGGGTATGGTGGCCATTGGCTCACCTTATCCTAAGGCAAACATTTTAACTATATTAGCCCACACAGCTACAACGATGCACTTCATGCTTGGTTTAGGACCTCATATTGTAGCTTATAGAGAACCCAGCTGATATATAAAGCAATCTACTTTGGTTTAGATGCAATCATCATGAACCCTATAACACAATGAATCATTTAAGTTAAAAAAAACTTTTAACCTAACTTTCCATTTTTGTTTTGTTCTTCCTTTACAGAATCCATGAAATGGTGACCTCACCCTAAATATTTGGTCACATGATACATTTTGTGTATGGTTTCCTCGAAACAAGGGGTGGCTCAACTTACCCCCACTCTCCCCTACAACAAAGCTAGATACTAGTCTTGGATTTGCATACTTTCAGTGTGATTGTAAATGTTCTGATTTTCAGGTAACGGTAAAGATCTTCCTTTGGTTTCTTAGCACAAAGCGCAGCTATCTAATCCCTTACTTCTGAAGTGTGTATAGCCTCATTGCTTCTTTAAATACATGCAACAGTCATTATTATCTTCAAAACCTCCTGTGTTTGACTGGGCGGCTCGTTGAACTCAGTTCTAACCTCTCATCCGGTCTTAATTCACTTCCACAGATCTACAAGAGGAGAGTGTTTGATCATGAAGCTCCACCTTGTTTCTCCTTCTACTTGAGGCGAACAAGTTCACCAGAAAACTGGATGCCACAAGTGGAGGAAACTCACAACTCGCTGCTCCGATTCCTTATTCATCCATTTGTCTTAAGAGTCTCTCTCTCTGTTCACACCATCACCATGAGTGCTGTCTTCTCCCACCCCTTCGTAGACCAGCGGCCCACCTACCTAAACCGAGGCAGCAGCCTGCCGTATGGTCTGTCTCCCTCTAGTGGCTACTCTGAAAACCGCCCAAACACCCACTCCAACCGCCTCCACTCTGGCTCTGACCCTCTGGCCCACACAGTGCCCTTCCTCCTCTACCCCACCACAATGGACCCTGGAGGCCTCTATGAAGCCTCGTTCCGGGGCCCCGGAGGCCCCAATCTCCTCCCCTACCTGTCCCCATTCCACCACGGGCACTTTGGAGTGTACGAGTGCCCCTTCGAGCCAGCGTTCATCCAGAAGCGTAACGAGCGGGAGCGTCAGAGGGTGAAGTGTGTGAACCAGGGCTATGCCAAGCTGAGGGACCACCTGCCCGGGGGTGTCAGTGAGAAGAGGCTCAGTAAAGTGGAGACACTGAGGGCAGCAATTAATTATATTAAATACCTGCAGGGGCTGGTGGAGGGGCAGGGGAAGGGCAGAGATGGGTATGAGGGGGGACAGGTGTGCCACAGCCCCAGTTCTGCCCACTGTAGGATGGAGGACTCGGACCACAGCAATGGGGGGTCACCTCACTCTCTCTCAGACTCCTCCTCTTCCTCTGCGGGGATAGACTGTGACGAGTCAGCGGGCTCTGGGACCTAGATGATTGTGGTTAGTATAGTTTGTGAGCGAGACTGTGGATAGACATTTGTGGATTGAGGTAGGACTTCCCTCTCTCCAAGGACTGCTCACGAAAACATCAAACCCTGAGCACGAAGACATATAATTTAAGACTTTTCCAGTAGATACTATGTAATGTATTGGCAATGTGTCTTGTTTTTTTGCCACTAAAATGTTTTACCAAACCACTTTCAGATGCTGATTATGTTAAAGAAGATGTCATGAACACTTTAGATTTGAAGATAAACATCTGAAACTCAGAAAGCAATCCCAGCTAGCACATAACATTCTGAGAACAGCTCTAAGTTTCTAGAGCTTGGTGAGACCGTGGATGTCCTATGGTTATTTTGCACACAGTCTTCCATCAACTCTTTGGGAATGGTGCATAGTTGTTTGGCTTTGGAATAGTCTCCACTCATTTAAGGAACCTGATTAAAACAAAATCTTACTATTTCATTACATTAAAAGAACGTTTCCGAAATGGTCAAACAGGGTTACATTTCATTTAAATGTTGGTAATTATCTTGGAATGTTCTCTAACTGGTTCGACGTTGGGAATGTTCTCTAACTGGTTCGACGTTGGGAATGTTCTCTAACTGGTTCGACGTTGGGAATGTTCTCTAACTGGTTCGGAGAATGATAAGAAACAATGTTCTACTGTGGGAATTTCAGTACTTTAGCATAATGTTTCTTACAGGTTCCCTCATGGTTCTATTTAAAGTCACGTTCTCAAATTGTTCCAAGAACGTGAAGAAAACTTTCCATAAAAAAACACACCAACATTTTTTGGGATCCTGAGAACATACACATTCCATTCTCAGCCTCAACAAAACTCTCTCTATCCACTATCCTGTTAAGTGTGTTCAGGTGTGTTGGCTGTGCCCACTAATTGGCCACACCTGATCTTATTGAGTGCTTTTTTCCTTTGAAATGGGGTCTGTTTGAACAGACTAAAATAAACAGCCTTGTATGCATAAAAAAACTAAGCATGCTAGCTCCATCCTGGTGGCGCAGTAGACTAATTCAATGAATAGAGAAGAGAAGAGTATAGGCTTGAATCTCACTAAATAAAAAAATCTATAATAAATATGTTTGCATGATTAATGCCTAAGGAAAGGAATTTCCATGTGTCCTAATTGTGCTTGGATTTCAAGAAGTAAACCCCAAATAAGCTAGCAATGTCATTAAAAGACTTTCAGTGAAAGTTTTAAGGAAGTTATTCAAAAACGTCAAAATAACCTCTAATTTCAGTTCTCAGAGCGTTAATAAAACCTCCCAGGAAAACGTTGAAGGAACCAGAGTAAAATGTTCTCAGAACCTCTCTGCAACCTAAAAATAACAGTCCCAGAACAGTCAAAATGTTCACTTCTGTTCTCAGAACGTTTAAAAAACATTCAGTTCCTACAACCAATGTGAAACTAAAAACATACGTTTCCACAACATCCAAGGATCCAAATGTGTTAATTGGGACGAATTCAAGTATGCAATGTTTATTGTGTTTCAAAATGAAAAACTGACCATTGTAGCAACACGTTACTGTTATCAAAAGAAACTGTATTTCCCAAAACAAACTGTAGTTCATTTTATTACAGCGCATGACATCTTTTGGAAATTTCAGGTGATATTAAGTCACAAAACTGGTAATAAAGTAATGTGATTCCTCTTTTCACGAATAGAGTTTTTGGAAAAGAAACAGATTCTACAATGGGACAACTGATACTTGGATTCAATTTTTTGGGGGGGGTTAGACATTATTCATAATGGTGTTAATCTAATTACTCTAATTTGTTGTAGTACTGTAGTTCACCATAATTGTGCTCATTCCTCAGACCTGGGGCCTGTCATTAATGTTTGGTTGCTGTGTTTGCGTTCTATATATACAAAGCCTTTCACAAACCCTGTTCTATAATAAAAAGCATTGGGCATGATCGAGCACAAATTGATACCATAAATAATATTTGTTTCATCATAAGAGTCATCAACTGTTGACACAGATCTCACTGGCAATAATTCACAGACACGTTTCCCACCATCGAGTCCATTCTATGATGTTAACTCTACTTCCAAAACATACATGTCAGAGGTCATGAAGGGTTAGTTCAACCAATGAGGGAACACCCCAACTCCGTTGGGCATTGTAGTAGCCATCATGTCTGTGAAGGCCAATAAAAAAAAAAAAGTCAAAGTCAAATAGCACAAACAATGTCGGGGGACTCAGTGTTACAACCAATGACAGGACATCACTCCAACCCTGTTAGCCAATGACACGATACTACTATAGGGCCGACAACAACATAGTATATGCCTTACGCTGCCTTAACCTTCACTCTTGGTAAATGTGCCCCCCCCCTTCCGACACCCCCTCCCCAGAATGACACTCATTGTCTATATTTATTCTCTCCGCTGACCAACTGTTCCTCCAACCAATACACAGGCACAGGTCTGTCATCTCAGAAAGGGAGAGAGAGAGGGGGAATGACCGAGAAAGAGTACAGGGAGATATAGACAACAGAGAGGAGAGAGGAGTGTTGTGGAAGAAACGAGTGCCTACCCAGCAGGTTATGAAGAGGACCAGTAGGACCTGGACTAGCTGAGCAGGTGAATCGCTAGCTGACCTGGTGGAATACAGCACTGAAAGCAACCATCTTCACTTGGGCTAGGATCTGGACGACCAGGTCAAGTTGGGGGTACAGTAGCTGGCTGGCTGAAGAGGCCATTTTAGCGACCATCTTCCCTTCCTCCAAATTCCCCAGGTAGAGCCAAGATGGCGGAGAGTGGCGGCGAGCCTAACCTGCAGTCCTACATTATGGACGAGGAAACTCTGAAGAGGAAGCAGAAGGAGAAGCTGAAGAAGCTCCTGGCCACGGGGGGAAACCCTCGGCCCGCACGCTCCCTCTTCTTCCTCACATTGAAGAACCCCTTCCGCAAGGCTGCCATCAACATTGTGGAATGGAAGTATCCTTTAGGGGTCAGTGGTCAAGGGTCAGGGGTTAGAGGTCAGGAGGTTGTGGGAACAGGAAACGGTTGTCACTAGATAACCATGCTCAGAGTTGTGTGTAGAAATGATGTAGCCTGGTCCCAGATCTGTTAGTGTTGCCTTGTCAACACAGCACAAACAGGCTAGATAAGAAAGGTTATTAAACCATGAAGCATGGTCAAGCTGTTAGAAATAATGGCACAGTGCGTTCACACCATAAATGTCTAACATGGCCAGATAGTGAAGCATGTCTGTGGATTGTCGGTATAGCAAATTATTGTTTATGACATGGATACATTTGGTCTTGTATTGATGGTCAATGCAACCCAGCAGTGTTTCCCACATCGTGCCCCAAGCCCAGTTTCTATTGAGGTCATGGATAGCAACTGGGTTGTTAGAGAGTTAAGGCTTTGTGTATTTGCTGGATGACAGAGAAGTATTTGAACAGCTAATCAAATGGCTACCTAGACTATTTTCATTGCCCCCCCCCCTTTTTTTTTACGCTGCTGCTGCTCTCTGTTTATTATCTATGCATAGTTACTTTAACTCAACCTACATGTACATATTACCTCAATTACCTCGACTAACTGGTGCCCCCGCACATTGACTCTGTACCGGTACCACCTGTATATAGCCTCGCTAATGTTATTTTACTGCTACTCTTTAATTCATTGTTTCTTAAATGTTTTATTTTTTACTGATCTATATTTTACTTAACACTTATTTTTCTTCAAACTGCATTGTTGGTTAAGGGCTCGTAAGCAAGCATTTCATTGTAAGGTCTACCTACAGCTGTTGTATTCAGCAAATGCAATTGGATTTGATTTGATTTGTTTTGAATGGGTGGTAGCAGCCGTGCGTCTGGGAACAACTGCTTCAGGGGTCTTAGGCATGGCTGCCATCGTGACGAGTCAACACTTTATAAAGAACCCCCCCGTTGAGTCTCGTCTTGTAGTGAATAAGGTGACAGACGGCTGGACCATATCTCTGTATAGCCGTAGAGTTAGAGCCACTCTGATACACTCACACATGAAAGGACAACACACACGTTATAACCACGGGACACAGCCCTTACATTTTCTGGTGGTCCAGTCCAGTATGCAGACATGCTGAACTATAGAGTGGCTTGAGCACCAGAGCAACAGGTTGATGACTACGGGTTTCAGAACAACATGCAGTAGCATCAGGGTAGAGCGGAGACGACCCATATTGGGTGGTGACAGGAACACAACAAAGAGTACATTTCTGTTAGAATCATCTTGTAAATGCAAATTGTCTCGAGGACAAATCCACCACAGCTCAGAATCACAATTGAACCGTGGGCGTACCATAGACTCCCACATCCAAGGTTACAGTTCTGTTTTGGCAGTGAGTAATGACTGTGGCTGCAGTAACGGTCCACTGAGATGTTATAATCCAGTGAAGCTGTTGATGGATTATTTTTTGACATGTATAATATGAGTTTGTTATAGCGACAGTGTGATGATATTCCTGGGGACAGACGGACAGCTGTCCTCCCACGTCACAGCCTAAAAACAGACGCGCTAAGCTAAGAGAATGCTGCCTCAGACACGGACTCGTGGTGGAATTGGGTACTGCAGTCAGAAAGGGGAACACCAGCATGATGACTAGAATATTTGCTTTATTTAACTAGGCAAGTCAGTTAAGAACAAATTCTTATTTACAATGACGGCCCAGGAACAGTGGGTTAACTGCTTTGTTCAGGGGCAGATCGACAGATTTGTACCTTTTCAGCTCGGGGATTCAATCTAGCATCCTTTAGGTTACTGGCCCAACACTCTAACCACTAGGCTACCTGCCACCCCCAAGTTGCAGTTGATTATCCACGGTATTACCCTTATTAAAGCTTTGCACTATTACACACCCAGGAGTGCAACATTGCACAGCATTGACCGTTTTGAATGTGCTGTACTGAAGGGACCCAGATATTTGAACTCGCCACCATCTTTACCACAGGTGCCGACATAAATAGATCCGATTATCTTCTAACTGACCCATTGTTGGCCTCAAATGTCTCCCGGTGTGTTTTCAATACCCTTGGCTATATGGGGAAGTCCCTATTGAGGGGTTGCACACACTGTACATCAGTTCAACTGAAACAGACTCACCTTATTGATATGTTTGACATTTTATGATTCAGATGCATGGCCAATATTGCTAGTTATGGTTACTCTGTCAATAGTTATCCTGTAACTAATACAAAACTAGCACGAGCACTAGTTTCCTGTAACATGAAGTCTACTGTGGCATGTTAAACCGTGCACCTTATGGTTATTTAGATTGTGAACGTCGTCTAATAGGTGGGTAAGGTTGAAAGATCTCACTGAGATGCATGTGTACTTCCTGTAGGCATTGAATGGTGGAATAGCTATCCATATCCATCCATATCGCTTGGTTAGGTAACGTCAGTTTGGATACGAAAGGAAAATATCCAGCAAAGTATCTAATGGTATATTTTTAAAGGACATTATTTCCTACACCCTGCAGTTCTGTGATCTGCTGGATGTGTATAATGTTGCTTGAACCTTTCCTGAGCGTTCCCCATCAGACCGTTTGAGATCATCATCCTGCTGACCATCTTTGCCAACTGTGTGGCCCTGGCTGTGTTCCTGCCCATGCCTGAGGAGGACAGCAATAACACCAACAGCAACCTGGTGAGTCTGGACCCAATACACACCATCCCATATGGATTGAAAGTGATGGAGATCGTAATACTGCTAGTTGGGGTTTAATTAATTTAGGTTGGGAAGCAGGGTTCTATTTCAAATACTTGTTTTGATGTCTCACTATGGGATTTGCTGTCGGAGATAGACAGGTCGAGTGGCAAATGAGGTGAGCCCCTCCCTCTTTATAAGGTGCCACTCACCCCACCCTCTGGTCATTCTCACTTTCTTCCTTGTGAAGATCCCTACACTCTCTGAAGCTCTCTTCAGCACGACTTGACCCCTGTCTCCTTGCTTAACTGTTCACAGGCGAACCGCGAGGTTATGCTGCCAGACCTCAGCTCTCGCCCTTTGTGTTGAGTACTGACCGAAAGGAACATTTTTGCTTAGAATATAATTCTAATTCTCTGGTTGTAGCTAGCGTCACACGGCTAGCTACTGATACTTGGCTAACGCAAGCCACAAGGCCTAGCTAATCCAGCTAGCTCGCTGCAAGGCCAGCTAAGCACCACTAGCTTTTCTACCTGCAAGGGTAAACATGGCTAGCTCTCCTCTCTCGTTTAGCTCAACCTGTGTTCACTCGTTTTGTGTTGACTAAACGGACCAATCCAGCCTCACAAGCGTGGCGGTCAAGAGACTGCCACGCTTGTGGTCACCGACAGACTATGCTGCAACACGCTCTTCTTCATGTTAGGTGAACGCTAGCTAGCTACAACTAGCTTCGCAGCTATACACGGCTAGCACTCTCTTAACCCGAGTTTACAAATGTTTTGTTTTCTTCTCTGAGTTATGTAACCTGCTACCTGAGCAGGGCCGCTGCCAAAGCACCGCATACCTGTGTCCATGCGGGGCCATGATTGCAGTCAAGGATACACACTTGGCCTCACGGGTGGCGCAGTGGTTAAGGGCGCTGTACTGCAGCGCCAGCTGTGCCATCAGAGTCCCTGGGTTTGCGCCCAGGCTCTGTCGTAACCGGCCGCGACCGGGAGGTCCGTGGGGCGATGCACAATTGGCCTAGCGTCGTCCGGGTTAGGGAGGGCTTGGTCGGTAGGGATGTCCTTGTCTCATCGCGCACCAGCGACTCCTGTGGCGGGCCGGGCGCAGTGAGCGCTAACCAAGGTTGCCAGGTGCACGGTGTACCCTCCGACACATTGGTGCGGCTGGCTTCCGGGTTGGATGCGCGCTGTGTTAAGAAGCAGTACGGCTGGTTGGGTTGTGTATTGGAGGACGCATGACTTTCAACCTTCGTCTCTCACGAGCCCGTACGGGAGTTGTAGCGATGAGACAAGATAGTAGCTACTACAACAATTGGATACCACGAAATTGGGGAGACTCCTTGTGTATCACCTGCTTGGTGGTTGAGCATGCCAAAGCAGCACTCACTAACCCTGAGTCCTGTGTGCATTGTAGGAAGATGCCTAAGACCTGCCTCAAACGGACTGTTCTCCCTTACAGCCTAGGTGCAATAAGCCTAACTCTCAACCCCAACCCTCCTTGGCTGAGGTTATGGATGGTTTTGAAGACCTAGCAGCTGGGAAGTGGGGAGGGGACATCTCGAGGCCCTCTAGCACCCTAAGCAATGCATCTTTTTCCAGACAAAAAATGTCTTGCTCACCTGCAGGCGGGCAGCAACCAGGCTCAATATTGAGTGGCCTGTGCCCATAGGGCGCGAAAGGGACTGGCTCAATGTGAGGAGGCTCCTTTCTGACACTGTCCCAGGGAAACAACTCCTCCCAGTAGGCCAATCCACAGGTGGAGGAGAGAGTCCTATTGTTAAAATTGTCCAGGTTGTTGGACAAGTAGAAAACAGATTTCCCCAACGCTCTGATTGAGCCTAAGGAATGGTTTTGGCCGGCTGTCACTGCCATGTGGAAACATTGAAAGAAGGAAGGCGAAACCTTCAACTTCTGCCTGCCCTGCAGATCCAGTTACCGTGGCTACCCGGTCTACCCTTCCACAAGCCATGGCTTCATGGCAAGGAGAGGGCAGCACACTGGCTCCAGCGGTAGAGAGGGGCAGCCAACAGTTCACAACATTTCCTGGTCTGTTCCCTCTCAGGTGGAGCACAGACTTTCCCCCACATCACTATGGGGAGAAGCACATCTGTGCTCCTAAAACCCTATCCCCCGTGCAGCGGATCATTCCTATGCGTCCACTCACAGGGAAGACGAAGGGAGCGCACTCAACCCCCAAGTGCCCTCCTTGCCACAGCTCTCCCCTCAATCGGTCTTGCCAAGGGCACAGAGCAAAAATACAACAAAAGGGCGCCTCGCCATGAAGCCACCAGAGGGCGCTTTGTCAACACTGGTGAGCAAGAGTCATCTAATTTGTAGGCAACTTGCTGCAAGAGCAGGGAACTGCAAAATGCACAGTCCAGCCCAGGGTCTTGTCCGCAGTTAAAAGGGTTACAGACTGCAGTTCGCTATGAAGCCACCCTTTTTCAATTGAATTCTAAATTCAGTAGCAAGTGATGACTCAGTTCGCTCAACATTCTGCCTCGCTCTAATCCTCAATGCAACTGGTTCACTTCAGTCGACCTAGTCGCTTATTTTCACACAAGTCAGCAGACAGAAGGTTTTCTCAGGTTTGCCTTTCAGTGCTTGATAACACTTTATTTGGGTAGTCCATTTGTAGATACTCTACAGACTATCTGCTACTCTTTAATTAATTAATCCTAACCTTAAACTTGACCCTTACCCTAACCCGTATTCTAAACCTAACCCTAACCCTAACCTTAAACCTTATCCTAAAGCTAAACTTAACCCTTACCCTAACCCATTTTCTAAACCTGACCCTAACCCTAACCTTAAACCTTATCCTAAACCTAAATGTAACCCTTACCCTAATCCTAAACCTAAACTTAACCCTTACCCTAACCCATTTTCTAAACCTGACCCTAACCCTAACTGTAACCTTAGTTAGCAGTTGCTTACCAACAGGTAGTTTGTTGATAGTTTGACCATCTGTACAGCATCTACATTATAGACTATCCGGACTATCCAAATAAAGTGTGACCAAGGGTAAAGCCAACAAATACCTCGTTGGCCAAATACCTCATTGGCCTTTAAAAGTAAAGATACCTTAATTTAATAGAAAATGACTCAAGTAAAAATGAAAGTCTAAAAGTATTTGATTTTAAATATACTTAAGTTTCAAAAGTAAATGGAATTGCTCAAAAGTATTTACGTATCAAAAGTAACATTTGAAACCATACAAATTCCTTATATTAAGCTAATCAGATGGCACAATTTTCATATTGTTTTATTGAAGGATAACCAGGGGCACACTCCAACACTCAGGCATAATTTACAAACGAAGCATTTGTGTTTAGTGAGTCCGCCAGATCAGAGGCAGTAGGAATGACCAGTGACGTTCTCTTGAAAAGTGTGTGAATTGGACCATTTTCCTGTCAAAATGTAACGAGTACTTTTGGGTGTCAATGAAAATGTATGGAGTAATAAGTACAATATTTTCTATAGGAATGTAGTGAAGTAAAAATTTTATTTGACAAAATATAAAAGAATAAAGTAAAACGACTTAAGTAGTACTTTAAAGTATTTTTACTTAACACCACTGGTTTTCACAAGGTGACTTTGTTAACTAACCCCACCTTTATGCCTAAAGTGAGCAATACTTATAATTGCCATAGAATAGAATCAAGTATTTGAACGTGAACTCAAAGTTAATTGCGTAACCCCGGTTCTCTGAGAATACGAGTGCGACATCTCACCTCATGTCCCTGCTCGCAAGAGTGCAAGGAAGAGAGACATGCTTGAGATTGGCCAGAGGGTGGGGAGAGTGGCACCTTATAAAGAGGGAGGGGCTCACCTCATTCGCTACTCGACCTGTCTGCCTCCGACAGACGTTGTGTGATTGGTTCTTCGATAGTGATGCGACTATCCAGCGAATCCCATAGCGAGACATCTCCCTCATATTCACAGAAAACCGGGTTACTCTAGTAACCTTGAGTTGTCCTCATGAAGCCTCCCCGTCTGTCATGAATACACAGAACATGTGTAGTACATATGTGTCTGAATGTGTAGTGAGCACTGTATTCATACCTCGATCATGGCGGTGAATGACCTGATTTATATCATGGTCCTGCTGATAACTGCTCACTGTTCTGTTGTAGGAGCACAGTTCATAAAACAAGCAGACTGGGATCTGGCGCCTAGTGTAGTCACCTTGACTTTTGATGGGCACAATGGCCTGGATGTTTGGTGTAATCCAGTTTGACATCTGATCCAGCAGCAAGTGCTAGAAAGTTGACCTGGTTTGTTTTTGTGGGCCAGATGCCAGACTGGCCACATGGAACTAACTGCTGTCCAACTCTGATAGTTCTGCTCATTTTGAGTTTTGTAACACTCTCTGGAAAGGAGCATGAAATCAACCACAAAATGCCCATATTACAAATGGGTAGACAGATATTTCTGTATCTGAGTGACCCCAATCCGGAGATAAAGATAGAGGGGTCGTTCCACCGATTCGGGGCCTTATGAGAAGTGTGTATAACATGGTAATAAAAAGGTTTGATTTCACCTAATTTTAACATTCTGTCATAAAGAGCACATGTCCAACTTAATAGAAATCACGTTTTCCCATCTCAACAGGTTAAAATAAGAAAGTACCTGTAAAGTGCCAAATAAAGTAACAGGGTTGACTGTAACAGGGTTGACTGTAACAGGGTTGAAGATTTCATCTCAAATCAGCCTTGTGACAGGGGGAATAGAAGCATGTTTTGTGCAACAGGGAGTGGCAATTGAATGCCACTCCCAAGCTTCACAAAAAAAGAAAGAAATTGCTAAAACATTTCTAGCCTGTCTATCTAGGTTTTCCACCACAAAACACCAGAAATAGCCAAAAAGAGCAGAAGCACCTCACCTGCTTTTACACTATGATTTGGCTATGTTCAATGTTCACTTTCAAAAAAACATTTAATTTCTTATGGCTGGGGGGCAGTATTGAGTAGCTTAGATGAATAAGGTGCCCAGAGGTGCCCAGAGTAAACTGCCTGCTCCTCAGTCCCAGTTGCTAATATATGCATATTATTAGTATATTTGGATAGAAAACACTCTGAAATGTCTAAAACTGTTTGAATGATGTCTGTGAGTATAACAGAACTCATATGGCAGGCAAACACCTGAGAAAAAAATCCAAACAGGAAGTGGGAAATCTGAGGTTGGTCGATTTCAACTCAGCCCCTATTGAAGTTACAGCGGGATATTGGTCATCTTGCACTTCCTAAGGCTTCCACTAGATGTCAACCGTGGTTAGAAACTTGTTTGATGCTTCTACTGTGAGGTGGGGCTGAATGAGAGTGGATTGAGTCAGAGGTCTGGCAGCAGTCACGCGCTGGTCACGCACATTTCACATGAGAGGTAACTCCCGTTCCTTTGCTTTTCTGAAGACAAAGGAATTCTCCGGTTGGAATATTTATTGAAGATTTATGTTAAAAACATCCTAAAGATTGATTCCATGCATCGTTTGACAAGCTTCTATGATCTGTAACATAACTTTTGGACATTTCGTCTGCAACTAGTGAACGCGCTTCGTGATGCAACAGCGGTTGCATTAAGGAGAAGTATATCTTTAATTCCATGTATAACACTTGTATTTCCATTAACATTTATGATGTGGCTCTCTGCATATTCACCAGATGTTTTTGGAACTACTGAACATAACGCGCCCAATGTGTACTTGTTATCAGTATAAAAAACACCTGTCCACAACCTCAAACAGTCACACTCCAAACTCCACTATGGCCAAGACCAAAGAGCTGTCAAAGGAAACCAGAAACAAAATTGTAGACCTGCACCAGACTGGGAAGACTGAATCTGCAATAGGTAAGCAGCTTGGTTTGAAGATTAATTATTAGGAAATGGAAGTCTTTTATACTGATAACAAGTTCAAACAGGTGCCATTAATACAGGTAACGAGTGGAGGACAGAGGAGCCTTTTAAAGAAGAAGTTACAGGTCTGTGAGAGCCAGAAATCTTGCTTGTTTGTAGGTGACCAAATACTTACTTTCCAGCATAATTTGCAAATAAATTCATTGAAAATCATACAATGTGATTTTCTGGATTTTCTTTCTCATTTTGTCTGTCATAGTTGAAGTGTACCTATGATAAAAATTACAGGCCTCTCTCATCTTTTTAAGTGGGAGAACTTGCACAATTGGTGGCTGACTAAACTTTTTTGCCCCACTGTACCTGTATGCTTGAGGAATTTTAATTATGAGATGTCTGTTGTTTTGAATTTGGCGCCCTGCACTTTCACTGGCTGTTCCCATTAACGGGATTTCAGCCCTAAGAAGTTCTTAAGAAGGAATAATTACCACATATTAAAATGAGAGTTTAGTTTCGCACAGCAGGTTTGACTTTAAAATGGGGGACAGACGTAAATGAATCATGAACCACATTAAATAAATAATAATCTTCAGAAATAACTTTGTCAAAGCAACAAGAAAACTAGGGCTTGACAATGATGGAGAATTGGTGTGTGTGTGTGTGTTGGAAACCTAAAGATACATACTATAAATTGCGCTATAGGAATGTCCATGACATGCCAGAATCTAACCCAATATCATTTAGGTTCACTGTGCTACAAGCAGTACAGTACAGCACTTTGAAACTTTATTAACAGCACTGTTATTGACGCTATAAAACTCCCTGCACATGCCCTTTCCCCGGGGATCTGAATAGTCCTACCCTATTAAGTAATCAAGCATCAAATATAACATATGTAACAGCTCTCCTCTTTGTCTGATGATGAGGAATAGGAGTCATCGGACCAACACGCAGCGTGGTAAGTGTTCATAGTAAATGTAATTAAATAAACTGAACACTGAATGACAAAAAACAGCAAAGCGCGTGAACGACACGAAACAGTCCTGTAATGTGAAGAAAACAGGAAACAACTACCCACAAACACAGGTGGGAACAGGCTACCTAAGTATGGTTCTCAATCAGAGACAACGACTGACAGCTGCCTCTGATTGGGAACCATACCAGACCAAACACATAGAAATACAACACACAGAACAAAACAGAATGCCCACCCCAACTCACGACCCTGACCAAACCAAAATAGAGACATAAAAAAGGAACTAAGGTCAGGATGTGACAACATAGCATTTCATGTTACCCATGGCCACTTGTTACATTATCTATCCATCATCACCGACTTATGCCTATTTGTTTTCCTATTTATCGCTTGTCCGTGCTCAAAATCAAGTTAATTTGCATTGTGGAGTACAACAGTATACAAACAGTATATTTCTTACAAGTTAAAAGACAGGGCGATTAGTGAGTGAGTGGGTGCCATCTTAGGGACCTCAGCACTGAGGTTCCCAGTTGTTAATCAGTGGGGCCATTCTCTGGATGCCTGGCCTGTAATGAGAGAGGAGGAGAGACACAAATACACAGAACACCAGGGAGCTACTGAGTTGATGGATTTACCAAGCAGGATCAACTTATTCAGTTTAACTCTTGTAAATACTCTAAATGACTCAATATTTCAAGTTCAGTTTAAAATTAATATTCTTAAAATGATTGTTGTGCCATTGACTCCTAAACTCTTATAACTAGCCATAACTTGTTTGGAAACTTTGTCACCAAGCAGAATCAATGAATTATACTCCATTGCACATATTCATTATGGGTACTGTTTTATGGGTACTGTAGTTAGTACCTCATGATACCCTAACAAGCCTTTATCGTTGTTTCACAGGAAAGTCTGGAGTACATCTTCCTCATCGTCTTCTCCATAGAGTGCTTTCTAAAAATAATAGCCTATGGATTTCTATTTCACGAGAATGCGTATCTGCGGAACTGTTGGAACATACTGGATTTTGTCTGTGTATCTGTGGGGTAAGTAGGGAAGAGATGAAAATGTTCTGTCATGCTCTGTCGTGTTCTGTCACGCTCTGTCACGCTCTGTCACGTTCTGTCACGTTCTGTCACGCTCTGTCACGCTCTGTCACATTTTGTCACGCTCTGTCACGATCTGTCACGCTCTGTCACGCTTTGTCACACTCTGTCACGTTCTATCACGCTCTGTCACGCTTTGTCACGCTCTGTCATGTTCTGTCACGCTCTGTCACGCTCTGTCACATTTTGTCACGCTCTGTCACGTTCTGTTACGCTCTGTCACGTTCTGTCACGCTCTGTCACGTTCTGTCACGCTCTGTCATGCTCTGTCACGCTCCGTCACGTTCTGTCACGTTCTGTCACGCTCTGTCACGCTCTGTCACGTTCTGTGATGCTCTGTCACGCTCTGTCATGATCTGTCATGTTCTGTCATGCTCTGTCATGCTATAACTCTTCTGTGACTGTATGATCTTGTTAATCTCTCTCTGTACTCCCTTTTGTCCTCCTCTATCTTTCAACCTCTCCCTCTCCCTCTCCCTCTCCCTCTCCCTCTCCCTCTCCCTCTCCCTCTCCTCTCTTTTCCCTCATCCCTCTCTCACTCTCTCCCTCTCCCTCTCCCTCTCCCTCTCCCTCTCCCTCTCTTTTCCCTCATCCCTCTCTCACTCTCTCCCTCTCCTCTCTCTTCCCTCTCTCCCTCTCTCCCTCTCCAGACTGTTTGCAGTCATCGGGGACTTCATCACCTATATCAGTGGTGTGGAGGCTCAACCAGGGGACAAGGGAGGAGGCTTCGACATGAAGGCCCTCAGGGCATTCAGGGTGCTCCGGCCCCTCAGGCTGGTCTCTGGAGTCCCCAGTAAGGACCACTGTACAATAGGAACCCTGTAGCAGTCATAAGGCCAGGAAATCAGCAGAAGGCAATTCAGGTTAAAGTGTAGAATGACAAAATAAATTGCCTCTGAATCAGGCTTAACATGTCCTATTTATATTAAATAAACCAAAACATATTTCTCACAAGTGTAGCATAGTTCGTATAAGCTCTACAAACAATATGTCTGTTCCCGAGGAATTTGAACAGTAAATTAATGTGATCATATATTTCATGAATGAACAGAAATGACCAATATAACCAAACGCTAACGTTTTAGATTACTGGGAAATCATTACTGGTGATATATCTATATGGGAATTGCTAAGCATTTAAAAAACAAAGGGAAAAACAGTGAATGCGCTCAAATTGGCGGGAAGCAGATAGCTCATTTGTGATAAGAGGAGCCTAGCACTCACTTCACCACAACCATATTCTGAGAACACTTACCTTAAGCAACAATGCTAGTGTCAAATACAATATCATTTGGTTCATTGCGGTTAGTCTGCAGTTTGATCTAGTTATATTGGTCAACTACTACAGTGGTTCCCCACCAGGGGTACTAGGACCCCTGGGGGAAATTGTCCTATCTACAATGGGTACTTGAGAAGACTCATGAGACCATAGACCTACTTGTAAAATGCAAGAGGGGCTACTTCAGGGGTACTCAAGGAAGGGGAAAATTCAGGAAGGGGAAGAATCAGCTGGTGGTACAGTAACTGAAAATGGTTGTCAACTACCGGACTACTAGGTCCACTGATGTTTACAATGTGTCTGCTCGTCCCCCAGGCCTGCAGGTGGTGATGAACTCCATCCTGAAATCCATGCTACCTCTGTTTCACATCTCCCTGCTGGTCTTCTTCATGGTCACCATCTACGCCATCGTGGGACTGGAGCTGTTCAAGTGCAAGATGCATAAAACCTGCTACTACACAGGCACAAGTAGGAAACACGCACACACACACGCACGCACGCACACACGCGCGTGCACACACACACGCACACACACACACACACCCTGCCTATATCTTCTCCCCCATTGTCCTGCAGATATCATAGCCACAGTGGAGAATGAGAAGGCATCTCCATGTGCCCAGGCCGGTAATGGTCGGCGCTGCACCATCAACGGGACAGTGTGTAGGGCGGGATGGGCCGGACCCAACAACGGCATCACACACTTTGACAACCTGGGCTTCGCTATGCTCACTGTCTACCAGTGCATCACTACCCAGGGCTGGACCGACGTGCTCTACTGGGTACTGTGTTACATCACCCCTATACCTTAATGTTACTGTACTGCTTCATCCTGTTGCATTATGTACTTCACCCCAGTTAATGTAGCCCGTACTCACTCTCTCAATTCAATTTAAATTCCATTTCAGGGGCTTTATTGGCATGGGAAACATATGTTTACATTGCCACAGCAAGTGAAATAGATAATAAACAAAAGTTAAATAAGCAGTAAAAAGATGAACAGTAAACATTACTGTTTACTGTAGACATTTTTCAAATGTCATATTATGTCTATAGACAGTGTTGTAATAATGTGCAAATAGTTAACGAACAAAAGGGAAAATAAATATAAATATGGGATGTATTTACAATGGTGTTTGTTCTTCACATGTTGATATTTTCTTGTGGTAACAGGTCACACATCTTGCTGCTGTGATTGCACACTGTTGTATTTCACCCAATAGATATGGAAGTTTATCAACAACATTTTAAAAAATGTTAAATTATTTGTGAGTCTGTGTAATCTGGGAGAAATATGTGTCTCTATTATGGTCATACATTTGGCAGGAGGTTAGGAAGTGCAGCTCAGTTTCCACCTCATTTTGTGGGCAGTGTGCAAATACTGTAGCCTGTCTTCTCATGAGAGCCAGGTCTGCCTACGGCGTCCTTTCTCAATAGCAAGGCTATGCTTACTGAGTCTGTACATAGTCAAAGCTTTCCTTCAATTTGGGTCAGTCACAGTGGTCAGGTATTCTGCCACTGTGTACTCTCTGTTTAAGGCCAAATAGCGATGTAGTTTGCTCAGTTGTTTTTGTTCATTCTTTCCAATGTGTCAAGTAAATCTTTTTTTGTTTTCTCATGATTTCGTTAAGTCTAATTGTGTTGCTGTCCTGGGGCTGGGTTTGTGTTTGTGAACAGAGCCCCAGGACCAGCTTGCTTAGGGGACTCTGCTCCAGGTTCATCTCTCTGTAGGTGGTGGTTTTGTTGTGGAAAGTTGGTGAATCGCTTCCTTTTAGGTGGTTGTAGAATTGATCTGTTCATTCTGGATTTTGATCATTAGTGGGTATCGGCCTATTTCTGCTCTGCATTCATTATTTGGTGTTTTACATTGTACACAGAGGATATTTTTGCAGAATTCTGCATGCAGTCTCAATTTGGTCTCTCTCTTTCTTTCTCTCTCTCGCTCTCGTTCTTCCTCTCTCTCTTTCTTTCTCCCCCTCACTTTGTCCCTGTCTCTCTCTATATCCCCCCTCTCTCGCTCTCTCTCTCTCTCTCCTCTCCTTCCACTCCTTCTCTTTCTCCCTCTCTCCCTCTCCCTCTCTCTCTCTTCAGGTGAATGATGCCATCGGTATGGAGTGGCCGTGGATGTACTTTCTGACACTCATCTTGGTTGGCTCCTTCTTCGTACTCAACCTGGTTCTGGGCGTGCTCAGTGGGTAAGAGGACAGACGCGCACACACACACACTCATCTCTCTCACTTTCATCTTTTCTCCATCTCTCTTTCCCCTCCGTCAGTGAATTCACTAAGGAGCGAGAGAAGGGTAAGGCGCGTGGAGAGTACACAGAGATGAGGGAGACCCAGCAGCTGGATGAGGATCTGAAGGGCTACATGGAGTGGATCACACAGGCCGAAGTCATGGACGCCGACGGGGAAGGACAGGGTACTTATGGCTTCCTAACCCTATCACCAACACACAATAGAATAGAGGGAGGAGTACAATAGGAGTCAGCCGTTGCAGACGTCCTCCAGGTTGGCATTTTATGTCATGAATCCTGTTCTGGTGGCAGCTCTGCAGAGCGGTCACTAGCTGGCACAGCCACAAAGTCATACATTTGTATAAAAACCTGACCCTAACCTCGCCCCTAACCTTAACCACACTGTTAACCCTAATGCCTCACCCTAACCTTAAATATTTTTATTTTAATGAATTTTTACAATATAGACAATTTTGACATTGCAGCTGAATTATCTAAGGGGAAATCTCTCAGTTCTGCTTCCAGTTCAAGATTAATGAAAGTCAACCTGCTGACACCAGGGTCTCTTGTCCCCAGGCCTGCTAATGCTGGAGGATGGAGAATCTGAGGCAGGGAGCCTAAAGGACATGGACACCATGCAAAAAATCATGTACTACTAGTAAGTACACACCTACACCGGCCTCTGACCGGGACAACACTCGGGTGTTTTGATAAAACAAAAGTCTGACAGACCTCCTCCTAACATCCCACCTCTTCCTCCTCCTCTCCCTCATCTCTCACTTGCTCTGTTCAGCAAGCTGGCTCGTAAATGGAACATTTTCTTCCGGCGTAAGTGTCTTGTGTATGTGAAGTCCCGTATGTTCTACTGGTGGGTGATCCTTCTGGTGTTCCTGAACACGCTGGCCATCGCTACTGAACACCACAAGCAGTCCCAGCAACTCACCGAGTGGCAAGGTCAGGGTCTACATATCATGTCCATAGCTTCAACCCATATACACACAATCCCAGCATCTAACAAGGCTCTTGTCTACGCCATGGCTAACACACCTCTCTCTCGCTCTACCCCATACCCCCCCCCCACACTTCTCCCTTCCCCCTCCCAGACACTGCCAACAAGGTGCTGCTGTCTCTGTTCGCCATTGAGATGTTTATGAAGATGTACGCCCTGGGTCTCCAGCAATACTTCATGTCTCTGTTCAACCGCTTTGACTGCTTCGTGGTCTCCACCGGCATTCTGGAACTCGTCCTGGTCGGCATGGACGTCATGACCGTCATGGGGATCTCTGTGCTGCGCTGCATTCGACTACTCAGGCTGCTCAAAGTAACCAAGTAAGACTTTACATTAGGCTGCATTAGGCTTTTGGGTGTGTTAGTGGTGGACTCCATTAAAAGCCTGCACACACCACAGTTCTCCAGGTCCAGGATTTGGTGTTGGTCCAATTAATTGATGGGTTTATTGATTCATTAATTGATTGTATCTTACATCCCCAACCCCTTGTAGCTTCATAGGAAGTGCATAGCACTTACCCTGTGTGTGTGTGTGTGTGTGTGTGTGTGTGTGTGCTTCAGGTACTGGACGTCTCTCAGTAATCTGGTGGTGTCCCTGCTGAACTCAACCCCCTCGATCGCCTGCCTGCTCCTCCTCCTCTTCCTCTTCATCGTCATCTTCTCTCTGCTGGGCATGCAGGTGTTCGGGGGGAAGTTCAACTTCCCCAATGCGCCCAAACCCCGCAGCACCTTTGACAGCTTCCCCCAAGCTCTCATCAGTGTCTTCCAGGTGGGCAAGGAAATACCGTTTTTCTTTCATTATTTTTAACAGATTTATCACACTAACAAGATGAAGGACGATATGGACATCTGAAGGAGAATATGTACACGTATGACAGGAAAATGTTGGACATCAGCCCTTGCTTTTTGTTTCATTCGCTGTGGAAAAGCAGGCCGATCACAGCCGATGACTGTGTTCCTTCCCTGCCTCTCGCTCTCTGTCAGATCCTGACGGGGGAGGATTGGAACTCTGTGATGTATGATGGCATCATGGCGCATGGCGGTCCCACCATGCCCGGGATCCTCGTCAGCATCTACTTCATCATCCTCTTCGTCTGCGGAAACTGTATCCTCTGTGTGTTTGTGTGTGTGTGTGTGCGTGTGTGCGTGTATGTGCGTGTATGTGCGTGCGTGTGTGTGTGTGTGCGTGCGTGTGTGTGTGTGTGTGCTGCCCAACTACTCTCCCAGACAGAAATTAGACTTAAATTCTGTCCTTGGGTACATTAATGTCTCTCTTCCATTTCCTACCGTAATTAACTTTGACCCCTAGCACTTAGACATCCTGCTGAATGTGTTCCTGGCCATCGCTGTGGACAACCTGGCGGAGGCTGAGAGTCTGACCATGGCCCAGAAGGAGAAGTCTGAGGAGAAGAAACGCAAAAAGCTGCTCAGGGCTAACATGCCTGACAAGGCCACAGAGGAGAAAGCCCTCCTGGCCAAGAAGCTTGCAGCGGAGAGAGCCAAAATAGAGGGGATCCCTACCACAGCCAAGGTCAGATATTTCCAGTAGCGGTGCAGGGGTAAAATTATAGAAGAAGCCAAGCCAGTGAAAAAAGTTATATTGTGATAATTGCGTTGTTTGCTCTATAACCCACTCGTTCATATGCCACCGTGGTATACAATAACACCATGACAACAGTCACACAGTGGCGGAATAAATTAGACTACACATACGTTTGTTTCATCACAACACTGGAGAGCAACATCTGTCCAGTGAAGTCCACAAAGCAACTATTGCATGAAACAAACAGCTATATCACCTGCAGCATGATCAAGCAAGGTAATGTTTTCAACAGTTTACTACAGTTTACTAAACAACGACTGGTTTAGAACCAATTTTTAGGGCCTTCCTCTGACACCGCCTGGTGTAGAGGTCCTGGATGGCAGGCAGCTTAGCCCCAGTGATGTACTGGGCCGTACGCACTACCCTCTGTAGTGCCTTGCGGTCAGAGGCCGAGCAATTGCCGTACCAGGCAGTGATGCAACTAGTCAGGATGCTCTCGATGTTGCAGCTGTAGAACCTTTTGAGGATCTTAGGACCCATGCCAAATCTTTTTAGTTTCCTGAGGGGGAATAGGCTTTGTCGTGCCCACGACTGTCTTGGTGTGCTTGAACCATTCTAGTTTGTTGATGTGGACACCGAGGAACTTGAAGCTCTCAACTTGCTCCACTACAGCCTCATCGATGAGAATGGGGGCATGCTCGCTCCTCCTTTTCCTGTAGTCCATAATCATCTCCTTAGTCTTGGTTACGTTGAGGGATAGGTTGTTATTCTGGCACCACACAGCCAGGTCTCTGACTTCCTCCCTGTAGGCTGCCTCGCCGTTGTCTGTGATCGGGCCTACCACTGTTGTGTTGTATGCAAACTTAATGATGGTGTTGGAGTCATGCCTGGCCATGCAGTCGTGGGTGAACAAGGAGTACAGGAGGGGACTGAGCACGCACCCCTGGGGAGCTCCAGTGTTGAGGATCAGCGTGGCAGATGTGTTGCTACCTACCCTCACCACCTGGGGGCGGCCCGTCAGGAAGTCCAGGATCCAGTTACAGAAGGAGGTGTTTAGTCCCAGGGTCCTTAGCTTAGTGATGAGCTTTGCGGGTACTAAATCAAATCAAATCAAATCAAAATTTATTTGTCACATACACATGGTTAGCAGATGTTAATGCGAGTGTAGCGAAATGCTTGTGCTTCTAGTTCCGACAATGCAGTAATAACGAACAAGTAATCTAACTAACAATTCCAAAAAACAACTGTCTTATACACAGTGTAAGGGGATAAAGAATATGTACATAAGGATATATGAATGAGTGATGGTACAGAGGAGCATAGGCAAGATACAGTAGATGATATCGAGTACAGTATAACATATGAGATGAGTATGTAAACAAAGTGGCATAGTTAAAGTGGCTAGTGATACATGTATTACATAAGGATGCAGTCGATGATATAGAGTATAGTATATACGTATGCATATGAGATGAATAATGTAGGGTAAGTAACATTATATAAGGTAGCATTGTTTAAAGTGGCTAGTGATATATTTACATCATTTCCCATCATTTCCCATCAATTCCCATACTATGGTGTTGAACGCTGAGCTGTAGTCAGCTACACATATTGAGACAGAGGGGCACTGTTTCCCTCACTCAGATGATTTCTACATGAGATTCAGCCACTTGCATATTGACCTAAAATTATGAAAACACAGAGAGAGACAAAATATAAATGATTTAATTATTTTTATTTTTATTGGTCAAATACTTGGGGAAGCCTGGCTTCCCTTGGCATCCATGAATACACACCACTGTATATTTCACGGAGAAACCCGCCCCACGTTTGGTGTCAGTATAACCGGTGGGATTTGAACCCAGGCCCCACTCTAATCAAAATGCTTGTTTATGTCACAGCTGAGAGTGGACGAGTTTGAGTCCAACGTGAACGAGATCAAGGACCCCTTCCCGCCTGCTGACTTCCCTGGTAAAACCCATTCGCTCACACACCTCTGGGCACATTCATGTCAATCTAATCTGGATCTCAGAGAACTACGAATTTAGAATGTGGCACGTTTCCTGTTCATTCTTTCATCCAGGTGACGATGAGGAGGAGGAGCCTGATATCCCTGACACCCCGAGGCCACGGCCAATGGCAGACCTGCAGCTGAAGGAGGAGGTGGTGCCTATTCCAGAGGCCAGCTCCTTCTATATCTTTAGCTCTGATAACAAGTAATGATGATTATGGTGATGATTATGGGGATGATGATGTACTTGCTAAGACTATGATATGTTGTTGTTTATCTGCCTTATAGTTGAATCCACTGACTTAGGGTCACTCTGGAAAAGACCAACTGCTAAATGACCAAAAATGTACTGATGATAGTGGTGATGATGAATGGATTACGATGAATGCATTATGATGTTGGCATTGTGTGGTTGTTTAAGCCTCCTTACTTGGCTGTCAGTCACTCTGCATAACAGTGTCTGCAGTTAAATTCCTGTGACGTAAATGGTGTCCCCCTCCAGGATCCGTAAGCTGTGCCACCGCATCATCAACGCCACCGCCTTCACCAATATCATCCTCCTCTTCATCCTCCTCAGCAGCATCTCCCTGGCTGCCGAGGACCCTATCGACCCCATGTCCTTCAGGAACCAGGTGCCCACAGACATGCGTGCTCTGCCTGCTGTATCATTCACCTCCTTATCGCAGATGGAAAAGCATTTGTTTCCGTAAAGAAAGCCGAAAGGGAATGAATTTTGACCAAAATAACTGACACAAAGGGGTTTTCTCTGCTTCATGGCATCACTGTCTGTAACCTACGCAGCATGACTGCAAGACTGTACGGAGTACCACGTTAGAGATTCTGCTAAAGAGCTCTGGCGCGCTACTAGGCTGAAATGAATCCGCCCACGTTGTCATGTTGCCCTGTTTCCCCTGTGTAGGTGCTGGCCTCCGCTGATGTGGTCTTCACCTCAGTGTTCACTGTGGAAGTTGTCCTCAAGGTAACCGGGCATTGTCGGCTCCACTACTAGTAGCTGTACTAGATTAGAAAGGCACTTTTCTAAATGGGATCATGTCTTACATGTTTACATTACCAAGTACATGCACCTTTTCTGCAGCAACGGTACATCGGTAATGTGACAAACTCTCTCGACATTATGTTACATCCACTTTAACCTGCACCGCAGCCCTATTCAACTCTATGTGTTTTCACATGAGTAGCTGTGAGTTCATGTGGGTTAATTGTTTGTTGGTTTGAGAGGGTTTATGTCTCAACCAGTCTCGTCATCTTCAGTATCCTTCCGCCTCTACTCCAGATGACCGTATACGGCGCCATCATGCACCCCGGCTCCTTCTGCCGGAACTCCTTTAATATCCTGGATCTGATTGTGGTCAGCGTATCCCTCCTCTCCATGCTCATGGAGTAAGTAGTCCCTGGGAATGTATAATGTCATTCAAATCCTGTGGCACAACTGAATCTATTCCATAATGCTTGATGTAGCTTCAGTTATGAGTGTGTGTCTCTCTCTAGAAATACAGACTATAGACAAGTCAAGTGTGAGATGTGGTGCCTGCCCTATCTAGGTCCAGTGCTATCTCTGTGGTGAAGATCCTCAGGGTGCTGAGGGTGCTGAGGCCCCTAAGGGCCATCAACAGGGCCAAGGGCCTCAAGGTGAGCTTACCTGTGCTCTCTACCCCTCACTTCTACCCCTCAACAGTACTCCTTACCTGCTCCTCTGACACGATATTCACATTCTCATTGTTGTTTTTTTACATGTTCCCATTACCTAACACACCAAATGCATCACTTTGACCAACCCAGCAGCCACATGTTTTTCTAGTTCTGGTCCTGAAGTACCCGTCTGATATGCTGGTTTCTGCTGTCTCTTGTGGTCTAGCATGTGGTCCAGTGTGTTTTTGTGGCCATCAAAACCATTGGCAACATCGTGCTGGTCACCATGCTGCTAGACTTCATGTTCGCCTGCATTGGAGTCCAGCTCTTCAAGGTGAGCTCTAGATAGGGATGTATGGTGATTTATAGGGATGTATGGTAATTTATAGGGATGTATGGTAATTTATTGGGATGTATGGTAATTTATAGGGATGTAGGGTAGTTTATAGGGATGTATGGTAATTTATAGGGATGTATGGTAGTTTATAGGGAGGGATGTATGGTAATTTATAGGGATGTATGGTAATTTATAGGGATGTATGGTTGTTTATAGTGATGTGTAGTAGTTTATAGGGATGTATGGCAGTTTATAGGGATGTATGGCAGTTTATAGGGATGTATGGCAGTTTATATGGATGTATGGTAATTTATAGGGATGTATGGTAGTTTATAGGGATATATGGTTGTTTATAGGGATCTGCGGTAGTTTATAGGGATGTGTGGTAGTTTACAGGGATGTATGGTAATTTATAGGGATGTATGGTTGTTTATAGGGATCTGCGGTAGTTTATAGGGATGTGTGGTAGTTTATAGGGATGTATGGCAGTTTATAGGGATGTGTGGTAGTTTATAGGGATGTATGGTAATTTATAGGGATTTATCGTTGTTTATTTTTATTCATTTTTTATTTCTCCTTTATTTAACCATAGGCCAGTTGAGAACAAGTTCTCATTTACAACTGCTACCTGGCCAAGATAAGGCAAAGCAGTGCGACAAAAACAACACATAGTTACACATGGGATAAACAAACGTACAGTCAATAACACAGAAAAATCTGTATACATTGTGTGCAAATTAAGTAAGGAGGTAAGGCAATAAATAGGCCAATAGTGGCAAAGTAATTACAATTTAGCAATTTACACTGGAGGGATATATGTGCAGATGAGGATGTGCAAGTAGAAATACTGTGGTGCAAAAGAGCAGAAAAACAAAAACAAATATGTGATAGGTAGTTGATTGGATGGGCTATTTGCAGATGGGCTGTGTACAGCTGCAAGCTGCTCTGACAGCTGATGCCGAAAGATAGTGATGGAGATATAAGTCTCCAATTTCAGGTATTTTTGCAATTCATTCCAGTCATTGGCAGCAGAGAACTGGAAGGAAAGGCGACCAAAGGAGGTTTTGGCTTTGGGGATGACCAGTGAAATATACCTGCTGGAGCGTGTGCTATGGGTGGGTGTTGCTATGGTGACCAGTAAGCTGAGATAAGGCGGAGCTTTACCTAGCATAGATTTATAGATGACCTGTAGATGACCTGGAGCCAGTGGGTTTGGCGATGAATATGTAGCGAGGACCAGCCAACGAGATCATACATGTTGCAGTGGTGGGTAGTATATGGGGCATTGGTGACAAAACAGTTGGCACTGTGATAGACTGCATCCAAGTAGAGTGTTGGAGGCTATTTAGTAAATGACATCGCAAAAGTCAACGATCGGTAGGATGTATGGTAATTTATAGGGATGTATGGTAATTTATAGGGATGTATGGTTTTTTATTGGGATTAAAGGCTGTTTATAATGATATATGGTAATTTATAGGGAAGTATCGTTGTTTATAAGGACTATAAGGGATTTATAGTAGTTTATAGAGATTTATGGTTGTTTATAGGGATTTATGGTAGTTTATATGGATGCACGGTAGTTTATAGGGAGGGATATACGGTAATTTATAGGGAAGTATCGTTGTTTATAAGGATTGATGGTAGTTTATATGGATGTATGGTAATTTATAGGGATGTATGGTAATTTATATGGACGCATGGTAGTTTATAAGGATGTACTGTAATTTATATGGATGTATGGTAATTTAAATGAATGCATGGTAGTTTATAGGGATGTATGGTAATTTATAGGGAAGTATGGAAGTTTATAGGGATGTATGGTAATTTATAGGGATGTATGGTCATTTATCTGGATTTATAGTAGTTTTTGGGATGTATGGTAGTTTATAGGAATTTATGGTAGTTTATAGCGATGTATGGTAATTTGCATGGTAATTTATAAGGATGTATGCCACTTTTTTGGAATGTATGGTAATTTATAGGGATGTATGGTAAATTATAGGGATGCATGGTAATTTATATGGATGCATGGTAATTTATATGGATGCATGGTAGTTTATAAGGATGTATGGTAGTTAATAGGGATGCATGGTAATTTAGATGGATGCATGATAGTTTATAGGGATGTATGGTAATTTATAGGGAAGTATGGTAGTTTATAGGGATGTAATTTATAAGGATGTATGGTAATTTATAGGGATGTATGGTAATTTTTAGGGATGTTTATACACCTGATGATCAAAACAGAAGTCCACACACAGTCAAAGCTAATATTCTCGCTCATGTTCTGTATGTATGTGTTCATGTTCATCCCTGCAGGGCAAATTCTATGCCTGCACAGATCCTGACAAAATGACAGAGGAGGAGTGCAAGTAAGAGAGTGCAGTGATATTGTTTATTCCCTCGCACACAACATTGCATGAAAGTACAGAATGGAGCATTACATTAGTCCTGCTTTCTCTGCCACACTCTCCTCTCCCATGTACTCTCTTTCACTCATTTATCTCTTTATTTCTTTCATTTTTTTTATCTTCATTTTTTTTTTCTTTATCTCTTTCTCTTTCTCTCTCCCTCCCTTGCTCTCTCCTTCTCAGGGGCAACTACATTAGGTACCAGGAAGGTGCCATCCATCCGATGACCATCCATAAGAGAGAATGGATCAATGCAGAGCTCAACTTTGACAACATCCTCGAAGGCATGCTGGCTCTCTTCACTGTCTCCACCTTCGAGGGCTGGCCAAAGTGAGACATACATAGACGCTTGGGATTTTGTATTTATCACATGGCATGCCTAGTAAAGTACTATGGAACACATAACAATGTATGTCATGCTTGCTCAAATGTGTGTGTGTGTGTGTGTGTGTGTGTGTGTGTGTGTGTGTGTGTGTGTGTGTGTGTGTGTGTGTGTGTGTGTGTGTGTGTGTGTGTGTGTGTGCGCGCGCGCAGGTTGCTCTACAAGGCCATAGACTCTAACATGGAGGATGTGGGTCCGGTGTACAACAACCGCATCGCCATCTCCATCTTCTTCATCGTCTACCTCATCCTCATCGCTTTCTTCATGATGAACATTTTCGTGGGTTTCGTCATCGTTACGTTTCAGGAGCAGGGAGAGCAGGAGTACAAGAACTGTGAGCTGGATAAGAACCAGGTGTGTGTATCTGGGTGTGTGTCTCTCTCTCTCTCTGTTTTGTTTGTTGTTCTAACACACAGCCGTGTGTAACCCCTCTGTGTCCTGTCTTCCCTCTGACAGCGTGCGTGTGTCGAGTACGCCCTGAAAGCCCGGCCGCTGCGCTGCTACATTCCTAAGAACCCGTACCAGTACAACGTGTGGTACATCGTCACCTCCTGCTACTTTGAGTACCTGATGTTCCTGCTCATCATGCTGAACACCATGTGTCTGGGGATGCAGGTAACGCTATTGGAGGTGGTTCTCATTTCAAATACTAAAATGGGATTATTTGAAAGGACTTCTCCTGCGTCACATCAATACGGTGGCCTCTGTGAGGTGTTCCTACTACATATGTCCATCCCTTCTCCATACCTAGGAGGTCTGTTTTTGGGGGGGGGGGGGCACCCTTGAAAACAAGATGGGCATCTCAAGGGATTTCATCCTGGAGAATGACAAATCAAATAATATTAATGAATAAATATCTTCCCTTTTTCATTTCCTTCTTCTCTCCCCCCTCTCTCTTCTCCCACAGCACTGTAACCAGTCAACCCATGTGACCGACCTGTCAGACATGCTGAACGTGATCTTCACTGTGCTCTTCACTGTGGAGATGGTCCTCAAACTCATGGCCTTCAAAGCTAAGGTCAGTGGTCCATAACCATGTCCTGAATGCACTACACTTTCCAAGATGCCTTGCAAATCAATGTGGGATCACAATGAATAATAGCACAGTGGTAATAGCACAGAGGTTATGTAGCAACTTCGTACTTCTTCATTGTGTGTTGCCCTCTTCTCAAACTCATGACCATCAAGGTTCAGAGCTGGAGTGTCTGTAGGTTAAGATACCTTTTATACACACGCACGCACGCACGCACGCACGCACTCTCACACACACACACACACACACACACGCACACACACACGTTATGAATATCTTTCCTTCCCCCTAGGGTTACTTTGGAGACCCTTGGAACGTCTTTGACTTTGTCATCGTCATCGGCAGTGTCGTTGACGTCATCCTGAGTGAAGTCGATGTGAGTATTGCCATTGCGTAATGTTATTCTGAAATATGTAAGTATTGTTATGTACTGTAATATGTTATGTACTGTAATACTCACAATCCCCACTGTTCCTAAAATGTTTAGGTTTACTAAACAGTTCAGGTGGACCCACTGTGCATTTTTGTCTTCACATTTTGAATTTCTTCGGTTATTATTTATAAGGCTGAGGAAAATCTACAGATATTTCACAATAAAAGCTCTGTCCTGTCATCTGACTTTCTGGACTGTGTTTACACCCCTGTCTGACACCCCACCCACTTAGAGAAACTCAGGACAGGCTCCCCTGTCAGAACTCGGCCCCAATAATAGCACTGAGGATGCGGTCATTATTCGCCAAGGGGTAACCCTCGCACTACCACCCACCTCTGCCCCGGCTGCACCCTCAACCCCCCGAACACACCATCCTCCTGAAGCCCTGCAGCACGTGGCTGGAGCTTGCCTCACCCACCTGCCACGCCTTGAACACCACACCCTGTCTGCTTGGTTACTTTATGCCCCTAACATAATAACTGTTTGGTCATTTCCCTCATTGCTTTTACTGTTTGAGACTGAGAGGGCTGATTCCAGATCAGTTGTTAAGGGCAGAAAACAACCACTGTCACCTTGTTTCACCTCCCACCACCATGTGTCCGGCGAACTGTCAATCATTCCTACTAGTAAGTAAGAGATTGACATCCTTCTGTGGTTTTTACTGTGATTCCTGTACGAGGGACTGAGTCAACAGGTTTGGCGTCAGGCTCTAGATTTAAAGCAGCATTTCACATGTTTCGCTTCGGAAAAGTAAATGTAATTTTAGAAAACATAATGTTAACTCAAGTTGCCATTACAGTAAACCTTCAGAAGACCCCCTCAACCATTTTCACATCTTCACCCCTCAGCCGTCATCCAGTCGTATATTACAACGTTGTCCTTTTTTTGTGCTCAAATGCATTCTCTCCCTCTCTCTCCCCCTTACTGCAGTCTTTCATCCTCCATTTTCTCCTCCACCTTTGCCCCACGCAAAGCTGGCCCTGTCCCCTTTCGCCACTTCCTGGGTCTGATGTCACTTCATGTCTGACTTCACTTCCTGTGTCTCCCGTCTCTCCCCCTCACAGGCAGCCCTGGCCTCCTCTGGAGGACTATACTGTCTCCACGGCTGCGCTGTAATTATTTGCCCGTAGACACTGCAAGAGCATTGCATGAAATCGCATGAAACACTGCATTAGCATTGTTTATTCATTGTACCAGACATTGCGTTGCAAATTGTTAGACTTTGGAGGTAGGAACACAAGCATTTCGCTACACCCACAAATAACATCGGCTAAATGTGTGCATGTGACTAATAGAATTTGATTTGATTTGATCTTCAGTCTCAGGACAAGAAGCATTTTCAGCTGTTTATTTCTTTGGTGCCTTCAGGAGGTGAACCCAATGCAAGCGATAGCAGATTCTGAAAATGCCCGTGTGTCAATCACCTTCTTCCGACTGTTCCGTGTGATGCGTCTGGTGAAACTGCTGAACCGTTCTGAAGGGATCCGGAACCTTCTGTGGACCTTCATCAAGTCCTTACAGGTCAGAGTTCACTCCGTTTCTTTGCCTTTCATTCTGTAAGATTCACAAGTCTCATTCTGTAAGATTCACATTTCTTTGCCTTTCACAAGTCTCAGGATTTGATTGGACAGTGTGCACCAGTCTGACTATGTAATTGGTTGTTGTGCTGCAGGCCCTGCCCTACGTCGCCCTGCTCATCCTCATGCTGTTCTTCATCTATGCTGTGGTTGGGATGCAGGTATTGGACACACACACACACACACACACACACACACACACACACACACACACACACACACACACACACACACACACACACGTACAGCACTCTCAGATGAGATGTATGTGTGTGTCTCCTGCAGATATTTGGTAAGATAGCGCTAATAGACGGGACGTACATCAACAGGAACAACAACTTCCAGACGTTCCCCCATGCTGTGCTGCTGCTCTTCAGGTGGGTGATCTGATCCATCAGTCCACTAACTCCGTTTCCATTTTCTTCCATTGCCTTTGCAAGTTGTACCGTCTCTCTATCCCCTATCCCCCTCTCTCCCTCTTCATACCCCTCTCTCTCCCACTTCCTCCCTCTCTCTATCCCTCTCTCTCTCTCACTCCCTCTCTCTCTCTCCCCCTTCCCCTCTCTCTCTCCCCCTTCCCCTCTCTCCTGCTTCCTCCCTCTCACTATCTCTCTCTCTTTCTCTCTCTCACTCCCTCTCTCTCTCCCCCTTCCCCCCTCTCTCTCTCCCCCTTCCCCTCTCTCTCTCTCCCCCTTCCCCTCTCTCTCTCTCCCCCTTCCCCTCTCTCTCTCCTCCTTCCCCTCTCTCTCCCCCTTCCCCTCTCTCCTGCTTCCTCCCTCTCACTATCTCTCTCTCTTTCTATCCCTCACCCCTCTCTCTCTCTCCCTCCAGGTGTGCGACAGGTGAGGCGTGGCAGGAAGTAATGTTGGCGTGTCTGTATGGGAAGAGGTGTGACCCTAAGTCAGACTACCTGCCTGGGGAGGAGATGACCTGTGGAGCCAGCTTCGCCATCATCTACTTCATGAGCTTCTACATGCTCTGTGCCTTCCTGGTGAATGACACACACACATGCATACACATATACACACATTTGCATGCTGAGACAATACATTCACACACACACACACACACACACACACACACACACACACACACACACACACACACACACACACACACACACACACACATATGATGCTGTTGTCCTCCACAGATCATCAACCTGTTTGTGGCGGTCATCATGGACAACTTTGACTACCTTACACGTGATTGGTCCATACTGGGTCCTCATCACCTGGACGAGTTCAGGAAGATCTGGGCAGAGTACGACCCAGAGGCCACGTAAGTGTGTGTGTTTGTTGCCCCTTAATTTACTATATATGGACGGTATAAATGGGGCTTACAGGTTTATCTTATGACTCGTCTTTTTATCCTATTATCAGTGTACTGCAGTTAGATTATTTACAGTAGCTGTTGTTTCCCCTCCTGTTCTGCAGGGGGCGTATTAAGCACCTGGACGTGGTGACTCTGCTGCGTAGGATCCAGCCTCCTCTGGGTTTTGGAAAGTTCTGCCCCCATAGAGTAGCCTGCAAGGTGAGAGATACAGGAGGGAATCTGTTCAATTATTGTATGTGGTAATTTAACATATCTATTAAGGCAGCAGACACCTTTTTTAAAATGTCTTTATTGATTCTGCCTGCAGAGACTGGTGTCCATGAACATGCCACTCAACAGTGACGGAACGGTCACCTTTAACGCTACGCTGTTCGCACTGGTCAGGACCGCGCTGAAGATCAAGACTGAAGGTGTTTGTGTGTGTGTGTCAGTCAATTACAGAGTACTGTAGTCAGTGACTGGTCCAATTGAAAGTGGTGTATTAATATCCCCGGCCTCACTGTTGCTATCTCATTGGTCAGGCAACTTTGAGAAGGCCAATGAGGAGCTGAGGGCCATCATCAAGAAGATCTGGAAACGCACCAGCATGAAGCTGCTGGACCAGGTCATCCCACCAATCGGAGGTGAGTTCAAACATCCTAATCCTCAACTTTATGGTCCAATAACAAGACGTTCATTCTAATTTGCTGCCATGTTTTTATGGGTGTGGGTGTGGGTGTGTGTGTGTGTGTGTGTGTGTGTGTGTGTGTGTGTGTGTGTGTGTGTGTGTGTGTGTGTGTGTGTGTGTGTGTGTGTGTGTGTGTGTGTGTGTGTGTGTGTGTGTCAGATGATGAGGTGACCGTGGGGAAGTTCTACGCCACCTTCCTGATCCAGGACTACTTCAGGAAGTTGAAGAAGAGACAGGAGGAGTACTATGGCTTCCGCCCCACCAAGAAGAACGCCAAGAATGAGATACAGGTGAGACCTTAGCCACGTCAGAATTGGATAATTCTAGTTTTCTTAATGACGTGGAATATAAATGTCATCTAAACTTTTTATGAATGAATTCTTAATTGGTATCCCCTCACCATCTCTCTCTCTCTCGCTCTCTCGCGTTCTCTCGCACTCTCTATCTATCTTCCAGGCAGGTCTGAGGAGCATTGAGGAGGAGGAGGCTCCAGAGCTGCAGAGAGCCATCTCCGGAGACCTGATGAACGAGGATGAGATGGACAGAGCCATGGAGGACGCAGCGGAGGAGGGTATCTTCAGGGTAAGATGAGAGAGGGAGTGGGGGGGAAAGAGAGGAGCGTGGGGAGAAAGGGAGGGAGGCGGAAAGAGAGGAGGGTATCTTCAGGGTAAGAGGAGAGAGGGAGTGGGGGGGAAAGAGAGGAGGGAGGACAAGTTGAGGGTGAGAAGAAAGAGAATAAAACTCCTCTCTATTGTGAAATGTTGTTCCTTTCATCCTCCCAGCGGGCGGGCGGTCTGTTTGGGAACCACGTTGATTCCTTCACCATGGAGGAAGGAACCCGTGACCCTAATGCTACACAGGTCATCATTTCATCATTTCAACCATTTCAGTATTAACACTTACAGTATGTAACCTTCTTCGGACTCAAAGTGCTTTACACGGTATGGACAATGACTTTAAAAAAACTCCTGTCCCGATGGAGGTAACTCACCTGTCTGTGTCTCCATGCAGGTGACCAGCCAGCGGCCCCTGCAGATGAGCAGATCAGACGACGGGGAGGCTACCAGTTCACCTGCCTACCATGCAAACGAGGACTTCTTCCCCTCAACACCTAACAAAACCAACAACAACAATGTCAACAACAATGCTGGGGAGAGGTGAGTGTGTGTGAGTGGTCATTTTTTGTGTGTTTTGTGTGTTTGTTTTCCTTAGCTGAGAGGTCACACTGCATAGTAATAAAGCAAGGGGTTAACAAGCTGATTCTTTGTCCTTCTGTAGCTTTTCATGTGGGACATATGACCGGGTTCAGGTCTATACCATCTCAACCAGCAGAAGTCCCCCAGACAGAGACTGGCAGCTGCAGATAGTAGCTGGACCCAGGCAGGACGCTGAGCCCCACAGAGAGCCGCTCAGCCTCCAGCAGGCCCAGGGCCCAGACAGCGCCTTCGATACACTTATACAGGAGGTGAGTGGAGAGACCAGACACTGCATTTCGTACATACTGAATTCATATTGTATTAATGACATTGACATGGAACACTGGTCAAAACTCATTTTGAATCAGACAGAGTCATTCTCTCTCTTCTCTTTCACTTCTGTTAGGTCTTGATAAACGGTGGGTTGGAGAGCTTGGCCAGGGACCCTCGTTTTGTGTCGGTGACGAAACGGGAAATGGCTGAAGCGTTGAACTTTGACCCTCTGGAACTGGAAAGTTCCGCCACTGAGCTTATGAATGATCGCAGAGGGAGCGTTGTCACATGTCCAATCAGGCCCCCTCGCAGATCACAGAGAAAGGCCAACCAATCAACAACACCCAGGGATGTTGTGTAGGCCAATAGGTCTGTCTTCCGTAGCAGCATAATAAAGAGACACGTGAATGTATTCAAATGTAAGCAAGGTTTGAAATTATTATGCTTTAGTCAAATATGATATCTGTTTTGGCTTCTTGCAGTCAAATTGCAGTCTACAAATGATTTGTAATTATGTTCCGTTCCCCCGACCATCACTCAAGAAAAATCATCATGAGGCCGAATCAAGCTGCCTCATTGGGTGCCTTCATAGCGAGTGATATCATCTGATTGGTTAAGCAGGCTTTATGAATCCAGTGTTGTCGTGATATTCTGACTTTGGATGATTTCTCTCTTGGTTGATTTAAAGACTTTCCCTGGGAGAGAGCAGACTTACGATATGTGAACATTTCTTTACCATGTTATGTTCACAGAACAGACTCCTGTTCGGACATACGTTGAGTTCAGGTGAACATCCCGTCGTCCCGATTTAAACATGTTCTCAAGTCTCAACTTAAGGAAGTTTTGCTGGCATAAAATGTCGGCCCTGTTTAAAAACTAGTGTATTTCCCTCCATCCTTGAAGTAATCACTAATGCACCTGTAGTTGGGTAGGTACTGAATACGGTTGTGTGAGTGATTAGCTCAAAGAGGAAGGGAAGTGTTTTCTAAGTATTCTTGCAGGGTCCGGACGTTACATTTCAGGGGACATTCTTTGAATTCTGTCATGACGACAAGGCAAGATATAGCTGGGTCAGGAAGTCTCTGGGCTGGATCATGTACAGTGGGGCAAAAATGTATTTAGTCAGCCACCAATTGTGCAAGTTCTCCCACTTAAAAAGATGAGAGAGGTCTGTAATTTTCATCATAGGCACACTTCAACTATGACAGACAAAATGAGAAAAAAAAAAAATCCAGAAAATCACATTGTAGGATTTTTTATGAATTTATTTGCAAATTATGGTGGAAAATAAGTATTTGGTCAATAACAAAAGTTTATCTAAATACTTTGTTATATACCCTTTGTTGGCAATGACAGAGGTCAAATGTTTTCTGTAAGTCTTCACAAGGTTTTTGCACACTGTTGCTGGTATTTTGGCCCATTCCTCCATGCAGATCTCCTCTAGAGCAGTGATGTTTTGGGGCTGTTGCTGGGCAACACAGACTTTCAACTCCCTCCAAAGATTTTCTATGGGGTTGAGATTTGGAGACTGGCTAGGCCACTCCAGGACCTTGAAATGCTTCTTACGAAGCCACTCCTTCGTTGCCCGGGCAGTGTGTTTGGGATCATTGTCATGCTGAAAGACCCAGCCACGTTTCATCCTCAATGCCCTTGCTGATGGAAGGAGGTTTTCACTCAAAATCTCACGATACATGGCCCCATTCATTCTTTCCTTTACACGGATCAGTCGTCCTGGTTCCTTTGCAGAAAAACAGCCCCAAAGCATGATGTTTCCACCCCCATGCTTCACAGTAGGTATGGTTTTCTTTGGATGCAACTCAGCATTCTTTGTCCTCCAAACACGACGAGTTGAGTTTTCACCAAAAAGTTCTATTTTGGTTTCATCTGACCATATGACATCTCCCAATCTTCTTCTGGATCATCCAAACGCTCTCTAGCAAACTTCAGATGGGCCTGGACATGTACTGGCTTAAGCAGGGGGACACATCTGGCACTGCAGGATTTGAGTTCCTGGCGGCGTAGTGTGTTACTGATGGTAGGCTTTGTTACTTTGGTCCCAGCTCTCTGCAGGTCATTCACTAGGTCCTCCCCGTGTGGTTCTGGGATTTTTGCTCACCGTTCTTATGATCATTATGACCCCACGGGGTGAGATCTTGCTTGGAGCCCCAGATCGAGGGAGATTATCAGTGGTCTTGTATGTCTTCCATTTCCTAATAATTGCTCCCACAGTTGATTTCTTCAAACCAAGCTGCTTACCTATTGCAGATTCAGTCTTCCCAGCCTGGTGCAGGTCTACAATTTTGTTTCTGGTGTTCTTTGACAGCTCTTTGGTCTTGGCCATAGTGGAGTTTGGAGTGTGACTGTTTGAGGTTGTGGACAGGTGTCTTTTATACTGATAACAAGTTCAAACAGGTGCCATTAATACAGGTAACGAGTGGAGGACAGAGGAGCCTCTTAAAGACGAAGTTACAGGTCTGTGAGAGCCAGAAATCGTGCTTGTTTGTAGGTGACCAAATACTTATTTTCCACCATAATTTGCAAATATATTCATTAAAAATCCTACAATGTGATTTTCTGGAATTTTTTTCTCATTTTGTCTGTCATAGTTGAAGTGTACCTATGATGAAAATTACAGGCCTCTCTCATCTTTTTAAGTGGGAGAACTTGCACAATTGGTGGCTGACTAAATACTTTTTTTGCCCCACTGTATACGGTGTCCATATTAGGACCATCTCAGGATGTAAGCTGTGTTGACAAAGCTAACGGGCATGTTCAAGATACACACATTCTGTACAGATCTCCAATTATCAACACGGATTCACAATGCCTGTACTTTTTTTGCTATAAAATCCCATATCTGAAACATGTACATCATCTCCAGCACGGAGTGTAACATGGGAGAAAAGCCTTGTGGTGTAGGGTAGTCACCAGCTGGCCATGCTACTGTAGAATGGACTAAAGTGCAGATAAGAGGATGTGGTTAAAGATGAGGTTAGGATGAAGAATAAGGTTAGGATCAATGGTTGGGATTGTATTTGTGGTTAGCGAGCTGTGTGTATGAGATATGGACAACTTATGGTATAGTATACTAAGGGTTTAAAGTCCTCCCTGTAGATGGCATTTTGTCTGTTCGTCTATTTTCTTTTTGAGGTAGGGCGATTTGGTTGAAACCTACAGCCTTTATTATGAAAATTAAATGTTAGATTACTTATAAAGAATGATAATTGTCGTACCTGCCCCCCCCCCCCCCCCCCCAACTAAATAAATACGAAATAAAACAATTTGGTACAACATTTTTGAATTCAGTGTTGTTTAAGTATTTAAAGTGACTATCTTCAGCTCAAACAATAACAGAGCAGCTACCTCACCCCTGTTTTGGTAAACGGCTGAGGGATGGGGCTGGAGAAATGTAACCACTCTCAAATTCATAGACAGAACTATGGATGAGAGGGGATACCTAGTAAATTGCGCAACTAAATGCATTCAACCCGAAATGTGTCTTTGGCATTTAACCCAACCACTCTGAATCAGAGAGGTGTGTGGGCTGCCTCAATCAACATTGTTGGGGGTTAAATGCCTTGCTCAAGGGCAGAATTGCAGATTTATTTCACCTTGCTCCCTTTGGGATTCGAAACAGCAACCTTTCGGTTACTGGCCCAACGCTCTCAAACGCTAGGCTACCCGCCAGACTGACCATCAAATCAAATCATATCAAAAGTGTTTATAAAGCACTTCTTACATCAGCTGATATCTCAAAGTGCTGTACAGAAACCCAGCCTAAAACCTCAAACAGCAAGCAATACAGGTGTAGAAGTACGGTGGCTAGGGAAAACTCCCTAGAAAGGCCAGATCCTAGGAAGAAACCTAGAGAGGAACCAGGCTATGAGGGGTGGCCAGTCCTCTTCTGGCTGTGCCGGGTGGAGATTATAACAGAACATGGCCAAGATGTTCAAAGATGACCAGCAGGGTCAAATAATAATAATCACGGTGGATGTCGAGGGTGCAACAGGTCAGGTTCATAGCTGATCATTCAGAGTATCTCTACCTCTCCTCCTGTCTCTAGAGAGTTGAAAACAGCAGGTCTGGGACAGGTAGCATGTCCGGTGAACAGGTCTGGGTTCCATAGCCGCAGGCAGAACAGTTGAAACTGGAGCAGCAGCACGGCCAGGTGGACTGGGGACAGCAAGGAGTCATCAGGCCAGGTAGTCCTGAGGCATGGTCCTAGGGCTCAGGTCCTCCGAGAGAGAGAAAGAGAGAAAGAAAGAGAGAAAGAGAGAATTTGAAAGAGCATACTTAAATTCACACAGGACACCAGATAAGACAGGAGAAATACTCCAGATATATCAGACTGATCCTAGCCCCCCGACACGTAAACTACTGCAGCATAAATACTGGAGGCTGAGACAGGAGGGGTCGGGAGACACTATGGCCCCATCGAAACCCCCGGACAGTGCCAAACAGGCAGGATATAACCTCACCCACTTTGCCAAAGCACAGCCACCACACCACTAGAAGGATCACTTCAACCACCAACTTACCATCCTGAGACAAGGCCGAGTATAGCCCACAAAGATCTCCGCCACGGCACAACCCAAGGGGAGGCGCCAACCCAGACAGGAAGATCATGTCAGTGACTCAACCCACTCAAGTGACGCACCTCTCCTAGGGACGGCATGGAAGAGCACCAGTAAGCCAGTGACTCAGCCTCTGTAATAGGGTTAGAGGCAGAGAATCCCAGTGGAGAGAGGGGAACCGGCCAGGCAAAGACAGCAAGGTGCCTTTTCGTTCACCTTCACACTCCTGGGCCAGACTACACTCAATTATAGGACCTACTGAAGAGATGAGTCTTCAATAGAGACTTAAAGGTTGAGACCGAGTCTGCGTCTCACACATGGGTAGGCAGACCATTCCATAAAAAATGGAGCTCTATAAAATAGCTGTAGTGTGATGAAGGCAAAAAAGAAGATAAAATAACATTTGCATCTCAATAAGTTTTGAATGATAAAATCTGGTGTTCCCACAGGCCTTTTAAACAAAGTAAAGGTGTGTAATGTGTATAATGTGTAGCCTCTACTCAGTGGTGATTTTAGCATGTAACTCTTGATGGGGCAAAAAACAATACAAGTAGGATATATGCTAGCAAATCCACAAGACTAAACAATACATTCATTGCACTATAACAGTAACAAACGGTGCCCACAAACGGCCTACATAAAGCTGTCCCAACAAGCAGTCCCAACATTTTACCACTGCTACACCTGGCTATCAGCGGAGCCTTGTCTGGCAGCAAAACAGTTAATTCAGCCTCATTTAGCTGATGTGGCTGACTTGCTTAAACAAATGTGGTTTCTAATGACAATTGAGATGTACAAACTATGGCAAAGGGGAAGACAAGCAGATTAAAAAACAACAACCTTTATTTAACTAGGCAAGTCAGTTAAGAACAAATTCTTATTTTCAATGACGGCCTAGGAACAGTGGGTTAACTGCCTTGTTCAGGGGCAGAACGGCAGATTTGTACCTGGTCAGCTCGGGATTTGAACTTGCAACCTTTCGGTTACTAGCCCAATGCTCTATAAGAGGCAATCCGTCATTTTGATTAAGACATTAATGAGCGAGTTAGGAAGGGCGTAGTCAATATAACTATTTGTTTAGCACTTTTGAAATGTACAGCGACAGAATTCAGAACATCTGCCGTTCTTACAGTGTTCTCCCTGTACACCATGTCAGAACAGTTGGCGAAATTAAAAGGGGTAAATAGACCAAATTATTAGGGTGAGGTACATGGGCTACTAACACCTTACTACACAACATTCACTTAGTATTACTTTCTTAGCTACAGTATACTTATCTCCCTGGTATTTTACATAATTTATGCAGCAGTGTAACGGATGTGAAACGGCTAGCTAGTTAGCGGTGATGCACGCTAAATAGCGTTTCAATTGGTGATGTCACTTGCTCTGAGACCTTGAAGTAGTGGTTCCCCTTGCTCTGCAAGGGCTGCGGCTTTTGTGGAGCGATGGGCAACGATGCTTCGTGGGTGACTGTTGTTGATGTGTGCAGAGGGTCCCTGGTTCGCGCCCGGGTATGGGCGAGGGGACGGTCTAAAGTTATACTGTTACATTGGTGCCGTGACCCGGATCACTGGTTGCTGCGGAAAAAGGAGGAGGTCAAAAAGGGGTGAGTGTAACGGATGTGAACGGCTAGCTAGTTAGCGGTGATGCACGCTAAAATAGCGTTTCAATCGGTGACGTCACTTGCTCTGAGACCTTGAAGTAGTGGTTCCCCTTGCTCTGCAAGGGCCGCGGCTTTTGTGGAGCGATGTGTAACGATGCTTCGTGGGTGACTGTTGTTGATGTGTGCAGAGGGTCCCTGGTTCGCACCCGGGTATGGGCGAGGGGACGGTCTAAAGTTATACTGTTACAGCAGCATACAGCAGGACTCACCTTGTTGTGCTGTGCTCACTTGAACATGGTGCGGTGGTCCTTTGTGGGCAAATTTTGTCATCAAAGTCTGGCATTCTTTGGATTTATGGTGCTTTCAAAACAACTGGGAACTCTGAAAAAAACAAGGTTGAATCATGATTATGTCATTGATCTTTAGGTCGTAGCTCTAGAAAGAGGCTGGATTTACAGCGCAGCGCTCCATATTTTCTGCTGGCTTGCCCCACCACCACAGAAAGCACTGAATTAGGCTGAAACACCTGTATTTTGGAACTGCATTACTCAAGAAAACAAAAAAGAGATCATGTTTGTATACGGCTTTATTAACTCAATTATATATATATTTTTTTACATTGTTTGCAAACTGATATGTGACACGTATTAATGCCAAAATAACATGCAAAACAGGCAATCCCCCCCCTTTTTTTGTGCAAAAATTAGCTGCCCTGAATGACTGGTCGCCACTCCCTATACTTGATTTTACTAAAAGGTGGGTCATGACTGTACTGCCATCATGTTTTTACCATAACGAGGCTATATACAGTGCCTTGCGAAAGTATTCGGCCCCCTTGAACTTTGCGACCTTTTGCCACATTTCAGGCTTCAAACATAAAGATATAAAACTGTATTTTTTTTGTGAAGAATCAACAACAAGTGGGACACAATCATGAAGTGGAACGACATTTATTGGATATTTCAAACATTTTTAACAAATCAAAAACTGAAAAATTGGGCGTGCAAAATTATTCAGCCCCCTTAAGTTAATACTTTGTAGCGCCACCTTTTGCTGCGATTACAGCTGTAAGTTGCTTGGGGTATGTCTATCAGTTTTGCACATCGAGAGACTGAAATTTTTTCCCATTCCTCCTTGCAAAACAGCTCGAGCTCAGTGAGGTTGGATGGAGAGCATTTGTGAACAGCAGTTTTCAGTTCTTTCCACAGATTCTCGATTGGATTCAGGTCTGGACTTTGACTTGGCAATTCTAACACCTGGATATGTTTATTTTTGAACCATTCCATTGTAGATTTTGCTTTATGTTTTGGATCATTGTGTTGTTGGAAGACAAACCTTCGTCCCAGTCTCAGGTCTTTTGCAGACTCCATCAGGTTTTCTTCCAGAATGGTCCTGTATTTGGCTCCATCCATCTTCCCATCAATTTTAACCATCATCCCTGTCCCTGCTGAAGAAAAGCAGGCCCAAACCATGATGCTGCCACCACCATGTTTGACAGTGGGGATGGTGTGTTCAGGGTGATGAGCTGTGTTGCTTTTACGCCAAACATAACGTTTTGCATTGTTGCCAAAAAGTTCAATTTTGGTTTCATCTGACCAGAGCACCTTCTTCCACATGTTTGGTGTGTCTCCCAGGTGGCTTGTGGCAAACTTTAAACAACACTTTTTATGGATATCTTTAAGAAATGGCTTTCTTCTTGCCACTCTTCCATAAAGGCCAGATGTGTGCAATATACGACTGATTGTTGTCCTATGGACAGAGTCTCCCACCTCAGCTGTAGATCTCTGCAGTTCATCCAGAGTGATCATGGGCCTCTTGGCTGCATCTCTGAACAGTCTTCTCCTTGTATGAGCTGAAAGTTTAGAGGGACGGCCAGGTATTGGTAGATTTGCAGTGGTCTGATACTCCTTCCATTTCAATATTATCGCCTGCACAGTGCTCCTTGGGATGTTTAAAGCTTGGGAAATCTTTTTGTATCCAAATCTGGCTTTAAACTTCTTCACAACAGTGTCTCCGACCTGCATGGTATGTTCCTTGTTCTTCATGATGCTCTCTGCGCTTTTAACGGACCTCTGAGACTATCACAGTGCAGGTGCATTTATACGGAGACTTGATTACACACAGGTGGATTGTATTTATCATCATTAGTCATTTAGGTCAACATTGGATCATTCAGAGATCCTCACTGAACTTCTGGAGAGAGTTTGCTGCACTGAAAGTAAGGGGCTGAATAATTTTGCACGCCCAATTTTTCAGTTTTTGATTTGTTAAAAAAGTTTGAAATATCCAATAAATGTCGTTCCACTTCATGATTGTGTCCCACTTGTTGTTGATTCTTCACAAAAAAATACAGTTTTATATCTTTATGTTTGAAGCCTGAAATGTGGCAAAAGGTCGCAAAGTTCAAGGGGGCCGAATACTTTCGCAAGGCACTGTATAGGGGGTACCGATACCGAGTCAGTGTGGGGGGGTTCAGGTTAGTTGAGGTAATTTTTTGTAGGTAGAGGTGAAGTGACTTTGCATAGCTAATAAACAGCGAGTAGCAGCAGTGTTCAAAATATATGGAGGGGGGTAAATGTAATAGTCAGGTGGCCATTTGATTAATTGTTCAGCAGTTTTATGGCTTGGGGGTAGAAGCTGTTAAGGAGTATTTTGGTCCTAGACTTAGTGCTCCGGTACCGCTTGTCGTGCAGTAGCAGAGAAAAGAGTCTATTACATGGGTGACTGGAGACTCTGACACTTTTATGGGCCTTCCTCTGTCTGACACCGCCTATTATATAGGTCCTGGATGGCAGGAAGCTTGGCCCCAGTCATGTGCTGGGCCGTAGGCACCACCCTCTGTAGCGCCTTACGGTCAGATAACATTATTTGGGACATTTTATTATTTTCTCTCTGTTTATTTGTTTCAATAATGTTTCTCTAAACCATACCAATAAATATGACTTTATGAAGTGAAAATAGTTCACACCCCCCTGTCAAATTATTGGAGATATATGGTAGGGGTCAGTTAAGGAAAGGGAGATACACAGTACCAATTCTGCGCGTTGAAACAAACGGATTGGGAATTCTCTTACGAGAGTCTCTGGATCTCTACACCGGGAGTAATTGGATTTGAGAGCACTGATCCGCTGTCACCGTATGGGCTGGGGCGCTTTCGGTAAACCCATATTCCTGCACCCCGCGCTCTGGCACTTGGCATCGGGTCCATCGTTCGCGTGACATACCGGTTACAGAGAACAGCCGTTTTCACTCAGACGTTCTGGTAAGGCTGTGGTGGGTAGTCGTTGTCTGGTGGTCTCCGTCGCCTATAGCTTATGTTTTGGTAATATGTCTGCAACTGTATCTGAATGTTATTATGGCATTTTATAATTACAGCTCTGTATTTCTGTTATGACGTATGCAGACCGTGATACGGGCACGTAAGCTCCAGACTTGTGGCGCAGCGTAATTCGTAGCGCTGTCAAATCTCAAATCAGCAGGGACGGATACGGTGAAAATTGTCTACACCCTGGACGCAGACTGAATAAAATAGTCAGTGCTGTTTATTAGCTAGACAAATACTGAATTGCTGATGGGGTTGGGGCTATACGGTATGGGTTGGGATAGCCTACCATATATCTTGATTTTGGGCTTAGGCTACCAGTTATGTTACAGTGCAGTGTTAATATTATCAGCTCTCCTCAACAGTTGTTAGAATTCGCATCCCATCAAACCCTTTTCCTCATTGTGTTACATTAGAACCTGTCTGTCTTCCACCTGTTGGCTACAATGGAATGCTGTGCACTGCACACCGTTGAAGACCATTGTTACAACTCAGGTGTTATACCAGTAGAATAACCCACGCATTAATTATCCTTTAACTAATTGCCCTTTTACTAAATCTATTTTACTTTGAAAAGCTAAATTAACATAGCTTACGACCTGTCTAATGGTCATTCTCATTAGACAGGTTCTAATTGGGCGGCAGGTGGTTAGAGCGTTGGGCCAGCAACCGGAAAGGTTGCTGGATCGAATCCCTGAGCTAAGGAGGTGAAAATCGGTCTTTCTGCCCATGAACAAGGCAGTTAACCCACTGTTCCCCGGTAGGCCGTCATTAAATAAGAATGTCTTCTTAACTGACTTGCCTAGTTAAATAAAGGTTAAATAAAAATAATAAGTTCTCTCCTTCCACTGGAATAATACCTACTCTTTGTCCTCTCACATTACACTTCTGTATATAATTCTTTATTTCTGTTGTCTCAGCTGAATACCAAGTTTAAGTGCAGGAGGGATGTCACTGCCCTATTGGTGGGAGATGAATCCCAGGTTTGTTAGTAGCAAAACAATCTTCAATGTCAGAGACCCAAGCAGATACTGTATGTAAGACAGCGAGTATTGTGGCCACTGTTGTCGACTTCATCACTCTACAGTTATTCCCATGACCCCTCCTGCTGCTGTCTGTCTCAATCCCAGTCCAGATAACTGGGAGAAGTGGTGAGGCTGGAAAAGCTTGCATGTTACTGTGCAGCTACGGTACACTACTGCAGTAATCTCCTCCTCCTCTCGGGGCTTAGTGAGGAGGCTGACAGTAGCAGATGGGTCCAGGGCACCAGGCTAATAGACTCACTGACTCAGTGGGACGGCCGGTTTATGAAGGCCTGTATACTACTAGTTGTCTGACCCCTTACCGTCAACTAGACCGATAGTACAGTAGGGCAGGTCTTTGCTCCAGCCCACCTTTGTTTCCGTCTAACCCTGATATGGCCGTGTTGGAGTAATGGGGGATAAAGCCATGTCAGGGCCAGTGTCCTCACTGCCTGATGGTTTTGGCCACATTTGTCAGTTGGCATATTTGTTGGATATCTCTGGCACAAATGTAAATCTATGAGGTCAACTGTGATGGCACTTGTTCTCCCCCAGACATTGACATGGCAGCACGTCCAGACTTCCAACGTGAGGGGAGGGGTGAGAAGAACCTGTCTCCCCTGTCTCGCCTCCCCCATGAGCGGGTGACCCTGATGGTGGACGGGACTCACTTTGTGGTGGACCCCGCCCTATTCACCGCCCACCCTGACACCATGCTGGGGAGGTAAGGTCCAGACCCCTAAGCATCACAATCTGTGTGTCAGATTTAGACTCTTTTATTATAGTGTAACAGACTCTCACAAGATTGTGCTAGCCCACTGACCTAAATCAGCCAAAGTCTCAGGCCAGGTTAATCATCAGGCAAGCGTGGATCACCACCGTGTCCAATACAGTAGTACAGCCTATTATTAGACCAGGGAAAGATAAAGAAGAAACACTAACAAAACCCTAATCCCTCAGGAATCATTTCAGAGTGGTTTGTTTCTAGTCTCAGAGAGTGATGTTTACTCTGACCCATTGGCCATTTGGGTTAATCTGGCTAATAATCTGAGATTAGTCAAATATTACCCAGGAATATTCCTCTCATTAACACCTTCTCTCGCATACACTTATCAGGCATTGTTATGATTCTGACAAGTTACACTTATCATGTTTCAGGTGTGACCCAGATGCAGACAGTGTTGAAGAAACAAACATTTATTGATAGTACAGGGGCAGGCAAACGACAGGTCAAAGATAGGCAGAGGTCAGTAATCCAGAGAGGCTGCAAAAGGTCCAGAACAGCAGGCAGTCTCAGGGTCAGCGCAGGCAGGGGTCAATAATCCAGTGAAATGGGGCAAGGTCCAGAACGACAGGCATGCTCAGGTTCAGGGAAGGCAGAACGGTCAAAACCCGGAAGGACTAGAAAACAGGAGCAAGAACAGACAGGAGCAGAGGAACAAACACTGGTAGGTTTCACGAAACAAAACTAACTGGCAACAGACAAACAGAGAACACAGGTATAAATACACTGGGGATAATGAGGAAGATGGGCGAAACCTGGAGGGGGGTTGGGGGGGTGGAGACAAGCACAAAGACAGGTGAAACAGATCAGGGTGTGACAACACTGTACTAAGGAAAGGAAATAAGACTTGAATGGTAACTGGACATCTACACAGACAAGGCTTTCAAGATGCACTAAACTCAGAAATGCATATTGTGAGGACATTTAGTATAATTAAATAAATAAATAACACATTTGAATTCTCAGGATGTTTGGTCCTGCCCGTCACTTCACCCGGCCAAACGCCAAGGGAGAGTATGAGATCGCTGAGGGAATCGGAGCCAGCATATTCAAAGTCGTCCTGGTGTGTTTCACTCAAAATAGTTCCCCTGAATTATGAAATTGCTTATATCTTCCCTTACCTAAACTAACCTACTGTGTTTCTCTCTCCCCCCTCTTCTTCTCTGTCCCTTGACTCTCTCTCTCTCATTCACTCTCCCTCTCTCGCAGGACTTTTACAAAGGGGGTATCCTGCAGTGTCCAGAGGGGGTGTCAGTGTCTGAGCTCAGAGAAGCGTGTGACTACCTCTGTATTAACTTTGACTACAGTACCGTCAGGTGCCGAGACCTCAGTGAGTAGCACAGTCACACCGGGTCTGACCAGGGGCCTGTTCAAAACCGAAACGTTGACTATTGTTTTGCAATTGTTGCATGCACAGTTTTCAGAATGAAGTTAAACCACTTTTCAAAACCTCTTCCTAATTGCTGAGTCTTCTTCATCTTGAATTTGTACTATTGAAATATACATGTTGCCATGTACAAGAGACTATGATGTCAAATCAGAGGTCATTGTTCAAATGGTGTGACCATTCGTTCCTGTCCCAGGTGCATTGCTGCATGAGCTGTCCAACGACGGTGCAAAGCGTCAGTTTGATGTCTTCCTAGAGGAGCTAGTTGTCCCGGTGATGGTGTCCAGTGCTCAGGAGGGGGAGAGGGAGTGTCACATCGTAGTTCTCACAGATGATGACATAGTGGATTGGGACCATGACAACCCTCCACCCATGGGAGAGGAGTACTCACAGAGTAAGTGACCTAGTGACCTAGACCTAGTCCTGAATTATAATGAATCAGACATTATTAATAAAATAAATCATGGACATGTATCTTTCGGACAGTGCTGTTTGTTTCATTTTCTATACTTGAGATTTATTTTAGAATCTAGTGCCCCAACCTTTTTTGGAAAATAACTATGAATCATTTGGAGTGAGCACTTTGTTCGATATTAATTCCTGTTCTCTCTCTCTTCAATGTGCCCAGTTCTGTACAGCACCAAGCTCTACCGCTTCTTCAAGTACATAGAGAACAGAGATGTGGCCAAAGCACTGTTAAAGGAGAGAGGACTGAAAAACATTCGCATCGGCATTGAGGGTGAGTTCGTTACCATGTCCCAAATCAACCCGCTAGCCCTCAGCCTCTTCTCCCAGCCTCTTCTGCTTAGGTGTCTGAATATCTGAAAGAAACAAATAGGTATAATAAATCTAAGGCATAGATTCAATCCGTATCGCGGAAGATCCATGCTATATATGGGTTAGCAGATGAAAATGATGCACGTGTTTTAATGGGGACGGAGTCCATGTTTTGTTGGGATTCTGGATGGCATGATAGCTAGTAACATTGAGGGGAATCTTAAGTGGCACGTTTCATCTTGTTATTGATATCATGTCTTGTTTTGAGGTGTTTTGTCTGATTTTATGTCAATGCTAATATGGCAAAACATTTGCTAGCTAGCTAACCAACGACTGTAACGATGTATTTGAGAAGCAACAAGTGCTCATTGTGAAAATGTATTTTCAATACACATTGGAGACCAGATATAGTTTGCATGTTGTCAACAATCTAAGCAACCAAACCGTCTATAGCTAGATTGAAATTTAAAGACTATGTTCCGCCTTTGTATTACAAGCTGCATCCCACTGGGAAAAAAACTGGTTGAATCAAAGCTGTTTCCACGTTATTTCAATAAAACAATATATGTTACGTGATAATGTTGAATCAGTGTGGAAAACTGATTGGGTTTGCAAAAAGTCATCAACGTCAGGACATTTCTACTTTTTTTCACCCAGCTTTTAACCTAAATCCAATGACATAGTGAAATTGTTTGTTGATTTCACGTTGAATTCACGTTAGTTGACAACTCAACCGTATTTAAATCAAAACTAGACGTTGAACTGACGTCTGTGCCCAGTGGGATATGTCGTCTCAATCGAAAATTACATTTACATTTAAATTGCGCTATAACACAAATCTTCCGGAATACTTATTGAATCTAGCCCCAAGTCTTCCAATGCCATAGGCTACATTTTGCTTCTCTCAAATCCGCAAACCCTACAGAGATACTGAACATGATGTGTGTCTGGTCCTCATGTATCCCAGGGTACCCTACCTGTAAGGAGAAGGTGAAGCGCCGTCCCGGTGGGAGGTCAGAGGTCATCTATAACTATGTGCAGCGGCCCTTCATCCAGCTGTCCTGGGAGAAGGAGGAAGGGAAGAGTCGACACGTGGACTTCCAGTGCGTCCGGAGCAAGAGTGTCCCCAACCTCATCACCTCTCTGGGGGAGTCAACACGACCCGCAGCCATACCCAACCCGCAGGTCGATGAGCTGGATAGGCTGATCAGCCCTGATCCCCGCCCCCAGTCTCAGGCCCCACCCCCACCCATCAATGACAGTTGAGGAGAGGGTAGAAGTTGACCTTGGGTATAGGTTTTTTGTTTGTTCCCCTATTGGTTAAGGTCAGGGTTTGGCAAGGTTAAGGTTGCACTGATACTAGGGCCGAGATTCAATCAGATCAAGCATTAACCAGCGATAGACGACACCCGCGTAGCTGATGTTTTGGAGTGTCGGAGATGTAACTGGGTTGGAGCTGTCAAATCAGTGAGCAGCTGCTCTGGTGATCTCATGAAGCCACACCGTCCCACTTGTGTTAGAAGTTCAGACCGAGAATGTGTAGGCTATATAGAAATAATGACGCTGAAATTCATTAAACAAAATAATGTGGATTTCTATCAGCCTAATCGAGGTGTAGATTACATCTCACATTCCAGTATTCTAACTTGTAAACAGGGCTGCATGAGATTTCTGTTAATGCGACTCCATGCAGCCAATGGCAATGTCCGCTTTAGGTATAACGCCAGGAGTGCCTGTTGATTTGACACCTCTAATGCAGTTCCTCCTCTGACCTCAATGCTGGTATCAGCAAGCGCTGATCTGAAAGAATCTAGCCCTAGATCTGTGTTTTGGGGCAACTTCTACCCGAGGCCGTCATCAGTTACCACGTCAGCCTGTCTTCCACTCAGGATGTGTGAGTTTACAGACACACTCAAACAAACCTCCATGACCATACAGTCCAACCCATGTATGCATACAGAAACAGATGCGCATGAAACACAGACATGTACACACACACATACACACATGGATTTGGACAAGGAGGATGTTTACAGTAGATAACTAGACCCTACCAGAGTATATCTAGTGTTTCCTCATTTAGAATGTGTGTGTGTGTGTGTGTGTGTGTGTGCTCTTTTTTTTAATTTTATGACGGATTACATTTTATATGCTTTGTACATTTATATAAAGGTTTCAGTTAATATTATTGTTTAAAGTATTTCCATCGTTTTTGTTCAAAGAATTGGTTCAAGTAATTGTTGCAGCTGCACGGGAAACCGAAATAAAATGATTGATGGCATAGCTAACTTCAGGATTTTGTGTTCTGATAAATCAAACCTCAGGTCGACATCTCATCGAAAAGATGGCCATGCTGACAAAGGCATAAAAAAGAAACGACAGTATGCCCCAGAATTGTACAAATGTTTTATTGAAAGATGAAATAATTCTCAGCATTTAAAGCTTTTTTTTTCTCATCGTGAACATGTGTTCTCCTTTGCTGAGAAATATAGTTGAGCTGAAAACATTCAAACCTCATACAGAAGGATTCAATAAGATACACACACATGGACACACACACACACACACACACACACACACACACACACACACACACACAGATCTATACATAGTATATGTGTCACCCAGCAGTGAAAAGACTGCGGTTTATACATGTTCTCATTTGCATATCAATATTTTTCCTTGTTCAAAAGGAACAGCTTGGTGTGAGCATTGATACAAAATATAGGCTATATTAAAAAACATAAGCAGACGTAATGGGAATTATTGTACCGCCTATTTGGCATGTGCACCTTTTCAAACAGCATTACACTAGTAAGAATCTATCATGCTAAGCAGCTGCTCAGAGTTTACTTCTCCAGCGGGTACAAAGACCTTAAAGCACTCGAGTGAAAATCAGAACGAGAGGAGAACTAACCGTCAACGTCATTCAGTCGTCTATCTGGGGGAGAAAAATACAAATGTTGCATCACTTTACACAGGTATTACTACTGGGTTACTATGTGGGATTAATCTATGTAATTACATTTAAGTGCAAGTAGTTACATAGCACATACCATTTTAGTCTCTTGAAAAATAAAAGAGCGAGAACAAATGGTTAGTGTTAGGCCTACTACTACCTGACTGCAGTAGTTCATCTAGTAAAAAGTATCCTGTAGTTACTCATGTAAGGTGTAAAGTGAGGCCAAGTTTGTTTTCCTTTTTTTATACATAATACGCACATACACACACTAACAGTGCCGAAAGTGTTTAAACACAGATATATGTGAAAGTTCAAGCTCTATATTTCATATTTGCTGACGTTTTAAATGTACGTGAAATCCATAAATCCCCAGCATTGTGCATAAAACAGTGGTTCCTTTGTGAGTTAAAACTACTATATGGAAGAAGAAAAAAAACTGTAACATGAGAAGCCTTTCATTAAATACCAGCTTTACAAAGAGCAGCTGTAAAAAAAATGTTTTTTAAATCAAGCACTGTCGGGTGAGCAAAGGTCTAGATCTTTCCATCCTGCATACAAACAATTTAACATGAAACAAAAAAAGGGGGATTCCAATTTCAAACTTAATGTACAGCTCTTGGAATTCTTTGGGTAAGGCATATAAAATGGACATGACGTCTCAAGGTAGTGTCATTCAGACAGTTCAACATACACTCACAACCAGCATTAGTTATATCCCTGAAGACTAGTACTACTTCAATCCAACACAGCATCTGAATGAACCTTTTTGAAAACGTCTGTATTATGAAAATGATACATTACAAAATGACAAAAGAAATAACAGGGCACATTAAAAGTTGAGACAACCAACAAAGGCAGTGAAGGAGAAGTGCTTCCTCAATAAACTCCTTATTGAGGAGTAAGCTAGACTACCATGGAATTTTCCGTCCTTTGTTGAACATTCTCACTCACTCTGGCTGATGACATCACAGGAATCACAGAAATAGAATGCTAAAAATAGCATTGTTAGAACTCCTCTCTCCAAGGCAAGCGGTGATCTAATCTAATGACATCACAGGGGTATTGAGACAGCCTGCTGTGAACCTGTCAGCTTCCTAGAGAACAGTAGAGACGTTTTCCTATTAACCATATGACAGGTTGAGGAGAGGAGTGGGGAGAAGGTTCTGGAGGGACACAAGGGGACAGCTATAAGGCTGTACATCAGAGTTCAGTGCTGGTGGGAAAGTTAGAGCCAGGCTTCAGCTCTGAGACATTGGGCCCTATTCAATCAAAACTGCTATCCTGCTTTCGAAGATAAAAATTGACATTCTTCCTACACAGCGAGAAAGCATATTTGAGATGAGTAATTGTTACACGCTGTAAAAATTTTACTGAGATAATTCATCCAAACATGCATTGATAGTGAAAGAATAATGGTGGTTTTCACATCCTGGAAACCCGGTTACTGGGCCCCAAGTCACATAAGGCCAAACTGTGGTTACAACCATGTATCCACAGGGTATAATGAACTGGTTAGGGTTGGTTCAACCAGATTTCTCAGAATCCTGTTTCAGAAGGCCTGCAGGAAATAGAACACTTAACAGTTGAATTTTGTACAAAAAAACAAAAAAAAACATATTTGTATAATGAAACTGAACCGTTGTGTGAAGGTATCTGGGTGCTGCGGGGGATATGGGAATCAGTGGGTCACTGCAGCACAGGTTATAGGGTCAGAGTTCATCTCTTGCTTCCCTTCATATAGGAAGGGATGGCTCCCCTGGCTGTCAGGCCCTCGAATCGCTTGTAGGTGTAGTTGATGAAGACCCAGTCCTTATTTTTATAGTCAGCCTCCGCTGCTGCTGCTGCTGCTGGAGACTTGGTGGGTGCTGCTGCAGCTGGGGGGAGAGAGAGAAAGGGGGAGAGAAAGGAGAGTGACAAAAGAGGGAGAGGAATGTGGGAGCGGAAATAGACAAGGTGAAAGGGAGATATTTAGAGTTGATAGCCACAAGGTCAAATCAAATCAAATGTATTTATATAGCCCTTCGTACATCAGCTGATATCTCAAAGTGCTGTACAGAAACCCAGCCTAAAACCCCAAACAGCAAGCAATGCAGGTGTAGAAGCACGGTATACTGTAAAACCACACACACACACACACACACACACACACGAGTCAAGAATAACACACAAACTTTGAAAGACACAGGAAAATAGTTTCTGCCAAAACTCTTGTCTTTCTCTCACCTGTGGGTGAGAGGATGTCCGACTCGGGGAACTCGTCGAAGTTTGACGTGTCGTCTATGCTTTTGATCTCCACGGGAATCGCTGCAGGTCTCTCCCTGGGTTGGGCGACAAACACAGTAAGACTGTAGTAAGACCTGGACTTCTTGGAAAATTGTTTTGCCTATAAACTGTTCCCGGAAAGAAGTCCCTGTGTACCTGATGTGGTCGTAATCGACTCCCTCAAAGAATGGGTTTCTCTTGATCTCCTCCACCCCTGTCGCCCCGATCCGATGATCTCCCTCACAGCAGAACCTAAGTAGGAATAAACCAAAATGTTGATCCTGAGAACAACCACATAAAGGGACATAGAAGTGTACCTGCCAGAGATACAGTATTTTGCTCGAGATGACATTCACGTTTTACAATTGAACCATTTAGTTGACGTTCATTCTTATCAAGAATAACATACTGTACAATGGCCTCTATGGACTGTTTATCCATCTCTCTCTCTCTTTTTGACCATGTTATATGTAGTGCACTCTTAGAAAAAAAGGTGCTAAGTAGAACCATATAGGGTCTTTCGGTTTGTCCCCATAGGAGACAACAACCTGCTATAGAGCATGCTAGGAAATATGTTAACGATGGGTGTGGATTTGAGTGTTTTACTCTACACAGAGTACAAAATGACACAATCACACATTCGCCTTTGGTTATTAACGCCAACAATTGGGTCCGTTTAAACCCCTGAGTGTTAATTTGGCTCTTTATAGAGTTAATTTAACTCCTGAATCAACCTTAGAAATGTTACACTGAAAAATCAACACTAGGTAACACTGGCCAATTTGCTATGTACAAATATTCCCATACACACTACCGTTCAAAAGTTTGGGGTCACTTAGAAATGTCCTTGTTTTTGAAAGAAAAGCCACTATTTTGTTCATTAAAATAACATCAAATTGATCAGAAATACAGTGTAGACATTGTTAATGTTGTAAATGACTATTGAAGCTGGAAACGGCAGATGTTTTATGGAATATCTACATAGCCGTACAGAGGCCCATTAACAGCAACCATCACCCCTGTGTTCCAATGGCATGTTGTGTTAACTAATCCAAGTTTCTCATTTTAAAAGGCTAATACATCATTAGAAAACCCTTTTGCAATTATGTTAGCACAGCTGAAAACTGTTGTTCTGATTAAAGAAGCAATAAAACGGGCCTTCTTTAGACTAGTTGAGTATCTGGAGCATCAACATTTGTTGGTTTGATTACAGGCTCAAAATGGCCAGAAACAAAGAACTTTCTTCTGAATCTCGTCAGTCTATTCTTGTTCTGAGAAATGAAGGCTATTGAATGTAAGAAATTGCCAAGAAACTGAAGATCTCGTACAGCGCTCTGTACTACTCCCTTCAGAGAACAGCGCAAACTGGCTCTAACCAGAATAGAAAGAGGAGTGGGAGGCCCCCGTGCACAACTCAGCAAGAGGACAAGTACATTAGAGTGTCTAGTTTGAGAAACAGACACATCACAAGTCCTCAACTGGCAGCTTCATTAAATAGTACTCGCAAAACACCAGTCTCAACGTCAACAGTGAGGAGGCGACTCTGGGATGCTGGCCTTAAAGGCAGAGTAGCAAAGAAAAAGCCATATCTCAGACTGGCCAATAAAAACAAAAGACAAATGTTAGTTTGAGGTGTTCGGATCCCAAAGAAGAACATTCATGAGACGCAGAATTAAAAAAAATATGCTGGAAGAATGCTTGACGCCATCTGTCAAGCATGGTGGAGGCAACGTGATGGTCTGGGGGTGCTTTGGTGTTGGTAAAGTGGGAGATTTGTACAGGTTAAATGGGATCTTGAAGAAGGAAGGCTATCACACCATTTTGCAATGCCATGCCATACCCTGTGGATGGCGCTTAATTGGAGCCAATTTTCTCCTACAACAGGACAATGACCCAAAGCACAGCTCCAAACTATGCAAGAACTATTTAGGGAAGAAGCAGTCAGCTGGTATTCTGTCTGTAATGGAGTGGCCAATACAGTCACCGGATCGCAACCCCATTGAGCTGTTGTGGGAGCAGCTTGACCATATGGTATGTAAGAAGTGCCCATCAAGCCAATCCAACTTGTGGGAGGTGCTTCAGGAAGCATGGGGTGAAATCCATTCAGATTACCTCAACAAATTGACAACTAGAATGCCAATGGTCTGCAAGGCTGTAATTGCTGCAAATGGAGGATTCTTTGGTGAAAGCAAAGTGTGAAGGACTCAATTACTATTTCAATTAAAAGTAATTATTTATAACCTTGTCAACATCTTGACTATATTTCCTATTCATTTTGCAACTCATTTCATGTATGTTTTCATGGAAAACAAGGAGATTTAAACAAGGAGTTTAAAACATTCTTACACCTATCCTTTTAAGCTCAAGAGGGTTCAACTTTAAACACAGAGATAAACAGGAATGCTCAGGTACTATTTAAAATAAAATTAAAATACAATAAAAAAAGCTTATTTAGATTCACACGGGTTCTATGTAGAACCCTTCTTGTCTTTCAAAGAATCCTTATTGCCATCCAAAGAACCCTTTCTTCCAAAAACGGTTCTTAGGATGAGAAAGATTCCAGTTTGAACCCTTTGCCTTAAAAAGAACCCTCATCTTCCAAAAAGGATTCTTCAAATGAAAATGGTTATTGGTAGAACTCCATCCCTCTGCAAAGAACCATTTTGGAACCCTTTTTTCCCAAGAGTGTACTGGTGCTCACCTGAGGATGAGTTCCTTGGCCCTCTCTGAGATGGGGACTTCCGGAGGGAAAACCAGAGTCTCCTTCCAGTTCATCACCTTCTTATATGTCTCCTGGGGTGTCTCCGAACAGAACGGGGGGTAGCCTGGAGAGAAACAAAGAAACTTAGACAGCAATCCTAATTCAATCCTAACTTACTTCTTGCAAGTTAGTGCCTGTGTTCCAATCAAACGATCACTCTTACCAATCAGCATCTCGTACATGATGACCCCCAGGCTCCACCAATCACAGAGCTTGTTGTATCCGGTCTGCATGAACACTTCCGGGGCGATGTAGTCTGGAGTTCCCACAGTGGAGAAAGCCTGAGAGAGGGAGATAGGAAAGGAGAGAGAGAGAAGAAAGGAGAGAGGGAGAGGAGAGTTGACAGAGTAAGAGGTACGCCCGGCTTTAGACACAGCCCAGTCAGTAAAACAACCTCTAGCCCCTGAAATGAATAACCATTTCAAGTAATGTTCTGAATTGACCTAATTCAAATGCAGTCAACCCTAGCCTTTTTCTCTTACCATGCCACACAGTACATTCGCTGTGGAAACCAAGTTGACGTAACTGTAACCGTGCTGTAAATGTCAGCCCATAAAAAGGGACAGAAATCCAACCATCTGCACACCAGATGTGTACTGTATCTCTGCTACTACACTGGCCTTCTTCATTTCATCTAGAGAAATCTGGTCTATACAGAACGACAGGCTCTCTCGCACGAAGAGATCATGTGGATTTGGAGATGCTCTACTCTTTACAGGAGAGAATACTTTTTCCTAGGAGTGAATGAACACGGATAACCAACACATTTCAAAAGCAGAGGCCATTGGTGAACCGTCTTATACGCTAATTAACTACTGTCGTCTTTGCTGCGTTTATGAGGAAGTTTGGGCTTAAGTCCGATCCTCCTGTGGAGTAGTGACTAAAGGTAGCCAGAGCTCCATGACACTCACCAGCTGTCGTCTGTTCCTCTTCCAGGTCTCTGCTTTCCTCTTGGAGTTCATGTACTGAGATGCTGTGGAGAAGAAATGATTGGTCTTAGGCACAACTCAGTTACAGCTACGCACCCAGGAGGAAGATCCATGACAAATATATAGTTGTATTAGCTTTCTAATTGTATCTACTTAAATTTATTGAGTATAGCTTTATTGTTGTACTCACTGAAGTCGTTGGAGACGCTGTGGTTGAGGTTCCTGTAGAACTCTGTCCGATGGGCCTTCTTCAACCCTGTGCACAAGCCGAAGTCTGATAGCTTCACATGGCCCTAAACACAAACACACACACACACACACACACATGGTTATTTGTGTTACACCACTTCCTGGGGATGTTTCAGTAATAACGCATGACAACATCAGACTGTTCTGAAATCACACTTCCTGTGGTGACTTGTGGTGAAACTGTGTTGTGGATTTATAATTTCAGACTCGACACTCAGGTAGATCACCACATTCTAATGCTGATGTAATCCTCCTGTGTGTGTGTGTGTGTGTGTTGATGTCATTTCAAATAGATTTCAACCTGCTTGCTTTTTTTATAACCGAATCAAAAAATCGAAATGTAAATGGCATGTTATAGAAGGGTCCAGAGCACTTTTTTAAATATTTTTATATTTCACTTGTTTTTGAGAAACCTACCCTAACCAACGATTCACTTCCTCATCCTCGTTGTGCAGTACAGGGGGCTCTGAAAACACATGAACAAGTGCTCCAGAAACAACCAAATACATTGTTTTAGAAACGCAAAAATAGGGTGGCGCAGTTTTTTAGACGTTGTACACATAAAATTGTCATTCTGAACTTTATCCACAACGTTACATTGCATTTTGTGCGACTCAAGCTGTTTCCTTTATCCAGCTGTTCCATTCTCCTTGTAGCTTGCTGATAGAATGAACAGAGCGGTATCCCTCCAGTTGCAACTAATTGAAATATAACGTTCCAGATAAGGTTCTGAACGACACAATTTTGTGTACAACATCTAAAGACCTGCATCACTATACTGAGAGATTTTCAGTTTCTAAAAGAACATATTTGTATGTTTTTTGAGAATTTGTTCATATTTTTCGGATCCTCCCGTACAGCACAACAAGGATGAGGAAGTGAATCACTGGTTGCGGTAAATTTCTCAAAAACAAGTGAAATCTTGTGAAAAAAGTGTCTGGACCCTACTAAAACATGACATTTAGAGATTTGGTCGTAAAAAAGCCCCCAAAAAAGTAAAGATGTTATTTTAACCAGATTTCAACCTGTTTTAATGACGTTATTTCAACCAGATTTCAACCTGTTTTAATTATGTTATTTCAACCAGATTTCAACCTGTTTTAATGATGTTATTTTAACCAGATTTCAACCTGTTTGTAATTACGTAATTTCAACCAGATGTCAACCTGTTTTAATGACGTTATTTCAACCAGATTTCAACCTGTTTGTATTCATGGGTTCATATGAGAGGTTCATGGCTCTGTTAAGGGCGGTCTTCGACCATCCACTGGAGGGCAGAGAAGGAGGTGAGCGACTATTCCAAATCCGGCAGGATGCCCAGACCATTGCGGAGTACGCCCTCACCTTCCCGGACCGTGGCAGCCTCCGGCGGATGGAATGAACCGGTGCTCTGCACCCTATTCCGTAGAGGTCTGCGCGAGGCGGTTCAGACGGCGCTGGCGTGCCCGGACGACAACCTTTCTTTGGACGCACTCATCGCGATGCCCATCTGTCTGGACAACTGTAGTATCTTGGGATGCTTCTTAGATTGATGACACCGGACACATGAGTACGTTTTATTATTTAATTGTTACTTAGAATAACATTACCGGAATGCACCTGGCATAAGCTCCCTGAGGCGTTTCCGAGCACGGTTTAATGGCAGACTAAACGGTTACGGATAACTAAAAGCAAATCACGTATTAAGTCAATACTGCCATCAATTGGTAAACATAATAATTAACATAAATATACCAGGTTACTACAGCAACCTTCTTTGGGAGTGCCGGAACCTTCCTCACCCCTCGCCCTCCTCCTTTGGCCGTTCTGAGGCAGTGTCTGAACCCATGGAGGTAGGGGCCAAACGTCTGTCCTTGGCAGAGGGACGTCGTGTTCCTATTGCGGCCAGGAGAGGTACCAGCTTCAGTGTTGTCCGGTGCATCCCAACCCGGGGTCCACTAGGGCAGAGAGGTGGCTGTCCCTCAGGTGTTGTCTCTACAACTCTAGTGGACTCCGGTGCAGCGGGGAATTTCATTGACCAGGCCCTCGCCTCCTCCCTTAACATCACCTCATACCCGCTCTCCTCTCCTTTTCCTGTCCAAGCTGACCATTGGGATCCGGCACTATCACGCACATCACAGCACCACTCAACCTCACAGTGGGAGCCATGCACCAAGAAAGCCTTCCTCATCATCACTACACCCGTACACAAAGTCATCCTCGGCCTGCCGTGGCTCCAACGTCATAACCCCACTTTATCCTGGTCGAAGGATGAGAATCACAACCTCGGCTCCGCCTCTGCACCAGGATGCCACGTCCACCAGGCTCTGGAGAGGAAGCCCGCACCTGTTACCTGCCCCCCTGAGCGCATCTACGTTCCCACGGGTGTAAGAGATAGGCTGCTGACCTGGGCGCACACATCCCTCGCCGCTGGACACCCAGGTATCACCTGCACCATTCAATCCATCTCCGCTAAGTACTGGTGGTCCACCTTGGCGCAGGACGTTGCCCACTCTGTCAACTCCTGCTCCGTATGTGGCCAAACTAAATCTCCCTGGCATGCTCCAGCAGGGAAACTCCTTCCCCTTCCTGTGCCTCAGCAGCCTTAGACCCATCTGTCCATAGACATTGTCACTGATCTCCCCCCGTCTGATGGTTTCACCACTATTACGGTTCTTGTGGACAGATTCTCTAAATCCTGCCATTTTATCCCTCTCTTTGGTCTCCCTGCCGCTCTCCAGGTTTCTGAGGCACTGTTTCAGCAGATGTTCCGGGTGGATATTGTCTCCGACCATGGCCCCAAATTCACATCGTGAGTATGGAGAGCCTTCACGGAGAAGCTGGGGGCCACGGCCAGCCTCACATCCACGTACCTCAGTCCAACGGGCAGGTGGAAAGGACTAACCAGAAGCTGGGGAGGTTCCTTAGGACCGGCAGGGGGAGTAGGCCCGGTTCCTTCCCAGGGCGGAGTACGCACAGAACTCACTTCATCACTCCTCCACCGGGCTGACTCCCTTCCAGTGCGTCCTGGGATATCAGCCAGCCTGGGCCCCGTGGACCCCAAGCCAGACCGAGTGTCACGCCTACTCCAGCTGCCGCTCTCCGGCGCTCGACGTCGCCGGTCTACTAACCACAGGTCCTGGCACCATCATTGCGCACACCTGGACCTCATCATCACCTTGAATGGTCTCCCTTTATTTAGTCCTCAGTAGCCTCAGTCATTATGCAGTATTGGTTCTGTTCTCGTTCAGTACGCTTCTCATGTTTTGTTGATCTGCCGTCTCTTACCATTAAACGTACCTTCTGCACCTGCTTCCTGACTCCAAGCGCGTACGTTACAGAGTGTGTGTGTGTGTGTTTGCTTGCATGTATGTATTACATAGCATGTTCTGTGTATATGTACCTTGGAGTCCAGCAGTACATTGTCAGGTTTGATGTCTCTGTGTATGAAGCCCATCTGGTGTATCGAGTCTATGGCCAGGACCGTCTCAGCCACATAGAACTGAGTCTCCTCCTCTGACAGAGTATCCTTCTTCATCAGCAACGTCATCATGTCACCTGCAGGGAGTGCCACAAAGAGCATCAGCGTCGCACACACAATTGCAAACATGCACGTGCACACTTCACACACACACCTCCAGGTAGGAACTCCATGAGTAGGTAGAGGTTCATCTTGTCCTGGAAGCTGTAGAACATCTTGACCACCCACAGACTGTCTGCCTGCACCAGGATGTCCCTTTCAGCCCGGATATGGCCCACCTAACATAGAAAAACAACACATACTGTAGATCACATAAAATGAACACACAGACATTCTCTCTACACTAACGCCAACCCACCCAACATCGAAACACAACACATAGAAGGAACACACACACACACAATCTCTCAACACTAATGCTAACCCACCTAACATAGAAATATAACACATAGATCACAAAGAACGAACACACACACACACACATTTTCTCTACACTAATGCTAACCCACCTAACATCGAAACACAACACATAGAATGTATACATCAATAAGCCTACAGGTCCAGTCCCATCCTCTAGCACCAAGACCTTTGATATTCACAGATTTGGAGAGGGCAGTGGAGGGGGGAGGTACATTCAGAAATAGCCATTGCTGTTGCTACATAAACAAAGTTAAATATCCATAATACGTTGGGAAAATAAGGAATATGTTTCAACACGACACAAGGCTTAAGGAGGAGGAATGTGAAGTAATCCTGTGGCCTTAGATACAGTACATGTCCTTAGATACAGTACATGGCCTTAGATACAGTACATGTCCTTAGATACAGTACATGTCCTTAGATACAGTACATGTCCTTAGATACAGTACATGCCTTAGATACAGTACATGTCCTTAGATACAGTACATGGCCTTAGATACAGTACATGGCCTTAGATACAGTACATGGCCTTAGATACAGTACATGTCCTTAGATACAGTACATGTCTGAGCTGAGCGAATAAAAGGGACACAGGGCTCTATTATCAGCAGGCGCTAAGGAGACTCAAGTGTCGAACACACAATAGTTTGCAATTTCATCCTTGTAAAAACGGACTGGCATTACACCAGGTTCAGCAATTTACATCAGCTCGCTTGCGCTGAGGTGGGAGGAGTGGCAATATTTGAGGTATGTCCTTAAAAACAAGCGCATAGTGACAATTTCATGCAGTGCTAAAGGGAAGTTAAGACCCACCAAAAGCAGGTTTTAACGGTAACACAGTTGATAACGGCATGGAATCTGAGTGTGGAAGCGCAGCCTATGCAGCAATGGCTCACAGTGCCAACGGAAAGAGAGATGTGTCTTTTGGGCCTTTGAATCATGTATTTAGAAACATTTAAAAAACTATTTGTTCCCCTCCCACTTCGTTTAATTTGATTAAAAACCAAGCATAGTCTTGTTTAGCAGCTTCGTATAGGGGCATATTTTTTTAAATCCTGGCCATGCATTAGCTAAGTAGCCTATGAATGAAGGGGTTTTAAATGGTCTACTGAGAGTGACTTGAAACATTTTGGAGTCACTCTCAGTAGGCAACGAAACAATTGACAGGACCCTCGTATTTTAAATAGACGTGCAAATGTCATGTTAAGACATTGACGTGAGATGCGATTTATGAAATCCCGCTTCTGACCCCATCCTATTTAGAAATATTGTTGTTGTTTTTAAAAACAGATTGCTTGTTTTTCCATTTCATTTTTAAGAAAAACCAAGCATGCCCCCCCCACCCTCCACTCCCAATGCATTGGCCAAATAGCAGCCTATCAATAAAGGGTTTGGCTCGTGAGACTGCTTTGAAATAAATCTTAAATCGCCAAAGCTTTATTAAAAGATCAAGTTTGGGAGCAGAATTTAAAAAAAAAATTGCCTGCTCACGTTCTTATTTTGGATGTGAGTAAAAGCAACAACTTGTTTTAAACAATGTCTACCTTAATATTATACGCCCAAAGAGAGCAATTATGGTGCCTGTAACAGTATTTAGACAGCCTAGTAGTTTTTTCCTTTCGATAAGAATTTGATCAGAATGATTCACTCTCTTTCGGAATTTAATCTTGCTTATTGACATCATTTGGCAGGTCCATGGCTCAGACAAGGCAGACATATAATGCAATTTACAGTAGGCGTAGCCCCTATATCAGTGTGAATGCTATGTATTTCCATATTGAAGCCATGCAATAAGGCTTCTTACAATGTGGACTGCAAACATGTTCAACGTATTTAGCAAAGATGGGATAGGCCTACATACTTTCTTTTCTTATGCTGTTTCTGGAGGCTTTTTAACAAACTAAGCTATAATGGACTCACATTTGAATTTGAGTTGATGACAACGCAATACATAAAAGACCGTACACAACATGAAGAAATCCATATTTAGCCATGGAGCACGTTCTGATTGAGCAATGAGGGGTCAAGCCTGGACACACCTTCAACTTGTTTGGTAATCAAAACTCAAGTCTTTTCGTGCCACCGCCAGGTACTGCACCCATTATTCCAGTTGTCAAATAACTAAAATATTTCTGACGCCCCGAACCTATTGCGCTACCGTCAGCGCTATGATTTACCATTGTGTTAGGTTTGTTAAAATAGAGCCCAGAGAGAGAGAGAGAGAGAGAGAGACAGAGAAAAAGAGAAACACACACCTGTTCCTTCTCTAGCATGTCAGCCTTGCGCAGGATCTTCATGGCATAGACATGACCTGTGTCCTTCTTCTGGACCAGACGCACCTGTTGATCAGAGGGCAAAGGTGATCCAACATGAGTTCATGAGGTCATGGCAAATGGGAAGGGATTTACATCATCGCCATCAAATTATTTTCTGAAACCAGTGGATTAGGCAGTTCAGATTAAAAAACACAGGACTGTAGGTGAGAGTGGGATAATTATAAACTATACAAAATGTATAATTTGACCAAATATTTAGAAAGAGGTCATCATTTTATAAGCTACAATGGGAGGTCCTAAACCGATCATGAAAGTACATCCTTGTAGCTTTGTGGCCTAATATAGTCAAAATGTTAAGTTGAGCCAATAGCCATGGGGTAAAGTGAACCAATCATTAAGCCAATGTCAAGTTGAGCAAATATAAGTGTTTTCTTCCCAGGAGTAATGCAAGGCATTATCGCTGGGATATTTAAAAAAAGAGAAGTTTTTATTTAACTAGGCAAGTCAGTTAAGAACAAATTCTTATTTGCAATGACGGCCTACCCCGGCCAAATCCGGACCAATTGTGCCGCCCTACGGGACTCCCAATCACGGCCGGATGTGAAATAGCCTGGAATCAAACCAGGGACTGTAGAGACACCTCTTGCACTGAGATGCAGTGCCTTAGGCCGCTGTGCCACTCGGGAGCCCAAGGATATGAAGTAACAACAGGAGCTGGACTATGTTAAAAGTGTTAGTTAGGTGTTAAGTCTGTGTTAAAATATGCTTAAAATTATTAAAAGACAAAAAGTGAATGTGATTAACCCATACCCGGGTTAAATTGTGCCAAGAGACCACTTTTTTTGGACAAGCTATGTTATCAAAACTGTAACGTTTACATGAATTCTTATTATTTCCAGGGATCCACAACATCTTGAAATAAATGCAGATATCAGTGATGCTGAATGTAAAAAATGACTCAACTTACCCCACTCTCCTCTATTGCTACTGAGTGATAAATAACTTACAGCAGGGAGTAGAGAAAATGGGAGGATCCACCAGAGCGTGATAACAAACATAACTCAGCTACACTTTATTGACAAACCCACTTTTTACCTCGCAAAGCTATTATATTGTGAAATGATAACTAATTACATAGTAATAACCTAATTAGGACTGCAATAGCTCTATGTAGGCTTACCTCTCCAAAAGCTCCTCGACCAATCACCTTGAGGGACTCAAAGTCTTCCAATCCCAGCCGGGTTCTCTTCAGCCTCAGGAACTCTGTCTCCTTACGTGCATGCTGGGAACGCCGCATACACTTCTGCAACACAGGGTGTGTGTAAGTGTTTGTGTGTGTGTGCGTGTGTGTGTGTGTGTGTGTTACTACACTCACCTCCTCATCAGGCAGTCCCTCCTCATCCATCACCCTCTCCAGCTTCTGTTGCCTAGCAACACGATAGTGGTTGGGGGTCAAGAATCAAAGGTTAGGGTCAAATATGTTGATTCAGGAAGTCCCCTCCCAGCCTGCAGCTCCATACTGAGCACTACACTACCGGTTCTTTAATTTATTTGGGGCAGTTATGGAGGAATGGTGACAGAAAAGGAATGACCCATTCATATGTTCTCAAAGAGAAATAAACCATAAATGTTTTTCTTGAAAAAATGAGGGCGCTTAGCCAAACCAGCCCCTATAATTATTGTATATTCTCCTTTCTAAGCCGGTCTGTGACACCATGAACAATATTCTTGTGTGGACTTCCTCTTTTGGCACGGCTCGTTGGTGGGTAGGATGAGCTGTGACTGGGTGCTTGCTTTGTGCATAACTTTATTTTTCAGACGCCTCTAACGACTTCTGACACTCAACCGTCCCGCGGGGGGGTACACAGATCCTGTAGAGGTTTTAAAGGTATAAAACTATTGAATTTAACCTTATCCCTGGCATTTCTGGATTCAGGTTGATTGAATGGGGTTGCATTTTAATTCAACAACTGAATATGGATTTCCCAGGACCCTGGTAGGACTGCTGATGGTCAACAGTGGGTAAATTAAGATATTATCAAACTAAAAGTACTTCCAGGTGCATTGTGAAAAGCACTAGTCTTGGGAAAAGCATATTTCACAGACACACTGAAACATCGTTCAGACTTATTTTACTACTGCATTTATTGTATTGCCTACACGCATTGGCAGGGTGCGGTTACACCCATTTCTCCCCCAGGCAGGGTGAGGCTCTAAGCAGAGAGAGAGGTCGAGTTGAGGTCAGTGATGTGTAACACCTCTATTCTCTCTTCCTCTTGTTGGTGGCACTGTGCTGCCTTCTCAGCTTCGGACATGTTTTGAGGAACAACCTTTGCTTTTCAGAACCCTGTCAATGTCACTGATCTTCCTAGTTCCAGCATGTGGGAGCATGGTGCGTGTGTGTGTGTCAATGCCATAGCACGCACCTCATCTCTCTCTCCTCATGCTGGGATATCAGGTTACTGTAGAAGTTCTCCAGGGTCACCTTAGCCATGGTCACTCTCTCCTTGGTGTGGTTACTCATCGAGGAGCAAGAGGAATGACCCCTCGTCGCCATGGTTACCTACCCTCCACACACACACACAAATTGGAGCACACGGTGTAAAGTATCCTATGCCCTACCATCTACAGATGTCCCCTATTCTATGGGCTCTGTTGAAGACAATGAATTGCCAGGTGGAGTTGGCTGCATGTTTGTGCAAGAGTGTGTGTGTGTGTGTGTATACAATTGCATCAGAACAGACACATTACGAGAGATGCCTGTTGTAAACATAGCCATAGACTCTCACTTCAAACACAGCTTTGAATCGGCATGAGTCACACATGCCCTCTCCACTCTGGTGTCTGTCTGCCACAAGTCCACACACAGCCCCTCAAGTTAACACCAGAGGCTCTGGACAGCCATGGCAGAGACAATGAGACAGTCTCTACTAGGGATTTATACTTTCCATCAGCTAACACTCAAAAAAGAAATGAAAGCTTGAGTTGTGCGAGGAGAGAGACTATATGAAACAGACTCCTCTGGCAATAACTTTTCTTAGACTCGTGATTTGTGGTCTGTAACGCTAGGCCGAGGACATTAAATGATCCCTATTTAGAAACAGCAGAAGAACAGTATCTCAGAGAATGTGGAGCAACCAAGGTAAAAATGTGTTTTATTTTGGATATTGTGTGGATATTTGGTTTTTCTCTCATCAATAACTATGGAACCAAGCATGCCATGAGTATGACAATTGTATATTCTGTATCTGGGTGGATGGAGAACAATCCATTTTTTTTTGTACAAAATAAGATTTAGGACTTCAATCTTCATGTTCATAGTCATGACAAGCTTTGTTTATTCGTTTAAGAGCTATTGATGATTAAAATCCGAAATATGTTTTGTATTTTTTTTTTTACACAAAAAAAGGTGTGAATGTCATGCTTGGTTCAATAGCTATTGGAGAGAGAAAACCGAATATGCACCGAATATGCACCGAATATCACATCTCCCAGGCTCCATCACATCTCCCAGGCTCCAAAAGGGATAAAGGAAAAAAGTATAAAAATAAACAGTTCTTTAATTAACTGTGTTTACTCTTATCAGTGGTCTGCACTGACGGTCTGCACTGCTTATATTATTAACACATTGTGAACTAAACAGCAAGTTGTCTTCAGGTGTGACAGAAGACTAGCCTAGGTCAGCTTCAGACTCATAAAATTTGAATAGAAAGTATGATTTTTTAAAAATGTTTTTGAACTACATTTAGTTTGTACAAAGAATTGCCATCTTTACCTTGAGAAAGGGTGTCCAAATAGCCGCGTTTATTATACAAGTATATAAAGGCCAGGATATAGTCTACAGCCGATACAATGAGAATAAGGTGTTGGCATCTAGATACAATTAGAGGTAATTGTAGGCTACAATCGACCTTTAAATAAAAAACTAAACTACAGTACCTACCTATAATACTATAATCAAATGCTGGTGTTACACTTTTAATAGCCTACAGATAGTCCTACAATAAAACGGAACACACTCAGGAATGCGAAATGTTTGACCGTCCTGCATTAATGGTATGGTTGGTTGGACTTTTTGTGTGTAAACTAGCCTACTCAAAATAGCTACCAAGGCTGGAGAGAGGAGCCTTTGTTTTACCCGTGCGGATTTACGTTCTCAACTTCCTAAAGTAAATCCCCATATCTACCAAATGCTTTTAGGTGGCCTATCTAAATCTGAACTCTTTAATAAAAGGTTACGATCTCATATTGTTATATTAAAGTAGCTGAGCGAGAAACTAGTAGGCTCGTTTTGACTGGTTGCTTTGTTCAGAAAAGCGTCAACATCTGCCAAGCGAGAGATCGCTTTTTACCCCAACTACCTTCAGAAGGTTCACGAGATAAATTGTTATTCCACATCTACAACGTCTCCGTGGTCATTGTCAAATTAAATATTACTCTCAGTCTCACCTCTGTTATGGCGTCAATCGGTAAAAATTCAAGTCGGATCTGCTCCCCTCGCTCGAGTCTGCTGATGTTCACGGTCGGTATCCATTCGAATTAAAGGAAGTGAAGTGCCCCTCCCCGCAGAGCTCCAAATTACCCCGGGCCTCTTACCGGGGCCATGGTCGTGTGGGCTGCTAGGATCAGTTTCAGGCTTGATCGAGGTAATGATGGGGATGGTGATTATGTTGTTCATGATGATAATAATAATGATTGATGACAGGCTTAGTGATGATGATAGCCTGCCCTGACCCTTAGTATTATTCAAAGAGGCATGGCAGAATTATTTAGGTTACTTTCAACTATCACCTCCATCCCTCATACCCTTCTATGTTAAAAGCAACCCATAAAATCCCTCTAAATATAGTCTAATATTCATAGCTTTAGAAAAGTGGCCTATTTGTCACCCTTTGACATTCACCTACAGATCTGTTATCAACATATGATCATTTGTTTTATGAGTGTAGGTCACAGGTGAATTGTGTGCCACTGTTCCATCCATACTTAATCCTGCATTAAAGTAACTGTCCAGTGAAAATCTCACTTTTAAAAGTGAATATTCTGTTAACTCATACCCAAATAATGTTGTTGACTCAACCTATACTCATATTTGTGGCCAAAGCATAATTTGGAGGGGGGGGGGGGGGGGGGGGGGGGACACTTCAAAAGCCCCACCTCAAACTTGGATCTATTACCTCATTGAGGATGATGTGAGCTGGCCAATCAGCGGTCTACTCACATTATTATTTTTTTAACGATCGATTATTTTCAGTCCTCAGCTGAATCTGGTAATGAATGGTGTGGCTGTTGAACAAGTTGAGGAGACAAGTCCTGTGTAGCCCAGTTAGGGTTGCGAGTTCAATTCCCATGGGGAACCAGTATGAGAGAAAGAAAAGGTATGAAAATGTATGTACTCTTATCCAGAGCGATTTACAGCTCCGGATAAGAGCGTCTGCTAAACGTAAAAACGAGACCAAATTACTTGGTGTTACCTTAGATCGTAAACTATCATATGCTCTGCTTTTTTGACACCACACCCCACATAGCATGTTCTGCAAGCTCTAGTTGTGTCTTATCCTGATTATTGTTCAGTCATTTGGCCAAGTGCTGCAAAGAAAGACCCAGTTAAGCTGCAGTTGGCCCAGAACCGAGCCGCACGTCTTGCTCTTCATTGTAAGCAGAGGGCTAATATTAATACAATGCATGCCAGTCTCTCTTGGCTAAGAGTTGAAGAAAGACTGACTGCGTCACTTCATGTTTCTACAAGAAACGTTAGTGTGGGAAATTCCAAATGGTTTGCTGAGACAACTTACATACAAGACTGACACACACACACCTACCCCACCAGACATGCTACAAGGGGTCTTATCACAGCCCCCAGGTACAGAACAAATTCAAGGTAACGTACAGTATTATACAGAGCCATGAGTGCCTGGAACACCCTTCCATCTCATATAGCGCAAGTGAACAGCAAAACTGGTTAAAAAAAATAAAGCAACACCTCACGGCACAATGCCTCTCCCCCATGTGACCTGCTTGTTGCGTGTATGTACTGACATGTATGTATAACTGATAGATGCACAAACACTACATGTAAATGTTTTTAAATGTGTGTCAATTGTAAAGTGTTTTGTCTGTAATGTCTTTTTCGTTGTGTCGGACCAGAGTAAGTCTAGCTGTTTCCATTGGCGTCGGCTAAAGGGGATCAAAAAATAAAAATACACCCACACCAAATAAAAAATTGTAAGGAAAACCATTTATCTCATATTGTAATGAATTATAGACCGTACTTCATAAACATCTGGAAACACTGGATAGTTACTTTAACGTAGATGTACACTAGGTGGCAGCGATGTCCTATACTTCTGCGCTCAGCAACCTTGAAAGACAATTTTGTTTGGACGCAAATTAGTAGCTGTTAAATCAAGCACATTTCTCAGCAGATATATGAGACACGCCCCTATTCCATCTCGAACAAAATTTTGACATTATTTGTAAATGCTGTCTTTTCATACAAGTTCAAAAATACGGGTTTGAATTTACGCACCTCGCGCTTGAACGCACCTCGCGCTGGGGTCCTCGACTGCAACGGAAGTGACCGGTGTTTTTCTGACGGTTATTGCTATCAGATATCATTTGGGATGTCCATAATCCTAAACCCTAACCTTAACCCATTTTAAATGTCAATGTAAATGGGGATCCCAAGGATCCCAGATTGCATTTTCTGACAGCAGCTAATTTTAGCATCAGCTAGCCAGTCCCGGCTAGTGCTATCTGGACGTCCCTACGCTAACCCAACCCTTACCTAACCCATTTCACATTTAAATTTCAATGGGAGATAGGGACGTCCCAAGCATTCCAGTTTGCTCCCAAATGGCTTTGTTCAAAATGCTTAAAAGTCGATATTGAACCAAGGAAAAATTGCAAATCTCCAATGCAAAGCCACAAAGTAGGGTACCATATCTGCCAGATCGTGAAAAGAGCATACTAATACTTATTTACCTGGACAAATGATTAGATCACCCGTAAAAAAGGAAAAAAATACGTTTCTTTTTAATGCACTGCAAAAAGGAGTTTAGACCAGAATGAAGCACTCTCCTAACTATTTATTGTTCATGCAGTGAATCCTGCAAGAGGATTCACCCTCATTTGTATAATTATTTTGTAATATATCTGCAGGTAATCGTTGTTTTGAGCACAAAAAAAAAAAAAAAAATCAGTAGAAGCTGTATGTAAATCAGGGAGCCAAATAAACGTCGCTTTCTGGTTTCACCGATGCTATTCGGGTTCCGACCAAAAAGATCCGTTCAAAAAGAACGACCCATCACTAGCTAATGTTAGGATCAGCTTTCCAGTGGGACGGTCAGTGGTATCCGGAATCCTTGGGATATCCCCACCCTTAACCAAAACCCTCTTTCCATTTCAACTTTATGGGGTAGGGACTTCCCAAGGATCCCGGATAGCACGGACCCCATTCGGACATTGGAGTGGAACCCGACGTGTTGTGAATCCTGGCTGTCGTAACGTTCGCTGAGGACTTTCCCACCCTTTATACGCCGTAAACTGTAAGACTGCTGCTACGATCCTTACCAACGGGTAAGTCATTCAACGCACGGGGAAGTGCCTCGACACCCTGCTGTCCTGTTTACTCGCTAGGTCAGTGGCTCCTTGGCAAACTGCTAGCCCGCTGCTAACTACTGCTGTCATTGTGATGGTGGGGGAAGGGTGCTTTTTTTTGTACAGCAGTGGCAAATGAACGGATGGATTTCTAGAGATCGGCTGGGGAAACATTGACAGTTACATTGTAAATTAACCGAGGGAAATCATGTGAAATAGCTTTGTGTCATGTTGTCATTTGCTAGTGGTGTAGTTAGCTAGCTAGCCAGTTTTATATATATATATATATATATATATATATATATATATATATATATACTTTTTTGTTGTTGTAAGTGCCTGTCATTTAGTGGGACAGCAGAGAAACAACTAGCAGCTTCTAGACTGGTTTAAGAGTTGTAACACAGTTGTATTGCATATGATTGCTCTTCATTCCCATCAATCTTCCCTTTTATATTAATTGATGTATCAAACTCAGTTTCTTTGCATTACTTTTTGACTGATATACTGTACCAGTCAAAAGTTTGGATGCCTACTCATTCAAGAGTTTCTTTATTTTGTACTATTTTCTACATTGTAGAATAATAGATAAGACATCTAAACTATGAAATAACACATATGGAATCATGTAGTCATCAAAAAAGTGTTAAACAAATCCAAATATATTTGATATTCTTCAAAGTAGTCATGCTTTGCACACTATTGGCATTCTCTCAACCAGCTTCACCTGGAATGCTTTTCCAACAGTCTTGAAAGAGTACCCACATATGCTGAGCACTTGTTGGCTGCTTTTCCTTCACTCTGTGGTTCAACTCATCCCAAACCATCTCAATTGGGTTGAGGTCAGGTGATTGTGGAGTCCAGGTCATCTGATGCAGCACTCCATCACTCTCCTTCTTGGTCAAATAGCCCTTACACAGCCTGGAGGTGTGTTGGGTCATTGTCCTGTTGAAAACAAATGATAGTCCCAATAAGCGCAAACCAGATGGGATGGCGTATTGCTGCAGAATGCTGTGGTAGCCATGCTGGTTAAGTGTGACTTGAATTCTAAGTAAATCATGACAGCGTCACCAGCAGAGCACCATCACACCTCCTCCATGCTTCACGGTGGGAATCACGCATGCAAAGATAATTCGTTCACTTACTCTGCGTCTCACAAAGACATTGGAACCAAAAATCTTAATTTTGGACTCATCAGACCAAAGGATGGATTTCCACCGGTCTAATGTCCATTGCTCGTGTTTCTTGTTCCAAGCAAGTCCCTTCTTATTATTGGTGTCCTTTAGTAGTGGTTTCTTTGCAGCAATTTGACCATGAAGCCCTGATTCACCCATTCTCCTCTGAACAGTCGATGTTGAGATGTGTCTGTAACTTGAACTCTGTGAAGCATTTATTTGGGCTGCAATTTCTGAGGCTGGTAACTCTAATGAACTTATCCTCATGAGTGCCAGTTTCATCATAGCGCTTGATGGTTTTTGCGACTGCACTTAAAGAAACTTTCAAAGTTCTTGAAATGTTCCTGATTGACTGACCGTGTCTTAAAGTAATGATGGACTGTTGTTTCTCTTTGCTTATTTGAGCTGGTCTTGCCATAATATGGACTTGGTCTTTTACCAAATAGGGCTATCTTCTGTATACCACCTCTACCTTGTCACAACACAACTGATTGGCTCCAACACATTAAGAAGGAAAGAAATTCCACAAATTAACTTTGAACAAGGCACACCTGTTAATTGAAATGCTTTCCAGGTGACTACCTCACATGAAGCTGGTTGAGAGAATGCCAAGAGTGTGCAAAGCTGTCATCAAGGCAAAGGGTGTTGATTTTGAAGATTCTCAAATATAAAATATATTTTGATAGTTCAAAACTTTTTTGGGTTACTAGATTATTCCATTAGTTTTTTCATAGTTTTGATGTCTTCTCTATCATTCTATAATGTAGAAAAATAAAATAAAAACCCTTGAATGAGTAGTTGTGTCCAAACTTTTGCCTGGTACTGTAGGTGCTAATGTTGCAAGTGGAAGCTAGCCTGTTGAGAATGACCTGGGGTCTGACCTGCTGTTTCTGCATCAGATAACGTTACATTTGCTGCTTTGCTTTAAACAACAAGTTGTCTAATGGAGAAACTGACTGATGCATGCCTGGTCTGCAAAATTGCACATTGGCCCACGTTGTTTTAGAAATCTTTGGTCAGTGGGTCATAAGAAAAGAAATGGGTCTGACCACTTTCCAAAACTTTAGGGTCCACTGTTGTCGAGGATTTCTGTGGGTTACTTTGTGCAAGTTGTGACTCTCCAATGATATGGGCCGGCATTCTCAGTGGCTAAGACACAGAATAAGAATACTAGAATGGAAATTAACCTTCTTATGATGGGATAAAGGTCAGCCATTTTATTCAGGGAGTTAGTCAACCATAGTTTGCCAGTGCTGTGATAAGATATTGTGTCAAATAATATATTTTAAAGGGTGATTTATACTGAAAATGTGCATAAAACCTGTATAAACTGTATTTATAACTATATGACTATTTTAGCTTGACAATAATTATATTACGTAATTTATGTTATAAACTGGGTGGTTTGAGCCCTGAATGCTGATTGCCTGACAGCCATGGTAAATCAGACCTTATTTCACGAGTACGACAAAACATTTATTTTAGCTGCTCTAATTACATTGGTAACCAGTTTATAATAGTAATAAGACACCTCGGGGGGTTTGTGATTTATAGCCAATATACCACGGCTAAGGTCTGTGTCAAGGCACTCCGCGTTGAGCCATATACCACACCCCGTTGGGCTTTATTGCTTTACACCATGCCCAGAATGGACGTGCGCCATCGTGCAGAAATGTATTTTGCCCCCCCCCCCACCAAACGCGATCACGACACGTAGGTTGAAATATCAAAACAAACTCTGAACCTATTATATAAATTTGGTGACAGGTCGAAAGCATTAAACATTTTATGGCAAATTAGCTTGCTAGATTACAGTTGCTAGCTAATTTGCCCTGGGATATAAATGTTGAGTTGTTATTTTACCTGAAATGCACAAGGTCCTCTACTCGGACAATTATTCCACACATAAAATGGTCAAACGAATTGTTTCTAGTCATCTCTCCTCCTTCCAGGCTTTTTCTTCTTTGGACTTTATATGGCGATTGGCATCTAAATTTCATAGTATTTCCATGACCGACCTAAGTTCATCTTTCAATCACCCACGTGGGTATAACCAATGAGGAGATGGCATGTGGGTGTCTGCTTCTATAAACCAATGAGGAGATGGGAGAGGCAGGACTTGCACCGTGTTCAGCATCACAAATAGAACTGACTTCTATTTTAGCACTTGGCAATGCAGACACTCGTTGGCGTGGCGAGCAGTGTGGGTGCAATGATTGAATAACGTATGTATACATTTATTTTGCAAAGCTCGCGCACACGACTCAAGCGGAGTGATCAGCATGTAAGTATAACATATGTCTTACTTTTATTTTCCTGCATAAGTAAAATCGGGATTATGTCTTTACTGCCATTCATTCCAATTAGACTGGTTTGGAATTCTCCCTGGCCAATATGGGTCAATTTTTACCCCCATTCTGGCCATTCTGGAACATTGACGGTTAATGACATAGCCCCTCTTGTAATTTAATAGGATCTCTATGGGCTAAGATTTGTTTGAGAAGCTTCATATTTAGTGGAGTGTGACGGCAGGACCTGCCATATCCTGCCCCATCACGTCTTTAAGACTGTGGCTGCACAGTGTTTTGTAACTCAGAACTGGTGAAGAGGAACGTACTCGTGCACTTGTGTGCGTATGGCAATAGATAACACGGCGGGGTCCTAGGGTTCATTTCTTATTCTCACTTTCATTCTCAACCCTTTTTCTAGCTATTCCACCACATCCTTCCTTCCTTTCGCTCACTTTCACTCAAATGAGAACTTACGTGAAATGAAATTAGTTCAGTAAAACAGTTAAGAAGCAACTGGCAAGAGAGGGCTACTAGCAAACTGAACTCCCAAGTCCCATTTCAGCACCTAGCCTACATGTAAAGCCAACCTCACATGACCTGTTCTCTCCTCTTCCACCCCTCAGTGTGCGGCCCCATTGTGGATCCCCAGCCCCAGAGAGCGGCGGGGAGGAGGCAGAGGGCACAGCGCTAGCAGGGCCATGAACGTCACCGGGTACCAGCAGCAGCAGGGGGGTTTTCGGACATGCCGAGGCACACTCAGGGAGAGGGATCCTAGGCAGGGTGTGGGCATGGAGACAGCCTGCTGCCTGGCCCCTGGAGCCCTGCGCAGACTGATTGAGCTGCCGTCTCCCCCGCTCAACCGCCACCAGCTGAAGAGACTGGAGGAACACAGGTACTGTGATAGAAAAATCTAATATTTACCTTTGATCCGATGATCATGTGTGTTTTATACATGTTTTATACATTTACATATGTCCCCATTACCAGTAAAACATAATCAAAACCTATTTCTTTCACTTACTTGCTGTGCTGTTTCGTTGTACATTTGTTCAGTCATTTCATTCTCAACCAGGATTTCATCAAACATGTCAAGTTTCAGCTCTGTCTGTCCGTGGCCTCTTCCTCGGTGCGCACTGTCACTGTGTCCGTTTCCATCTTGTCCAGCTGTGTATGTAACATATCACGTAAACCCTGTTTCTTGTCTGCATCGAAGTAGCGGTCCTTGTACCTAGCATCGAGCATGGTGGCGACACAGTAAAGAGGCTTAGAGAGAATGCCACCGAATCGCTTGTTCACAGCCTCTAGTAGAGTACTCCTCCAACTTAACCCCACAGTCTGTCTGCAGTTTTGTTGAGCAGGCGTTTCAATGCCATGACAGAGGGTTTTACGTCCGCTGCAGACGCAGTTGATGAGCTTATTTCTCCAGTCAGTTGTTCGAATGGAGCTAGGGGTGTCTTCATGTTGCCAAGTTTCAAACATGTTCGCAAATGCCATTGAAATGGCAGCAGCGGTATGAGAACCAGCACATTCTTGAGTATGTATTACGGCTTTCCTCAGTAGGAAATCCTCGTCGACCCACTGTGCTGTCAGACTCGACATACTCATGGGGCTGACATCGCTGGTCCGAATGGTCGGGATGGCGGGAAGCTAATAGCAGTGATGCCCATAGCAAGTAGCTCATGGATGTGCGTTTTCAACAATACTGTGTAACTCTGGTAGGGCAACATCTGAAAAATAGCGCCTACTTGGTAGTGTGTACCGGGGGCTCGAGGTGCTCGACCAGTCGGCGAAAGCCAACATCATCCACGACAGAGAACGGTTGATTGTCAAGGGCAATGAATTCCATTATCTTGGCGTTAATGGATTTTGCCTTTGAGTTGTCTCGCTGAAATCTTACTCTTTCAAGGACTGCTCCACTTGTTAACTGCTTGATCCACACAGCAGACATTGTGGGCTAGATTAGGGATGCTGTGTTGCACGTGTATGGCCTGTCCCTTTGCGGAAAATCCAATTTACATCGGAGCCTGCATTGTTTGCCGAGCATTACAAAGGGAACAAATGATTGGATCTCGAATACATCCTTTAGATCATTCAGAAGATATTATTTTGGAATGTTATTGTTTTTCCGCACAATCAATCATACACTGAGTGTACAAAACGTTAGGAACATCTTCCTAATATTGAGTTGCACCCCCTTTTGCCCTCAGAACAGCCTCAATTTGTCGGTGTCAAGCGTTCCACAGGGATGCTAGATATTGTTAGATACTCAAACCGGTGCTCCCTGGCACTTACTACCATACCCCGTTCAAAGGCACTTAAATATTTAGTCTTTCCCATTCACCCTCTGAATGGTACACACACACAATCCATGTTTCAATTGTCTCAAGGCTTAAAAATCCTTTAAGTGGTCTCCTCCCCTTCAGCTACACTGATTGAAGAGAATTTAACAAGTGACCTCAATAAGGGATCATAGCTTTCACCTGGATTAGGCTGATCCGTCTATGTCATGAAAAGAGCAGGTGTTCCTAATGTTTTGTCCACTCAGTGTATATCTGGCCAACATACTCAACCCACTGTAAGTTTCCTATACAATGTGGGGAATTCTGAACAATTTGCCAAGGCAAATGTGTGTAGAGCCATAAGAAGAATCTGCTTCGCATTGAATATATATATATTTTTTTAAGTCTTTGCTGCGTTCCCTGGCCATCAAGCTGTCCATATAGTCAAGTAGGACTTTTACAGGATTGCAGGAAGAGTAGGTTGCAGCCAGTTGACTGCCAGCGATACTTTGCTAATCTCAAATGAATCAGTCTAGGCAACATGATAAAAAGTAGAAAATTGACTAATTCATCTCGCAGATTTTCCAAACGTGATTGACGCTATAGATGAGACACATATCCCCCTTTCAAAGACCCTCTGGACCAAATGACGGAGACTACGTGAATATACAATCTTAAGTATAAACACGCAGGTAGCTATTGAATACTGTCGCCTGCACTTTCACCAAACCAAATCCTTTCCCGAAACAGTCATTCAATTCAATGATCTTTCTTACTTCTTTGGTCAGATGATCTGGGACTCCCATGGTCGTTACAACTAAACTAATGTCACACCCCTCACTATTGTCATTGGTTGCACTAATTGCACTGTGTGTCTACATAACCTGGTTCAAGTATTCATGACATTACCCTGAGGAATGCACAGTGATGCCGAAACGTTGGTAAATACCCATTAAATCGCTGGGAGATTATACATGTAGTGTGCGACTTTCTTTATTTTGATAGTTTATAGTTACAACTAAACAGAACACATTGTTGCCCGTGTTGTCATGACAAGCACTCTGTAGTCAATCAATTATTATTCCTCCAACAGGATATGGAATGGGCCTACCACTGCCATTGTGACACAGGCTACCACAACTTACATGTTAGGTTATAGCCTTAACATGTAATATCACCCGCGGTGCCATAAAAGTGCTCTGTAAAGTGAAAGCGTTATTACTATTCACCCGTGTGTATAAGCTCGGCCTATTACATATTGGAATTGTGCCATTTCACTTACGCATTGAATCGGTCTGCAATTTTCTGCCAGGCTCACTCTGGCTTTTGCGGCGGTCGGTGTATTACTTTTTGGGTAAATATGGGAACGTATTCGTTGTGTGTTACAGTTGTTTCTCGTACGAGAACAATATTTCACAAGTCTAGGCCTTTTGACTCAACCAATCTGTGCTTCGCTTCGCCTAGTAACTTCAACGAGAAGCAGCCGTTCCCGGAACCAAGAAATCCCAGACTCCCTTATCTGGTTAAAAGAAGACGAATATGTTCAGGGAATCTTGAATTTGTTAAACCTTCTTTCCGGGATACTCCACTCGTTCCCCCTCTACAGGTACAGCAGTGCAGGTCGCTCCCTGCTGGAGCCTCTGATGCAGCGCTACTGGGAGTGGCTGGTGGGCCGCGTGCCAGCCTGGATCGCCCCCAACCTCATCACCATCGTGGGCCTGGCCACCAACGTATTCACCACCCTGGTGCTGGTCTACTACTGCCCCACCGCCACTGAGCAGGTAACAATGGCAACAATATGGCACCTGTCCAGGTAGTGTGTACGCACTACTGTACTTCCCCACAGCCACTGAGCAGGTAACAATGGCAACAATATGGCACCTGTCCAGGTAGTGTGTACATACTACTGTACTGCCCCACAGCCACTGAACTGGTTGGTTATACACTGCCTGGCTTAGTCCCCTGGACAGGTACAGTTTGAGGGTTCAAGTAAAATGCTACCGTATGGTATTTACCTGTACAGACAGACAGACAGTTAGTTGTTTCGTCTCAAGGTTTCTTTCTCTATTAGCAACAGTTTTCATGGTCTCTTTGTTTCCCCTCTCTGCTGTCGAGGAGAGTTTTGGTATAGCTCAGGCTTTCTGTTCTGGATGAACACCCCGTGCCCATAGCTCATACAGCTAGTCTGCACCTGATTCCACGTCCCCCAGCCCCCTTCCCGGCCCACACGCCACACCAGCACCACAGCAGAGATGAGTGCATGCTAAGGACAGGGAATAGAGAGGACACAGCAAAACATGCAAACTGTTAAGCTTAGTAGTTCCCCTCTAGAACAGAAAGCCTACAGTAACTTCCCACAAGGGAATATAATTGGTGATATCAGACTTCAAAGTACATGGAATTAGATTACATTCAAACAAATATTTTGTATACAAGAGCCATTACCAAACAGCCCAATGCAGTATAATGCATTTTGTTCGTCCATAGACCACCATGTGCTTTGTGGGTTTAGCTCTGGCTGTTTTCCTACAAGTTCAGTCAACAACACTAGTGTGGACTGGACTTACAGTCTCTACTTATTCCATCATAGAAAGGCCAGTCTAACCATGGAAGAAAACATGTATTAAGCCTATAATATTGATAAGAATTCCAGCTTTCCCAGCTAGAATCCACTAATAACTTCCAAAAGTAGGCCGAGCGTTATCTGCAAGGCACAACATGGCCTCATCTTAGGGGTCTCTTTAAATGCCGGTGTTATTCTACCCTGGTCCTGGAAGCCCATAGGCTGTGCCGGTTTCTGTTCCTGCCCAGCTGTAACACACCTGATTCAAATGATCAAGGGTTTGATAATTTGTCGATTAGTTGAATACAGTGCTGTGATGGAACAAAAGCCTGCACACCCTGTGAGTCTCCAGGAGGCAGGATTGAAGAGCTTTAGTGTCAGCTGACTTCCCCTGTGCTGCTAAACCAGACTACGGCCTTAACAGGCAGCAGCTAAAATGTGGGTTAGAGTAGTTAGTCAGGGGTGTAAATTAGGAGGATCTGCAGGGCGTAACTTTGTTTTCCCTTTCTATAAATAGTGCTCTGTCTCTAGTTCTCCTCCTCTTCCTGTTTCTTTTTTTAGGACAAAGGTTGAGAAATGGCTCTGCGCGCATGTACTGTATGCTCACAGTGTGGAGAAACTGGGGAGAGTGAGACCAAGAGAAGAGGGACTTCAGTTGAGTTTAGTACAGAGAAGACAGGCTTGGTAGGGTACTAGCTCTAGAGGGAGAGGTGACTATCTACAGACGTCCTAATTATATTGCCTTTACAATGTCCATACTCATTGTTGTAAGCATGATTCGACACATGACATCACAGGTCTTAGTTATGTTAACAGGATGCTAAAACATTAGTGGCAGCACTGTTTCACAGCCCAGAGAAAATTGTATTTACCCAACATGCTGCAGTAGTCAGTGTCCTGTTTTCTGATGGCCCAGGTCAGGATGGTTAAGGACAGACTGCCCCGTGGCTGTGGGTGTATTAGTGCTCTATAGGAGTCTATGTGGGTCCCGTGTGGCTCAGTTGGTAGAGCATGGCGCTTGCAACGCCAGGGTTGTGGGTTCTATTCCCACCGGGGGACCAGTATGAAAATCGATGCACTCATTGCTTTCTGTAAGTCGCTCTGGATAAGAGCGTTTTCTAAATGACTGAAAATGCCAGGCGTAATGAGTAAACTGTAAAGCTGACACAGGGTGTCGTGTTCTCTTTTGCTGAGTTTCTCAACAAGTATACTTGCTCTAGGGGCTCTTAGTTTCACAGCCCTTGTTAGATTTCTCACTCCATTTTTAATTCCTAATCACATGTTTCATGAGAACAAAGAGGCAGTCGGTAGATCTTTCCACCCTGCTCTACTTTTCAACATCCCCCATGCCCCACGAACAAACTTTCCTTTCACAAACCCCCTCCCACTCCCCATATCCCTGTTTTTGGTGAGAGGGCCTGAATTAATTTTTTAAAAAGCGTAATTTATCGGGGTATGAGCCAGATTGTGACACTCTGCAATAACAGGGTTATTTATATGAATGCCAGATTGGCAAGCCTGTAAATTGTAGGCCGTGTCATATTCCAGTTGGTTTTAGTCCGTGTATAAGCTGCTGTCAGCTCATCATAGACCGACTGAGTACAGAACAGGAAATGAAGACAGACAACATTGATGATGCTGTCAAACTCTCTCCATGCTGATTGGCTAATGAAGGACCAAGTTCTGCAGCGTTCCAAAGCTGTTGAGAGGGAAACAAACTATACAAGTTCACAAACATCTCTCCTTTGTGTAGCTGTAGCCTACATCTGCCAGAAGATCATATTTTATGTCAGATGATGCACTATTGACGATAATACCCACTGGTTCTCAAAGAGCACAACTTCTAAATGTCTTGTGGAAATTACCCTACCATAACCAAACATGTTATATTTTTCCATTGGGAGAAAGGAAGTCAGAAGTAATCACCAAGTCCCCCATTTTTGTGCCTTTTTCTTCAGGCACCTCTGTGGGCATACCTTCTGTGTGCTGTGGGCCTGTTTGTGTACCAGTCATTGGATGCCATTGACGGGAAGCAGGCCAGACGAACCAATAGTAGCTCTCCACTGGGCGAACTGTTTGACCACGGCTGTGACTCCCTCTCCACAGGTACAGCTGCCCCTCTGTGTGTCTGTGGGTTTGCCCTATTAGGATTTAATTGAATCTGTGCTTCTATTTCCTCTCTCTCTCAGTGTTTGTGGTCCTGGGCACCAGTATAGCAGTGCAGCTGGGCACCAACCCTGACTGGATGTTCTTCTGCTGTTTCGCTGGCATGTTCATGTTCTACTGTGCCCACTGGCAGACCTACGTCTCTGGCACTCTGCGCTTTGGCATGTGAGTGTGTCTGCACTCCAAGGAGAGGAAGTTGGGAGACAACTAGGTTAATAGTAATAATAGATTTATACTGAACAAAAAAATAAACGCAACATGCAACAATTTCAAAGATTTTACTGAGTTACAGTTCATATAAGGAAATCAGTCAATTGAAATAAATGAATTCCCTACTTTATGGATTTCACATGACGTGGTCACAGATGCCTTTAAAAAAAGGTATGTCGTGGATCAGAAAACCAGTCGGTATCTGGTGTGACCACCATTTGCTTCATGCAGCACAACACATCGCCTTTGCATTGAGTTGATCAGGCTGTTGATTGTGGCCTTAGGAATGTTGTACCACTCCTCTTCAATGGCTGTGTGAAGTTGCTGGATATTGGCGGGAACTGGAACGCGCTGTCTATCCAGAGCATCCCAAACATGCTCAATGGTGACATGTCTGGTGAGTATGCAGGCCATGGAAGAACTGTGACAATTGTGTACAGATCCTTGCGACATGGGACCGTGCATTATCATGCTGAAACATGATGTGATGGAGGCGGATGAATGGCACGACAATGGGCCTCAGGATCTCGTCATGGTAACTCTGTGCATTCAAATTGCCCTCGATAAAATGCAATTGTGTTCGTTGTCCGTAGCTTAAGCCTGCTCATACCATAACCCCACCTGTGGTTGTGAGGCCGGTTGGACTTAGTGCCAGATTCTCTAAAACAACATTGGAGTTGGCTTATGGTAGAGAAATTAACATTAAATTATCTTGTAACAGCTCTGGTGGACATTCCTGCAGTCAGAATGCCAATTGCACGCTCCCTCAAAACTTAAGACATCTGTGGCATTGTGTTGTGTGACAAAACTGCACATTTTAGAGTGGCCTTTTATTGTCCCCAGCACAAGGTGCACCTGTGTAAGGAGCATAATCAGCTTCTTGATATGCTACACCTGTCAGGTGGATGGATTACCTTGGTAAAGGAGAAATGCTTATTAACAGGGATGCACCAAATTTGAGAGAAATCTTTTTGTGCGAATGGAACATTTCTGGGATGTTTTTTTTTTTTCAGCTCATGAAACCAACACTATACATGTGTCGTTTTATATTTTGTTCAGTATAGTTTGTCTGGGTAGCTATTTGGTTAAATATTTACCTATCTGCAGTGACTCGGTACAGGTGTCCTTGTATAAAGCCAAGTTATCGTTACTCATTGTGTAGCTATTACTTTTATTATTACGGGTTTTACTTTTCTATTATTTCTCTATTTTCTTTCTGCATGGTTGGGAAGGGCCCGTAAACAAGCATTTCACTGTTAGTCCACACCTGTTGTTTACGGAGCATGTGACGAGGAGTGCTGCTGAAGGAATATTGAAACATACACTACCGTTCAAAGGTTTGGGATTAGAAATGTTTTCCATGAAAACATACATGAAATTAGTTGCAAAATGAATAGGAAATATAGTCAAGATGTTGACAAGGTTATAAATAATGATTTAAAAAAAATTGAAATAATAATTGTGTCCTTCAAACTTTGCTTTCGTCAAAGAATCCTCCATTTGCAGCAATTACAGCCTTGCAGACCTTTGGCAGTCTAGTTGTCAATTTGTTGAGGTAATCTGAAGAGATTTCACCCCATGCTTCCTGAAGCACCTCCCACAAGTTGGATTGGCTTGATGGGCACTTATATATATATATATATATATATATATATATATATATATATTTATTTATTTTAAATAAAATTTACCCCCTTTTTCTCCCCAATTTCATGGTATCCAATTGTTAGTAAATACTATCTTGTCTCATCGCTACAACTCCTATACCGGCTCGGGAGAGACTAAGGTCGAAAGCACTTCTTACATACCATATGGTCAAGCTGCTCCCACAACAGCTCAATAGGGTTGAGATCCGGTGACTGTGTTGGCCACTCCATTATAGACAGAATACCAGCTGACTGCTTCTTTCCTAAATAGTTCTTGCATAGTTTGGAGCTGTGCTTTGCGTCATTGTCCTGTTGTAGGAGGAAATTGGCTCCAATTAAGCGCCGTCCACAGGGTATGGCATGGCTTTGCAAAATGGAGTGATAGCCTTTTCTTCTTCAATATCCCTTTTACCCTGTACAAATCTCCCACTTTACCACCACCAAAGCACACCCAGACCATCACATTGCCTTCACCATGCTTGACACCATGCACTCCTCCATAATGTTCTTCTTTGTGATCCGAACACCTCAAACTTAGATTTGTCTGTCCATAACACTTTTTTCCAATCTTCCTCTGTCCAGTGTCTGTTTTCTTTTTTCCATCTTAATCTTTTCTTTGTATTGGCCAGTCTGAGATATGGCTTTTTCTTTGCAACTCTGCCTTGAAGGCCAGCATCCCAGAGTCGCCTCTTCACTGTTGACGTTGAGACTGGTGTTTTTGCGGGTACTATTTAATGAAGCTGCCAGTTGAGGACTTGTGAGGCGTCTGTTTCTCAAACTAGACACTCTAATGTACTTGTCCTCTCGCTCAGTTGAGAGCTTCGGTTTCTTGGCAAGTTCTCACATGGAATAGCATTAATTTCTCAGAACAAGAATAGACTGACGAGTTTCAGAAGAAAGTTCTTTGTTTCTGGACATTTTGAGCCTGTAATCGAACCTACAAATGCTGATGCTCCAGTCCAGATACTCAACTAGTCCAAAGAAGGCCAGTTTTATTGCTTCTTTTAATCAGAACAACAGTTTTCAGCTGTGCTAACATAATTGCAAAAGGGTTTTCTAATGATCAATTAGCCTTTTAAAATGATAAACTTGGATTAGCTAACACAACGTGCCATTGGAACACAGGAGTGATGGTTGCTGTTAATGGGCCTCTGTACGCCTATGTAGATATTCCATAAAAAATCTGCCGTTTCCAGCTCCAATAGTCCTTTACAACATTAACAATGTCTACACTGTATTTCTGATCAATTTGATGTTATTTTAATGGACAAAAAATGAGCTTTTCTTTCAAAAGCAAGGACATTTCTAAGTGACCCCAAACTTTTGAACGGTAGGATACATGTATGCTATTAGTGCATCGTGATTGGTTGGGAGACCTGTGGTCAGTTGGACAGTGTTTGGGGTGAGGACGGTCCATAGGGCAGCTGTGTGGCGCTGTGCTTATGGACAGAGTTGATGACTTCTGACTAACCTCTGCTCTCTGCCTGCTCCTCTCAGCATTGATGTGACTGAGGTGCAAATCTTCATTATAATCATGTATTTGCTGGCCGCTGTGGGAGGATCCGCTTTCTGGCAGTCACTGGTAATTCTGATTGGCTCAAACTTCCACTGATTGTCTGTTGGTAACTGAAATGAATGGCATAACTGAATGTTGAAACTGAAACAGTAACTACTATTATAACGGTGGAGTTTCCTGCATTGGTTTGTTCTAATTCTTTGTGCAGTATGATTCCATAGTAAATGCAATTTCACTTTGAGTAATGAAACAGTTTTACTGACAAGTACCCATCTTACTAACAATGTTCAGAGCTGTTTTCATGTACTTAACACTCAAGTGGTGGTGACTGGTTGTTGATTTGTAATGAATAATATCTTGCTCTGTCACCTCCACAGATCCCAGTCATTAACATCCAGATGAAAATAGTTCCAGCCATCTGCACTTTCCTAGGCGCCATCTTTTCCTGTACTAATTACTTCCGGGTTATATTTACCGGAGGTAAGGGCAAAAATGGATCCACAATAGCAGTAAGTCGACACTCGCGCTCAATTCCAAATCGACCTGTAGCCTAGTCCCTGACCTTCATGTAGATGGGCATATCAACTTAATGGTAGTCACTCCTTGCCCTGATAGACTCAGATTTTTTTCTCTCTGTATTGTTCACATATTTCCAGTCCTTTAAGATCTACAGAAATGCCTATTGGGAAGGGGGAATCTGACAGTCCTTCTCCCAAATTCCTTCACCAACACTGACACAAGGTAGTTCTCAATCACTGTGTAGGCTTTGCCATGTACCTTCTAGAGATGGTGAAGCTAGCTTGATACCTAAGTGCTTGTGTACTGGTTTCATCCATTTTACAGAGCTATCTATTAGCTTCATAGGAAATGAAGGATGTGTGTTAAGACTGTTGGACCTGATCTCAGTTCAGTTGGCGGAGCGATATCAGTGTTTGTCACAAGGAAGTTATTACTTTATATGTTTTCCTTCGGGAGGTACTGTATGTTATGACCCCTAGTTGTACACAAATGATATGAGGCCATCTGTGTTCTTTTAAGGTCCTTACTACTGAATAGTGTCTGTTCCAGGTGTGTAGAATTCTAAATAAGAATACTGGAAGAGATGGAGACCGGCACTGTCAAAAAAAAGGAATAAATCCAAAACTGAGGCTTGAATGCAAAATAAAGATGTTTGTTTCGGGAACCATGATGTTTTAATAATCATAGTGCATAAATGAAAGGTGAAAACAAAACGGCCTAAGGTGATGGTGGATTATACACACCAGCATTCATTACTGTGTGTTTTCTTTCACACTAACTGCACTCTCATGTCATTCACATACTATACCATTGTGGCCTATTAATGTCGTTGATTATACAGTCTCTCTCTCTTTTTTTCTCCCTCTCTTCTCCAGGGAACCAGTGTCCTATCTCCTGTGTTACATATAGGCTCAGTAATAATACTGGCCATGATGATCTATAAGAAGTCAGCTATCCAGTTGTTTGAGAAGCACCCCTGTGTTTATATCCTGGCCTTTGGCTTCGTGTCGGCCAAGATCACCAACAAATTAGTTGTAAGTGTGGCGCGCTGCTAATTGGTGTAATGCAATACCTGTGCATCCTGTGTAAATGTGCTTGGATGTAAGAACGTTTATGACGTAAATGAATGTCATCAATGAAAATGTGCTTGCTGATTGGAGCATGACTGTTGCCTGTGTCTTGTTTGTTTTAGGTTGCACATATGACAAAGAGTGAGATGCATCTCCATGATATAGCATTCCTGGGGCCAGGCCTGCTGTTCCTGGACCAGTATTTCAACAGTTTTATTGATGAATACCTGGTGCTGTGGATTGCGCTGGTGAGTACACACACACTCGCACGATTCCATGACGTAGAGGTCTATAGTATCTGAGCAAGTCCAGGGTGAAGTTATGCAACAACAATGCATGAGGGCATGCAATCTGCAGCATGTGTTTTAATGACAACATGTATCTTTGAAATGAACCATCAGTCTGATCTTATCCAACACTAATTGTATTTCACTCTGAAAGGTATAAAGACTTACTTTATAGAGGCACGTGTTTTCAGTCTACTGCCACGTTTATTTGGAACTAGTCGCAAAACCCTTTTCTACTTTTATCTTCGGCATCATCTAGCCATCTACACACTGGATCCATTGTGTACAGTTGTGTTGATCAAGTTATCTTGTTTCCTGACTCTTCATTTTCTCCTCTTCTGCTTTCCGTCTGCAGATCCTGTCTTTCGTTGACTTGGTGCGTTACTGTGTCAGTGTTTGCAACCAGATCGCCTCCCATCTTCACATCTTTGTCTTCCGAATCAAGCCACTGACCCCCTCCACCCTTCAGTGAGGGCACGGACGCCATTACTGTCTATCGCTCTTTCTTTCTCTCTCTCTTCATGTTAGTTAGTAAGTTGTTGCTCTTTCACCATTTTTTTGTATTTGTTGAGGCAGGATTGGGGTGGATGTGTGTGGAGCTATTACCAGTAGAGGTGGTGAATGTGGGCATAAATGAAATATAATGATTTAATAATAATGATGATGATAATAATAAGTTATTGTCCATTGCTGCTTTCTGCAATTTGTTTTGATTTCATCTTGTTACAGTAATCAGATTCCTGGACAAAAATAATGCTTTCTCTTTTTCTGAAATGAATAGTCACATTGGACATGTACTGAATGCTCTTCTCTGTGTCACAGAGAGGGTAAGTAAGTGCAAGAAGACGGCAAGGGGCTTGAAAAAGTGCTACCTTATTCATTTAATAATGATCATTATTATTTTCTTATTGAACTTTAAAACAAACATTTCATGTGTTGACAGTGTGTTTGTTGGTTAGTTGTTCTCTACAAGGAAATGTATAGCATCGAAAGAGATTTACACAGGTTGTCAGTCTGCTTTCAGTTTTGTTTCGTAAGAGTGTCGTCTCTTTATTAAATGTATATATCATTTTGCAATATTTGCATAACCTCACTTTTTGCTTTCACAAATATCAAACTATTCGGGTGTTGGTATTTAGTAGTGTTCTTTAAAAAAAAAAAGTTTTTCCTGACAATACGGTATCTTATCAAACCTACAAAAATGGTACATTACCTTGCAATTACATTCAAATGATGGGATGATTTCTGTAATATATTACAGATATAAACTACTTGACTAAAAACAAATTCTTGTAAAGATACAAATTGTATTGCACATTTGAAAAGATAAGTGTCTCAAGCCTTGCTTCCCTGAAATGGCTCAAGCATACATTGTCTCCAATGCCACCAAAATGACAGTGCTTATGGCACTACATGCAGGTTTGCTAGCGCTTGTCTGGAGATTCTGTATATCCAGTTTAATATTGCTTTTAAATAGTTGAATGTATAACATATAATTAACATTTTTAGCAGCAAAGTTTATTGCTTTTGAATTGTGTGCCTGTTTATTATTGTATTTTCCTGTCGCACCTCTGCCCCCAGATACTGTCGTGTTGCATTTGTCTCGGGAATGCTCAACGAAAACTAAATGCCAAGTGTTATTGAAGAAAAGTATTGTGATTTTTGTCCCCCCAAAAAGTAGTGTCATTCTCATTGGAAGCTAAAGATGTTGTCTGCGCTTGCTCATATCTAGAATCTAAGGACATATTTTAATTTTCATAAAATTATTTTGCAATTTATTTTTAAATGACCTTGTAACACCTCTACGAACAACTTTCTTTGTGTAGAGCATTCTGCCCTGTGCCAGGTCCACTTACAGCAATTGATAGTGTTTTGGGAGAATTGGGGAGTTTCAATGTGACAGAAATTATATTCTGCTTATAATTCACCATCAGAATCAATAGAAACTCTGTCATATCAATGAAAAACAGACGTTATTTCTGTGTATTGTTATTGAGCTCATTTGACAATGTGTACTAGTAATTTTCAGACAAGTAAAAGGTTGCCTTAAACACAATATTCTTTTTTTCTTCTTTTGGAAGACAAAGGTCAAGCCTCTTAAACAAATTAGGGGCATGTTGTCTCTGTGTGTTTACTGGCAAAGGCTTGTGTTTTCTTCCTTGTTACTGTTTTCTTTTAGCCAGACCGTCAAGCTCAGGTATATTAGTGTGCAGAATAGTATGTTCATAGGCTATGAGAAAATAACTTCAAGATCATTTCGACAATCTCTCCCTCACCTACCAATGCAAATAAAATGTCATTCACACATGTAAGAAGCTACTTGTTGCCTGTGTTATTTGTAATAAAGGTTTCTACACCGAGTGTACAAAACATTAGGAACATCAGCTCTTTCCATGACATACTATAGATTCAGTGCTCGACTTGGGCAGGAGCTCACCGAAGCTGAGAACTGACACCTCAAATGTTCTACTGATTGAACTTCTGTAACTCTTATATTAGCTCAAAAGTATTGTGGAGCTCCTACACCTAAATATAAACCGTACCGGCACCAAAAATGAGTACCGGCACCTATTTCAGTCTAAGTCTAGCACTGCATAGACTGACCAGGTGAAAGCCAAATCCACTTCAGTGAAGATGAAGGGGAGAAGACAGGTTAGAAGGATTTTTAAGCCTTGAGATTGTGTATATCTGCCATTCAGAGGGTGAATGCCTTTAAATGGGGTATGGTAGTAGGTGCCAGGAACACTGGTTTGAGTGTGTCAAGAACTGCAACACTGCTGGGTTTTTCACGCTCAACAGTTTCCTGTGTGTATGAAAAATGGACAGCCAGCCAACTTGACAACTGTGGGAAGCATTGGAGTCAACATGGGCCAGCATCCCTGTGGAACGCTTTCAACACCTTGTAGAGTCCATTCCCCGACGAATTGAGGCTGTTCTGAGGGCAAAAGGGAGTGCAACTCAATATTAGGAAGGTGTCCCTAATGTTTTGTACACTCCGTGTATATTTACAATAACAGATGGTCTTAATTCCTGACAACATTTTAGTAACGAGAAGTCTTATGTTCTCCATAACCCCCCTCTCAATCAGGGATCAATTAAGTAGATTAAACATATGAAACCAGAACTCCAAAATATGAAGACAGAAATAAGAATTTCTAAGTGAATGACATCCCTCTTTGACTTCAACACTTTCAGTCTGGAACCCTCAGCTGACACAATGTCGATCTTTTGAATGAAGCAGTTCACAACAGAAATACAATGTTACATGTACACAACACACAAGATTTCAAAACAGTTATTTGCAGATTACTGGATCAGGTAGATGTGGTTCCTGAGATGTTTAACACTTATCTGGAAATTGTAAAGTTCTATCTGAAACACATCCATAAACTAAAGTAGAACAGGCAACCCAGCTTAGAGATATGTACACACAACAAGCATTTCGATGGAGTTGATTCTTCTCAGCTCCCTGCATTCTGAAGATCCTACATCAGCATCGTCTGCAGAGACTTGCGCACTGTAGCCATCTCTTGCTGTTGCTGTTATTAGAAAATGTATTGTTTGTTCAACTAAATGAAATGTTCTAAATAGAACAGTTAAATAAGTATTTTCTAAATAGCTCAGTTCATGCTCATAGTGCTCATACCCATAGTACGCTAATATTTAAAAATGGCACATATCAATTTGTATTCTTAGCAACGCTTCAGCTAAGCAAAGGGGTCAACCATCGTAAGGCACGTGAACAATGAGTTAGTAAATTGATCTGTCCTTTTACTTACCGTGTCACTGAGAATCTTTTTCTGAAACAGTGCCATCTCCTGGCGCAGCTCGCCCTGTGCAGCACCCTGCTGGCTGACATGGGTCTTCTCCATCGTATCAAGGCTCTACCAGCCCAGCAAAACAAGGTGGCATGAGAAAACCTGAGACATAGATTTAAAATCACCATGTTAAAGAATACTATGAGATAATATACTTGGATGTACTTTTCCAGCAGCTGCTTGAGAGTCTTCAGTCTCTGGCTCTGGGAGGCCCTCTTGTGCTGAAACATCTTCTGCTGGTGCTGGAACATACTCTATGGGAACACATACAGCACCTACAGTTAGTTCTAAAAGATGCCTTAGTTACTCCAGTGTTACTCTGTAAGTAGCTATAGAATAGAAATAGGTACAATATTTTCTGTCCTGACAGGGCATTACCAGTAGTTTCTCCTCATTATCCTTGGACTTCTGCACATCTGTGTCCCACTGACTGAAGACTGCATTGAACTGGGTGCAGTAATCTTCTGTCACTTTACTCCTGCGGAATTGATATCATACAAATCAGGTTACACACACACACACACACACACACACACACACACACACACACACACACACACACACACACACACACACACACACACACACACACACACACACACACACACACACACACACACACACACACACACACAGACAGACACTTTCACCCTCCTTTCACTCTACACATCTCATTACCTGTCACTTTGTTGGACCCTCCATAACTGCTCAATCTTCTGATGGCTAGTCTTCACAGAGGACTTAGTGAGCGTTTCCAAACGTTTGCGTTTTGCCAGGAAGGCTTTGTTGATGTCCGCTGGCAGTAAAGAGAAAAAGAGGCTCACAGATGTAATGCATAGTTCATTGATGAGAAACAATCGCTGTACCAATCAGTGTGCAAGGCCCAGTGGTGGAAAAAGTAACAAATTGTCATATTTGATTAAAAGTAAAGATACCTTAATAAAAAACGACTCAAGTAAAAGTGAGTCAACCTGTAAAATACTCCTTGAGTTTTAAATATACTTAAGTATCAAAAGTAAATGTAATTAATAAAATATACTTAAGTATCAAAAGTATAAATCATTTCAAATACCTTACATCAAGCAAACCAGATGGCACCATGTTCTTGTTTTTAAAATTTACAGATAGCCATAGACACATTCCAACACTCACACACCATTTACAAACTAAGCATTTGTTTTTAGTGAGTCCGCCAGATCAGAGGCATTAGGGATGACCAGGGATGTTCTCTTGATAAGTGTGTGAATTTGACAATTTTCCTGTCCTGCTAAGCATTCAAAATGTAACGAAGTACTTTTGGGTGTCAGGGAAAATGTATGGAGTAGAAAGTACATTATTTTCTTCAGGAATATAGTGTAAAAGTTGTCAAAAATATAAATAGTAAAGTAAAGTACAGATACCCACAAAAACTACTTAAGAAGTACTTTAAAGTATTTTTACTTAAGTACTTTACACCACTGGCAAGGCCAGAGTATGAAATATAAGGATAGAAAGAGAGAGATTAGAGACAAATCTAGTGGAACACACAATACCTCCAAATCTGTCCAACATGGTCATCATATCCCCTCTGTGGAAGAGGAAGACATTATATAGTTATTGAATGACAGCAATATCAACCCATGAATTAAATCACACAGGATAATACTGTATGTTCACCTCTGATAAATAAATGTCACTTTGTGACAAATGCTTGGCCTACCCTTTGGTGATGTCAATATCATCATCTGGCTCTGACATATGTTTCCTTCCTCTCAAAGCTTCTGCCTCAACTACTGTAAAGAAACAATAAAGAAAGTAGACTATTAGATATTATGTCATGTATAAAAACATGCACATTATTTTAGGCTACCAGTTTCCAGGACTAACAAATGTTACCTGGCAGGTTTTCATTGTTGAAACTCTCATTGAAGTCCTCCATATAGGGTTTGGTTATAGTGCCTTTTGCTTTGCCTTTCTGAGCATGTCCCTTGTGCATTGCCATTTCTTGCTGGTTGTCAATAAAGAAAATAAATGTGCCAAAGAACTGGTTCAAATGACAACTTTTGCCTACTGTATATGCTTGCTACCGTTAGCTAGCTAACAGCTAACCACTGTTAGACTGACCTATTTTCAAACAGAATAGGCTATCCAAGTAAAAATCCTTCTTTTGCTTCAAAATTTTGGTTTCAAACATTTTGAAATATGTGTAAATATAGTCATGAAAGCTAGTTTAGCTTCGTCTGAAATAGCTAAACTTGGAGTAAAGTCACCAGTTGAAAATCTGGCGCGGGAAAAACGTTGGCACGCGGATTGAGTGCGGGGACAAATGACATCACTTTGTTGGTGGATACAATGTTTGATTGGTAGAAACATCGATACAATTGTGTTAAGAGAACCCTCTCTGGTGTTACTTTGTGTCAGCATTGATATTCCCATTGTTTATGGCTTTTCAGTTGATTCATTTGCCCACACTAATTGAATTGCACAAGCTAATGCTATGACCGGTATTAATACAGGATTTTCGATTTATCATAAATATGCAATATGTATACCCTATATGAAAAACGGATTGGATTTAGGCTGATAGACCACTCCAAAGGCTGCAGAATGAGCAGTGACGCTCCTCTGGATGTAAACTCTGTGGATTTTGAAACTAGAAGTGCTCCTGGGTAGAATAGACCAACCTTTTACTGAGACACAATGTACAGAAAATGGTGTACGGTGCAATATATATATATATATTTATCCAATATGGAAAACGTACTGAACGTAGTGCAAAAGGAATGGACTAATTAACAATGGGATTTAAAAGTATTTTCAAAATATTTTTAAGTAGATTATTACAATTATTATTAATATTGTTATTACTATTATTAATAATAGTAGTATTATAAATACGGTTTAGTTATTTGTATTACTGTTGTTACCATGATAACTATCTAGTCATCATTACTTTTTGCTGTTAACAATAATGGCAGCGCTATAATATTATTTGTGCTATAAAGTCGATTAAATGTTTTCATATTGTTAAACAACAAAAATATTTCAGCATAAAATGTTATGAATTTCGTCATATTGTTTTTTCTACCATCGTCAAGGGGGGACTTTTATTTTGAAGGGAAATCGCCGAGGGTACAGCCTTTTTCTTGATACGTCTTGCGTATTGTTGCTGATGGAACGGAGGTCTCTTTGTTGACGTTCGCTACAGATCTGGGTATTTTAATGCCACGCCTCTTCTGGAACACTAACAGGAAGTAATGAGCTTGTGATTTTAGTTGAGAAAGCGTGACCTAATTCCTCATCTGGGTCATGTAGCCTTCATTTAATCAGAGCGATCTAAAGAGTAGACTACATATATTAGCTTTTTCTGCTTTCCCGCTGTTCATTGTTGGTCTTTTGTGAGACCGAATTTCGTGTGATGAGGTGACAACAAAGGAACCACTTTTTTCAAGGTACAGTTTATTGCCGCGTTCAAAACAACTGGGAACTCGGAAAAATAATAGGTCAAATAATGACGTCAGATTTTCAGGTCGGAAAGTCAGGGCTCTGGAAATAGGCCCGAGTGTCCGTGTTTAAATTTCGAGTGGACTGACCGTTCGAATCAAGTTTTTCCATTCGCAGCTCGTTTTTCTGCGTTCCCAGTCGTTTTAAATGCACTTAAGTCGGAGATTTCCGGGCTCTCAATTGTTATGAACGCAGCATCAAGCCTTTAAACTCAACTCTGGACCTGGAAGCCAGTTAAACTGCATTTATTCATTGTTCCCCTCTAATCAGGGACTTGTTTAGATCTGGGACACCAGGTGTGTGCAATTAATTATCAGGTAGAACAGAACCTGCATCTTGTTCACTCTACTTATTTTATTAAACAGTAGCATCATTTCAAATAAGAATTTGTTCTTAACTGACTTGCCTAGTTAAATAAAGGTTATTTAAAAAATAAATACATTGTAGCCTACCAAATGTAACTAGCTCGCTCTGTATCTCAAGTCACTTGACTACATCAAGCCACACAACTAGTAGAGGAACTGAGAAATGCGATCACGTGGCAGGGATACATTGTAGTCTCTTGATACTGAGCTTTTATCCAGAATGAGGAAACGAGTGTGCAGCAGCTTCAGCTATTTTTCTCTGTGTGTGTGGTGCCTCACATAATCCAATATCTACAGGTGAAGGCAATATACCAGCATCTGTGGTCTAACTTGGATAGGCTACTGGTGGTTTGACACACACACAGCAGAGGATATGTGGTGGTTCCAGCAGGGTCTTTGTATTCTACCGGTGGCTTTGGTATTATGGACGGCGGCCACGTTCATCTTTGCTTACATCACTGCTGTGCTGCTGAAACATGTGGACCCACTGGTGCCATACATCAGGTCAGACACAGGCTCAACACCATCCTCTGTGCCTTTTTACCATTATACTTGCAATCACTTCACTTTATAAGTAGTAGACACAATTTTACATGTATTACAATTGTACATTACATTGTGATAGTGGGAGATTACATTTTTGATGGTCATGTTTCTGTTCACAGCGACACGGGGACGGTTGCCCCAGAGAGATGTGTGTTTGGAATCATGCTGGACATCTCAGCATACTTAGGTAACACCACCATTACCTCTCGGATTCCTCTTTGGAATCTAGCAATACATTTGAAACCAGCTATAAACCTGACCGAATTTGTGACTATGTTTTGATTTGTGATCGTGTTTGTCGTGGCAGGCATAGCCACCATGTACGTACGCTACAAGCAGGTCCAAGCCTTGACAGTTGAAGAAGAGTCGAAGCTGCATAAACTCAACCTCGTGGGTTTGGTGCTGGGATGGACCAGCTCCTTTGGCATGTGCATTGTTGCTAACTTTCAGGTACCCATTGACACGTGTGTGTGAGAGAGTCTTGTTCCTGTTTATTTTGATGACAGTGTATGTAAATGTGGTACTACAAAATCATTCTCTCTCTCAACAACAACCAGAAAACGACTCTGTTCTCCATGCACCTCGTGGGGGCAATATTGACGTTTGGCGTGGGGGCACTGTACATCCTGGTGCAGACCTTGGTGTCTCTGTGCATGCAGCCTCACGTCCACGGGAAGAGCATCTTCTGGGTCCGACTCAGCATCGGAGTCTGGACCTTCGCCAGCATCATCAGCAGTATCCTCCACTATTTCTACAACAAGAAAATATGAAATCATGATTCACTGTTGCTGATAATAGAATGTTGTTGCTATAAGACAATGCCACTCAATTACAGTGAATGGAAGCTGTGAACTCGTGCAACAAATTGCAAGGACCTCTGACAGCTTGTTCAAGATCCAAACGTTCTGAAATATTGCAAGAGTTGCCCTCTGTAAACACAGCTCTAGCCCCTGCCTGTTGTGCTCCTTAACCTCCTCACCTCTCAGTGTTTGTGTCATCTGTCATCATGTACAGTAGTCTACCTGGAGTGGACGTGGCCCATAAACTGCACTGGATACCTGGAGAGACGGTCAGTAGACTTTGTGATAGCGCATATACGCACGCCAACACAAACTAACAGCTCTGTCTGTTGCAGGGCTACATCCCTCACATCATCAGCACCATCTCTGAGTGGTCTCTGGCTCTCTCCTTCGTCAGTTTCTTCCTCACCTACATCAGAGACTTCCAGGTACCTAAGCTCTCCTCCTCACTTCACTCACTCCATCACTTGGACCAGACAGAATATATGTTCAAATCAGACTTTATTTGTCACATGCGCCAAATACACACCTTACTGTGAAATGCTTACTTACAAGCCCTTAACTAACAGTTTAGTTCAAGAAAGAGTTAAGAAAATATTTACCAAATAAGTAATAAATAAATAAAAATAACACAATACAATAACGGGGCTATATACAGGGGGTACCGGTACCGAGTCAATGTGCGGGGGTACAGGTCAGTTGAGGTAATTTCTACATGTAGGTAGGGGTGAAGTGACTATGTATAGATAATAAACAGTGAGTAGCAGCAGTGTACTAAACAAATGGAGGGGGGGGGGGGTCAATGTAATAGTCCGGTGGCCATTTGATTAATTGTTCAGCAGTCTGATGGCTTGGGGGTAGAAGCTGTTAAGGTCCTAGACTTAGTGCTCCAGTACCGCTTCTCGTATGGTAGCATAGAAAATCAAATCAAATCAAATGTATTTATATAGCCCTTCGTACATCAGCTGATATCTCAAAGTGCTGTACAGAAACCCAGCCTAAAACCCCAAACAGCAAGCAATGCAGGTGTAGAAGCACGGTGGCTAGGAAAAACTCCCTAGAAAGGCCAAAACCTAGGAAGAAACCTAGAGAGGAACCAGGCTATGTGGGGTGGCCAGTCCTCTTCTGGCTGTGCCGGGTGGAGATTATAACAGAACATGGCCAAGATGTTCAAATGTTCATAAATGACCAGCATGGTCGAATAATAATAAGGCAGAACAGTTGAAACTGGAGCAGCAGCATGGCCAGGTGGACTGGGGACAGCAAGGAGTCATCATGTCAGGTAGTCCTGGGGCATGATCCTAGGGCTCAGGTCAGTTGAAACTGGAACAGCAGCATGGCCAGGTGGACTGGGGACAGCAAGGAGTCATCATGTCAGGTAGTCCTGGGGCATGGTCCTAGGGCTCAGGTCCTCCGAGAGAGAGAAGGAGAGAATTAGAGAACGCACACTTAGATTCACACAGGACACCGAATAGGACAGGAGAAGTACTCCAGATTTAACAAACTGACCCCAGTCCCCCGACACATAAACTACTGCAGCATAAATACTGGAGGCTGAGACAGTCTATGTCTTGGGTGACTGGAGTCTCTGCCAATTTTTGGGGGCTTTTCCTCTGACACTGCCCATTATATAGGTCCTGGAAGGCAGGAAGCTTGATGTACTGGGCCGTGCGCACTACCCTCAGTAGTGCCTTACTGTCAGATGCCGAGCAATTGCCATACCAGGCAGTGATGCAACCAGTCAGCAGGATGCTCTCGATGGGAACTTGAAACTCAACGTTGTTAATGGGGGCCTGTTCGGCCCGCATTTTCCTGTAGTCCACGATCAGCTCCTTTGTCTTGCTCACATTGAGGGAGAGGTTGCAGTCCTGGCACCACACTGCCAGTTCTCTGACCTCCTCCCTATAGGCCCTCATCGTTGTCGATGATCTGTTCACCACCCAAGGCTGTGTCGTCAGCAAACTTAATGATGGTGTTGGAGTCGTGTTTGGCCACGCAGTCATGGGTGAACAGGAAGTACAGGAGGGGACTAAGTACACACCCCTGAGGGGCCCCAGTGTTGAGGATCAGTGTGGCAGATGTGTTGTTGCCTACCCTTACCACCTGGGGGAGGCTCGTCAAGAAGTCCAGGATCCAGTTGCAGAGGGAGGTGTTTAGTCCTAGGGTCCTTAGCTTAGTGATGAGCTTTGTAGGCACTAAGGTGTTGAACGCTGAGCAGTATTCAATGAACAGCATTCTGACATAGGTGTTCCTTTTGTCCAGGTGAGCTGCAGCAAAATCCTGCGTACCCCATAGCTCTCCAGGGCAGAAGTTGGAGACCATGATTCTAACAACTGTTCTCCGTTTCCCATCTGTAGAAAGTAACGCTGCGGGCAGAGGTGGACCTACAGAGCAATCACCTCTACGATTCTCCACACTACAGCATCACTGCACAGGTCAACCAATCTGAGACCTCCCCACTGATGGCGGGGGGCATCTGAACAGAATAACTCCTAGTGGTGTGGTTGAGTCTAGCTGTAATTATGAACATATTGAATGGAATCAATGAGATAGAATGTTGAGGGTGTAATCAACGAGCACTATTATAAACAGGGTGGGTCGAGCCCTGAAAACTGATTGCCTGAAAGTAGTGGTATATCGGACCGTATACCACAGGTATGACAAAACATGTGTTTTTAGTGCTCAAATTACGTTGGTAAACAGTTTATAATAGCAATATGGCACCTCGGGGGTTTGTGGTATATTGACAATGTACCACGACTAAGGGCTGTATCTAGGCACTCTGCATTTGCCGTGGTATATTGGCTATATACAGCGAACCCCTCGGGCCTTATTGCTTAAATATACCGCTGAAAGACCTAATTCTCAGTGTATATTCCACATGCCCTTTTAAACTGACATTTTGGTTCTTATTAGAAAGTAATTCTATTTTTTATTAAACCTAAAGGGGATCGATCCACTGACAAGACATGTATTTTTTTTCAGTAGTCAGAACACAACTAACCAGTATACTATTCTCTACCAGCCACTCGATGGTGCCAAAGAATCGTCAAGATGTTTGTTTTGACTTTCTTAAATCTAACAATGAGCATTTGTTGCGCTATCTTACGTTTGTCTTTCATGAGAATTGATATCATTAGGTGGTTTACAGCAAGGCACTAATTAACTAGAATATGATTTATTTGCTCTACTTTGCTTTGGGATGCTAAGTTTAGGTTTGGTCATTAGTGAATTATGGATTTTCTTGGGATGCTTTTCTATTAGTTTTTATGTTTCTATTTTCCCCAATGATCATTTCTATTACCCATAAAAAGTCATGTGAATTTCTCTTTCCTGTAGAATGGATACAATATTGGTGAGATGTAAGGAGGTGCTTAGTACAAGATTTTTGGTTATTTGAAGATGTTTGTTTCTACTGAAAGTTTATTTTGTTACAGTATATAAAACATTTCAGCTGGCCACTTTTTGCCACCAGTTTCTATAACCGCCGGGAGGTGTGTGGAGGAGGTATTGCCATCATTGCTGTAAACTGGCCTGAATAATTCCATCAATCGGTTTCATGTTAACCTAATCACCTATGCAGTAACTACATAGAAGCTTTGTTTGTTTCATTCTCATAAGAATGGAAAGCATCACATTCACTGTTGTATATGAAGGCTTTATAACAGAATAAAACCTTTTACTTCTAACGCCGTTATAGATTAAAGCAATAACAAACAAGATAGTTATGACATTTATTGGTATATTGAGTCATTTACATCGTACCATACTATTATACAGTATATATTTAGTCATATTTGATGAGAATGATACACACATCTAATTGTACTTAAACTGAATTGAACAAAAACATTAACACAATGTGTTGTGTTGGTACCATGTTTCATGAGCTCAAATAAAAGATACCAAAATTTTTCCATATGCACAATTATATATTTCTTTACATCCCTGTTAGTGAGTATTTTTATCCTTTGTGAAGATCCAGTTATGACAGAATTCGTACTCGAGCAATGAAGAGCTCTGCAGCAGGGTCTTCAAATTCCTTGGCGTCCATGTTACCCACAGCTGGCTCCGCTCCAGCCATAGCCTGGGCCAGCTTAACGGGTGATATTTTAGTGCTTGCCTCCAGCTAGCGGCTAATCTTTGCATTAACCTCCATATAGGGATTTTTGTTAGTGTAGTGCAGGGTTTCTTCAACTTTTTCAGCCTGGGACCCAAATGACAAATTCTGTATTTTCCTGGGACCCAAGCTTATGAAAACATGCAACAATACATGGAGGTCTATTCTGTGCTCAGTTTTTGACAATACAACCCTAAGGTCATGCTCAGCATGGAGTGTTTCTGTACTTGTTTTTTAAGTATGCCAGAGTTGAGAACCCTGACTCATAGATATGTGGTGACAAACTGGATCAGAATATCTACCGCTTTCTCAGTCAGGCAGGATACCACTTCCTGCTGTAGATGAACAACCCAGAATTGTGTTTTCCTCAAAAAGCATCTTGCTTCACATCAGTTTATTCCCGTTCAGAATAAAAAAAATAAGTGTATTTTAACAGCAATCGTTCCAACCTAGACTTGTTTTCACTAATAAGTTCTACATTAAGATGTTCAGTAGGCCTGATAATGTTTCATCTTCATATGTACTGTTGCTTAGGGTTGCACTAGTTAGCTAGCATGCTTTGGCTAACTTTAGCTAGCTAGCTATTAGCTGTGTACAAGGGGATTGTTTGAAAGAGAAACTCACATCTACTACTATGAGAGTAGTAGATACTAGTACTACAAGTACTCCCTTATTTCTGCTGATCATCACCTGTTATAAAATTACGTCTTGCTAGCTGACTTACCTTTCCACTGTCAAAGCACTGTTTGCTGAAGCATTCTGCCATTTTCTGAAAGAACTCCCTGGGTTTAACTGTCATGCTCAGTGTTGCCAGGGCCACCTCAAATTTCTAGCCCTATGACCCCTGAAAACTCGCACACAAGGCCTGAAAACTAGCCAAAAATATGTTTTCGCAGCAAGAGAGGAGTTGCCACATTTATCCATGAAATCCTTTTTCTATAACGTTATCGAGCGTTAAGGAATACGTCTGGCAACAGAGACAGAAAACGCAAGTATAAATACACAGGGGATAATGGGGAAGATGGGCGACACCTGGTGGGGGGTGGAGACGAGCACAAGGACAGGTGAAACAGATCAGGGCGTGACATGGGCACCTCAGGGGTTTGTGATATTTGGCCAATATACCACACCTCCTCTGGCTTCATTGCTTAAATACCCCCCCCCCCCCCCCCACCCCACCCAGCTGCAGAGACGCTATAGGAATAGAGAATAGAGCAGAACAGGAATATTACTTAGATTTCCATCAACATAAATTGATATTTTACTCTGCTCAAAAACCCCTCAGACAAAACAACACACAAACACAGCACTTGAGAGGAGCAGGGTCAGCTTCAGTGCCTTGCTCAACAGCACAAAGGTAATGAATGGTTTCTGAAGTCAGGGATCTTAAAAACCATCAGTGTATATTATACAGTATGAATGATCAATTGTATATGCTACCTAGAGGGTGTGTGTGTGAGTATAGAGGTGCCCCCCACCTCCACCTGGGCTGTTAGAGCTGCAGGGACCAGCATGGCCACTGGGTCCCCCCCTCCTCCACCAAGGCTGTTAGAGCTGCAGGGACCAGCATGGCCACTGAGCCTCCCACCTCCACCTGGGCTGTTAGAGCTGCAGGGACCAGCATAGGCACTGGGTCCCCCTCCACCTGCACCTGGGCTGTTAGAGCTGCAGGGACCAGCATGGCCATTGTGTCCCCCTCCTCCACCTGGGCTGTTAGAGCTGCAGGGACCAGCATGGCCACTGGGTCCCCCCTCCTCCACCTGGGCTGTTAGAGCTGCAGGGACCAGCATGGCCACTGGGTCCCCCCTCCTCCATGCTGCTGGGGCCCTGTCTGGGTTAGGAGGTCATAGGCCACGAGCACGTTGCTGCTGAAGGCAGATCTGGATACAGACACACGTGTATGTAGACATGCACAGGGACACATGGAAGCACACAAACACAGGACAAGAGCATTGTGTGTTTTCATTGTGAGATAAAATGAGAACATAGAGCTGATGCATTATATGAGTTCCACATCCGTCATTGTCCTAGTTCCATAGCAACTGGCCTGCCTCATCAGGAACTGAAAGTAGACTACTACCCTTTGCCTCATTCTTTTGAAATATTAATATTAAGCAATAATATGTTTGAATATAAATAAAATAAAAATGTGTATTTGTTTAACCTTTATTTAACTAGGCAAGTCAGTTAAGAACACATTCTTATTTACAATGACGGCCTACCAAAAGGCAAAAGGCCTCCTGCGGGGATGGGGGCTGGGATTAAAAATAAAATAAATAAAATAAAAATATAGGACAGAACACACATCACAACAAGACAGATCACACCACATAAAGTGAGACCTAAGATCACAACATGGTAGCAACACAAAAGGACAACAACATGGTAGCAATACAACATGGCAGCAGCACAACATGGTAGCAGCACAAAACAGGGTACAAACATTGTTGGGCACAGACAACAGCACAAAGGGCAAGAATATGAACTTGCTGCTGCACTTCCCCTGGTCTCACTCAGTAACTTTCCATGTACAAAGTTCCTATTCACCTTTCATTGACCCCTAACATAAACTCAGCAAAAAAAGAAATGTCCTCCCACTGTCAACTGTGTTTATTTTCAGCAAGCTTAACATGTGTAAATATTTGTATGAACATAAGATTCAACAACTGAGACATAAACTGAACAAGTTCCACAGACACGTGACTAACATAAATTGAATAATGTGTCCCTGAACAAAGGGGAGGTCAAAATCAAAAGTAACAGTCAGTATCTGGTGTGGCCACTAGCTGCATTAAGTACTGCAGTTCATCTCCTCCTCGTGGACTGCACCAGATTTGCCAGTTCTTGCTGTGAGATGTTACCCCACTATTTCACCAAGGCACCTGCAAGTTCCCAGACATTTCTGGGGGGAATGGCCATAGCCCTCACCCTCCGATCCAACAGGTCCCAGACGTGCTCCATGGAATTGAGATCCGGGCTCTTAGCTGGCCATGGTAGAACACTGACATTCCTCACGAATTCGACCATCACCCCTGGTGAGACAAAACCGCGACTCGTCAGTGAAGAGCACTTTTTCCTGTCTGGTCCAGCAACGGTGGGTTTGTGCCCATAGGCGACGTTGTTGCCGGTGATGTCCGGTGAAGACCTGCCTTACAACAGGCCTACAAGCCCTCAGTCCAGCCTCTCTCAGCCTATTGTGGACAGTCTGAGCACTGATGGAGGAATTGTGCGTTCCTGGTGTAACTCGGGCAGTTGTTGTTGCCATCCTGTACCTGTCCCGCAGGTGTGATGTTCGGATGTACTGATCCTGTGCAGGTGTTGTTACACGTGGTCTGCCACTGCGAGGACAATCAGCTGTCCGGCCTGTCTCCTTGTAGTGCTGTCTTAGGCGTCTCACAGTACAGACATTGCAATTTATTGCCCTGGCCACATCTGCAGTCCTCAAGGTTCCTTGCAGCATCCCTAAGGCACGTTCACTTAGATGAGCTGTGACCCTGGGCTTGTTTCTTTTGGTGTTTTTCAGAGTCAGTAGAAAGGCCTCTTTAGTGTCCTAAGTTTTCATAACTGTGACCATAATTGCCTACCGTCTGTAAGCTGTTAGTGTCTTAACGACCGTTCCACAGGTGTATGTTCATTAATCTTTTATGGTTCATTGAACAAGCATGGGAAACAGTGTTTAAACCCTTTACAATGAAGATCTGTGAAGTTATTTGGATTTTTACAAATTATCTTTGAAAGACAGGGTCCTGAAAAAGGGATGTTTCTTTTTTTGCTGAGTTTACATTTCTTATACATTTAAAGTCATCTATATGTTCTAATATGATGACAGGAATAAGTGTACGTCAAGCCAGAATCCAACAGGTAGAAAAGTGGATGTTTCTCATCTTCATAATTGCATTGATGTCAGTGGAGTCATGTTTGTAACTTACACTATGTTTGACAGCCACAACTCAGGATAGTCAGACAGGGCAGACTACCTCTGTCATTCAACAGGTAAGGCCCAACAACAATATGACCTCAACCACCTTATTAATGAAGCAGTACAACTGATTTGTGAAAGAAAATGCATTAGTCGTACACATCAGACCATGTTTATGGTAGCAATGTAGCAATTACCTATGTTATTAATTGATCTAATGTAAAACAATTCATTAAACTGAGAAATGACATGACCATAATCAGCAGAGTACCTTGTGAGCCACAACTCTGCATGCCTTGTATAATGTTATAACTGCATTACAACAAATGCTTTAGAAATGAGTTGATTGCTTTGTACTCTCTTTGATTGAGCCTCTATAGTAGCTCTATAACTAATATATCTGAATCTACAGTCCGTCTAATCACCCCTTTTTATTCAGACGGCAACAAGAGGAGGTATCAGATTAAGAGAAAAATAGTTGAGGACAAAGCAGCCTTGACAGCTGCTATTGTTCAACTTCACGAGCAGCAGGCAGAGTTTAGGCTCCCCACAGTGGATGAGCTGCTCAACACTGACAACTTTGTGTGGCCATGGGAGAGACTTGGCACCAGTATATGATTGCAGAAGGTATCTATTGTGAATATTTACCTTCAGCGTAGGCTGCAATCATTGCTGTTGTTCTGTTATATATCTCTGTGAGTTTACATCTCACAGGCAACAGCCATCTCAAAAAGGCGATCTTCGACAGACTGATGATGGTGAACAGACTGCAGGAGGAAGAGAGGATCCTGGTGCAGGAGATGAAAAGTTACTGGGGTAGCCTACAAAGACCAACGGAACCCTAGAGGCACTCTCCCTACAGCTGCAAGATCAGAGTAAGTTGAGGTTTATACAATTTTTGGACTGAACTTTTGGTCTTGCTTTACAAATACCCTCCATACTCTTTTGTGTAGTGGAATTGTAAATAATTTACTGCTATACATATGACTTTTAGGCAATGCAGTGGAGTTGTCAGAGGGAGTGAGGAATGGCCTTCTCTGCCACCTGACGAGAAGATTGAGTGAACTGACACAATACCAAGACAACACCTACCACAAGCTGATTTTGATGACTGATGTAGATGAAAACTCAGATGAAGATAGAAGTCCTATTGCTGAGAGCTCAGATGACGACTGCTATGCTTTCTGAAATCATACACCGCCCCTGCCTCTTTCTCTCGGTCTCGCTCTCTCCCGCAGGAGAGGGAGAAAACCACCAACATCTCCCTCGGGAGCAGCCTGCCACCATCTCCCTCGGGAGCAGCCGAGAAATGTAATTTGCCTGTTGATGCACTAGTAGAGAAGGAATGTCTAATTTCAGCACATTTGTTGCCATGTTTCCTCACCTCCTCCGTTTCTTCCGGTCTTAGAATATGGCGACATCATCAGCAACTCAGAATGTTGGTTGAGGACCTTTTTACTGAGGAATGTGGATGTTCTTCATTATATTTTTTTTGTATTTTCTATGCTGCCATGATTGTGATTTTTGTGTAATTGTAAGTTGCAAAAGAGTCCTTGTTCTCAATGGAACTGTTAAAATTAATAAATACATGCATTAAGCACTAACAGCTCTGTGTGATATTCAATTATGATCTTATCTCATCGCTGCAACTCCCCAACTGGCTCGGGAGAGGTGAAGGTCGAGTCATGTGTCCTCCAAAACATGACCCGCCAGACTGCGCTTCTTAACACCCGCTCGCTTAACCCGAAAGCCAGCCGCACCAATGTGTCGGAGGAAACACTGTTCAACTGATGACCGAAGTCAGCCTGCAGGTGCCCGGCCCACCACAAGGAGTCACCCTCCCCTAACCCGGACGTTGCTGGGCCAATTGTGCGCCGCCCAATGGGACTCCCGGTCACGGCTGGTTATGACACAGCCCGCGATCGAACCCGGGTCGACGCCTCAAGCACTGCGATGCAGTGCCTTAGACCACTGCACCACTCGGGAGGGCACAACATCACCTTTCTAATATGTCACTTGCCAAATCTAACAGTAGCCTATCACTCGTTTTTATGTTTGTCTTAAAAATCAGTTAACGGTTGCCCAACCCATATAATTCAGCAGTGCACTGTACACTACACCATAATTTCAAATGGTAGGACATAGAGGCTCTTTCCACGTGTCCTATTGAAGCTTAATGGTTGATGAAGGACAATGATGTTTTATGCCTATTTACAGCAGCATATGAATTAACAGTTGTTTTACCAGAGTTCATTGATGTCAATTGATAGATTCATGGCATTAAAAGAATATAGAATTTTACAGTATAGGTCAAACGTTAGCCTACTATGATAGGCACCTGGCACAACGCTGATTGATATCGGTTAAATGTTATGAGCAGTGAGCCTATCTATTAGTTATGAGCAGTGGATTGGTCTGAACTGTTGCCTAGGTTTTAACTTAGACGATTTGTGTATATAATCCTTTATGACCATATGCACCTCTGATTAATTATGATTGACTATGCGCAAAAGTAAATGGAATTGTTTTCGCACCCACCATGCATCATGTGGATAATGTTCATGTGAGGTCAAATGTGTATATTTTGGGATGTGAGCACTCAAGTCTGTTTGACCAGGCGAGTTTCAGATCAAAACATTGTCAAAAAGCAGTGAAGTGGGAGCATAAACAGTGTGTGGGCCTTCCTGTTTCTTTTCAAGTATTTTTTATTAGCCTAGCACCTACGTTTAAGGACCACAACATTTCCTATAGACGGTATATGCCCACGCCATTGTTGTTGGGGTACGCCCACACCATAACAAACACAGAAACGCTGCTTTTAACATGGTTCATTTAAAAAAATGGGAAGAAAATCTATTTCACTCATATTGTTAATAATTATAGAACATATTTCAAAGAATTCTGAGAACACTGGATAAGTTACTTTAAGTGTCTCTTTGTCTTTAGCACACATTCATTCAACAAGTTGGCATTTGCACAATCAAAATAACAGGAAGCATGGGCGACATAAGATTCTAATTATACGGACAGACAAAGTAGGCCTACTAAACAACACCAAGTAGACAGACAAAAACAACCATACGGCCACTGTAAAGTCTACAAAACATAACTATAGTAGGTCGAACAAAAATGACCAGCTACAGATTCTGATTCATACATGATGTTTGGAGACGTGGAGACTTGTGCCCTGAAACGAGTTTAACAGCCGCTCGTGTCTGTGTCAATCGTATTCTGAAAATTGTCAATATCGGTTAAGATACTTGTTTTGTCCCGAGTACTCGGCACACCCCTAATGTTGACTGAAGAAACTTGACAAAAATCATGTGATCAAAGGTCATGCCGTTTTTGATAAAGTCGCTGCGGTTGCTTCTCACAAACTGCATTATGGGAGGCACAATTTGTCAACCAATCATTAGGGTGTTTTTGATTGGCCACATTCGCGTGGATCTAACTTTTCTGTGATTTCTAAAGCTACAGGGGATACAAATGAAAGTGATGTTTGAGACCTCTCTCTAACCAATTCATTGTACACATGTTATGTTTTCAGTTTGTCAGTGTATGACATGGGGGTATATAGTTCATTTCAACATTTTTATAGAAAAACCTTTAAACAATAGCAGCTATGTTGATCTGAGCTGTGCGGTTGGAAAACCACTACAGTGTACAACATTCGGCTGTCAAATTGGCACCTCCCCCGACATCAAATTCAATTTGCAGATTGGCATTGTTAGGTTTAACACTCGAACACACAACGAGTATCTCAAGTTGAAGGCCGATCGGGGTATTGCAGGCTGCTGGTAGAAACTAAATTATTTGTATAATTCTGTGTGTGATTTTAAAATAAAATTGGTTCAAGGATATACATCTGGTATAATAGAAGCAATTATTGATACCATGATTGAGGAGAATGGCGCCGGAGGGGATGGCTGCTGTTTCACGGGCTCCTAACCAATTGTGCTATTTTTAACATAAGGTTGATGCAACCGCCTTAGTACTGAAAATAGTTTCTGGATATCAGAACAGTGATTACACATGTCGAACTGGACAAACATTTTTTATTTAATTAGTCTGAGGCAAAGGATATAATGTTGCTCCCAGACAAGGCCCAAATCCCCCTCATTTTTCCTTCTTTTCATGTAGAGAAGGGAATACAGGAGTGCAGATCAGGTTGCCTTGTGAGAATTTATTGGCAAGTAGGTAACCCGCCTCTACCATCTGTTCTATTGGCCAACGTGCAATCACTGGAAAATAAACTGGATAAGCTCCGTTCACGACTATCCTACCAACGGGATGTTAAAAAGTGTAATATCTTATGTTTCACTGAGTCGTGGCTGAATGACGACATGGATACAGTTGGCAAGGTTTTCTGTGCATCGGCAGGACAGAACAGCTACATCCGGAAAGACGAGGGGCGGGGGTGTGTCTATTTGTCAATAACAGCTGATGGGCGATATTTAATATTACGGTAGTCTCAAGGTATTGCTTACCTGAGGTAGAGTACGTCATGATAAGCTGTAGACCACACTATCTACCAAGAAAGTTTTTGTATATTTTTCGTAGCCGTCTATTTACCACAATAAACCGACACTGGCACCAAGACTGCACTCAACAAGCTGTATAAGGCCATAAGGCGCTCCAAGTGGCCGGGGACTTTAATGCAGGCAAACTTAAATCCGTTTTACCTAATTTCCACAAGCATTTCATTTGTGCAACCAGAGACAAAATAAAACTCTAGACCACCTTTACTCCACACACAGATGTGCGTACAAAGCTCTCCCTCACCCTCGATTTGGCAAATCTGACTATAATTATATCCTCCTGATTCCTGCTTACAAGAAAAAACTAAAGCAGTAAGTATCAGTGACTCGCTCAATACAGAATTGGCCAGATGACACGGATGCTACACTACAGGACTGTTTTGCTAGCACAGACTGGAATATGTTCCGGAATTCATCCAATAGCATTGAGTATACCACCTCAGTCCCCGGCTAAAATCAATAAGTGCCTCAACCAGAAGCCATGGGTTACAGGCAACATCCGCACCGAGCTAAAGGGTAGAGCTGCTGCTTTCAAGGGACTCTACCCAGACATTTATAACAAAAATCCTGCTATACCCTCAGACGGACCATCAAACAGGCAAAGCATCAATATATCAATATATCAATAAATATTGGACTACAATTGAATCCTACTACACCGGCTCTGACACTTGGATGTGGCAGGGCTTCCAAACTATTAAGGACTAACTGGCAAGTGACTTCACTGACATTTTTAACCTCTCCTTGACCGAGTCTGTATTACCTACATGTTTCAAGCAGACCACCACAGTCTCTGAGCCCAAAAAAGTGAAGGTAACCAGCCTAAATGACTACCGCCCCAAAGCACTCACATCAGTAACCATGAAGTGTTTTGAAAGGCTGGTCATGGCTCACCGTCATCCCGGAAACCCTAGACCCACTCCAATTCGCATACCGCCGCAACAGATCCACAGATGATGCGCTCCACACTGCCCTTTCCCACCAGGACAAAAGGAAGAACTATGTGAGAATGCTATTCATTGACTACAGCTCAGTGTTCAACATAATAGTGCCCACAAAGCTCATCATTAAGCTAAAGACCCTGGGACTAAACACCTCCCTCTGCAACTGGATCCTGAACTTCCTGATGGACCGCCCCCAGGTGGTAAGGGTATGAAACAACACATCTTCCACACTGATCCTCAATACGGGTGCCTCTCAGGGGTGCGTGCTTAGTCTCCACCTGTACTCCCTGTTCACCCACGACGTGGCCAAGCACAACTCCAACACCATCATTAAGTTTAATGATGACAATGGTGGTAGGCCTGATCACCGACAACGATGAGTCAGCCTATTGGGAGGAGGTCAGAGACCTGGCAGTGTGGTGCCAGGACAACAACCTCTCCCTCAAAATAAGCAAGACAAAAGGAGATGATAGTGGACTACAAGAAAAGGAGGGTCGAACACGCCCCCATTCACATCGATGTGGCTGTAGTGGAGCGGGTCGAGAGTTAAGTTCCTTGGTGTCCATATTACCAACAAACTACCATGGTCCAAACATACCAAGAAAGTCTTGAAGATGGCATGACAAAGCCTATTCCCCCTCAGGAGACCAAAAAGATTTGACATGGGTCCCCAGAGCCTCAAAAAGTTCTACAGCTGCACCATCGAGAGCATCCGGACCAGTTGCAACACCGCCTGGTATGGCAACTGCTCGGCATCCGACCGTAAGGCCCTACAGAGGGTAGTGCGTATGGCCCAGCACATCACTGGGGCTAAGCTTCCTGCCACCCAGGACCTATATACTTGGCAGTGTCAGAGGAAGGCCCAAAAATTGTCAAAGAGCCCAGTCAGTCAAGTCATAGACTGTTCTCTCTGCTACCGCAGGCAAGCAGTACCTTAGTGCCAAGTCTAGGTCCAATAGGCTCCTTAACAGCTTCTTACCCTAAGCCATAAGACTGCTGAACAATTAATCAAAATGGCCACACAGACTATTTACATTGACACACCCCCACTTTGTTTTTACACTGCTCATACTCACTGTTTATTATCTATGCATAGTCACTTTACCCCTACCTACATGTACAAATTACCTTGACTAACTTGTACCCCTGCACATTGTACCTGTACCCCCTGTATATAGCCTCATTGTTATTTTGTGTTATATTAAACTATTTTTTACTTTAGTTTATTTAGTAAATATTTTCTTATAACTGCATTGTTGGTTAAGAGCTTGTAAGTAAGCATTTCACGGTAAGATCTACACCTGTTGTATTTGGTGCATGTGACAAATAAAATTTGCTTAGATTTGATTACCTTCATTTCTGGATATAACAGTCTGCAGTACCCTGGTCGGCCTTTAACTTCATTGCTCCAATGAAATGGGGGCAGTCGTTCTCCCCTGCCACAAAAGTATTAAACTGTCAAGAGGAGTAAAACAAGGTTGTCCACTATCGGCATATCTATTTATTATGGCCATTGAAATGTTAGCTATTAAAATCAGAGCCAACAATAATATCAAGGGGTTAAAATCAAAGGTGTCATTGTATGCTGATGATTCATGCTTTCTTTTAGATCCCCAATTTGGATCCCTAAACAGCCTGAGGATCTAGATACTTTTTCTAACCAAATTATGTTGCAGACAATTACATTGATGGAATCTACAACCTGCACTATTAAAAGCTGGTCTACCTCCATTTTTTTTTTTTTTTTACAAAAACATGAATGAAAAACAAATAAGTTAACAAAAATAGTTAAGATTTTGCTACCATGGAAAGGAAAATAACTTTATTTGTGGGACAAATCACCCTGATGAACTCTTTAGTCATATCCCAGTTTACCTATTTGCTTATGGTATTGCCTACACCTAGCAACCTGTTTTTTAAAATTATATTAGCAAAAAATATGACATTTTATATGGAACGGCAAGCCAGACAAAATAAAACGGGCCCATTTATATAGTCAATTTGAAGGGAAGAATTTAAAATATTAAAGCATTAAACATCTCACTAAATGCAGTGATTTACAAGTTATATTTAATTCCATACTGGTTCTGTAGCAGATTAGTAAGAATGTGTCACCCCATGTTCAAGAATGTCCTTTTCCCTTTATTCAGATTACAACCTCACTTTTGTTTTTTCAAAAATGAAATCTCCAAAATATCTTTATTTTTTAAAACAAGCCATAGAAAGTAGTTGAAATTTCAGTTTAATCCACCAGAAAAGACAGAACAAATAACACAACAAATATTGTGGTTAAAGTGAAATATACTAAATTGTTTAAAAAAGATATAATCGTTGTAAATGATAAATAAGACTGGTGGAGTTGTCCAGGTAGACCCATTAGACCCATTGTAGCAGCAATCGACTCTGACATCCAACATTTCTAAATTTGTGGATTACCACATTAAACCGATGGTTGAGAATCTCCCATTTTATGTCAAAGACACTAGTCACATGATCTCATTGATAGAGGGCTTAGGAAGGTTACCAGAGGGCACCCTGCTGGCCACTTTTGATGTGGAGAGCATGTACACTAACATCCGGAGGAGGCTTGCAGGCGCTGCAACACTTCCTTCAGCAGAGACTCTACCCCTGCTCCATCCAATGATTGCATCTTACAACTTACTGAATTGGTATTATCCCATAACTACTTTGTCTTTGAGTCAGACTTTTCCCTTCAAATTCAGAGTGTAGCCATGGGCTCCCCTTTTACCCCAACTATGCAAACCTGTATGTGGGACAATTTGAAGAAGCATTCCTTTATAAAACAGAGACACACCCCTTACTTGATAAAATACTTCTATGGACGAGATACATAGATGATGTCTTTGTGCTCTGGGAAGGAAGTCAGTAGGAACTAAATGAATTCCAAACTCTACTAAACGAGAGCTTTGAATATCTCATTCACCATGCAGACTGATAAGAGAAAAATAAACTACGTGGATTTATGGATTATCAAAGAGAATGATGCATTACACACAGACTTGCACACAAAGCCCACAGATCGCAATACCTGGCTATGTGCGCATAGTATGCATCCCCTTCCCCTCAAGAATGGTCTACTATATTGCCAGTTATGCAGTTAAACTAATCTGTGGCCACCAGTCAGATTTTGAAAGCAATGCTAAAAGAATGACAGATAAATTCAAAATGAGAGGCTACAAGGACAAAACTCTTGATGCTGCAATGATGAAAATATCTAAAAAACCAAGAGGAATGACAAAAAACTCAACCAAAGAAGAAAAACAACGCATCCATCTTTTGCACTAAGTGCACCAAGGGTTCGGAGAAAATGAAAGGAATCCTGAAAAAGCACGGGATATTCTGCAATCTGACAAAAAACTGCACACCTCTTCAAGAAACCCCCACAAGTGGTCTATAAGCGTGGACACAATATTGGAGCTAGTTTCGTGAGATCTGACATGCCCTCTGAGCCCACCAAATGGGAACTACAAATGTGGCTCATGCACACAGTGCAATAGCATTATAAAAAAGTATTTCTTCAGACACCCACATACAGGTCGAAAGATCCCTGTTAGGGGTATCATCTCATGCAAGACCAAGGGAGTAATCTATTTCATCACCTGTTCATGTGGAAAAGCCTACGTAGGACAAACGAAAAGACAATTAAAACAACACATAGCTGAACACCGCAGCTCAATCAGGTGTAAAAACATTGACTATCCAGTAGCAGCTCATTCTGTTGAAGGTAACCATCCCATCTCCTCCCTCAAGTACACAGGCATTGAGCATGTTGCTCTACCAAGGAGAGGAGGTAACATCGAGATCCTACTACTACAAAGGGAGGCTTACTAGATATCCTATCTAAAAACATTGACCCCTAGTGGTCTGAATATTGACTTTGATCTCAGGCCCTTATGGACAAATTTTCCTTCATGAGCTAGTCTTGTAAATTGAACAAATATTTTTTCAGCTTATTATCGTACACCTAATATGTTCCCCCTGTTGATGCCCATTATATATTAAGGTCGAACCAAAAGATTACATGTAACAAAAATGAAATTGAATGAAATAAAAATGCATGTTGATGCTAATATGTACAATATTCTATTATGTTTCTATATGATAATAGTGTAATATATTTAATATGCCATATAGTATTTTGTAACCGTTTCACTAGTTCATTTGAATTGACTTAATCATTATGACACCTCTCACTATTGTCATTGGTTACACTAATTGCACTGTTTGTCTACCTGGTTCAAGTATTCATGAAATTACCCTGAGGAAGGCACAGAGATGCCGAAACGTTGATAAATACCCATTATATTGCTGAGAGTTTATACATGAGTGTGAGACTTACTTTATTTTTTACACATTTTTACCCCCCCCCAAAAAAAACATGGAAATGTCCACTCTACCCAAAAATACAACCAACTAAATCCAGCATTACTGCAAAAATGGAAGAGGCAAGTGGAAGTGGGAAAAGGTAAGGAACTTGGCTGTTTACCCTGCATTAAAGACCAACATTGGTTAAAGACAATTCTGATTTTCAAAAAAGTATATCACTTGTATTTAAGAACCAAAACAAGGAACAACTGTGCCATATACAGTAACAGTCAAAAGTTGACATATCTACTCATTCCAGGATTTCTTTATTTTTACTATTTTCTACATTGTAGAATAGTGAAGACATCAAAACTATGAAATAATCATGTAGTAACAAAAAAAGTTAAACAAATCTAAATATATATTTGAGATTCTTCAAAGTAGCCACCCTTTGCCTTGATGACAGCTTTGCACACTCTTGGCATTCTCTCAACTAGCTTCATCTGGAATGCTTTTCGAACAGTCTTGAAGGAGTTCCCACATATGCTGAGCACTTGTTGGCTGCTCTTGCTTTACTCTGAGGTCCAACTATTCCCAAACCATTTCTATTGGGTTGAGGTCAGGTGATTGTGGAGGCCAAGTCATCTGATGCAGCAGTCCATCACTCTCCTTGGTAAAATAGTCCTTACACAGCCTGGTGATGTGTTTTTGGTAATTGTCCTGTTGAAAAACAAAATGATATTCACATTAAGTGCAAACCAGATGGGATGGCATATCGCTGTAGAATGCTGTGGTACCCATGCTGGTTAAGTGTGCCTTGAAATCTAAATAAATCACTGATAGTGTCACCAGCAAAGGACCCCCACACCATCACACCACCATCACATGCTTCACGCTCTATCAGCAGGACAGAACAGCAGCCTCTGGTAAGACACGGGGTGAGGGCCTATGCATATCTGTAAACAATAGCTGGTGCATGATATCTAAGGAAGTCTCAAGGTTTTGCTCACCTGAGGTAAAGTATCTCATGATAAGCTGTTGACCACACCATCTACCTAGAGTTTATCTGTATTTTTCGTAGCTGTCTACAAACCACCACAGACCGAGGCTGGAACTAAAACCTCACTCAATGAGCTGTATTCCGCTATAAGCAAACAGGAAAACGCTACCAGAGGTGGCGCTCCTAGTGGCGGCGCTCCTAGCGACACCAGGATGCTGCCTTCTAGGCAGAGTCCCTCTGTCCAGTGTCTGTTCTTTCGCTCATCTTAATCTTTTCTTTTTATTGGCCAGTCTGAGATATGGCTTTTTCTTTGCAACTCTGCCTAGAAGGCTAGCATCCCAGAGTCGCCTCTTCACTGTTGACGTTGAGACTGGTGTTTTGCGGGTACTATTTAATGAAGCTGCCAGTTGAGGACTTGTGAGGCGTCTGTTTCTTAAATGAGAAACTCTAATGTACTTGTCCTCTTGCTTATTTGTGCACCAGGGCCTCCCACTCCTCTTTCTATTCTGGTTAGCGCTGTTCTGTGAAGGGAGTATTACACAGCGTTGTACGAGATCTTCAGTTTCTTGGCAATTTCTCGCATGGAATAGCCTTCATTTCTCAGAACAAGAATAGATTGATGAGTTTCAGAAGAAAGTTATTTGTTTCTGGACATTTTGAGCCTGTAATCGAACCCACAAATGCGGATGCTCCACATACTCAACTAGTCTAAAGGCCGATTTATTGCTTCTTTAATGAAGACAACCGTTTTCAGCTGTGCTAACATAATTGCAAAAGGCTTTTCTAATGATCAATTTGCCTTTTAAAATGGTACACTTAGATTAGTTAACACAACGTGCCATTGGAACACAGGAGTGATTGTTGCTGATAATGGGCCTCTGTACGCCTATGTATTCCATTATTTTTTTTTTTGCCATTTCCAGCTACAATAGTCATTTACAACATTAACAATGTCAACACTGTTTCTGATCAATTTGATGTTATTTTAGATGGACAAATTGTTTTTGCTTTTCTTTAAAAAACAAGGACATTTCTAAGTGACCAAATTTGGAATGGTAGTGTAGGTCCCAGAGGCTTCTAAACAGCTTCTATCCCCAAGCCATAAGATTCCTGAATAGCTGTCACGCCTTGGCCTTAGTTATCTTTGTTTTCTTCATTATTTTGGTTTGGTCAGGGTGTGACATGGGGGATTTATGTGTTTTAGCCTGGTCTAGGGGTTTTGTATGTTTCCTTTCTAGGTAGTTTTGTATGTCTATGGTTGCCTAGATTGGTTCTCAATTAGAGGCAGCTGTCTGTCGTTGTCTCTGATTGGGAACCATATTTAGGCAGCCATGTTTTTGGGGTATTTTGTGGGTGATTGTCTTCTGTCTTTGTGTTTATGCACCAGATAGGACTGTTTTGGTTTTCACTTTTGTATTTTGTAGTGTTCATGTTTATCATCTATATTAAAGATGTTCAACACTAACCACGCTGCATTTTGGTTCTCCTCTCCTTCAGCGGAAGAAAAACATTACAATAGCTAATCAAATGGCTACCCAGACTATTTGTATTGCCTCCCCCCTCATGCTGCTGCTACTCTCGGTTATTATCTATGCACAGACACTTTAATAACTACCTCATGTACATAATTACCTTGACACAGGTACCCCCTATATACAGTCACGCTATTTGCAACGGCCGTTGTTGGTGGAAGAAGAGGAGGACCAATGCGCAGCAAGTGTCCATATTGATAATTTATTATCATGAACACAAAATAACGAGACCGAAACAGTCCTGAACGGTGAATACAATAAAACACTGAACAGAAAATAATCACCCACAACTCAAAGGTGAAACCAGGCTACCTAAGTATGGTTCTCAATCAGGGACAACGATTGACAGCTGCCTCTGATTGAGAACCATACCAGGCAAAACACAGAAATCCCAAATTATAGAAAAAAGAACAGACTGCCCACACCAACTCACGCCCTGACCATACTAAAACAAAGACAAAACAAAGGAACTAAGGTCAGAACGTGACACTATTGTTATTTACATCTTTAATTATTTGTTATTCTTATCTCTTACTTTTTTGGGGGGGGATTTTCTTAGAACTGCATTGTTGTTTAAGGGCTTCTAAGTAAACATTTCACTGTAATTTCACGTTGTTGTATTCGGCGCATGTGACAAATACAATTTGAAATATATTTTATATTTGAGATTCTTCAAAGTAGCCACCCTTTGCCTTGATGACAGCTCTGCACACTCTTGGCATTCTCTCAACCAGCTTCACCTGGAATGCTTTTCCAACTCATCCCAAACCCTCTCAATTGGGTCCTGTTGAAAAACAAAATGATAGTCCCACTAAGCGCAAACCTGGATGGGATGGCGTATCGCTGCAGAATGCGGTCGTAGCCATGCTGGTTAAGTGTGCCTTGAATTCTGAATAAATCACAGACAGTGTCACCAGCAAAGCAACTCAACACCATCACACCTCCTCATCCATGCTTCACAGTGGGAACCACACATGCAGAGATCATCCGTTCACCTACAATGCGTCTCACAAAGACACGGTGGTTGGAACCAAAAATCTCAAATTGGACTCCTCAGACCAAAAAGGACAGATTTTCACCAGTCTAATGTCCATTGCTCGTGTTTCTTGGCCCAAGCAAGTCTCTTCTTATTGGTGTCCTGTAGTAGTGGTTACTTTGCAGCAATTCGACCATGACGGCCTGATTCACTCCATCTTCTCTGAACAGTTGATGTTGATATGGGTCAGTTAATAATTTATTTGGGCTGCAATATCTGAGGCTGATAACTCTAATGAACTTATCCTCTGCAGCAGAGGCAACTCTGGGTCTTCCTTTCCTGTGGCGGTCCTCATGAGAGCCAGTTTCATCATAGAGCTTGATGGTTTTTGCAAATGCACTTGGAGAAACTTTCAAAGTTCTTGACATTTTCCAAATTGACTGACCTTCATGTCTTAATGTAATGATGGAATGTTGTTTCTCTTTACTTATTTGAGCTGTTCTTGCCATAATATGGACTTATTTGACCAAATAGTGCTATCTTCTGTATACCATCTCTACATTGTTACAACACAACTGATTGGCTCAAACGCATTAAGGAAAGAAATTCCACAAATTAAGACACACCTGTTAATTGAAATGCATTCCAGGTGACTACCTCATGAAGCTGGTTGAGTGAATGCCAAGAGTGTGCAAAGCTGTCACCAAGGCAAAGGGTGGCTACTTTGAAGAATCTCAAATATATATTTTGATTTGTTTAACACTTGTTTGGGTTACTAGATTATTCCATGTGTGTTATTTCATAGTTTTGATGTATTCACTATTATTAGAAAATAGTAAAAAATCATGAAATGAATAGGTGTGTTCAAACTTTTGACTAGTACTATGCATGTATGTATGTACGTACGTATGTATGTATGTATGTATGTATGTATGCAAATATATATTGGGGATTGGAAATTATGCAGAGAATTACATTGATGGAATCTACTTTCTAGCCGCACTATTAAATCTGATCCACCCCCCAACAAATGTTATGAAATCCTATACTGTCACCCTCAGCCAGCATCACAACTGTATACAACTATTTGACATTGTACACTGTGTTATATAATTGTAAAAAATGTATTTATTCCTCGTGTCACTATTTCTATTTTAAATATTTTTTTATTTAATATTTGTATTTCACCTTTATTTAACCAGGTAGGCTAGTTGAGAACAAGTTCTCATTTACAACTGCGACCTGGCCAAGATAAAGCATAGCAGTGTGAACAGACAACAACACAGAGTTACACATGGAGTAAACAATAAACAAGTCAATAACATAGAAGAAAAAAAGAAAAATAATCTATATACACTGTGTGCAAAAGGCATGAGGAGGTAGGCAATAAATAGGCATGAGCAGTGAATAATTACAATTTAGCAGATTAACACTGGAGTGATAAATGATCAGATGAACATGTGCAGGTAGAGATACTGGTGTGCAAAAGAGCAGAAAAGTAAGTAAAATAAAAACAGTATGGGGATGAGGTAGGTAAATTGGGTGGGCTATATACCGATGGACTATGTACAGCTGCAGTGATCGGTTAGCTGCTCAGATAGCAGATGTTTAAAGTTGGTGAGGAAGATAAAAATCTCCAACTTCAGAGATTTTTGCAATTCGTTCCAGTCGCAGGCAGCAGAGAACTGGAAGGAAAGGCGGCCAAATGAGATTTTGGCATAGGGATGATCAGTGAGATACACCTGCTGGAGCGCGTGCTACGGGTGGGTGTTGCCATCGTGACCAGTGAACTGATTTAACTCTGTATCGTTGAAAAAGGATACGTAAGCATTTCACTGTTGGTCTATACCTGTTGTTTTAAGAAGCATGTGACAAATAAGTTGTTCATTTTGTCTGAAGATGCCTACATTTACACCACAAGCCCTCTCACCTCTCATTGCTTTCTCTTTCTTCTTACTCTCTTGGTACTCCGCAATTTTTTTGTGGAAGAATCCTACATTTAAAAAAAAAAACAAGACAGGTGAAAAGCAAATTAATCATTGCTAGGTGGTAAGTGAATATACATCTATGAAAAATGTTTTTAAAGTTAACCACACATCTATCTTTGGAAGTACAAAGTTATATTGTATTCTACTACATTCTTTTCTGTCAGATAGTGATGCGGTCAGACCTTCCTGTGTGGGCCGTCTCTCCACTTCCTGTATGAAGATGTCAAACATCTGTGTCTGGATAAAACGCTTGACAAAATGTTGGCTGGCCTTGTGCTCGGAGGCCTTGCAGAAGCTCTTCTTCTGGAACACCCCGGGCTGCCTACCGCTGCTGCCTTTGACATGGGAGGAGAAGTGACCCACCGTCTTCACAAAGAAGGAGAGGAAGGCCTCCGAGACCACCTTGTTTAACTCCTCTGAGGCTAGACACAAAACACAGAGTGAAGAGAATACAGACGTTTCAGTCAGGATGCTGAGGAAGTGTCTATAAAAACACATGTTGGAAGTCCTCCGACAACACGCCTCTACTATGTTCTGAGGCTGGACAAAACACGACGTGAACAGAAGATTCAGTCAGTTTTAAAGTATTGTCTGCTATAAGACATCCTATGATGCTGACACAATCATAGGTTGGAAAGAGCATTTCGTATTATTCTGTTCGTAAATACCGTATACTCCATTTAGAATGATATGTTACGTTTCGTATGGTATGTATTAATTTGAGGATGTCCATCACCCATTTTGTATGATGTTACCCATTACAATTTGTACAATATGTTACGAATTTGTAAAACGTATTATATGTTACGAATTCTAGCTAGGTGGCTAACGTTAGCTAGGCTAGGGGTTAGGGTTAAGTTTAGGAGTTAGGTTAAAGGGTTAGGTGAAGGGTGAGCTAACATGCTAAGTAGTTCCAAAGTAGCTAAAAAGTTATTAAAAAATGACAAATTAGCTAAAGTTGTCCATGATGAGATTGAACTCGCAACTTTTGGGTTACTTTTGGGTTTCATTTTTGCCTTAAGTAACCATCCGTCCTCTGAAACCATAGCAAATGTAACATTTCAAACTAAAGAGTGTCACGGATTTACATACAGAATAACACAAAATGCTCTGAGACCAGGTTGCTGGATCAACTTAGGCATTGCAGTACTAGAGGTCGACCGATTAATTGGAATGGCCGATTAATTAGGGCCCATTTCAAGTTTTCATAACAATTGTAAATCTATTTTTGGACACCGATTTGGCCGTTTATTTATTAATATTTTTTTTTACACCTTTATTTAACTAGGCTAGTCAGTTAAGAACACATTCTTATTTTCAATGACGGCCTAGGAACGGTGGGTTAACTGCCATGTTCAGGGGCAGAACGACAGATTTTTACCTTGTCAGATCGGGAATTCAATCTTGCAACCTTACGGTTAACTAGTCCAACGCTCTAACCACCTGCCTCACATTGCACTCCACGAGGAGCCTGCCTGTTACGCGAATGCAGTAAGAAGCCACGGTAAGTTGCTAGCTAGCATTAAACTTATCTTATAAAAAAACAAATCAATCATAATCACTAGTTAACTACACACGGTTGATGATATTACTAGTTTATCTAGCGTGTCCTGCGTTGCATATAATCGATGCGTTGCGTATTCGCGAAACAGGACTGTCGTTGTTCCAAAGTGTACCTAACCATAAACATCAATGCCTTTCTTAAAATCAATACACAAGTATATATTTTTAAACCTGCATATTTAGTTAATATTGCCTGCTAACATGAATTTCTTTTAACTAGGAAAATTGTGTCACTTCTCTTGCAACAGAGTCAGGGTATATGCAGCAGTTTGGGCCGCCTGGCTCGTTGCGAACTGTGTGAAGACTATTTCTTCCTAACAAAGACAGCCAACTTCGCCAAACGGGGGATGATTTAACAAAAGCGCATTTGCAAAAAAAGCACAATCGTTGCACGAATGTACCTAACCATAAACATCAATGCCTTTCTTAAAATCAATACACAGAAGTATATATTTTTAAACCTGCATATTTAGCTAAAAGAAATCCAGGTTAGCAGGAAATATTAACCAGGTGAAATTGTGTCACTTCTCTTGCCTTCATTGCACGCAGTCAGGGTATATGCAACAGTTTTGGCCGCCTGGCTCATTGCGAACTCATTTGCCCGAATTTTACGTAATTATGTCATAACATTGAAGGTTGTGCAATGTAACAGGAATATTTAGACTTATGGATGCCACCCGTTAGATAAAATACGGAACGGTTCCGTATTTCACTGAAAAAATAAACGTTTTGTTTTCGAGATGATAGTTTTCCGGATTCGACCATATTAATGACCTAAGGCTCGTATTTCTGTGTGTTATTATGTTATAATTAAGTCTATGATTTGATAAAGCAGTCTGTCTGAGCGATGGTAGGCACCAGCAGGCTCGTAAGCATTCATTCAAACAGCACTTTCGTGCGTTTTGCCAGCAGCTCTTCGCAATGCTTCAAGCATTGCACTGTTTATGACTTCAAGCCTATCAACTCCCGAGATTAGGCTGGATGTGAAATGGCTAGCTAGTTTACATTTTTTTTTTTTACCTTTATTTAACTAGGCAAGTCAGTTAAGAACAAATTCTTATTTTCAATGACGGCCTAGGAACAGTGGGTTAACTACCTGTTCAGGGGCAGAACGACAGATTTGTACCTTGTCAACTCGGGGATTTGAACTTGCAACCTTCCGGTTACTAGTCCAACGCTCTAACCACTAGGCTACCCTGCCGCGGGGTGCGTGCTAATAGCGTTTCAAACGCCACTTGCTCTAAGACTTGGAGTAGTTGTTCCCCTGGCTCTGCATGGGTAATGCTGCTTCGAGGGTGGCTGTTGTCGATGTGTTCCTGGTTCGAGCCCAGGTATGAGCGAGGAGAGGCACGGAAGCTATACTGTTACACTGGCAATACTAAAGTGACTATAAGAACATCCAATAGTCAAAGGTATATGAAATACAAATGGTATAGAGAGAAATAGTCATATATTAAATAACTACAACCTAAAACTTCTTACCTGGGAATTTTGAAGACTCATGTTAAAAGGAACCATCTATTGCAGGATAAATCAATCTAAACGTTTACATAGCTGGCCATATATGGATGTTATGTTTTACTTTATGGGTTGGTTGTGTAGGCTTCATCTAACCCATCGCTTTCTACTACATATAGTAATATCTTTACATTAATATGATTTATAAGTCCAAAAATGGATATAGCAACTACAGATTGCCCATTTTAAGTCTATCAAAAGTGTGCAAGTTTGAGCATGTGTCCATTAGGCCTAAGAATTTATTTGTTTTTCATCATCATGAATTAGATTGAGCAATAAAAGCCCCACTTTTATTCCATAGGCTGGGATCTGCCCTATGCAGCTGTTATTCCATAGGCTGGGATCTGCCCTATGCAGCTGTTATTCCATAGGCTGGGATCTGCCCTATGCAGCTGTTATTCCATAGGCTGGGATCTGCCCTATGCAGCTGTTATTCCATAGGCTGGGATCTGCCCTATGCAGCTGTTGAGCGCACTGGCTGTCCACTGGTTTCAAAAACAATGATTGATAAACAGCTTAAACTTCTTGAATTCAACCATTATTGGGTTCAAATACACATTTAGAGTTCTGAACAGCCATCCACAACAACCATAATCCGTAAGGCGCAAATAGCTAAATCAGAGAATAGCAGTGTGATTCACAACAATGCGCTATGTAGATATCAATAATAAGTGATATCCGTATCGCCATAGATGACACCACTGCTCTCATCCTTACCGCCAAGCGTTTTTTCAGGTTGGAAAATCTTTGGATGACATCAGTCGCAACATTGGAAGACATAGCTGTAGCCCACAAAAGCCTATTCCTGCTCTTTTCCCGCGATCCATCATACACATTTGGTGTGTCATCATAGTGGTCTCTGACTTGTGGTCAGACATGCTCAGGTGGAACAAAAAACTTTTTTCAGTGCTGATTTGAATGTCATTGAGACCCCCCCACACAAACATCCTTTCTGAATTTAAAAAGGAATCTAGTTTTTCCAAAGAATCTGTAATCTGATTACAATATTATTTCTGGTACAGTAACTGATTAGATACCGTCTTTCTGTAATCCCTTACAAATCCATTACTTCAACCCTGTGCGAGATATGTATATTTCTATTACAGCAATCATGAAGCCCATTTCGTTGCACATCCATATTCTTTTTCACTCATTCTTCACAGAGGATCTCAGTTCTATTATTGGGTTTGTATGGACCGTGACGCTAACTTATATGGTTCGATCTGTCAGTCTTAGCTGAAATCGAATTAAAGTCTGAGTTATTTAAGGGCTCGATAGTGTTTGCCAGCTAAGAGTACTTGTGAACCAAGCGCAAACCGATTTTACCTGTAGCACGGAAATGTCGGCAGTCAGAGGTCAACAGCGCGCTGAACGATCGGTAGACGAACGGGAGATCCTTATTTGGTGTGACCTGTGAGACCCTTAACTGTTTACTGGAACCTCTTAAAAAGCCATTTCAGCCCAATAAACAAGAGTGAAATCCCTGGATGTGTTGACAGTACAAATTCCCTCAGATTGTGTTTGGCCCTAGTCATCGGTTATCTACGTCGTCATAACAAAATGGAGGACGGGTCCACTCACTGGAGTTGTCTCTTCTGCAACACAAGGCCTGGAGAAGCTCCTCCTGTAGTTTCTCTGGTAGGATGGTGCTCTCGTCTCCTATCTGTGCCAGAGAGAGAGGATACACACACAGACAGGAACCTGAGAGGTTGTTGTCAGACCAGCGGTAATGTTTAGGTATTTCTGAGAACACACACACATTTGGCCAGAGAGAGAGAAAAACATTGAATAGAACTGGTCTGAACTGCACAGACACACACACACACACACACACAGAATACAAAATGAGAATCATGTGGGGAGGAGTGATACTAGTTTACTGATATGATTGTGTTATGATTATTTCTGTATGTTTGTTTCTGAACCCGAGGGGGGAAATACGTGCAATACTTACACAGGTTATGAAGGTTCTCTCTGCTCCTTCTGTCAGATCCACAATGAGCATCTGTTTGTAAGACAGAATAACACACATTAAGACAGATCTGCATGTGTGGGGAGAGAGAGAGGACACACACACACAAATAAATAGACAAACATAAATCTTCAGGTTGGAGATAACCAGCGAGTGTGCGTGTTTTCCATAGACTGTAATCCTGTTAGTAGTTGCTTAACGAGTGTCACTGGATAGCTTCCATCTGCAGCCTGTAACACAGTGTAGAGGCCAGAATGCCTTAACCCAAACACACCAGTAAACAGACAGTAAAACAACTGATTGTTCACGGCACTCAACAACTGCCCTTAAAAGGCATACTTCAGCATCTACTTCCCCAGAGTCAGATGAACCCACGGATAACATTTTTATATCTCTGCGTGTAGTTTGAAGGAAGTAGCTAGCGTTAGCACAATGATTGGAAGGTTATGGTAACTGCTAGCATGCTAGTAGATCCCATAGATTTCCAGTCACTGTGCTAACTTTGGTTAGCATTGGCTCACGAAACAACCTCTAAATTTGTTCATATTAGACATAAAAATGGTATTAATGAGTTCCTCTGACTCTGGGGAGGTAGATAAAGGGTTTCATTGCCAAAATCCCAAAGCATCCCTTGAAACTTATTGGGAAAAATAAAAATGGCAATTCTGGCTTTTTTCCCCAACAAACAACTCATAATCACAGTGTTTTTTTTAAGCTGACATATACACAAACACATTATTCTGCTCTGCCAGACACAGAACACACACTCACATCGCTCTGGTCGGTGACATCATCCAGTTTGCTCCTTTGGACACCAAGTAGGTAGGGAGTGGGTGCCATGACGACATCAATCAGCACTGAGGGAACGATGGAGATGAAGGTGTGTTGCCATGTGAATGGGTAGAGCAGCGCCGCAACTGCATGCAGCACCTGAGACAGGGTACTGTAGGAGGGGAAGCATGTACAAACTTCACACCCATTCAACATGCAGACAACAGGCCTGCCCATGTCCCAGACAACCCAGGCTCAGTGATGTCCTTTTTGGGGTTAGGATTAGGGTAGATGTTAGGGTTGTACCTGAGTTCTTCAGCCATGAAGATGATTCGTCGTTCAAGCACGGTGGACGCAAACACCTTCAGCACCTCCTCATTTGTGAGACAGTGGAACAGTGTCCGGAAATCCACATGCTCCAACCATGAGTCCAACGGCCTCGTCAAACTGATGATCTGGAGACGCACAGGCCAGGGGCAGAGCGACAGCAGGTCTTCAGTGTGTGTATACATTTGTGTGTCTGTATCTTAGTGCCGTAATCTAGGATGAAGGTCCTGATCCTAACGCTTTACCTGAAGCTCTCCCGCACTCTGTTTGTGCCATTGTGTGTGTGCACATGTGCTAGGGTGTGTGTGTCAAGGCAATTATAGTAAACTAAAACGAATCATGAAAAAACAATTTAGTCAAAATCAGGGGGGTAAAAATCAAATGGGGTTGTGATGGAAAATGTTCTGTTTGTGCTTTTCTAATAACCAATTTCTGTGTTCATGCAAGTGCCTGACTATCAGTATCTGCAATTTAATGAAAAAATCTCATTTTCAAGGTCTCAGCTTGGAGAGAAGAAGCCTTGTGAGGTATTGGTCTATCACATGCATGAACCTAACTTTAATGATGAATGATGACTAAGCTAAATCATGCCTTTGTAACATGCCTGTAAACAGTATATAAGAGATCTAACGAGACTGCCCCAATAGAGCTCCTGACAGACGTGTACTATGGTGCATCAAGTTTGTTGGAACCTCTCCAGTTAAATTAACAGTTAAGATCTACTTCCAAGTGTCCCTGTGTATAAAAAAATGTCTAATGGGGTTTTCAACCTTCTGAATCTGGCAGGTCACATTGAGACTGTGTTACGGATACAGGTATCCTGTGTGTGTGTGTATGTATCCTGTGTTGTTTTCTCTCCTTCTCCCCTCACAGGTGAAAATCATCACTCCCCAATCAGTCAACAATCAATCATCAATCAGAAGACACACCTCCTCCTGTTTCCTACCCTATCACAGTTCCTTTCCCTTGGTTTAAAAACCCTGTCAGTTGTTTGCTCTAGAGCTCAATCTCTCTGTAAATGCCATGTCTGTAGCCCCATAGCACTTTTTCATCACCTGTGAGTATTGTTATGGTGTTTGTTTGTTTGCTGGTGGGAAAAGGGGAAACCAAGACAAGTCGCCCATGGGCATACACTACCCGTAGGTAGACTTTGTTAAATACACTAGTTAGAACTGGGCGGACCACCCACTGTATTTTTGGTTAGTTAGTTAGCTATTGTTAAAGTAGGCTAGTCTAGCTTATGGGTGTTTTTGAATACTTATTGTTTCTTTCCTTGGGTCCAGCTCAGCCCCTTTTTCCTGCTCCCCCCCCATTACCGTGTGTTTACAAATAAACCTTGAGTTTGACGGTAGATTTCAGTTGTCGTGGTTATTTCGTTCTCACTTTTTTACTTTGTTACAATTATAATTTGCATGAGTTATGTTACGGGTCTCATTACCATCCCCCCTAGACTGTCGGGCCAAAAGGGATTCGTAACAGACTGATTTTAGATCATAAAAAAAAAAAAAAAGGTAGACTGTTTCCATGGGCAATGCCACAGATATTGGGTGTGTTAGGGTGGTAAGGTTACAGCAGCAGACTATATGCAAAAGTCAAGGAGTGAAATTGGAGGAGGTGCATCGGCGATTGCCGAAAGTCGGACACTAATGTGGTTTTCCTCCACTGCTCCCAGGCATTTGCTACTTTCTGTCACTAACACTAAAACTAAACAATTGAAATGTTTTTATAAAACTTTAAATAAATTAAATCTAGTAAAGGGGATCTGAAAACTAATAGAAATAAAAACAAATATAAAAAAACATTTTAACAACCTTGGTGTGTGTGTGTGAACCATAGCCTGGTTCCTTTAAGTTTCTTCCTAGGTTTTGGCGTTTCTAGGGAGTTTTTTCCTAGCCACCGTGCTTCTACACCTGCATTGCTTGCTGTTTGGGGTTTTAGGCTGGGTTTCTGTACAGCACTTTGAGACATCAGCTGATGTACGAAGGGCTATATAAATACATTTGATTTTAATTTGATTTGTGTGTGTATCGATACTCCATACCTCTGTTCCAGACTCTGGAATGAAGCTCTTGATCTTGACAGTGTTTCCAGGAGCAGGGAACGGCGCCTCCCTCAGGCTTTGCATGAATGGATAGATCATCGCCATAGAGATCTGCCGGCGCTTCTCCACCTCATCAAAGATCTGAAGCACACATATAGAATTATAAATCACCATTAAAACCATAGTATCGCTCTGTTGCGGGAAGACAGGCCTCCATGACTCACCCGGCTCCAGGATAGATTTTGACTCTTCAAACATACCAGAGTCGCTATATGCGATCCCTGACTCTGCTTCTGGTATGCAAGCTATTTTAATTAGTTCCCCGCATCCAGTGCAGGCGAGAGGGATTGCTAATTGCGCTACCGAACTGCCCCTAATCAAAACGAAACAAAACGGCCTAAACCCAGCCGTCAGAAAACACAAATTTAACTTTTTTCAATGTGTCAATCACTCTCGAGTCATCTGGGACCCACGAGCTAAGCCCAAGGGACTACTAGGGGGGCACTTGAACATTCGTAGTGTCATTCCAAAAAGTGATCAAATTCAACATCTACTCAGACTCCAACCTTGACTTTCTCTGCCTCTCAGAGACATGGCTCCATAAACACTCTCCATATGCTGCTTTGATTGTGCCTGGCTACAATGTTTTCAGGAGAGACAGGATTGAAGGAAGAGGAGGGGGTGTGAGGGGGTGTGATGATTTACATTAAAGAACATATCCGATGTAAACAAACTGAGTGGTCATGTGATAATGAACTAGAATGTATCGGCCTGAACGTTACACTGTCTCCCCAAATGTCTTTTACCCTCATTGGAATGTATAGACCACCTTCCACCACCTTGTTTTTTGATCAGTTTAATACCATGCTTAGGGAATGTGATTTTGGGAAAGAGGTCATCTTAATGGGAGATTTTAACATGAATAATGATGAGTGTTGTAGGAAAACCCTCAAACGGATCACTAATACCTTTGACCTTACACAGCTAGTTAAAGGGCCAACCAGGGTGACTTGTTGCTCTAAAACACAGATTGATTTGGTGTTCAGTAATAAACCAGAGAGAGTGACTAAATCATTCAATATGGTTACTGGGCTGTCTGATCATAATCTGACACTTATAGCCAGAAAGCTGTCTAAGAGCAGGTTTAACCTCTCTACTGTTAGAAAGCCGGATCAACTCAGAATACCTAAGAGTGAATTAAACTATTTTGAAAAAGCAATTAAGGGAATAAACTGGAATGATCTCTTGTCCTATACAGACGTGGAAGCTGATAGCCAGGTTTTTGTATCCACAATCCAGACTACAATAAATGGCTTCCTAAAGAAAATCAAATCCAAACCTGGCCAAAAGAGCACTCTTCCTTGGCTAAATGGAGAAATCTGGAAATTGATGAAAGAACGAGATTATGCTCTAAAAATAGCCCTAAAATCTAAATTAGAGCATGACAGACGTAGGTTTACCATGTTGAGAAATAAGGTGATGAAAGAAATCAGACAGGCCAAGGCAAACTTTTTTATTAACATAATTGGTGAAGCAAAGGGAAATTCTAAATTGATATGGGAGAATCTAAAAAAGTTAACAGGGAAAGACCATAGTAACACTGCAAAAAGACTAGAAATCATGGTGAATAACAATCTAACACAGGATGCAGTCGAAATAGCAATAGCCTTCAATTCCTACTTTATTGACTCTGTCAGGGTACTGACACAGAACCCCTCCACTGGTTTCTTGGGCTCAGTGCTAGTGAATGACACTCAACCTGTCTTCATCATAAGGGAGGTTTCTGAGTCAAAGGTGAACAAGGTGATTAGCTCACTAAAGAACTCTAAAGCCAAAGATGTGTTTGGGATGGACTCTACCTTTCTTAAAAACTACAAAGAGTCACTCATTGGCCCCATTACTAAGGTCACCAACACATCTATTGGTCTCGGTGTGTTTCCAAGGGTATGGCCATAATAACGGCCATCTTTAAATCAGCCGACCCTGCTGACGTGAGTAACTACAGGCCCATTAGTATACTACCTGTGGTGTCAAAGGTTGTTGAAAAGTGTGTAGCAGAACAACTGATTGCCCACCTCAACAACAGCCCCTTCACATTACACTCCATGCAGTTTGGCTTCAGAGCGAAACTGTTTTCTTCTGGAAAATGTGAAGTCCAAGATGGACAAAGGGGGTGCTGTTGGGGCTGTGTTTCTGGACCTAAGGAAGGCTTTTGATACTGTTAACCATGAGATTCTCATCACAAAAATTGTCCAAGTTCAACTTTTCCCCTGATGCCTTGAGATGGATGAAATCATACCTTGAAGGCAGAACTCAGTGTGTCAGAGTGAGCAATGAGCTGTCGCCCACTCGTAGCTATGATGTGGGCGTGCCCCAAGGGTCAATACTGGGGCCCCTCCTGTTCAGCCTGTACATTAATTAATGATCTGCCTTCTGTCTGTACTGGGTCTGAAGTTCAAATGTATGCAGATGATACAGTGATATATGTGCATGCAAAGAGCAAACAACAAGCTGCACAAGAACTCACTACTGTAATGGTCCAGGTTACAAAGTGGCTCAGTGACTCGTGTTTGCATCTCAATGTGAAAAAAACTGTTTGCATGTTCTTCACAAAGAGGGCAACAGATGCTACTGAGCCAGATGTCTATGTGTCAGGGGAGAAGCTCCAGGTGGTATCCGATTTTAAGTACCTTGGCATCATACTTGATTTCAACCTCTCTTTTAAAAAGCATGTGAAAAAGGTAATTCAAATAACCAAATTCAACCTAGCTCATTTCCGATTTATACGAAATTGTTTGACTACAGAGGTAGCAAAACTGTACTTCAAATCTATGATACTCCCCCACTTAACATACTGCTTGACTAGTTGCGCCCAAGCTTGCTGTACAACATTAAAACCTATTCAGTCTGTCTACAAACAGGCTCTCAAAGTGCTTGATAGGAAGCCCAATAGCCATCATCATTGTCACATCCTTAGAAAGCATGAGCTCTTGAGTTGGGAAAATCTTGTGCAATACACCGACGCATGTCTTGTATTCAAGATCCTTAATGGCCTGGCTCCCCCTCCACTCAATATTTTTGTAAACAGAAAACCCAGACATATGGCAGCAGATCCACAAGGTCTGCCATGAGAGGTGACTGTATAGTTCCCCTAAGGAAAAGCACCTTTAGTAAATCTGCATTCTCTGTGAGAGCTTCCCATGTCTGGAATACACTGCCATCAGACACACATAACTGCACCACATATCACACTTTCACAAAATGCTTGAAGACATGGCTAAAGGTCAATCAGATTTGTGAACATGGTCCCTAGCTGTGTGTTGCCGCTTTCCATGTTGTCTGTAGCTTGTGAGGTGTGGAAACACTTTGTTGCTTTTATGAATTTTGTCCATTTAGAATGTACCATCAGGTTTAAGTGTATTGCAAATCAGACTTATGATCGATGCTTTATATTACTCATCTATCTGATAAGGTTGTCATCTAAGTTTGTGTGTGTGTGTGTAGGTAGATGAGTGTCTCTCAGGTTGTAAATAGTTATAAGTCGTTTATCATAAACAGACTATCAGGTACCTTTGGAGCCTAATAAAGTAGGGAAATCATATCTCCCTGTTTCTGAGCAAAAGGTTAAAAGGGCAAAACTAAAAACAGCTGGTTTATCTTCCTCTCACACACACACACACACACACACACACACACACACACACACACACACACACACACACACACACACACACACACACACACACACACACACACACACACACACACTTCTGCACCCAAGTAGATGCACTCAGACGCCCACTTAAATACACAGACAAACTGCTGACAACAAATAGACTCCTTACCTGCCTCAGCAAAGATAATCTACTGTAACGATTAGAAGACATCCTCGCGGAATGAGACCATCAGTTCAACACACTCAGTGTCTGCAAATGCATGTGTGTGTGTTACATTGGCCATCACCTTAGAAAAGAGTCCAAAGCAGGCCACCCGGCTGATGATGCAATAGGCCTCCGGAGCCCGCGCCCCTTTGCCATGGGGCTGTAAGAAAACAGTCAACGACATCATGTTCATGAGAAACAAGAAAACACAATACCAGAGATTATTCTCATGTCCTATCATGAGAATCACACCATGGATGATCTATTTACCAGTAACCTCCTGCAGTAGCCATTCTTCCTACTGCCGTCGACCTCCGTCAGAACAAAGGAGAAGGTCTCACTGCAGAAAGAGAGAGCATAGAGAGAGGGAGAAACAGATTAGCAAAGTGAACCTGCATCTACTCTATCAACATGTGTTATATCCATCTTCAACCAAAACTGTTTTCCAAAAGAGAACGTAGGATAAAGAAAAACGAGACCACACAGAACAAAGGTCTCCCCCCCTATCTTATAGTGGACGGTTCCTGCTTCCCTATCGAACATCCTGCTAGTCAGTGGAGCCAGACAGGAAAGCAAGGAAATGGAGAGAGAAGAGAGGTAACAACAGATTGTAGAGTTAATGACAGTAGGTAACCTGGAGACTGATTTGCATTGGTGTCCAGGTGGAGGAACAGAATCATAGAGGAAGCACTGACTGGCTTAAAGAAGGGATCCATTGTAATGAAAATAATACGGCCATTTCTTCTGGCTGTACAAAATAGTCTCTCCTCTCTATTCAAACCTGTTCTCTGGCAGATGAATAGAACAGACAGAGAGATGCCTCTGCTTTCTGGGTCAAAGTGAAGTTGTTTGCAAGATATGATGCTTTGCAGTTTGCAAACTTTGCACACGAACAACACATACACACACAGATATATTTTCAGTCAAGTGTGACTCTGAACGTGAGAGAAAACAATCAGTAAGGTGGGGGGCAGAAACAAAGAGACGAGCACAGAGAAAGAGAGATGAGGACAGTGACAGGTGGAGAGAATATGAGAGGTGGCACGTACCTGGGGTATTCAGTGAGGGGGGCCCAGTTGACCCCCTCTGGGAAACAGAAAAGGAGGATGGCTTTCAGGGACTTCTCTTCTTCCTCTCTCTGTGAGAGCTCCATATTAGCAAGCTACAACACACACACATTTTAGAGTGGTGCTCACTATGTGTGTGTGTGTGTGTGTGTGTGTGTGTGTGTGTGTGTGTGTGTGTATTAAGTCAGTGTCGGTCTGACCTTGGGAAACTGATATGTGATCTGGGGTTCATACGTCCCTTGCCCCCTCTTCTTCCCTAAGCTGACCACCACCAGGTACTCAAAGAAAGAGGTCACCGCGAGGGCTGGGGCAGTAGGCTGAGGCAGGGTCAAATCCCTATCACTCCCTAAAACACAGACAGAGAGGCACAGTCAACTAACTGTGGCTTGGAATGGTGGTTCTCATAAGTCTAGGAGGACCATGACATCCACATGGCTTGGAACAGAATAATTTTATTTTGGTATTCTGCTAGGCCAGTAGGCCAAAGTAATTTGCTATATATCATGCATTGATGACCATGGAAGATGTGAGTGAATATTTAAGTTAGGATTCAGCGCTATACTAGTTTAGGCGGATGCCTATACAATGATTTATAGATTAAAACAAAATACTTAAGGCCTCCCGAGTGGCACAGCAGCTTAACCAGAGCACAGCAGCTTAACCAGAGCACAGCAGCCTAACCAGAGCACATCAGCCTAACCAGAGCACAGCAGCTTAACCAGAGCACAGCAGCCTAACCAGAGCACAGCAGCCTAACCAGAGCACAGCAGCCTAACCAGAGCACAGCAGCCTAACCAGAGCACAGCAGCTTAACCAGAGCACAGCAGCCTAACCAGGGCACAGCAGCCTAACCAGAGCACAGCAGCCTAACCAGAGCACAGCAGCCTAACCAGAGCACAGCAGCCTAACCAGAGCACAGCAGCTTAACCAGAGCACAGCAGCTTAACCAGAGCACAGCAGCCTAACCAGGGCACAGCAGCCTAACCAGAGCACAGCAGCTTAACCAGAGCACAGCAGCTTAACCAGAGCACAGCAGCTTAACCAGAGCACAGCAGCCTAACCAGGGCACAGCAGCCTAACCAGAGCACAGCAGCTTAACCAGAGCACAGCAGCTTAACCAGAGCACAGCAGCCTAACCAGAGCACAGCAGCCTAACCAGAGCACAGCAGCCTAACCAGAGCACAGCAGCCTAACCAGAGCACAGCAGCTTAACCAGAGCACAACAGCCTAACCAGAGCACAGCAGCCTAACCAGAGCACAGCAGCCTAACCAGAGCACAGCAGCTTAACCAGAGCACAGCAGCCTAACCAGAGCACAGCAGCTTAACCAGAGCACAGCAGCCTAACCAGAGCACAGCAGCCTAACCAGAGCACAGCAGCCTAACCAGAGCACAGCAGCCTAACCAGAGCACAGCAGCTTAACCAGAGCACAGCAGCTTAACCAGAGCACAGCAGCTTAACCACAGCACAGCAGCTTAACCAGAGCACAGCAGCCTAACCAGAGCACAGCAGCCTAACCAGAGCACAGCAGCCTAACCAGAGCACAGCAGCTTAACCAGAGCACAGCAGCCTAACCAGAGCACAGCAGCCTAACCAGAGCACAGCAGCTTAACCAGAGCACAGCAGCTTAACCAGAGCACAGCAGCCTAACCAGAGCACAGCAGCCTAACCAGAGCACAGCAGCCTAACCAGAGCACAGCAGCCTAACCAGAGCACAGCAGCCTAACCAGAGCACAGCAGCTTAACCAGAGCACAGCAGCCTAACCAGAGCACAGCAGCTTAACCAGAGCACAGCAGCCTAACCAGAGCACAGCAGCCTAACCAGAGCACAGCAGCCTAACCAGAGCACAGCAGCTTAACCAGAGCACAGCAGCCTAACCAGAGCACAGCAGCCTAACCAGAGCACAGCAGCCTAACCAGAGCACAGCAGCCGGCGTCACTACAAACTCAAATTCGATCCCAGGTTCTGTCATTACCGGCCGCGACCGGGAGTCCCATAGGGCGGCGCACAATTGGCCCAGCAACGCCCGGGTTAGGAGAGGGTTTGGCCGGAGGGACATTACTTGGCTCATCGCACTCTAGCAACTCCTTGTGGTGGGCCGGGCACCTGCAGGCTGACTTCGGTCGTCAGTTGAACAGTGTTTCCTTGGACACATTGGTGCAGCTGGCTTACGGGATTAAACGAGCAGGTGTTAAGAAGCGCAGTCTGGCGGGTCATGTTTCGGAGGACGCATGATTCGATCTTCACCTCTCCCGAGCCCGTTAGGGAGTTGCAGCGATGAAACAAGATCATATTCACAAAATTGGGAGAAAAAAGGGGGGATAACACTCCAAAGGAAGCTAAAGAGCTAAGAGGAACAGTGTGTAAACCAACAGAAACCACAAGAGGAGAAACAAACACAGAGAAATGATAGCAGGAAGTGCCACTGACAACGGCATCAGTCTTACATAAAGGTGGTTTTGGCCTATGGGGTAGAAGATGCCAGTGGAAGCCTGAGAATGAGGATTTGCTCAAAAGACAATGTGACAATTCCCCTTGTTACTTGTTACCCTCCAGTGACAGTTGTGTGACAGTTCAGGTATGACTGTGCTGCTTTCTGCAAAAACAAGCAAATACTACTGCTAGTCTACCATGTGATCACCATGGTAACACCAGTTAAGCCCCAATACAACCAGTAAGCTAGATGGTCACCGACATAACGGTGTCCCTGATGACTTGCCATAGCAGATGATATGCACTGTCAAATACCAGGAGCTGTGTCTTTAAAAAAATACTAAACCATGTCTGAAAGTACATTATAGAAAATATCCAGCAGGGTCCAGCTTATTTTTATTTATTTTTTTATTTTATTTTATTTCACCTTTATTTAACCAGGTAGGCTAGTTGAGAACAAGTTCTAATTTGCAACTGCGACCTGGCCAAGATAAAGCATAGCAGTGTGAGCATACAACAAAGAGTTACACATGGAGTAAACAATTAACAAGTCAATAACACAGTAGAAAACAAAGGGGGGGTCTATATACAATGTGTGCAAAAGGCATGAGGTAGGCAAATAATTACAATTTTGCAGATTAACACTGGAGTGATAAATGATCAGATGGTCATGTACAGGTAGAGATATTGGTGTGCAGAAGAGCAGAAAAGTAAATAAATAAAAACAGTATGGGGATGAGGTAGGTGAAAAGGGTGGGCTATTTACCAATAGACTATGTACAGCTGCAGCGATCGGTTAGCTGCTCAGATAGCTGATGTTTGAAGTTGGTGAGGGAGATAAAAGTCTCCAACTTCAGCGATTTTTGCAATTCGTTCCAGTCACAGGCAGCAGAGTACTGGAACGAAAGGCGGCCAAATGAGGTGTTGGCTTTAGGGATGATCAGTGAGATACACCTGCTGGAGCGCGTGCTACGGATGGGTGTTGCCATCGTGACCAGTGAGCTGAGATAAGGCGGAGCTTTACCTAGCATAGACTTGTAGATGACCTGGAGCCAGTGGGTCTGGCGACGAATATGTAGCCAGGGCCAGCCGACTAGAGCATACAAGTCGCAGTGGTGGGTGGTATAAGGTGCTTTAGTGACAAAACGGATGGCACTGTGATAGACTGCATCCAGTTTGCTGAGTAGAGTGTTGGAAGCCATTTTGTAGATGACATCGCCGAAGTCGAGGATCGGTAGGATAGTCAGTTTTACTAGGGTAAGCTTGGCGGCGTGAGTGAAGGAGGCTTTGTTGCGGAATAGAAAGCCGACTCTTGATTTGATTTTCGATTGGAGATGTTTGATATGAGTCTGGAAGGAGAGTTTGCAGTCTAGCCAGACACCTAGGTACTTATAGACGTCCACATATTCTAGGTCGGAACCATCCAGGGTGGTGATGCTAGTCGGGCATGCAGGTGCAGGCAGCGACCGGTTGAAAAGCATGCATTTGGTTTTACTAGCGTTTAAGAGCAGTTGGAGGCCACGGAAGGAGTGTTGTATGGCATTGAAGCTTGTTTGGAGGTTAGATAGCACAGTGTCCAAAGACGGGCCGAAAGTATATAGAATGGTGTCGTCTGCGTAGAGGTGGATCAGGGAATCGCCCGCAGCAAGAGCAACATCATTGATATACACAGAGAAAAGAGTCGGCCCGAGAATTGAACCCTGTGGCACCCCCATAGAGACTGCCAGAGGACCGGACAGCATGCCCTCCGTTTTGACACACTGAACTCTGTCTGCAAAGTAATTGGTGAACCAGGCAAGGCAGTCATCCGAAAAACCGAGGCTACTGAGTCCTGGCTACCTCTCTTAAAAGACAATCTGAATTCCTCCCATATCTCCAGGATTAGTCTAAGTGAATTTCTGGAGGGAGAAAAATGTGTGTTTATAAGGAGGTGTCGTTTTGTGTTTTAGGAATCCAATGTGTTTGCCCGGAGTGAGAGCGAACAAAGCAGTCAAGGCTAAATCTTGACAGGCGTGTTTAGCTCATGATCACAATGATACATGCTTGCCTCTTACTGTATGTTGGTGTAGAGATTTGTGATGAACCTTTTCCAATGACGTCTAATGTATGTCCTATACACCCTTTGGCTCAGTTCCATTTCACCAAAAGGCCCAAAATGGAATGGGCCCACTTCGAAAGAAAAACACTCACGGTCTCTGTGGAACTTATCCTGGAGGGTTGAAAACATGGTACTGAGCCGTTTCATTGGCCCATAGTCCCCCGCATCAACCTCATTGGACATCTTGGCACCTGTTGAGGAAGGAAGAGAGGCGAGTAATAAAGTGAGATGAGAGGATATAAAGTACCACGTTAGCATTGTGGAAACCCCCAGGATTTCCCACACAGCTTCTTACACTTATCCAGATGTTTACGATTAGAAATTGCCTTAATAAAGAAAGTAAGGAAATAAGGTCTTGTTGATGACCCTCACTTTCACTTTTACTTCCCCCCCTTTGAGCTCAGACAATAGTTGTAGGTTAAGAGGTTGACATGAGGAAAAGTGACCAATCAGTCATTAAGAAAGTGTCATCTCCTGTTGATGCCCTCTTACAGACTGGAGGTATCACTCCTTGTGAAGACGTTTTAAAGGAGAAAATAAGTCACTGACATTTTTATTTAGAAATACAAGAGGTGAATGAGACAAAGGGAGAGAAAGACTGAAGTACTGTACAGTACTGTACAAAAAAATACGTTGAGAGAGAGAGCGAGAGGGAAAAAAGGAACTTGAAAACGAGGTAAGAAAGACTGGTTGAACTACTGCTTAGACGAGTGTTGAATGATGGCGCACAGCACAACACACTTGCCACTTGTTCAGGCTCTAAATGACCTCTGAACCACAAGAACTCTGAACATTTGAACATCTTGGCCATGTTCTGTTATAATCTCCACCCGGCACAGCCAGAAGAGGACTGGCCACCCCTCATAGCCTGGTTTCTCTCTAGGTTTCATCCAAGGTTTTGGCCTTTCTAGGGAGTTTTTCCTAGCCCCAGTGCTTCTACACCTGCATTGCTTGCTGTTTGGGGTTTTAGGCTGAGTTTCTGTACAGCACTTTGAGATATCAGCTGATGTACGAAGGGCTATATAAATACATTTGATTTGATTTAAAATACCAAGTCCATATTATGTCAAGAACAGTTCAAATAAGCAAAGAGACACAACAGTCCGTCATTACTTTAAGACATGGTCAGTCAATCAGGAACATTTCAAGAACTTTGAAAGTTTCTTTAAGTGGAGTCGCAAAACCCATCAAGTGCTATGATGAAACTAGCTCCAAAGAGGACGGCCACAGGAAAGGAAGACCCAGAGTTACCTCTGCTGCAAAGGATGAATTCACTAGAGTTCACTGCACCTCAGATTGCAGCCCAAATAAATGCATCAGAGTTCAAGTCACAGACAGATCTCAACATCAACTGTTCAGAGAAGACTGACAGGCCTTCATGGTCGAAGTGCTGTAAAGAAACCCCTACTTAAAGGACACCAATAAGAAGAGACTTGCTTGGGCCACGAAACACGAGCAATGGAAATCTGTCCTTTGGTCTGATTAGTTGAAATTTGAGATTTTTGGTTGTCTTTGTGAGACGTAAAATAGGTGAACAGATGATCTCTGCATGTGTGGTTCCCACCGTGAAGCATGGAGGAAGAGGTGTGATGGTGTGAAGGTGCTTTGCTGGTGACACTGTCAGTGATTTATTCAGAATTTAAGGCACACTTAACCAGCATGGCTACGACCGCATTCAGCAGCGATACGCCATCCAATCCAGGTTTGCGCATAGCAGGACAATCATTTTGTTTTTCAACAGGACCCAATTGAGATGGTTTGGGAATAGTAGGACCGCAGAGTGAATGAAAAGCAGCCAACAAGTGCTCAGCATATGTGGGAACTCCTTCAAGACTGTTGGAAAAGCATTCCTCAGGAAGCTGGTTGAGAGATTGCACACTCTAGGCAAAGCTGATTTCAAGGCAAAGGGATCTAAAAGGGATCTAAAATGTATTTTGATTTGTTCAACACTTTTTTGGTTACTACATGGTTCCATGTGTTATGTCATAGTTTTAACATCATTATTATTCTGCAAATAGTAAAAAAAATATTACAAAAATAAAAGTTTGGCTGGTCATGTTTTGGAGGACGCATAACATGACCTTCACCTCTCCCGAGCCCGTTGGGGAGATGCAGCGATGAAACAAGATCGTAATCACAAAATTGGGAGAAAAAGCTGTGAATCCTACTGTTATTCTTAGACATTGTTTTATTGACGTGATCAAATAACACAAGCATAGACAGGCCAAGAGACCAAGAGTGTGCAAAGCTGTCATCAAGGCTGTCATCAAGGCTACTTTGAAGAATCTCAAATATAAAATATCTTTTGATTTGTTTAACACTTTTTTGGTTACTACATGTGTTATTTCATAGTGTTGATGTCTTCACTATTATTCTACAATGTAGAAAATTGTCAAAATAAAAACCCTTGAATGAGTAAGTGTGTCCAAACGTTTTTTAAAAGCTCAGTACAGTCCTGTACAGTAAAATATAGTTCATTACGGGACATAGTATAGCACACTGAGTTGAGAACACTATAATGTACTGTACTCTACTAAACTACTTTACTGTAATGTCCAAATTTGTGAAACATAAAACATTTATGATTGGTTCAGAGTTGGTCCGGTCCTGACAAATTTGGTCTTGTTTGGAGGCAGAGCTCATTACAAATCATAGCCAGTGTGTAGAAAAATACCCACATATGCAAAGGAGGATATTGCATATTTCTACAGTTGTGTACCTATTTAGGATACACCCCCATGAGGAGAATGACATTCATATACATATTTATGCATTTCTATGTAGCACAGTTCAGGGATCCATGATGAAATTCCATTACCGCAATTCTGTTACCGGGTGTCAATCTACTTCACTGTAGTTCAATAACAAAAATGAGATGTTTTCAAACTCAAGATGTCATGTCATAGCTGACACCCCACCCCATTCTTTCGGCAGACATCTTTGAATCTTAATTCAGAGCAGATATTTAAGACTTCTTGGGAAAACATTGCTTCAAAAACGGAGGGAGATTTTACCAAAATTCTGTTACCAAACATTCATCTGCACAGTTCTTCCAGTAAATGTGTTTTTGTAAATGTCTGTGTCAATTGTTAAAAGTAGTCCTTCTGCATGGAGTTGTGTGTTAAACTTTGAAATCAATGTTTTCTTTGGAACACTTTTTTTCTGTGAAAAATCTGAGTCTCGGCCCATTTTCGTAACCGTGGAATAGCCCAGGTGTTCCCCTGCTGCCGCCAGATGGCGCAAATGACAGACGACGTAAAGATGACGGCGCCATCTGGCATCAACAGGGCTTGCCAGTATGTATGCTAGCTAGTTGGCAAAACACCATTAGAATGTTTGCCCATATTTTCTTCCATTTTGAAAACTAGCTAGCATACAGAACAACTTCCTACAAAATGTGTCCTACCTGGTCCGAATGCAGTGACTAACAGAACACATACCATCCCCTGCAACAGGCGTGTGGGGGAAAAGTTTTGCAAATCTTGCAGCTGGTAGACAGAGGACCATTTAAACGGGTTTTTCAATACAACATTCTCCAGACCTCCAGGCATGACAACGAAGTGATTTTGGCAGTATTGCAACAAGACTAGCCCATACGCAATTGCCAACAGTTGGAGTATTGCTGCGTACAGAAAATATAGGCCTATGGAGTACCACAGTATGAGTCATAATACCCATAAAAACTACATTTTCGAATTGAAGCATAAATATAGCTGAATATATTGATGTCACCTTTACATGAGAGATTTAAATGGTTATCAAAACGTCACGCCAGGTTAAGCCTACACAAAACAAATTCCCTATGGGAAAATGGATGTTGGAAAAACGATTGGAACTATTTCCCGTTTCATGGGTATTGTGACACATCAACGGTGGGGCTTTATAGCCCATTATAACTAATAATTTGTACTGAAATGGATAATCCATATAAACTGATGTGAAAAGGTGTAGCCTATCTGTGTTTAAGAATGCTCATAGCCTTCTGGAATTCATCGGGATATCAAAAGAAGAAGAAACCTTAAGTATACAACAATTACAGCAAGAAAAACGGAAACAACAGTAATATCAATAGCAAATACTCACTTTTCGCAGAATCTTTCAATAAGTAACCTAAACTCCCCTAAACATTTTAGTTGCTCTTCAATGTAGGTCTTCTTCCAAACCAAACTCACAAGCAACCTCGCAGCCCGTCGTTCAGTTGCCAACTGGAAAAGAGCGGGTGGCACAAGTAATCGATTTCCTGGAACCGTTTCTTTCCACCTCAGTGGAAGATGTGCCGCATTCTGCGGGTGAACCGGAGGGACACTGGTGGAAGACAGCTAGACTCTACTCTCTTTATCTTCCAGAAACTAGATTAGTTACTTTGGTTGCCGGAGTCGCGTGAGTTGCCTGTTAGGTATATTTATTGAAAAAAACAGAACCAAGTACAGGTTATCTAGGCGACAATAAAACTTATTTTACAGACACCATCACTTACGTCAGGTGCTTGGCCAAAGGGGAGGGGACTGACGCGCTCTTTTCCTTTGCTGCTGGAAGCCTATTGTCTTATACTTGCCATCCCCTCTTGCAGTCTTTGAATATGATGAGAAGGTATGGGCCTAATATTGATCTTGGTGCCATGACTGATTTCTCATGTATGTTCTCATATTACCTGACATGCATATACAACAGTCAACAAGTAGCCTAGGCTATGTTTCTCATGTTCCTGGCTGTCTTCTTTTTGTGTTCAGGTCTCCCTCCAACCATAATTTTCTAGTCATGCTAATGGGTCAAAGACTGTAAATTAATATCATAGCAGCAAGGGCGAATAGGGTCATCGTGAAACTTTTTAGAGCAATTGTTCCCCCTGGTGGAAAATATGAGGATATATGATAGGAATGCAGGTTACTGTGAGCCTGTCCAATTACACAAATCAGTGGTGTAAAGTACTTTACTTTACCATTTGTATTTTTGACAACTTTTACTTGTACTTCACTACATTCTAAATAAAATACTGTACTTTTTACTCCATACATTTTCCCTGACAACCAAAGGTACGTGTTACTCTTGAATACATCTTCCACTGCCATCTGTACTATTGGCCAATGTGCAATCACTGGAAAATAAAATGGAGGATCTACGATTATGAATATCATACCAACGGGACATTAAAAACTGTAATATCTTATGTTTCACTGAGTTGTGGCTGAACGATGCCACGGATACTATAGAGCTGGCTGGGTATTCCATGCATCGGCAGGACAGAGAAGCTATGTCTGGTAAGTCGGTGGGCGGGGGTGTGTGTCTATTTGTAAATAATAGCTAGTGTGTGATTTCTAATATTAAAGAATTCTCGAGGTATTGCTCGCCTGAGGTAGAGTGCCTCATGATAAGCTGTAGACCACACTATCGACCAAGAGAGTTCTCGTTTAAATTATTTGTAGCCATCTATTTACTACCACAAACCGATGCTGGCACTAAGACCGCACTCAACAAGCTGTATAAGGCCATAAGCAAACAAGAAAATGCTCATCCAGAAGCGGCGCTCCTAGTGGCCGGAGACTTTAATGCAGGCAAACTTAAATCCATTTTACCTCATTTCTACCAGTATGTCACATGTGCAACCAGAGGGGAAAAAACTCTCGACCACCTTTACTCCACAAACAAAGATGCATTCAAAGCTCTCCCTCACCCTCAATTTGGCAAATCTGACCATAATTATATCCTCCTGATTCCTGCTTACAAGCAAATACTAAAGCAGGGAGTACCAGTGACTCACTCAATACGGAGGTAGTCAGATGACGCAGATGCTACGCTACAGGACTGTTTTGCTAGCACAGACGGGAATATGTTCCGGGATTCATCCAATGGCATTGAGGAGTATACCACCTCAGTTACCGGCTTCATCAATAAGTGCATCGACGACGTCATCCCCACAGTGACCGTACGTACATATCCCAACCAGAAGCCATGTATTACAGGGAACATCTGCACCGAGCTAAAGGCTAGAGCTGCCGCTTTCAAGGAGCACTAATCTGGACGCATATAAGAAATCCCGCTACGCCCTCAGACGAACCATCAAACAGGCAAGCGTCAATACAGGACTAAGATTGAATCCTACGAGACTGGCTCTGACGCTCGTCGGGTGTGGCAGGGCTCGAAACCATTACAGACTACAAAGGGAAACCCAGGCTCAAGCTGCCCAGTGACGCTTGCCTACCAGATGATCTAAATGCCTTTTATGCTCGCTTCGAGGCAAGCAACACTGAAGCATGCATGAGAGCACCAGCCATTCCAGAGGACTGTGTGATCACGCTTTCGGTAGCCGATGTGAGCAAGACCTTTTAACAGGTCAACATTCACAAAGACGCAGGGCCAGATAGATTACCAGGACGTGTACTCAAAGTATGCGCGGACTGGAAAGTGTCTTCACTGTCATTTTCAACCGCTGGCTGAGTCTGTAATACCTACATCTTTCAAGCAGACCATCGTAGCACATCTGCCACACTGATCCTCACAACACCCTGTTCACCCACGACTGCGTGGCCAAACATGACTGCAACATCATCATTAAGTTTGCTGACGACACGACAGTGTCATCGACAACGATGAAACAGCCTATAAGGAAGAGGTCAGAGATCTGGCAGTGTGGTGCCAGGACAACAACCTCTCCCTCAATGTGAGCAAGACAAAGGAGCTGATCATGGACTACAGGAAAAGGCGGGCCAAACAGGTCCCCATTAATTAACATCAACAGGGCTGTAGTGGAGCGGGTCAAGAATTTCAAGTTCCTTGGTGTCCACATCACCAATAAGCTATTATGGTCCAAACACACAATTAATTTTATTATTTATTTTATATTTATTTAACTTAACCCTCAGGAGACTGAAAAGATTTGGGATGGGTCCCCAGAGCCTCAAAAAGTTCTACAACAGCACTATCGAGAGCATCCTGACCGGTTGCAGCACCACCTGGTATGGCAAGTGCTTGGCATCTGACCATAAGGTCGTACAGCCCAGTACGTCACTGGGGCCACACTTCCTATCATCCAGGACCTGTATAATAGGCGGTGTCAAACGAAGGCCCAAAAAATTGTCAAAGACTCCAGTCAGTCAAGTCATAGACTGTTCTCTCTGCTACCACACTGCAAATGATACCGGAGCGCCAAGTCTAGGACCAAAATACTCCTTAACAGCTTCTACCCCCAAGTCATAAAACAGCTGAACAATTAATCAAATGGCCACCCGGACTATTTACATTGACATGCTACCCCTCCCTTTGTTTATACACTGCTGCTACTCGCTGTTTATTATCTATGCATAGTCACTTTACCCCTACCTACATGTAAAAAATAACTTGACTAACCTGTACCCCCGCACATTGACTCGGTACTGGTGCCCCCTGTATATAGCCTCGTTATTGGTATTTTTATTGTGTTCATTTTTATTTGACTATTTTTACTTTAGTAAATATTTTCTTAACTCTTTCTTGAACTGCATTGTTGGTTAAGGGCTTCCATGTAAGCATTTCACGGTAAAGTCAACACCTGTTGTATTCAGAGCATGTGACAAATCAAATTGATTTGATTTGATATGTGCACCACCATGTCAGAACAGTAAGCTAAGTTATCAGGGGGAAAGGGACCAAATAATTAGGGTGAGGCTCATGGGCTCCTAACAGATTACTACACAACAATGCACTTAGTATTACTTTCTTAGCCACAGTATACATAACTCCCTGGCATATTACATATTTTATGCAGCAGCATACAATACATTTTTTGGACTGACCTGTGCTCACTTGAACAGGAAGGTGGCGCGGCAGTCCTTCTTGTGGTCAAATTTTGTTGTGAAACTTTGTCATCAAAGTCTGGCATTCTCTGGATTTATTGTGCTTTCAAGACAACCGGGAACTCGGAAATAAACATGGTCAAATCAATGATCATGTCAGTGATCTTCAGGTCGGAGCTCGAGAAAGAGGCCCAAGTTCCCGCCTTTGATTTCCAAGTTGGATGTTTGTTCAAAACTTATTTCCCCAGTGAGTTCCCAGTTATATTGAACTCACTGAAGTATGAGATTTCCCAGTGCTGAGGTTCCAGTTGTATTGAACACGGCAGAAGTCATACTGGATTGACAGCATGGCCAATGTATTCAACCTTTTCAGGCCCATGGTTATGAATGTGAATGTTTATCCTTTTATGCTTGGGAAAAATACTCTTAAACCCAGACCTGGACCACACACCCTCTCCACCGAATATCAGGTAGGGGAAGCAAAATAGTGATTGATTTGCAGCGCTTCCAAACCACTTTTTGAATTTGCGATTTCCAACTTGTTGTGTAATGTTTATGTCCAATGTTTATGAACACTGAAACGTTTTATCTATTATTTCTCTTTATTTGACAAGAATTGAAAAGGATTTTCCAGTAGATTGTTGATGTGACTCATGGCGATGACTGCTTGTCTAGCTTGCTAGCTAAGATTTTGAAGGTATGATGTTGACATGATCAGTCCAATCAAAGCTACTGTAGATATAACGTGATTTGACTTCATTTTACCTATGGCCAATGAGCCTTCTTGGATGGGCACTTCTAATGTAAATCTATGGCAGCACCCGAAGGGGTTCCAAAGTTCTAGCTCACCATGTAGATTTTACATTGACGTAGTGTCCCTGTGAGTAACAGAGCAGTGAGCCAATCACGGTGCAACTATAGAAGATTGCCAACACCTACGCTCTGTATTTTCCGCGGGCTGCCCCTCCACCACAGAAAGCAATGAGCTAGGCTGAAACACTTGCATTTTGGAGCTGCCTTACTCAAGAAAGAACAACTGATGTGACACATATTAATCCAAAATAACATGCAAAACAGGCACACACAAAAAAAATGGGTAAACAATGCATTCCGAAAGTTTTCAGACCTGTTGACTTTTTCTACGTTTTGGCAGCTTCATTAAATAGTACCCGCAAAACATCAGTCTCAACGTCAACAGTGAAGAGGCGACTCCGGGATGCTGGCCTTCTAGGCAGAGTTCCTCTGTCCAGTGTCTGTGTTCTTTGGCCCATCTTATGGCTTTTTCTTTGCATCCCGTAGTCGCCTCTTCACTGTTGATGTTGAGACTGGTGTTTTGCGGGTACTTGTAACGGATTTCCTCCTCTTCGTCTAAGGAGGAGTAAGGATCGGACCAAATCGCAGCGTGGTAAGTGTTCATGATGATGTTTAATTAAAACTCAGAACACTAAACAATAAATAACTACGTGAATATACAAAACCGAAACAGTACCGTGTGGCCCAAACACTCACACGGAAACAAACACCCACAAACCAAAAGTGAAACCCAGGCTACCTAAGTATGATTCTCAATCAGGGACAACAATTGACAGCTGCCTCTGATTGAGAACCATACTAGGCCGAACTCAAAAACAAACATAGACTGCCCACCCCAACTCACACCCTGACCATACTAAAACAAAGACAAAAACAAAGGAACTACGGTCAGAACTTGACAGTACCTCCCCCCAAAGGTGCGGACTCCGGCCGCAAAACCTGAACCTATAGGGAAGGGTCTGGGTGGGCGTCTGTCCGCGGTGGCGGCTCTGGCGCGGGACGTGGACCCCACTTCACCATCGTTTTTTTGCGCCTCTTAGCCCGCCTCCGTGGCCTCTTTAGAGTGGCGACCCTCGCCGCCGACCTTGGACTGGGGACCCACGCCACGGGTCCCGAATGGACGGGAGACTCCGGCAGCGCCGGACAGGCGGGAGATTCCGGCAGTGCCGGACAGGCGGGAGACTCCGGCAGCTCCGGAGTGAAGGGCGATTCTGGCATCGCCTGGCTGACTGACGGCTCTGGCAGCTCCTGGCTGACTGACGGCTCTGGCAGCTCCTGGCTGAATGACAGCTCTGGCAGCTCCTGGCTGACTGACGGCTCTGGCAGCTCCTGGCTGACTGACGTCTCTGGCAGCTCCTGGCTGACTGACGGCTCTGGCAGCTCCTGGCTGACTGACGGCTCTGGCAGCTCCTGGCTGACTGACGGCTCTGGCGGCTCCTGGCTGGCGGCTCTGGCAGCTCTTGGCTGACTGACGGCTCTGCAGGCTCCTGGCTGACTGACGGCTCTGGTGGCTCCTGGCTGACTGACGGCTCTGGTGGCTCCTGGCTGACTGGTGACTCCTGGCTGACTGGCGGGTCTGGCGGCTCCTGGCTGATTGGCGGCTCTGGCGGCTCAGGACAGACGGGAGACTGGCGCCTCAGGACAGACGGGAGACTCTGACGGCTCAGGACAGACGGGAGTCTCTGGCGGCTCAGGACAGACAGGAGACTCTGGCGGCTCAGGACAGACGGGAGACTCTGGCGGGTCAGGACAGACGGGAGACTCGGCAGCTCAGGACAGACGGGAGACTCTGGTAGCTCAGGACAGACGGGAGACTCTGGCAGCGCTGGGCAGGAGGAAGGCTCTGGCAGAGCTGGACAGGCGGGAGCACCTGTAGGGACGAGACGGAGAGACAGCCTGCTGCCACCGGAGGGCTGGTGCGTGGAGGTGGCACCGGATAGACCGGACCGTGCAGGCGCACTGGAGCTCTTGAGCACCGAGCCTGCCCAACCTTACCTGGTTGAATGCTCCCCGTAGCCAGACCAGTGCGGCGAGGTGGAATAGCCTGCACTGGGCTGTGCTGGCGAACCGGGGACACCATGCGTAAGGCTGGTGCCATGTACGCCTGCCCGAGGAGACGCACTGGAGACCAGATGCGCAGAGCCGGCTTCATGGCACCTGGCTCGATGCCCACTCTAGCCCGGTCGATACGGGGAGCTGGGATATAGCGCACCGGGCTAAGCACGCGTACTGGGGACACCGTGCGCTCCACCGCATAACACGGTGCTTGACCATTACGACGCCCTCTCTCTCCATGGTAAGCACGGGAGTTGGCGCAGGTCTCCTTCCGACTTCGCCACATTCCCCGTGTTCCCCCCCAAGACATTTTTGGGGCTGCCTCTCGGGCTTCCAGCCCCGCTGCCGTGCTGCCTCCTCATACCGGCGCCTCTCTGCTTTTGCTGCCTCCAGCTCTGCGGCGATATTCCCCTGGCTGTGCCCAGGGTCCTTTGCCGTCCAGAATCTCCTCCCAAGTCCAGTTCTCCAAATATCGCTACCTCTCCTGCTGCTGCTTGATCCTTTGGTGGTGGGTGTTTCTGTAACGGATTTCCTCCTCTTCGTCTGAGGAGGAGTAAGGATCGGACCAAAGCGCAGCGTGGTAAGTGTTCATGATGATGTTTAATTAAAACTCAGAACACTAAACAATAAATGACAACGTGAATATACAAAACCGAAACAGTACCGTGTGGCCCAAACACTCACACGGAAACAAACACCCACAAACCAAAAGTGAAACCCAGGCTACCTAAGTATGATTCTCAATCAGGGACAACAATTGACAGCTGCCTCTGATTGAGAACCATACTAGACCGAACTCAAAAACCAACATAGAAAAACAAACATAGACTGCCCACCCCAACTCACACCCTGACCATACTAAAACAAAGACAAAAACAAAGGAACTAAGGTCAGAATGTGACAGTACTATTTAATGAAGCTGCCAGTTGAGGACTTGTGAGGCATTTGTTTCTCAAGCTAGACACTCTAATGTACTTGTCCTCTTGCTCAGTTGTGCACCGGGGTCTCCCACTCCTCTTTCTATTCTGGTTAGAGCCAGTTTGCATTGTACTGTGAAGGAAGTAGTACACGAGATCTTCAGTCTCTTGGCAATTTCTTGCATGGAATAGCCTTCATTTCTCAAAACAAGAATAGACTGACGAGTTTGAGAAGAAAGATCTTTGTTTCTGGCCATTTTGAACCTGTAATCGAACCCACAAATGCTGATGCATTTAATGTCTAAAGAAGGCCTGTTTTATAGCTTCTTTTAATCAGCCCAAAAGTTTGCAACTGTGCTAACATAATTGAAAAAGGGTTTTCTAAATATTAATTAACCTTTTAAAATTATAAACCTGAATTAGCTAACACAACGTGCCATTGGAACACAGGAGTGATGGTTGCTGTTAATGGGCCTCTGTACGCCTATGTAGATATTCCATAAAGAATCAGCCATTTCCAGCTCCAATAGTCATTTACAACATTAACAATGTCTACACTGTATTAATGATCAATTTGATGTTATTTTAAAGGACAAAAACTGACATTTCTAAGTGACTCCAAACATTCCATAAAGAATCAGCCGTTTCCAGCTCCAATAGTCATTTACAACATTAACAATGTCTACACTGTATTAATGATCCATTTGATGTTATTTTAATGGACAAAAACGGACATTTCTAAGTGACCCCAAACTTTTGAACTGTAGTATATTTATAATTTGTATATATTTTTTAACTAATGTTATAATTTTTCATCCACTTTGACATTACAGAGTATTTTGTGCAGATGGTTGACAAAAAAATACAATTAAATACATTTTAATCCAAAATGTGGAAAAGGTAAAGGGGTGTGAATACGTTCAGCATAGATTAAGAAATTATACACTTTCTGGAGCACTAGTCATTGTCATGTCCCATCTCTTTGATCTGCCAAAAATGTTCCCTTTATTCTTTTATGATACAGCAAAGGCCACTCTAACCTCTAAAGTCTGTTGGTCTCCTAACTTTTTGGGGGCACGTCCTTATCTATTCTGATGCACATGGCTTTTTATTCGGATAACTTGGAAATAAAGTGCTAGTATTGAACTCTTTTCCTCTACCTCAACTCCTACAGATATTAATCAAGAGCTTGATTGTCGCTGAGCCTACACACACTGTTGTGTGTTTGCATAAGAAGCCAACCAGATCCAACCATAACACCATGAGCCAACACTGAATCATCCACCTGTTCCAGAAGGGCCTGCGTCTCCATGACAACCTGTCCCGGTTGGGGGCCCTGGAGTCATCAGTGTGTGTGTGTACCCCGTGTTCATCCTGGACATGCGCACTGGGGCCGTGCGCTGGAGATTCCTCCTGCAGATCAGTGAGCTATCTTGGGTATCCTGATACAGGGCTTATAGTAGCACATACAGTTACCTAGCCTGGGTACCAGTCTGTTTTGCTAACATTCCACTCCTTGTACTCTGTGTCATACGCCAAAGATGTTTAGCATGACAGGAACTGCAAGGAGTGGAAAGATGGCAAAACAGACTGGTACCCAGGCTAAACATTATCAGGTATTTTAGAAATGATATGGTTACATGGTAATTACACTGTAATAACCTAGGAATTGATTGTTTGGAATTGTCCTTTGGCCGTACTTTTCTTTTTCTATAAGAAACTCAATATGTTATGAAAGGGACTAGTTGGTCTCTAGAAACGTTAATAGCAACAAGATGCACCAACAGAACTGGCAAATGAGTGGTCGGTACTCACAGATTGGTTTGAAATCATATTGATGTGTTCTTCTACCTGGCCCTGCAGTGTCTGGAAGACCTCCACCATAGCCTCCAGGCCATAGGCACCAGGCTGTATGTGCTCCAGGGGCCCTACCAGGGGACAGTGATGCATCCGGTGGCCCAGTGGGGCACCACCCAGCTCAGCATGGACACTGAGATAGAGCCCCACAACACCCAGCTGGACCAGCAGCACCGCATCCTGGCCAGGGAGCAGGGACTCAACATACATGCCACCGTGGCACACACACTCTATTATGTCAAGAGGTGGGTCACAGTGGTGAGTGTTTGAAAGCAAAGTACTTCAATGCCTGCTTTTCTTCTTGGCTGTGTATGTGTGCGTGTTTGTGTGTCATCTGTGTGTGTGTGTGTGTGTGTGTGTGTGTGTGTGTGTGTGTGTGTGTGTGTGTGTGTGTGTGTGTGTGTGTGTGTGTGTGTGTGTGTGTGTCTTTGTATCTCCAACTGTAAACCCTCTTTGCTTGTTTTCTGACCTCTCTCTCCCCCCTCTCCATAACACCCCCTCTCTATCCCTCTCTCCCCTCTCACTCTTCCCTCTCTCTCCCCACTGTAGGATATTGAAGGCCAACGGAAGGGGAACCCCCTCTGACATACAAGAAGTTTCTACACGTCGTGTCCAATCTGGGGGAGCCAGACAAACCTGCCAGGGAGATCACAGCTCAGGACTTTTATTACTTCTGCTCAAATTGAGGCCTCTATTTAGGCCGCCATTAAGGCGGTGCTGATGTCAAACTCGCGCTCTTTGGCAATTTCGACTTGTAAAAGCGAGCTATTTTTCAACCCTGGTGCCAGGGTTCGGAATTTACCTGTCTTATCAGCTCGCTTCCGCTGAGGTGAGAGGGGTGGAAATATTTGAGATGTGTCCTTAAAACTGTGAGCCAATCTTGGCAGTCTTGACAGTAACGCAATTGGTTATGGCTTCCATTTTGCCAGCAGAGGCACATAGTAGTCTAATCAGAAGCCTATAACCAATGTTTTATTAAAATATCACGAGCAGCAAAACAGTCAACAAACGACATGAAGGGTGACAAACCGCCCTTGCTGTCTGTGCCTGGCCGGTTCCCCTCTCTCCACTGGGATTCTCGGCCTCTAACCCTACTCCGGGGGCTGAGTCAGTGGCTTAATGGTGCCCTTCCATGCCGTTCCTAGGAGGGGTGTGTCACTTGAGTGGGTTGAGTTACTGACGTGATCTTCCTGTCCGGGTTGGCGCCCCCCTCGGGTTCATGCTGTGGGGGAGATCTTCATGGGCTATACTCGGCCTTGTCTCAGGGTAGTAAGTTGGTGGTTGAAGATATCCCTCTAGTGGTGTGGTGGCTGTGCTTTGGCAAAGTGGGTTGGGTTATATCATGCCTGGTTGGCCCTGTCCGGGGGTATAGTCGAGACGGGGCCAAAGTGTCTCCCGACCCCTCCTGTCTCAGCCTCCAGTAATTATGCTGCAATTGTTTATGTGTCGGGGGCTAGGGTCAGTCTGTTATATCTGGAGTATTTCTCCTGTCTTATTCGGTGTCCTGTGTGAATTTAAGTATGCTCCCTCTAATTCTCTCTCACTTTCTCTCTTTATCTCTCTTTCTCTCTCTCAGAGGACCATGCCTCAGGACTACCTGGCCTGATGACTCCTTGCTGTCCCCAGTCCACCTGATCGTGCTGCTGCTCCAGTTTCAACTGTTCTGCCTGCGGCTATGGAACCCTGACCTGTTCACCGGACGTGATACCTTGTCCCGGACCTGCTGTTTTCGACTCTCTCTCTCTACCGCACCTGCTGTCTCTAACTCTGAATGATCGGCTATGAAAAGCCAACTGACATTTACTCCTGAGGTGCTGACCTGTTGCACCCTCTACAACCACTGTGATTATTATTATTATTTGACCCTGCTGGTCATTTATGAACGTCTTGAACATCTTGGCCATGTACTGTAATAATTTCCTCCCTGCACAGCCAGAAGAGGACTGGTCACCCCTCATAGTCTGGTTATTCTCTACGTTCCTGTCTTTCTAAGGAGTTATTCCTAGCCACCGTGCTTCTACATCTGCATTGCTTGCTGTTTGGAGTTTTAGGCTGGTGTCACGTCCTGACCTTAGTTCCTTTGTTATGTCTTTGTTTTAGTATGGTCAGGGCGTGAGTTGGGTGGGTTGTCTATGTTCGTTTTTCTATAATTTGGGATTTCTGTGTTCGGCCTAGTATGGTTCTCAATCAGAGGCAGCTGTCAATCGTTGTCCCTGATTGAGAATCATACTTAGGTAGCCTGGTTTCACTTTTGAGTTGTGGGTGTTTGTCTTCCGTGTCAGTGCTTGTTACCACACGGGACTGTTTTGTTTATTCACGTTTATTGTTTTGTTTCAGTGTTCTGTTGTGTTTGATTAAACATTATGGACACTTACCACGCTGCGCATTGGTCCTCCGATCCTTCTCACTACTCAGAAGAGGAGGACGAGATCCGTTACAGCTGCGTTTCTCTATACCACTTTGTGACATTGGGTGATGTTAAAAGGGCTTTATAAATACATATTCCAGTTTTTAATATTGGACATTATTTTAGAAAAAACAATGTGTCCATGCAGCTTGAAAAGTTGGGCTTCATTTGGCCTTTAAGTGGAATAGTCATTGAATGAAAGGTGTCAGTGACTGTAGGAAGTCTGTTTAGGAGCATCAAGTTATTACAATAGACTGATTATTGTTTTTCCTTTATCATTTTGTTAAAAAGTTTGCATCTTCCACTTTCACCTATTGGATCTGTAAAGTCGGGGGAATACCGATGGCTGTCTGTGGTGCTGAATCTGCTTGTAGCCTAGACTATTGTCCTGTTTGTTTGTTTACCTTTCACGTGATAAAGTCACTAACAGGCAATATCTTTTATTTATTTTTATTTTAACCTTTATTTAACTAGGCAAGTCAGTTAAGAACAAATTCTTATTTTCAATGACGGCCTAGGAACAGTGGGTTAACTGCCTGTTCAGGGGCAGAACGACAGATTTGTACCTTGTCAGCTCGGGGATTTGAACTTGCAACCTTTCGGTTACTAGTCCGATGCTCTAACCACTAGGCTACCCTGCCGCCCTGGCAATGGTAGGCTATTCTTATTATAATGTTTGGCAAATGTTCAATTGTCCATGGCTCGAACACGTGTGTTGACAAATGTTTCCATGTTAAATCCAATTTTTTTAAATATCTGATTGGCTACATGTTTGTTATAACTAGGCCTATTTGGCCGATATACCATGGCTAAGGGCTTTTCTTACGCACGATGCAAGAGCGAGTGCTTCGGTACAGCCCTTAGCCATGGTTTATTGGCAATATACCACAAACCCCGAGGTGCCTTATTGCTATTATAAACTGGTTACCAACATAATTAGATCTGTAAAAATGAATGTTTTATCATACCCATGGTATACGATCTGATATATCACGGCTTTCAGCCAATCAACATTTAGGTCCCGAACCACACAGTTTATAATATTTAATAAACTATATTCAATGAAAGGACAAACATCCATGCTTCCTGCCGAAGAGCCCTTAGGCCTACAGATGTCAGATCTTAATTTGACCTCTTTCATTGCAGGAGGAAAATAATCCTGCAGCAGGAGGATTTTAATATCTGAAGAAAAATTTAGAATCGCCGCCAGGGGGCAGGTGGAAGCGATGATTGTATTCATTGCAGTACTGCAGCTACATTGTACCTTATGTAGGCTACATGCGTATCTCGTGTGAATTCTTATTTAGATTATAATAAATTTACATATTTGCAGGGGGTAGATGTATTTTTCGTGAGGGAAAATCTGTTTAATTTTTGTATCAATTGTTTTATTATGTGTTGAAGGCAAGCAATACATTACATTACTTTGGTTGCCTTAGTGCCTGTGTGACCTTGCGGTTACAGCCACTGAACCCAGCACACATATGCCAGAGTCGGCATGGGTTCAAATCCGTCCTACTGGCCTTTGACTCATGAAAGAACGTCTATTTTTGATGCATTAATTCCGCGTGGTTACAGGGTAAAAACAGAAACCACTCGAAGGTTAACAGTTTAGGCATTCAGTGCTTTACACATTTAAAATATGGGCAGTCTATGGATTTAACCCCCAGTCTTGATAAGAAATGACCATACCAGAGACACTTTTGTCTAAATAGGAAACAAATAAATGAATAACAATAAGCTACGCCAACAGCTTCTATTCATACAAAGTGTCGGATAAATTGCCACAGTAGATTTGAGGTGGTAAACGAGGAAACAGTTTATTTATATTGTACAGAATGCTTGCCATATAGATAAATCACCCTTATTCTGTTCCAAAGGGACTAAGTTGTTCCGATTACAATACTAACCAGAGGATGAACATATCTTGAAAGACTTTGGTTGCAAGCAGGACTAACGTTAAGGTAACACTGACATCTTTTAGGAAGCGGTAATGAGGTGAACAATAATGTGCGAGTGAATTTAGCACGCACAGTTTAACGATCAGATGTAGATAACCTTGTGCCATTGATCGTTTCAATAGGCGCCTTGCTATTTGATTATATTCCAGTAGGCTACATTCTGTAGGCCATCGTTAGCCTATCCATTGTTACATAACGAAATGTGTGAAAATACGATAATAGACTAGCCTACTGTTTGTGTTTCCCTGGCTGAGTTGATGAGCTGATATGGGCCATCAGTTGATTGACAGATGTAGGCCTAATGTAGTACGATAAACTTTCCTCCAGTGTGGATGCTCGCCCACGTTTTATAGTTAGACTATGTATAATTTGTCAATATAACTATGGGCTTTGGTGTGGATTGAAAGCCTGTATTGTGTGGCGTTAATATTTATAAAGGTATATTTATATTTGTAAAGCTGTCAAGATGTTCATGCACTTGAGTCCATCCAAAGACGATTTCGTTGATCTGTGACACTTTTCTTTGATGTGTAAATTATTAGACTATTCGTTTCACTTCTTGGAAACATTTAAATAAACTCAATGAACTTGTGGGCCTAATGTGGCTTTAGGCTGGTCACTAAATGGCCCAGCACTCACGAGGCTCAGAGCCAGGGGGCGCGCTGTTTATACCACCGGGTCACGGCGGTTCACAATGCTCAAGCAAGGACTAAGAATACTATGAATACTGATGACCCAAACCATAGCCCTGACCTTAATTACCCTGTTAAGGCTAGGGCAGAATACTGCCCCCGTTGGTGAAATGCGTGCCCATAGTAAACAGAAAAAAAATCTGTAAAAAATTGCTAATATACGCATATAATAAATATTATTGAATAGAAAACACTCTAAAGCTTCTAAAACCGTTTAAATTATGTCTGTAAGTAAAGCAGAACTCTCAGGGCACTCATTCTCCCAAACTCTCTCTTTTCATCCAAAAAGTTGGCCCAACTTTGACGTCATCGCCCCCACCCTTCCCAAGCACCTACGGTCCTGGGAACACTTCCTATGCCTTCAGCGCGGTGTCCGCTTTCAATGGGGCTTCTCATTGTGTGAATCGCACGCTCACGAGATTAATGACGGGCCGAATCCTTTCGGTCGCGCGAGAATACAGGTTACTCTCACGTGCAATCTGCGCCTGTGCTGTCTTTCTTTCAAGATTGATTAAACGATGCGTGTGTTTCTCTTTGTCCTGAGAATTTGTCCTATATAGCATGCTAACGCTGTGTTCTGAACCAAGTTTGACAAGTTTAGTCGACATATAATATGTAATTTCGACGTTTTGGTGCGAACTAACTTTACTTTTTGGCTGCATTTCAACCGAAATATGTCGTGTTTGATAACCGAAAGACACAGACTTCAAAACTAAAGCTGTTTTTGGTAAGTATAAACCCTTCCAGGTCTTCTGATGGAAGAACAGCAAAGGTAAGGGAACATTTATGTGTTAAATTTGGGTTTCTGTGGAGGAGCCAAAATGCTAATTCCTGAGCGCCGACTCACATTATAGCCTAGTGAACGAAATCTGTAAAGTTAAAAATAAATGTAACACAGCTGTTTTATTAAGAAGAAGTGTATCTTTCTAAGTATATGTAGAACATGTATATTTAGTCAACGTTTATGATGTGTATTTCTGTTATCTGGCAGAGTTACCATAATTTCTCCAGGCATTGTTGTAGCATTTTTTAGCCATGACCTTCTATGTAAACCGTGATTTATGGATATAATTAGCATATTATTGAAAAAAACATAAATGTACTGTATAACATGTCCTATTCCTGTCATCTGATGAAGATTTTCAAAAGGTTAGTGAATTATTTTACTTTTAATCCTGCTTTTGTGATTGCATCTATTGTTCTACAAAATGGCTATGTAAATTAGCCTATCTTTGGTGGTAGTTTGACATAAATATGTGCTATGTTTTTGCCGTAAAACATTTTAGAAATCTGACTTGGTGGCTAGATGAACAAGGTGTTTATCTTTCATTTGAGCTATTGGACTTGTTAATGTGTGGAGGTTAAATATTTCTAAGAATATTTTTTGCGTTCTGTGTGCTACTGTGTCAGTTGAGCAGTGGGGGGAGGTGCCCTAGCGGGACGTGTGGTGCCAAGTATTAATCCTCAGATACCCTAAAATGTAATCAAACTATATTATTTATTTTTCAGAAAGAAGTATGTTCAATAGGAAACCGATTTTAGCAGGTGCGTAATGTCTTCATGGTGCATGCAAATACGAATTTACAAGACTGTGTCCCACTACTAAAACTGATATTTTTTAATAGTTTTTTAATTTACAAGCCTGAAACCTTGGACATAGACTGCTGACACCCTGTGGAAGCCATAGGAATTTCCTCCAGGGAGCAATGACCTTACTCTTGCATTTCTAAGAGGATGGTCTTTCAACAAAAAAAAATATTCTGGTTGTTTTTTCTTTGGATTTTCTCCTACCATATCTATTATGTTATATTCTCCTACATTATTTTAACATTTCTACAAACTGCAAAGTGTTTTCTTTCCAATGGTACCAATTATATGCATATCCTGGCGTCAGGGCCTGATCTACAGGCAGTTTACTTTGGGCACGTCATTCAGGCAGGAAGTGGAGAAAAAAGGGGCCTATCCCTAAGAAGATTTATTAATGAAGGAGCTAAGCCTCGGCATACCTACAACTTGTTTATTCATCAAAACCCAGCCCTTTCGTGCCACCACCAGCTACTGCACCCATAATTCCTGTTGTGAAAATGGCTCAAATATTTCTGACACCCCCCAAACCTATAACTCTACCGCCAGTGCTAAGATTTACCATTGTGTTGGGTTTGTTAAAGTAGAGCACTTAGTGTCAAAAATTACACGCTTATGGAGTGTATACCTAGATCAAGCCAGATATGTGGGCTCTACAGGTTGCCATACATCTCGGGTAGTCACATGTAAGCACTTGAGATTTTCTGAGCAGGTACTAAGAAGTCACACAGTAAGTGCAGTTTTCAGTTGCCACCATAAAACCTTCCATGTTCCCCCACTCAGCACCAACAGGAATGGGATAAAGAAGGATAGGGTACACAGACAGTTTAATGTTATTTTCTATGGGTCATATGCTGCAGGGATTCCTTCTGTTCTGATTGTGGTATGAGACCTTCTGGTCCCTTTGGGAGCTTCAGTCAGCAGCACACAGAGAGCATCATTTCTCTCCACTGTCCTCTCCTGCGAACACAATGCGTGCCAGTTAATTAGACAGCCTCTACTATAATCAACCAATATTTTGATCTAAGTAGGACAATTTAATTCAAAAGACTATTTGCCATAATAGAGAATTAAAACCTCTCTCCCTGTGCTAATTGTATGCTAATTATGGCATTAATAGATAGTGTTGATTGGACACAGCTTCTGTTGTTATTTCCATGTGTGCGTCATTGAGTCACTGAGGGAACAGATGCCTCTCTCTGCTGCCAGATTGCTTGTGTTGGGTAAACTCGCCCCCCAAGGAAGGAATGGGTGTGTCCATATGTTCTAAAGAGATAGTTGACTGAGAAATAACCTGAGATTGACCCTGCCGGTGCCTTTTGTGTGTGTGCTTCAGTGGGAGCACTCTGTTTGTTCCGTTAGTGCTCTAATCTACAATAAATGCCAGCTGTTCAAGCTTCAAAGCAGTGATCTCTGTGTTTTGTTTTATGTGTGCATGTGTGCTATATATTTGAGGCCCTGTGACCCAGTCAAATGCAGATTAACTCTGTGAGCCAGTCAGGCCATCAAAAGCACAGCAAAACCCTACTCCCTGCTGGTCTGCTGCTGTTTGATGTGATCTGGGAGCAGTGTTCTGGGGAGACATACAGGCTTTTCTCCTGTGATGTGAACAGGTGCCACTGTTCTCTGTGCAGTATGAATGTGAATAGGGATAAGAGCCTTGAAGACTGGCTCGAAACCCAGTTTAGACCTACTGGCTGTTGTTAGTGGCTGGAAATGAAGCTTTGGAACACGGAGAGGGCTTGAACATGAACATGAAAGGGTTTGTCGTCCAGGGAGATGGGGAATAAACTAGACATTCGTGATAGGCTGGAGGAAAACAAAAATAAATATTGTGACACTGCAGTCGTGTCCTCCAGGCTGTGCTAAAGACAGATGTTTGAAAAAAAGGAAAAGGGAGCAGAATAGAAACAGATCCAATAACACTCACGGCTGCCCAACATTATTTATATTCGTACTGGGGTAACATTGTATGGATGTTTCCCTTGTATTGTAGGAAGTGTCCTTCCCTGTTGTATTGTGGTAACGTTATAATTATGTTTCCCTTGCAGGACGTGCCCTTCCCCGGCAGCTGAGGAGTACAGTGAAGGTTAGTACAGGGTTCCCTCTGTCTGTTGAGGATCTGGGCATTGAAGGGCAGCCAGATGTGTTGTGGCCTGGAGGAGAGAGCCATGCCTTGATGAGGCTACAGAGCACAGGAGGTTGGTGGCACCTTAACTGGGGAGAACGGGCTCATGGTAATGGCTGGAGTGGATTTGTTGGAATGGTATCAAATACATCAAACACATGGTTAGATGCCATTCTATCCTCTCCGTTCCAGTCATTATTATGAGCTGTCCTCCCCTCAGCAGCCTCTACTGCTACAGAGACACATTGAGAGCCAGGTACTTTATTACAGCTACCGTTTCATATTTAAAGGGACAGCGAAACATTTTGGCAATTTTGCCATGCATGCTAGATGTTCCTATAGACTTCCAGTCATTGTGCTAACGCTAGTTAGCAATGACGCCAGAAACTACCTTCAACTTTCTTCAAACTACACACGGAGACATACAAATGGTATCCATGAGTTCATTTGACTCTGGGTAGTAAATATTGCACTATCCCTTTAATCATGTGAATCCACTCTGAAGTAGATCGACCCCAGTGGCTGCATTATCAATAGATTAATTCGTTTTAGATGTTGATTTTGAAGACCTGAATTTATTTAAATTGCACTAACTCAGATAAATGAACATTCAGACAACATGTGTGATTGTCAATGACGCCCCTGTCCTTGTCCCCGTCTCCCTCCCTCAGGAACAGACAGGCTTAACCTGGATCAACGTCATCATGACTCAGCTGAGGCAGGAGGGCTGGATCCACCACTTGGCCAGACACGCTGTGGCCTGCTTTCTGACCAGAGGAGACCTGTGGATCAGCTGGGAGGAGGGCATGAAGGTAGGGAGGGAGGCGTGAAGGTAGGGATGGAGGTGTGGGAGACATGTGGATCAGCTGGGAGGAGGACATCAAGGTATAGGTGGAGGGAGGGAAGGATGGGGAGGGAGGAGTGGGGAGACCTGTGGATCAACAGGGAGGAGAGCATCAAGGTACCAAAAATGAGGAAAAGTGGGGCAGTGTGGCTGCTGGCTCTAAAATCGGTCAATTTGCAAGGTGTCTACAGTTGTTGGTGTGCTCCTCCAGTAGCTGACTGTGCTTCTCTCTGCATCTCCCTGTGCCCACTGTGTGTCAGGTGTTTGAGGGGCACCTGTTGTATGCAGACTACAGTTTAAATGCAGGGAACTGGATGTGGCTGTCTGCCAGTGCCTTCTTCCACCAGTCCACACGTATCTTCTGCTCTGTACTCGTTGGGTGACGCACAGACGGAGAATACCTCAGGTAGGGCTCCTGAACACACACACACACACACACACACACTTTCTCAAACCCCAGATTTATATTTCAGCCTTGTGATTCATGTCTCTCTCTTTGTGTGTCTTCAGGAAGTATTTCCCCTCTAAGCCCTAGATGGCCATAGACGAAGTGTTGCTGCAGGCTTGCTGCATCATTGGTACGATGCTGTTTCTGTATACAGTGCCTTGCGAAAGTATTCGGCCCCCTTGAACTTTGCGACCTTTTGCCACATTTCAGGATTCAAACATAAAGATATAAAACTGTATTTTTTTGTGAAGAATCAACAATAAGTGGGACACAATCATGAAGTGGAACGACATTTATTGGATATTTCAAACTTTTTTAACAAATCAAAAACTGAAAAATTGGGCGTGCAAAGTTATTCAGCCCCCTTAAGTTAATACTTTGTAGCGCCACCTTTTGCTGCGTTTACAGCTGTAAGTCGCTTGGGGTATGTCTCTATCAGTTTTGCACATCGAGAGACTGACATTTTTTCCCATTCCTCCTTGCAAAACAGCTCGAGCTCAGTGAGGTTGGATGGAGAGCATTTGTGAACAGCAGTTTTCAGTTCTTTCCACAGATTCTCGATTGGATTCAGGTCTGGACTTTGACTTGGCCATTCTAACACCTGGATATGTTTATTTTTGAACCATTCCATTGTAGATTTTGCTTTATGTTTTGGATCATTGTCTTGTTGGAAGACAAATCTCGGTCCCAGTCTCAGGTCTTTTGCAGACTCCATCAGGTTTTCTTCCAGAATGGTCCTGTATTTGGCTCCATCCATCTTCCCATCAATTTTAACCATCTTCCCTGTCCCTGCTGAAGAAAAGCAGGCCCAAACCATGATGCTGCCACCACCATGTTTGACAGTGGGGATGGTGTGTTCAGGGTGATGAGCTGTGTTGCTTTTACGCCAAACATAACGTTTTACATTGTTGCCAAAAAGTTCAATTTTGGTTTCATCTGACCAGAGCACCTTCTTCCACATGTTTGGTGTGTCTCCCAGGTGGCTTGTGGCAAACTTTAAACAACACTTTTTATGGATATCTTTAAGAAATGGCTTTCTTCTTGCCACTCTTCCATAAAGGCCAGATGTGTGCAATATACGACTGATTGTTGTCCTATGGACAGAGTCTCCCACTTCAGCTGTAGATCTCTGCAGTTCATCCAGAGTGATCATGGGCCTCTTGGCTGCATCTCGGATCAGTCTTCTCCTTGTATGAGCTGAAAGTTTAGGGGGACGGCCAGGTCTTGGTAGATTTGCAGTGGTCTGATACTCCTTCCATTTCAATATTAGCGCTTGCACAGTGCTCCTTGGGATGTTTAAGCTTGGGGAATCTTTTTGTATCCAAATCCGGCTTTAAACTTCTTCACAACAGTATCTCGGACCTGCCTGGTGTGTTCCTTGTTCTTCATGATGCTCTCTGCGCTTTTAACGGACCTCTGAGACTATCACAGTGCAGATGCATTTATACGGAGACTTGATTATACACAGGTGGATTGTATTTATCATCATTAGTCATTTAGGTCAACATTGGATCATTCAGAGATCCTCACTGAACTTCTGGAGAGAGTTTGCTGCACTGAAAGTAAAGGGGCTGAATAATTTTGCACGCCCAATTTTTCAGTTTTTGATTTGTTAAAAAAGTTTGAAATATCCAATAAATGTCGTTCCACTTCCTTATTGTGTCCCACTTGTTGTTGATTCTTCACAAAAAAATACAGTTTTATATCTTTATGTTTGAAGCCTGAAATGTGGCAAAAGGTCGCAAAGTTCAAGGGGGCCGAATACTTTTGCAAGGCACTGTATATATATTTTTTTACCATAACTACTGTTAAAGCTACTGGTCCCCTTTTTCAGACTGCTGCTTGTACTGGGCATTTCCATCTTAAAGGACCCGTGAGCACCAAGGTGAAATTCATAGGAACATGTCAAATTGGGTTTCAAATTAAAGCTACGAGTTAAGATTTTTGAGAAATTAACGAATACATATATTTTTCAACCATTTTCCATCCTAAAAATGTATTTGTACTGTGATGTTCAAACTTGTGAAATACAAACTTCTATGATTGGTTCAGATTTTGTCTGGTCTGGACCAACAAAACGTGCTCTTGTTTGGAGATGGAGCTCATTAAAATAAGGATATTGCATATTTCTACCTTTGTATACCTGTTTGTGATACATTACAAAAATGATATTTTGGTATTTGGTATTTTATTAGGGTCCCCATTAGCTGTTGCAAAAGCAGCAGCTACTCTTCCTGGGGTCCACACAGAACATGAAACATAATGCAGAATGACATAATACAGAACATCAATAGACAAGAAGAGTTCAAGGACAGAATTACATTTAAAAAAATTAAAGGCGCACGTAGGCTACATATCAATGCATACACACAATATGAGATTGAAGGAAGTTCCATGCAGTAAGGGCTCTATATAATACTGTACACTTTCTTGAATTTGTTCTGGATTTGGGGACTGTGAAAAGACCCCTGGTGGCATATCTGGTGGGATAAGTGTGTGTGTCAGAGCTGTGTGTAGGTTGACTATGTAAACTATTTGGGATTTTCAACACATTAATGTTTCTTATAAAAAGAAGAAGTGATGCAGTCAGTCTCTCCTCAACACTTAGCCAAGAGAGACAATTAAGAGTAAATTAAGAGCAAAACATGCGGCCGTCTTCTGGGCCAGTTGCAGCTTAACTAGGTCTTTCCTTGCAGCACTGGACCACATGACTGGACAATAATCAAGATTAGACAAAACTAGAGCCAAAACTAGAGTGGTGTCAAAAAAGCAGAGCATCTCTTTATTACAGCTAGACCTCTCCCCATCTTTACAACCATTGAATCAATGCGTTTTGACCATGACAGCTTACAATCTAAGGTAATGACAAGTAATTTAGTCTCCTCAACTTGTTCAACAGCCACACCATTCCTTACCGGATTCAGCTGAGGTCTAGAACTTAAGGAATAATTTGTACCAAATACAATGCTCTTAGTTTCAGAGATATTCAGGACCAGTTTATTACTGGCCACCCATTTCAAACCAGACTGCAACTATTTGTTAAGGGTTTCAGTGACTTCCTTAGCTGTGGTTGCTGATGTGTATATGGTTGAATCATCAGCATACATGGGCATACACGCTTTGTTTAATGTCAGTGGCAGCTCATTGGTAAAAATAGAAAAGAGTAGTGGGGCCTAGTGAGCTGCCCTGTGGTACACCACACTTGACATGTTTGACATTAGAGAAGCTTCCATTAAAGAAAACCCTCTGAGATATATTTGATTGTCACGCCCTGACCTTAGAGATCCTTTCACTTCTCTATTTGGTTAGGTCAGGGTGTGACTAGGGTGGGCATTCTATTTTTTTTTCTCTAGGTTGGCCTAGTATGGTTACCAATCAGAGGCAGCTGTCTATTGTTGTCTCTGATTGGGGATAATATTTAGGCAGCCTTTTTTCCACCTGTTGTGTGTGGGATCTTGTTTCTGTATTGTAGCCTTTTTGCACTACAAAGCTGCACATTCGTTTTGTTACTCTTTATCGTTTTGTTGCTGGTTCACATTAATAAACATGATGAATGCCTTCCACGCTGCACCTTGGTCGCTGCACCTTCCAACAACGATCGTTACATAGATAGATAGCTCTGAATCCAGGATATGGCAGAGGTTGAAAAGCCATAGCACATACGTTTTTTCAACAACAGGTTATGGTCAATAATATCAAACGCTGCACTGAAATCTAACAGTACAGCTCCCACAATCTTCTTATTATAAATTTCTTTCAACCAATCATCAGTCATTTGTGTCAGTGCAGTACATGTTGAGTGCCCTTCTCTATAAGCATGCTGTAAGTCTGTTAATTTGTTTACAGAGAAATATCATTGTATTTGGTCAAACACAATTCTTTCCAACAGTTTGCTAAGAGCTGGCAGCAAGCTTATAGGTCTGCTGTTAGAACCAGTAAAGGCCGCTATACCAGTCTTGGGTAACGTAATTCCTTTGGCTTCCCTCCAGCCCTGAGGACAAAGACTTTCCTCTAGGCTCAGATTAAAAATATGACAGATAGGAGTGGCTATAGTCAGCTACCATCCTCAGTAGCTTTCCATCTAAGTTAAATTACTGATAGATTACACTTATTTTACCACCTCTTCCACACTAACTTTACAAAATACAAACTTGCACTGCTTTTCTTTCATTATTAGTTTTTTTATGCATGTATACAATTGTTCACTGTTCGTTGTTGGCATTTCCTGCCGAAGTTTGCCCACTTTACCAATAAAATTATCATTAAAATAATTGTCAACATCAAATGGTTTTGTGATTAAGAAGGTATCTGATTTAGTGAAAGATGGAGCTGGATTTGTCATTCTGCCCATAATTTCATTTAAAGTACTCCAAAGCTTTTTTTCCCATCATTCTATATGTCATTGATCTGAACTTCATAATAAAGTTTCTTCTTCTTTTGTTGAGTTTAGTCACATAATTTCTCAATTTGCAGTAAGTCAGCCAGTCAGATATGCAGCCAGACTTATTAGCCACTCCTTTTGCCCCATCTCTTTCAACCATAAAGTTTTTCAATTCCTCATCAATCCATGGAACCTTAACAGTTCTAACAGTCAGTTTCTTAACAGGTGCGTGTTGATCCATAATTGGAAGAAGCAGTTTCATAAATTCATCAAATGCAGTGTCTGGATGCTCCTCAATGTAACGGCGTTCTTCGTTTGTTGAAAGAGAGTCGGACCGAAATGCAGCGTGGTGGTTACTCATGTCTTTAATGAAAAAAAAGTGACGATACATGAAATAACTAAATAAATACAAAAACAACAAACGGAACGTGAAACCTAATACAGCCTATCTGGTGAAACTACACAGAGACAGGAACAATCACCCACGAAAGACAAAGCGAACTCAGGCTACCTAAATACGGTTCCCAATCAGAGGCAACGAGAAGCACCTGACTGCTGATTGAGAACCGCCTCAGGCAGCCAAGCCTATACAACACCCCTAATCAGCCGCGATCCCAAATACTACAAACCCCAATACGAAACACAACACACAAACCCATGTCACACCCTGGCCTGAACAAATAATAAAAGAAAACACAAAATACTAAGACCAAGGCGTGACAGAACCCCCCCCCCCCCCCAAGGTGCGGACTCCCGGACGCACCTCAAAACCATAGGGAGGGTCCGGGTGGGCGTCTGTCCATGGTGGCGGCTCCGGCTCGGGACGTGGACCCCACTCCATAAATGTCATAGTTCCTCCCCTTCGCGTCCTGGGATAATCCACCCTCGCCGCCGACCATGGCCTAATAGTCCTCACCCAGAACCCCACAGAACTGAGGAGCAGCTCGTGACTGAGGGGCATCTCGGGACTGAGGGACAGCTCGGTACTGAGGGACAGCTCGGGACTGAGGGGCAGCTCGGGACTGAGGGGCAGCTCGGGACTGAGGGGCAGCTCGGGACTGCGGGGCAGCTCGGGACTGAGGGGCAACTCGGGACTGAGGGGCAGCTCGGGACTGAGGCAGCTCGGGACTGAGGGGCAGCTCGGGACTGAGGGGCAGCCCGGAACTGAGGGGCAGCCCGGAACTGAGGGGAAGCCCAGTACTGAGATGAAGCTCAGGTAGGTAGTAGGCTCCGGTAGATCCTGGCTGGCTGGCGGATCTGGAAGATTCAGGTTGACTAGCAGATCTGGAAGATTCTGGTTTGACTAGCAGATCTGGAAGATTCTGGTTGACTAGCAGATCTGGAAGATTCTGGTTGACAGGCTGATCTGGAAGAATCTGGTTGACTGGCAGATCTAGAAGATCATGGCTGACTGGCGGATCTAGCTGCTCTATGCAGACTGACAGCTCTGACTGCTCCATGCAGGCTGACAGCTCCTTGCAGACTGGCAGCTCTGGCTGCTTCATGCAGACTGACAGCTCTGACTGCTCCATGCAGGCTGACAGCACCCTGCAGACTGGCAGCTCCTTGCAGACTGGCAGCTCCTTGCAGACTGACAGCTCCTTGCAGACTGACAGCTCCCTGCAGACTGACAGCTCTGACTGCTCCATGCAGGCTGACAGCTCCTTGCAGACTGACGGCTCATTGCAGACTGGCAGCTCCTTGCAGACTGGCAGCTCCTTGCAGACTGACAGCTCTGACTGCTCCATGCAGGCTGACAGCTCCTTGCAGACTGACAGCTCCTTGCAGACTGGCAGCTCCTTGCAGACTGGCAGCTCCTTGCAGACTGACAGCTCTGGCTGCTTCATGCAGGCTGACAGCTCTGACTGCTCCATGCAGGCTGACAGCTCCTTGCAGACTGACAGCTCCTTGCAGACTGGCAGCTCCTTGCAGGCTGGCAGCTCCTTGCAGACTGGCAGCTCCTTGCAGACTGTCAGCTCCTTGCAGACTGACAGCTCCTTGCAGACTGACAGCTCCCTGCAGACTGGCAGCTCCTTGCAGACTGGCAGCTCCTTGCAGACTGACAGCTCCGACTGCTCCATGCAGGCTGACAGCTCCTTGCAGACTGGCAGCTCCTTGCAGACTGACATCTCTAACTGCTCCATGCAGGCTGACAGCACCTTGCAGACTGGCAGCTCAGGCTGCTTCAAACAGGCAGGAGGCTCCGGCAGCGCTGTAGAGAAGAAAGGCTCTGATAGCGCTGAACAGGTGGGAGACTCCGACAGCGCAGGAGAGGAGGAAAACGCTGGCTGCGCTGAACAGACAGGAGACTCCGACAGCGCAGGAGAGGAGGAAAACGCTGGAGGCGCTGAACAGGCGGGAGACTCCGACAGCGCAGGAGGGAAGGAAGGCCCTGGTTGTGCTGAACAGGCGGGAGACTCCGACAGAGCAGGAGAGGCGAGGCGCACTGTAGGCCTGATGCGTGGTGCGGGCACTGGTGATACTGGAGCGAGGACACGCACAGGAAGCCTGGTGCGGGGAGCTGCTACCGGAGGACTGGTGTGTGGAGGTGGCACAGGATGTGCAAGGCTAGGGATGTGCACAGGAGGCCTGGTGCGTGAGGCTGGCACCAACTTCACCAGCCGACTAACACGCACCTCAGGACGAGTATGGAGCGCTAACTCAGGTGCCATCAAATCCCCGACACGATCCGTCGGACGAATATGATATCTATAGCACCAAGCTAGCAACTCCCTCATTACTCTCCACTCCACTTTCCCCATTAACTCCTTCACAGTCTCTGCTTCGCTCACCTCTAACACCGGCTCTGGTTCTGGTCTCCTCCTTGGCTCCTCACGATAAACAAGGAGAGTTGGCTCAGGTCCATCTCCTGACTCAGCCACTCTCCCTCTGAGCCCCCCCCCCCCAATACATTTTTTGGGGTGACTCTCGGGTTTCGCTCTGCGCCGCCGTGTCTGTTTCTCCAACTCCATTCGCCTATAGCCTTCTTCGCACTGTTCCAGCGAATCCCATGCGGGCTCCTGCACTCTCTCTGGGTCGGCCGCCCACCTGTCGATTTCTTCCCACGTCGTATACTCCATGACATTGCTGTCCATAACGTCCTCCTTTCGCTTTTCCTGCCTGTTACCACGCCGCTCGGTCCGTATGTGGTGGGTGATTCTGTAACCGCGTTCTTCGTTTGTTGAAAGAGAGTCGGACCGAAATGCAGCGTGGTGGTTACTCATGTCTTTAATGAAAAAAAAGTGACGATACATGAAATAACTAAATAAATACAAAAACAACAAACGGAACGTGAAACCTAATACAGCCTATCTGGTGAAACTACACAGAGACAGGAACAATCACCCACGAAAGACAAAGCGAACTCAGGCTACCCAAATACGGTTCCCAATCAGAGGCAACGAGAAGCACCTGACTGCTGATTGAGAACCGCCTCAGGCAGCCAAGCCTATACAACACCCCTAATCAGCCGCGATCCCAAATACTACAAACCCCAATACGAAACACAACACACAAACCCATGTCACACCCTGGCCTGAACAAATAATAAAAGAAAACACAAAATACTAAGACCAAGGCGTGACACTCAATCACATCAGACCAACAAATATTTTTAACATCATCCACATAAGAGTCAGAGCTAAATCTTTTGTATCATCTCTTATACACTATTTTAGACCCAGCTGTTGTAACTTTGGCTTTCCTGGATATAGCCACTATATTGTGATCACTGCATCCAATGGGTACGGATACAGCTTTAGAACAAAGTTCTACAGTATTAGTAAAAATGTGATAGATACATGTGGATGATCTTGTTCCTGTAGTGTTTGTAAAATTTACAGCAACACGTCCCCCCATAAGCATTTATGTCTCTTTTATAGATGTTATACCCTTGTATTCTTACTGATGTATCATCAAAAGTGAGTCTCAGAAATGGCTAATATATGAATGCTATCTGATGTTAGCAAGTTATTGATTTCATGAACCTTATTTCTGAGGCTACATATATTAATATGGGCTATTTTCAGCCCTTTCCTGGGTAGCTTATCAGAGAAAGACATAATACTGAAAAGAGCAGACAAAGCAAGAGAAAAATATATACATTCTGAAGTCCATTAATCAATTGGTGTGTGTGTGTGTGGGAGCTGCAGGGTTGAGGCTACGAACCCATAGGCTTGGCTCTCTCATCCCTTCCAGGCTTCTGGGAGGGAGGGTGGACAATGAGCCTGGCATAGCGGATGCATGCAATGTCCCCACGCGCTCTGGCAGCTTTCATGGCTGGGATCAGTTCTTTCCTCTTCTGGCGCACAGCTTCAGGATAGTCCTCGTTCTAGAAGATATGCATTCCTCTCAAGTTCTTGGCTCTTTCCAGAACAGCTACCTTGTCCTTGAACCTCCGTAACTTGACCACTATCAGCCTGGGCCTATCACCTGGGCCGGTGGTGGGTTTTCCAGTCCTGTGGGCGTGCTCCACTTCAATCTTCCTGTGGTTCATCTTCAATTTCTCAGAGATCATTTCCCTCACTTTGTCCTCAGACTCCGTCCAGGTCTCATGTGGAGATTCTGCAATTCCGTCCACAACCATGTTGTTCCGCCTTAATTGTCCCTCGAGATCTGATTTATCTTTAGTCTGACCCTGGGAGAACTGCAAACTGTTCTTCAGGTCCTGTACCTCTCAAACAAACAAAACCGAGCTCTTTCTCATTCCTTGTTCAACAGGAAGTGGGAGAAAGACAGACAGAGCAGCGAGGCACAGTTAAAAACTTCTGAGGGCTAGTCCCCTTTTTTCTCAATTTCTGCCTGAATTGCTGAGTTGCTCAGGCCCTGAAGCCAGGATATGCATATAATTGGTACCATTGGAAAGAAAACACTTTGAAGTTTGTAGAAATGTTAAAATAATGTAGGAGAATATAGCACAATAGATATGGTAGGAGAACATCCAAAGAAAGATCAACCAGAATAATTTTGTTTGGCCATGCTCTTACAATGGCAAGTATAGGGGCATACTGTATTCTAGCTCCCAGCTTGCAATTGCTATGGCTTCTACATGGTGTCAGCAGTCTATGTTCAAGGTTTCAGGCTTGTAACTTCCAAAGCAAACAAGAAAAATCAGTTTTAGTACAGGGACACAGTCTAGGAAATTTGTGTATGTGCGCGCCATGAAGACATTACGCACCTGCTAAAATCGGTTTCCTATTAAACATACTTCTTTCCGTAAGAAATATTATAGCTTTATTACATTTTATGGTATCTGAGGTGTAATTAGAAATGTATTTTGACTTGTTGAAACAAAGTTTAGGGGTAGATATTCGGATTCCTTTCTCTGCATGTTGAACTAGTGGATTACTCAAATTCATGGCACCAACTAAACTGACTTTTTGGGATATAAAGAAGGATTTTATCTAACAAAACAACACTACATGTTATAGCTGGGACCCTTTGGATGACAAATCAGAGGAAGATCTTCCAAAAGTAGGTGAATATTTAATCGCTATTTGTGAATTTATGAAATTGTGCCGGTGGAAAAAGTTTTTTGATGTGGGGCGCCATCCTCAAACAATCGCAAAGCATGCTTTCGCTGTAATGGTTACTGTAAATCTGACAGTGCAGTTAGATGAACAAGAATTTAAGCTTTCAACTGATATAAGACACTTGGATTTACCTAAATGTTTAATATCCATATTTTTTATTATTATTTATTTGAATTGCGCGCCCTCCAGTTTCTCCGGGAAGTTGTCCCGCTAGCGGGATGCCCAGCCCTAAGTCCCAGGGCCTTGTCTGTCTGTCTGTCTGTCTGTCTGTCTGTCTGTCTGTCTGTCTGTCTGTTTGTATATCATATCCATAATGATTGATGTCATTCTGTTACCCTAATTCCGTTACCAGTTGTAAATCCACTTCACATACTGTAGTTCAATAAGCAAAATAGATTTTTTTCTAACTCAAGGTGTCATGTCATCGCTGACACCCCATTCTTTCTGCAGACATTTTTTAATCTTAATTTGGAGCAGATATTTAACAGTTTTTGGAAAACGTGGTCGCATAAAAAACTTAGGGCGAATTTACCTTAATTCTGTTATCAAACATTGCATCTGCACATTTCTTCCAGTAAATATGTTTTTGTGAAATTTGGAATGTAAATTGTTCAAAGTAGTCATTGTGCATAGAGTTGTATGATTTGTTTAACTTTGAAAACAATATCTTATGTTTAGGATATATCTTAAAGTGAAAAATCGGAGTTTTATTCTGTTAGTGTGGAATTCCCATACTACATCCTGACCATCTGATGTGTCTAGTTAAAGACTTCCCCCTGCTCATGGTGAGCCACCAGGAGGCCAGCCAGAGGAACCTGGACCTTGCAGACAAATCTGCAATGAACAAGAGAACACAACTCTGCTCACCAGAGGTACACACACACACACACACACACACACACACTAAACAAGACAACGCAGCTAAACTCAAAAGAGGGAATACACACTGACTCACTTTCTCTCTGTGCCAGATGTAGCCGATGACCCCATGGAGATACGTCTAAAGAGGGATGGTGTGGTGGCAGACGAGGAACGTGGACCCAAGAGGTTTAGCCCTGACACCAATGCAATAGGACCGACACGCCACCCCCCCCCCCCCCTAAAAACAATGGCAATAACAGTAAAAACACGGACCAAGTAGGTAACAAACGAGACCCTTACCCCCAACAATCTGGATCAGGCCTCTGTCATAGTCTCCCGCCCCCTCTCGTATAATTTATCAATGGCCTCCTCTTTCACCTTCAACATCTGATCTGATCTGAATGCAGTGGCCAGCTTTTCCATGCAGAGTAGTCTTTTTCCCGTCAGTGTTTTTGAATCATTGATGAAGGATTTTGAGGCTGATTCCCTGACCTGTCAATGTTTTTAATTTGCTGTTTTAAGATTTTGTTATACTCTTGTGAATTCTATGTTTTTTTTTACTAGATTGCCTGTAGTTTTTCATGTTGTCTGTCTGTAATTGGGTAATGACTTGGTACCGCCTATCTTGGCCAGAACGCTCTTGAAAAAGAGTTTTCAAATCTCAATGAGTCCTTCCTGGTTAAATAAAGGTTAAATAAAAAATAAAAAATGTCTTCAGGACAATCGCTGGTAGGAAGCATCAATGAAGCATCAACTGTGACTGCTTTCTTCCAAGACCTGTTCTACTGTCGCTGTATGCCTGACGAAGAGAGACAAGATGCAGAGAAACCATGTTGGGTACAGAGGCTGGGAACCGACGACATGTGATCAGGGGAGATAAGAAGAGTCTCCTGTTGGAGTGGCTGTATGTATTCCCAAGCCTTTGCACGGAGACTCCGTCCTTACAATCACAGAGTTGTCAGACAGTCCATTTCACTGTCAGTGTCCACGCACACAGTGGTTCTGACACTCAAGACCAGGAGTGAAATATTAGCCACATCATGGAAGAAGCTAGCAAAAGAGCATTTATCATGATGGTGCATACACCGCCATTTCTTTGCACTTCATTTGGTTGCCTTGTAGTCTTAGGTACAGAGACTGGGAAACAGACTGTTGCATTGAATTTCACATGCACCTGTTCTGCTGCGTCTTGCTGTAGAAGGCTGGCTCTGAAGCCGAGGCGTAAACATTGCAGAACATGTTCATTCAACCGTCATACTTTATCTGCTCCACAGGCCACGGTAAGGCAGGACGTCAAAGGGGCTTGAATCTAGGACGTGACAGAGAGAAGTAGGCTGCAGGTGTGACAGGCAGTACTCACATCTATTATTGGAAGAGCCACAGTTTTCTTCATTACAGCCTATATGGCATGTGACTCACTTCCGTCACAGGAGACCATTCAGCAGCGGAGAGATGTTTTTCTATGGGCTGGCAGTGGTGCAGCTGTCTGTCTATTCAGAACAACCTTATCACCGTTGGCATGGCAACCAACACTCACTCTTATGATGTTGGTATGGAGTAACATACCAACATGAACAAATACTGAATAAATAAGCCTTATAAATAACTCATCTTTTGTGTTATTTGGGTGAATGAATGTATTACCAAAATATAAAATATGTACTGATCCTTGTGAATTAATCATATGTCATGATCTTTTTGACCATTATAGTCCAAAAGGCCACTCGAAATTCGGCACCATTACATAACATGTTCTCTTTAAGTGAATCCTGAAAAAAATATGTATTCCGTCTGCCCTGTAGAACACATAAGACATGTAACACTCATGAATAAAATAGAGAGAGCTGCAGCCTGTTTGAGGTGACGCAAGATCCGGAGAAAACGAGTGCAGTAGTTGAGGCGCCACGTCGGCAGAACCAACAAGATACATCCTATATTTTTTTAAGGAAAGTTTGAAACCGCGAAAGTACGATTTTACGTGCGTTAAAATACAGGACAACACGCTCTTAAAGTATAGCTTTGAATAGAGGAGTTGGAACAAAAGTATAAAGGCACAGGCTGAAAATTGCAATAATATTTTCAGGAAACAAACGAGCGCACCAAATATTCGTCTCAGGTGCGTAGCAGTCCCTTCTACAAGCGGACATCAAAAATTACTGGAAACATGGTGAAGGTAAGGATAAGTCTGGCCTTCTGTATCGATTTATGTATTTGCGTACGATAAGTATAAAGTGATAGGCTACTGCATATCAATTGGGGTATGATAAAACCAATTGCGCACGAACGAAATAAACGGAATTGATTAGATCCGGACTGAGTGATGCACTGTGCTTACTTTCAAGCAAAATATTACACTAAATCTACAGCCCAAATTATTGACGTTGTGTGTGTGTGAAACTTCGCTTGCGTTATCGTTTGAGTGGTTTCCCTGTGGAGCCCATGTAACCATCTAATTGGAGCTTTCACAACAGGATGACCTTTTTAAAGACTTCTTTAAAAGCCTGTAGCCTTAGCTTTGTCATCTATTTGTGATTTTTGGTTGATTTAACAAAATGGCATTTTAAATCAACACGAAGCAAACGAGGATTGTCGTATGGTTTTGCAGCAAGAGTAAGAACTTTGAACATCCAACAAGCACTGGTTTTGAATGTTTGTGCTTGACGGGCTCCGTCAAATTGAACGTTTTGTGCAAGAAATCCCAGAGCATAACCTTACTAATCATATGCAGTTATTTAACCTACTTAGTTATGCCTTTGAGCACTGTTTCATGGCTGCTCAGAATTTGCACCGATCGTTCTATTCAGAAAAACACTTCTAAGTGTTAGATTATACTGTTGACTTTTCCAACAAGCTTTTAGTGTTGGTGGTTTAACAATTTGTAAGATGTACTACTTATATGAATTAAATTGCGTGTATTCTAGCCTAATCAATATTGTTTGTTCTGTAAGAACGTGAACGCCACCCCAGAGCCCCAGCCTGAAGGTTGTCTCGTGGAAGAAGAACCTGAGCTTACTGAAAGCGAGCCCACAGCAGGTAAATAACACAATCATCAACAGTGCCTACAGCGTTGAACAACATCTCTCTGTGCTGTAAGCCATCTCTCTCTGGGCATATTTTAAAGCCCAGTTTGTCAAGGGACACTTGAACCATCTGGGATAAGGTGCAATTCAGGGTAAAGGGTTGTTGCTATTTAAGAAACTGTAGAGATGTATTAAGGTTGTAGCTCTCAAACTCAAGTTGGCATTCTGCCTTCTCCCTCCAGTTTTGAGTCATTAGCTTCGTTCCCAAAGACCTTGTGTACTACAATCCTGAAGCAGTTTTTTTTTTTACGTTTAGAAATGACAATCATCGCTTGCAATATGGTTTTCGAAACCATATGGCCCTTATTTTTCATCCGCGTAAGAATCCTTCAACAACAAAAAATATGCACACACTGTAGCAGTTTTGCACATTGGTTTCATGTACCAAATAAAAAAAATTGAATGTTTCCATCGCCTCTTTGTCTCTGCCAATAGTTTGTCACAACTGTTGCATTAAATAGCAAATGTGCTTACTCTGGATGATCATTCTCATACCATGCAATTTAAACTGCATGGTTTCCCAATGTTGCAGTGTGGGGGACCACACACCATGTCATCGTGTGACTCGGTTTACTTCGATATGATGGTTATGTCGTACCAAAACTTCCTGTTCCGTCACAGCAGTTGTGATTTTTATCTGGTATGACTTTACTCACATAACTGGATGGAAATGTGGTTACTAAGTAGAATACCTCAATGTATTGACATGCCTGACTATTGTTTAATGATATGATTCATTGTGTGTAGGCCAATATCCAAGCACAAAAGCTGTTTTCTCTCTGGCCTCTCTCTGCTGATGGTCTGTTTCACAAACATGATGTGTGGTCCTCACTCTCTGGTCTTTCACTATCTTTCTAAAAACCTGTTTTGCGTGTGTTCTAAAACCCATCTCTCTCTCTCATAGATGAGGGGAAGGATGCAGGTAAGGAGCACCCCGTGGCCCAGCCGGGCATGATCTGGCGGGTCGGGGGTGGCCTGTTCCGTGCCAGTAAAACTGTGGTGGGCGCCACGGTAGGAGGAGTCGCCTGGCTCGGTGGGAAGAGTCTGGAGTACACTAAATCAGCAGTTACTTCAGTCCCCTCGATGAGCGTCAGCCTGGTGAAAGGGGTCGCCGGGGGAGTGTCGTCGGTCGCCGGGGGCGTGTCATCAGTGGGTTCCACGGTAGCTGGCAAAGTTCCGTTCAGAGCCAAGACAAAGGACAAGGCAGAGTGAGGAGGAGATGATGACGATGATGGACACGCAACACGATGCATCGCCCCACCGACTGAGCCATAAGAGGAAGTGATGAGTTGGAGCTAGTCGCCATGTTTTCAAAGTGGATTGATTTTGGTATTTTTTGGTGTTTTTTTCGTTTGTACATCATTCACTAAGTTGTACCTGGGGAAACATGTTCAGTAGTGCCTTCTGTAGCCCCCCCCCCCCCCCCCCAAACACTTTCACTGAGCAGTGTGTACAGGGGGTCTTTATCCAAACCTACATGGTCCCCTGAAGCCTTAAGACAATGTAAAGCAGTTATATAAGGAGGGAGAGAGATAAACAGGCATGCTAGTTTGGGTTCTTCTCTTCCACCATTTAAAGCCTGGTTTGTGGTTTCTAATGTGCTGGAATTTTTGTATGAGCTTTTTTTGTGACCGCAAACCCAAACACAGAACATTAGCTTGTTTCAAAATGCCACAGTGAACTGTGTGAAGATAGCTTTTTGGGTCTTCTGAAAAGAGTTTGATAGCATTTCCAAAATAAGAGTTGGAGGTGATGTGGTTCTGAGAGCCAATAGCCCTGTTTAGGTTGATGTTGTGGCAAAATGATATGATCACTTTAATCATGGTTATTCAGTAGATCCATATATGAAATGGAGACGTCATACATTTTACAGAAAATAAAATCTATTTATTGATGGACTAGTTTCTCTACTGTCTGTCTTTGGTCCTTTTTATAACGTTTCTATGGAAACTCAACATTTCAATGCAACTGTTTGGGTTTGTTTCTGTATTCTGCCATGACTTGGCTGTTGCTGGTAGAGAATGCTGATATGACTGTCTAGCATGCTTGTACTTTCCAACATAATAAAGTCTCGTGGGAAGTTTGACATTGTGCTTCTGTCTCATTCACAATTTGGGATGTACCTTGTCTCAAGTCAATGCTACCGGGGTGTACTCACTAGGAAGCAAACGCATTGCAATGGTGAGGGACCTACCTGAATTTGTCCAATAAACTTGTTTTTGATAAATGTTTTCTGTTGCGGAAGGTTTTGCAACTGTTAGTCTAAATGAGGCCTGGGGTGTACCCAGGCATTAAGTGGTGAGGCCAAATGAATAGTTGGAGACGGTACTAGATTCGCGAAGTCCATTGGGACTGCATTTCTTCAATGGCAACATACTCTGTGTAATGTCTGTTGCCATGTTGAAGGGCTCTTGAGTGTTGCTGATTCTCAAGGGTTTGAGTGTTTGGGTCAATTATGGGGTCCTATTATTAGCCTTTGTACCAAACTGTTTCTGCATTACTTATCACTATGGACAACACAACAGGTGGACTATTCTACTGCTGAACCTAAGTGCTAGTTTCAATCCGACCACATCTGCATGTATCAATCGGACATTACCGTTTGAATGTCAATCGTGCTGTAACGCAGATCATCTGCAGTCCGTATTGAATCTAGGCCTTACTGGCAACCAGCCAGACAAGATATTGAATCCTCTCTTGATGTTCTTTTGTCTGCTCTGCAATGGTGTACTTTGAAACTTCTCCATGTACCAAAAAGATAAAGTACTTGTAAGTGTTTAACTTTTGTCAGGTGTATTTAAATAAACTGCTGATAAACAAGTCAAGTGTTGTAGCTTTCCTGCTCACATCCTTGGTGCCAGTTTGGAACCAACATGGCCAAAAGGCAACCCATTCCAAACCGGTTCAACTCCGAAGCAGAAGAGGGCCCCAGCTAACGTATTGTACCAATGTTCATGAATTATTACCAATGTCTCTGAAATAATTAGCCTAATGAAATGAAAACATTCATGAACAGAAATGAAATTGGACAAGGAATCCCACAATATGTCTGTGTTTCAACTATTTAATTTCAGTTGAAATAATAGTTTCCTTAGCCAAGAGCACAGATAGGTACATATACTATATCAATTAAGTTATTTAAAAATGTATATGAAATTTAAAGGTCATATTTTTTTAAACCAGTAATGTACAGCCCCAGAGGGAAAACAAAAAACAATCTGTATAAAAAGCAGATTTATGAAAACAACCTACATGATACCAGCCAACATAAAATAGATTGACTTCCTGCTAGCTTTTGAAACTGAAGATTGACTTTCTGCTTGAAAGTTGACTTTACATTTACATTTGACATTTTGGTCATTTAGCAGACGCTCTTATCCAGAGTGACTTATGGTTAGTGCATTACACTATGGAAGACAGTATTAAAGCAATGTCACGGTACATCTTTCAGAAGCTAGTGAATCTGGGAAGAACTCCCAAAGGCAGTGTCCCCAGCAGAGGCAATGGTAGATTACTACTGGGTGTCTAATACAGTAGGCCACTTGTTCACCACCAGCAGTAACACTGATCTTCCGTCCAGGCAGTTCACATCCTCTACCCAGAATAACATTCTTCACCCTCCATTTGAGAAAAAATAAGAAACATGGTGAAAGAACAACACATGATGAACTGCTGAGGCTATTACATATACTTTCCCTACAGAGAGCAGGGGATTTGATTTGACCAATCAGCCTGCTGTGATCCTCAGGGTTAGAGGTCAAAGGTAAACCCTAAAGGTCATGGGTAGTCCAGACCTAAATATCAGGTCTCCAGTGAAATGGTTTGTCTTCGGGCTATATGGCTATGTGTCACACACATACAGTAAGGCACAGTATGGTAAAATGTCATCCACAGTCTAACTGACATATTTACATAATAACATATTATAGACTATCTCATATTCAACCCAGGTGGGGTATTTAGGGTCATAATAAGCGCTCAAGATTAGATTACGAAAAACCCAAACTGATTGACCCTTTTGCCTAATTGAAATAGTACATCTTTGAGTTCGCAACTCTCAAACCTAAGACGTCTCAGGGACTTTCATGTGACATCGCATAGAGAATTTTCCCTTTTTATACAAAAAATAAAAATGTGTCTTTAAACATCTCTGTACAGTATATATCATACAAAATAATATCTATCTATGACGGCAGCAGCTTATGAAGACACAGCCATCCTCTCATCCTGTCGACCCGTACTCTTCTGAAACACAAACACAGAACAAAGACAACATTGTAAAATATTACGACATCATTTTAACCATGTTTATACAGTCGTATGTAAATACCAGAGGGGTTTATAGTTTCACAAAGCAGAAGCTCTGATAAACTGATCATGTGGAGTCTATTTTACTATGCTCCTAAAAGTCTATATTTATGAACTCAGAAATATGAATATTTCAGACTATTTAATAACTTATTGATCATGTTTTGTGACATCACCCCAGGTACATAACATCGACTTTAGAAAACAGAATGTAAACACAAATATTGACCCCTGACCCCTGACTTACATGTTGGTGGTGTCGCTGCACCTTGAAGGCAGGGGCCGGAAAGTCGCTGCCCACTTCCTGTTCCTGTTCCGACTCCCGCCCCCTCTTCCCAGTCCCGCCCCGTGCCAAATGACCTGGATAGTGAGGCACAGCAAACTCATGGGCACATCTTGTCCGACAGAGTTGCTGATTGGACGATCCTGCCTGCTCTGCGTGCGCCATTCCACAGCCTGCAGTGACCAAGAAGCAAACAGAAATAAACCCATAAGAATGTCCTCCTCTACATAACACTGCAAGTGACTGTTGTGACCAGTCTGTGTCCAGTCAGATATTAAATACTGTGTCTAGACTTACTCTGAGTGCATGTTGGTCCAGGTCGTGGCCTCACTCCACTGAGTCCCAGCTGCTCCTCACCGTTCACATTTACTCTACTACGGCCTGGAGAGAGGAGAAGAGAGGGAGAGGGGAGGGTAGAGGAGAGGTGGAGTGTGGGTTAGAGTGTGCTCACTTTGCAGTCGTGGTGTGATATTATTTGGGATAATGTATGAATGGTATCTAAGGAGGTTTAGGCAAATGAGCCTTGCTCACCATGATGGCTGTTGAGCCCGCTTTGTTTTCTACCAGTAGAGGGCGATGCCACCGCATTCAGATCCTCAATGGGACTGGTCGGCACAGCTGCTAGTAAGCCTATTGGGAGAGTGACACACGTTATAATGAATTACCAAGTGTGAGAAAGAGAGCGATAGAGACAGACAGAAAGAAAGTGTGAGAGAGAGCGAGAGAAAAAGAGAGTGGGCAGGTGATAGGAAGAGAGTGAAAAAGAAAAGCGAGAGAGAGTTCAATACAAAGTGAGGGAGGGAGAAAAATACTTACTGAGTCCTCTGTATCTGGACAGCTGCTGGTACATTTGTCTCATCCTCTCTATGTTGAGTCGGCTGGCCTCTGCATGGTTCACCATGGGTTTGGGGTAGTCCACCCCGACCACACATTTGGCCGCCCGCTGCACCTCTATGGGGGCGTTCCAAGGGTCGTAGATGTACTTGTCTGGCATGTCTTTCAGGACAGGTAGGTAGTGTCTGCAAGCAGAGGGAGAAATGAAATCTCAGCACCTCGTCACAACTGCCAGAGGAGTTGGTTCAGCATAACATACAGACAGTAGTCAGACAGAACAGCCTTGCTAATGCATGACTTGATAAAGAAGACACTTTGTGTGTGTGTGTGTGTGTGTGTGTGTGTGTGTGTGTGTGTATATGTGTGTGGGTGTGTGTGCATGTAGCTATACCAACCTAACGAAGTCTCCTTCGGGATCTATTTTTCGTCCAAAGCCCACGGGACAGTAGCAGTGGAAGAACTGCTGGAAGAAGGAACTGCAGGAGTGACACAACCAGCTGCCTGCGTTCACACTCCAGTCTGCATCCAGGAGCAGCTCCTCAAACACCTGACAGACACACACAGAACAACAACACGGTCATTCACACATAACATGTATCTCTTCTGATTCTTCCCCCTTCCCTCCCCTCTCTCTACCTTCATGCCCTCTTCCCAGCCCTCTTCTCCTCCACCCCTCCCTCCCTCCCTCCACACCACCCTCCATCTTTCTCTACCTTCATGCCCTCCTCCCAGCTGATCCACAGGTCTCCTCTGGTCAGGAAGCAGGCCACAGCGTGTCTGGCCAGGTGGTGGATCCAGCCTTCCTGCCTCAGCTGAGTCATGATGGCGTCGATCCAGGGGAAGCCAGTCTTGGCTTCGGCCCACTTGGCCAGCGCCTCGGCGTTGCGGTCCCAGGGGATGCGGATACAGATGGGGTTCCCGTCCATTTTGTCGAAGCGGGGGTTGTTCGTGGCGGCCGTGTAGAAGAACTCACGCCACAGCAGCTTGTCGTAGAGAGAGATGGGGGGACTGCCGTTCGTCTTCACCTGAGAGAGAGGAGAATGTAATCGTGAGGAGCAATCTTATGTGATAGTTCCCTGCGATAAGAGTTGGTGTTGGTGTTAGGTAAGGATACGTGTGCGTTGGTGTTAGGTACGGATATGTGTGTGTTGGTGTTAGGTAAGGATATGTGTGTGTTGGTGTTAGGTAGGGATACGTGTGTGTTGGTTTTAGGTAAGGATAAGTGTGTGTTGGTTTTAGGTAAGGATACGTGTGTGTTGGTGTTAGGTAAGGATACGTGTGTGTTGGTGTTAGGTAAGGATACGTGTGTGTTGGTGTTAGGTAGGGATACCTGTGTGTTGGTGTTAGGTAAGGATACGTGTGTGTTGGTTTTAGGTAGGGATACATGTGTGTTGGTGTTAGGTAAGGATACATGTGTGTTGGTGTTAGGTACGGATACGTGTGTGTTGGTGTTAGGTAAGGATACGTGTGTGTTGGTGTTAGGTAAGGATACGTGTGTGTTGGTGTTAGGTAAGGATACGTGTGTGTTGGTGTTAGGTAGGGACGGATGAGTGTTGGTGTTCGGTAGGGATGGATGTGTGTTGGTGTTATGTGTGTGAGCTACTGTACCTTCTTGTAGAGCTCTGCCAGTTTGCTGTAGAAAAGTCGACAGGACAGACATCCAAAGCGGAGGTAGGGGCTGAGACCTAGAGGACTGGGCAGCAGGGGGCTGGCGGTCTTCCTGGTACTCTCAAAATTCACCTGCCACGCCTGGAGAGAGAGAAAGGTGGAGGATAAATATATGATACATCTATGATATAATTGGACAGGAAAATCTGCAACGCTCGCTCACCATAAAAAGCAATTCACATCTATGATATAAAACATAATTACTAATCAGTCTGTGTGTGTGTGTGTGTGTGTGTGTGTGTGTGTGTGTGTGTGTGTGTGTGTGTGTGTGTGTGTGTGTGTGGGAGGGGGGTTACGTACAGTGGAGAGGTCAGGTCCCAGTTGTCTCTCTATCCTGGTGAGAGCTTCACTCTCTCCTCCTGGCCACACGGCTGGGGCTAAGCCCTCTGTATCAAAGCCTGGGGAGAGAAACACAGAGCATGTTTAGACACTTCAGGTAAATTATCTCGAAAACTCGTTTTTTCCGCTCCTAAGAACCACTCGAAAGAATTGCTAAAACAATTTAATGTTCAACTCCATGAAGCAAGTATGGACACCCATTCCAATAGAAAAGGTGTCTTACCCAGCTCCTCCAATAGGGGTACTCCGTACTTGTCCCTGTGGTTGTCTGAGACAGGGGTGACACATCGACCCATGCTGGCCCGGGACAGAGCCCCTACTGGGGCATCGGGGGGCGGCATGGAGCCAACCAATGTCTGGAAATGCTTGAAGGTGAGAGGAGGATGACCCCCGTTCAGCTCTATGATCCTGCAGAGAGGAGAGGGGTTTCAGTTAGGGCTCTTTTTGATCCAAACCTCCAAGTGATGTCACCCGGGTCTCCCACTCACTTGTCCAGGTCGTAGAGAGTGTGTGAGATCCTGCTGATGACCTCCACTCCGGCCTCTGTGGCCAGTTTCTTAATGGCTGCATCCCGCTCCTTACCGAACGGCTCAGAGTCACACTCAAACGTCAGCTGGGAGGTGTTCCAGTCCTGAGAGGACAGGACACAGCAGACACACACTGGGGTTAAAACAACATATACCGATCGGCTTTGAAATGGTCGGCAAACACTGATAGAGCATGGTGAATATTTGCTGTCCATGGGGGTGAGAGAGGCTGGGGAGAGGGGAGGGAAAAGGGGTCTCACCTTAAAGAGTCGGGGAAAGATGTTGGCCGGCTGGCCTCGGATCACAAACAGACGGGAGTTGAGCTTCCGAAGGCTTGCGTCTAGATCTTCCAGACACTGCAGCAGGAACCTGAAACACAGGAGGGACGACGACCGTCACTACATGGCCATGCTGGAGAGGACACTGCTTCAGGGGCATTCTCAGAGCGCAAAGAGACTCATGTTTACTACTTAGACCTGACACCATGTTACTACTTAGACCTGACACCATGTTTACTACTTAGACCTGACACCATGTTTACTACTTAGACCTGACACCATGTTACTACTTAGACCTGACACCATGTTTGCTACATAGACCTGACACCATGTTTACTACTTAAACCTGACACCATGTTTACTACTTAGACCTGACACCATGTTTACTACTTATACCTGACACCATGTTTACTACTTATACCTGACACCATGTTTACTACTTAAACCTGACACCATGTTTACTACTTAGACCTGACACCATGTTTACTACTTATACCTGACACCATGTTTACTACTTAGACCTGACACCATGTTTACTACTTAGACCTGACACCATGTTTACTACTTAGACCTGACACCATGTTACTACTTAGACCTGACACCATGTTTACTACTTAAACCTGACACCATGTTTACTACTTAGACCTGACACCATGTTTACTACTTAGACCTGACACCATGTTTACTACTTAGACCTGACACCATGTTTACTACTTAGACCTGACACCATGTTTACTACTTAGACCTGACACCATGTTACTACTTAGACCTGACACCATGTTTACTACTTAGACCTGACACCATGTTTACTACTTAGACCTGACACCATGTTTACTACTTAGACCTGACACTATGTTTACTACTTAGAGTTGACACCATGTTACTACTTAGCCATGACACCATGTTTACTACTTATACCTGACACCATGTTTGCTACATAGACCTGACACCATGTTTACTACTTAAACCTGACACCATGTTTACTACTTAGACCTGACACCATGTTTACTACTTAGACCTGACACCATGTTTACTACTTATACCTGACACCATGTTTACTACTTAGACCTGACACCATGTTTACTACTTAGACCTGACACCATGTTTACTACTTACACCTGACACCATGTTTGCTACTTAGACCTGACACCATGTTTACTACTTAGACCTGACACCATGTTTGATTGAATGAAACCCTAATAAGTCCCACTCAATAATACATGATAAGTAAATGAATAAGAACATGTTTGTTGGATCACGATATAAATACATAAACTCTTAATCCCTTTCCCAGAAGCAGACTGACGCCATTTGACCACATGTCCATCATTTATGTTATGACGGTGATGCAATGATGACATCAGAATTGTTACATCACCGCACGTGTAACGATGCCGGTTTCAACAACTATTATTTCACGCAAACTTTCTGAAGCTCACATTTGCCTTTTCGCATTTACGTCCCCTTTCCAGCATTTACGCAGTAAGTCATGTCATTGGGGCACCGATTCAGTCCTCACGGTTGCATATGTAATATTTGGCATGGGAACTGTGCCATGTTTGAGTTAGTATCACAGCATAGCATCCCAGGTGACTGAATGACTGACTGAACGCAGTCACCAGAAAATGCTGTGATCCTTCTGCTCAGCGTAAGAACAGCCCCCTGAGAGAAGAGCAGCAGGTGATACATGGTGTGTTTGTCTGGTGTTTGAGTAAACACCTGAACACCTTTGAAGACAACGATAAACACACCACCTGTGGAGAGAGACAAGATAAGCCGACAGGCCTGCTATCTGTCTGTTGCTTCACACTAGCAATTTTCCAGATCAAATAACTAAGAAAGTATAGGTGTTAACAGTTGAAAAGGTGGCTAATCCAGCTGCGGATCTGAGGGCCACTACCGCCTCCTGCTGCTTGAGCAGTTAAGAGATCAAGCTAGGACGCTCTGCCACTGCACAGCCTGCTGGAAAGTAGGTCATCCCAATAGCAACCACTGACTCAGGAAATGTAACTCTCTTTTGTCACACAAAACCGGCTCCCTGCTTGAACGACACCATTTTACAGGCCTTGGCTCTACGCTCTTTAGTCTTTGAAAGATGCCAGAAAGAATGGCCCCAGAGAGGATTTATTCAATTGTACAGAACGTGAAAATAACATTTTGTCTGGCCGAGGCAACGGTAAGTACTTTGGAGGGAAATATTTATATTATACTATTAATGCTCTCTTAATTAACTGTCACCGGAAAAGAGAAGCTGTTGCTTTTGCCTGCTATTCATCCCATTTGTATCCCTCCTCTAAGTTAAAAGGACCGAGGGATAAGCACCACTGCACTATTTCACAAGCTCGCCATCAACCAATGTTTAAAAGGGAATAGCCTAGTAGATACCCAAAAGAAGACTCAAACATAGGATCCACAAACTTTCAGAACCCACCATAATAGCTACATACAGAAGTCACTACTTTTATCTTGAAAGCAGACATCATTACAATATGGGCCTACTGCTGCCATCCTTACTCTGCGGGGCCAAAACAACTACCTGATGATGTCAGGGTCCAGGCTTTCCGCCGGCACATCTGATCACTCCATACTACCATCCTCTTTAGCAAGGCCAGATATTGGCAACTGTGTGAAGGGAGCTGTTCTGAGAACCACCACAATGCTATAACCACTAGAACACCTGGGTCTGGGACAATTCAGTGTCATTGATGTTCAATAAAGATTTGTACAAAATCTTGAATTGGACTTTCAAGTCACTTCTTGAATTCAAACGGAACAGAGTTCAACCCAACCTACCTCACCCACTCTGTAATAACCATTGAATTGTATTTATGGTAATAACACATAAGCGTCCCGAGCATGGACAATTCATTTAAATCTACTGGGACAATAGAATCATATTGACTGGTTGGTTGATGGGTGAATAGTTACTGTTGTTGTTCCTCACCTCCACCGGTTGACCCCCAGGTTGGAGGAGCCAGCGAACCAGGGGTCTAGGAAGTATACACAGCGCACCGTGTCTGAATCACGCACAGCCTCCAGCAGGGCCGGGTTGTCGTGGAGACGCAGTCCCTTCCGGAACCAGTGGATGGAGTTCTTGGTCATGTTCAAAAACAGGGCCTGGAAAAAAGACAAGAAATGTTAAATATTTAGAAGCACAGTACGTACTTTAGGGAATGGGTCACATTTAAAAAAATGGAAAGAGTTAAAGACTCTAAAAATATTTAGCAGAGAACTGATTATTAAATACACTGGAAGTTAGAAGCATAATATTAATATTACACAATTCAAAAATTCATTGTTCATAATGTAATGGTTATTGGAATGAAATTGTACAGTTGCATGTTCAGTTGGAAAATGACTTTTGTTAGAAACAATGTACAAAAAAGTATACAATTGATTATCGTATTTCTGTTACAGACTATATGATGCACAGAGCTGAGAGTCAAATGGGACTAACACAGTACAACTAGCCTAAACCAAGCAAAGCACTGCTTCAAATCTCAGTCTCCAATTAGTTTGACTTATTAAAACTCATTATTTGCGTTTTTCTAACAAGAAAATAACGATCTCATCTAAAGCAATTTGCGGACAAATCAGAAAAATACAATAATGCACGAAAGCAATAGAAATAAATATTGCCATTATATTTTTTTCATCAACTTGCAAAAAAAGACAATACCCTTAGTCTCCCAACTTTTGAATGAAGTTATATCACACTCAGATAGTACAGCTTGTGGCATGCAAATTTATGACACGGTGTAGGTGATTTGGTCACCGTAACATCAGAAATGTTAGACCACAAGCATCATCAACATAATATACACTGCATAACTGCACACAAATTGTTCAGAAAGCTCAGACACACACACATACATACAAATGTTATGCCGTATCAATGGTCAGGCAACTTTGTTTTTTGATAACTTGGAATTATTAGGTTCTATATGCATCTTTGCCAATTTCAGTTAATTTCAGACCGCCTTGTTCTGTACGATGGTCTACATAGTAGTATACTCTAATTGTATGAATTGTAAATCCAATTAACTCAGAATAATTCTAAGGTCACGATTTGCCAAAGCACAGCCTCAGAATCAGGTCAGTTACATGTACCTTATGTAAGGATAATACATGTGCATGGGAGAAGAGAGACCTACATTCTGATAAGTAATAATGTCCATCGCTTACCTGTAATGTGTTGTCAAGTATGTGTCTCTTATGTCATTACCGTTGACAGGATCGTTTAATTCCACGGGTGGTCTCTCCAAGTGTGAATCAAACAGTCGGGGTTTTCTTGTGGTGTACAGTTAAGTTCTCCCAATGCAAGAACAAGACAGTTGCATAACTGTTCTAGCTACTGCGCATGACCAATGTTCCAGAACAACACGTGATATAGAAATATAAATGAATAAATGTGAAATTCTGTTTCCAAGCACAGTGACTTTACTGTCTAGTTACAAAGTTCTATGCTCCAAGCAACACGCCCCAACAAGCAATAAAGAAGCGACCTAGAAATCCAATTGGTTGAAGCAGTAGGCCTTTCCTCACGTTTTTGCGGCATGGAACGATCAGGGGTACTTTTTTGAGATGCATCCAGCTGCAGCCTCGCAGAATAGCCTGTGACTAAAACTAGCCTGTCACTAAAACCAATACTATCTACTGGCAGTGGTTAATCTCTACCACATACACGTGAATTTATTTTATTTCCTAGATTACTTTCCTTGCCCCATTTCCTTTGCTAGATTCCTTTCCTCTCTACTGGCCGTGATAATCCCTACCGCATACATGTGAACTCCTTTTCTTTCCTTGATTCCTTTCCTCGCTCCCTTTCTTTTCCTGATTTTCCTAGCTCCGTTTAATTTCCTCCTTTCCTAGCCTTCTTTCTTTTCGTACTTTTCTAACTTCATTTGCTAGGTTCCTTGTCTTTCCTCCTCTTCTTTCATAGATTCCCATTCTCATTTCCTAGCTCCCATTCCTCTCCTCCTTTCCTAGGCTCCTTTCTTCCTTTCCTAACTCCTTTTCCTAATTTAATTTCCTTCTTCCTTTCCTTTCCTACTTTTCTCTCCTAGATGCAGAATGTCGGCCAAGTTTCACCTAGTTTCATCCTCTCCACTACTCGCGACCGGACTTCCTCTCACTACCATATTTGGTGATGAGAAAATGTGTAAATGCTGCTTCAAATTTATAGCCCCCTGTGACATCTCTGGGGTTCCCCTTCTGTCTGTGCTGGTAATTTTTGTGACTGGCTGCTGCCGGACTATTGACTTTCTAGTATTTAGAGGTGTACTAGATATGATTTCTTATGTAGTTTTCGTGCCATTTATGTTTTCATTGTAGGTTGAAAATATGTATTTTATATGGAATAACTTAATTTCTATAACCTGAAACCCCGCCCTGTTTTTCCGTGTATTTTGTGATTGGTTACATTGGGAAAGACCCGGATGTTCACGGGTGGTAGGATTTTAGAGTCCTGTGTGTAATGCAGTTGCCTGATATAAACATGGACACAAGAGCAACTGTGTCGGCCTGGATGGAGGATGTTATGAATTAAATAACGTACACGTTCATATATTCAGATGTTGAATAAGTATCTGAAATTCATGCGTACAAAAATCAAAAACACAATTGCAAATAGTTTACTTTGAACACACGATAAAATGAATTAAATCCGTATAGATTTTTATTTGGGCAGTTTCAGCGTCACTTTGTTTGGGGTCCTTCGTTAGCTAGGCGCCAGTCACTCTCTTGTTAGCAACAGAGCTACACGTCTGTGTTTTGGATACATCGACTTGAATACTGTTTATTTTTGATATTCGTGGTCTCAAAATTGGTCAGCGATGAATTTAGAGTTGCTCGGTAAGGATAATTTATAATTCTTCAATAATTTATTGGGTGCAGGACTTCACGTAAAGAAGGAAATTGTAGCTTGGCAGCACTAGCGTGCTAATTAACGAACGCCAAACGCTATACAAAGCAGTCGGAGTACAAGTAACGTTAGGGATAAATACAATCTATTTATTTCAGGATTGTTAATCTTACCTTCTAAATACAAGGTGAAATCACACCGCAAAATAGCAGGCAACTACAACTATTAGACGTTAGCCATTACATTAGCCAATGAACGATCTTCGTACTGTCATTTGGACTCAGATAATGTAAACAGTCAGTAACGTTAGCTAGTCTGTGGATTGTGTGTTCTTCCAGGTGTTATATGACCTAAGTCAATCTATATGTACTAGAGAGCTAACCACATGATTTGTTATTTTTCTATAGAGTCGTTCGGGCAGAACTATCCAGAGGTAAGCTATTCCAATCTTGTTCTACATGTTACTTGTCATTTACATTGCAGACGCTTTTATCCAGAGCGACTTCCTGATGAATACATCTGTGTCTGTGTGAGTGTCTTCACATATAGTTGCGATCTCATTGACAGGAGGCCGATGGCACTCTGGACTGTATCAGTATGGCTCTCACATGCACCTTTAACCGCTGGGGTACGCTTCTGGCGGTGGGCTGCAACGACGGACGCATCGTCATCTGGGACTTCCTGACACGGGGCATCGCCAAGATCATCAGCGCTCACATTCATCCAGTCTGCTCACTGTGGTGAGAAAGCGAGCCGCGGTCACGAGAAAGGGAAAACACCAGGGTTGGGGTCAATTCCATTTCAATTGCAGTCAATTCAGGAAGTACACTGAAATTCCAATTTTCTTCAATACTTTTCAATTAGGAAGAATTGGAATTGCTGTTTGGTTTACCTTATGAATTGATTGCAAATGGAATGGACCCCAACATTGTAGCACAAACACTTTTTAGAATCAGCAAACTATGCTTACATTTATATATGTTAAAATGTTCTTCTTTTATTTACTCAAACCCATGATTTGGTCCTGGAGCACTTGTCAAAAGGTGTTTTGACTGTGGTTCTGAATTGTTTTTAGTGTGGTTCTGAATCTTAACTGTCCTGAACCTTAACCTTGTGCCTCTGCAGTTGGAGTCGAGACGGTCACAAGCTGGTGAGTGCGTCTACAGATAACATAGTGTCGCTATGGGACGTCCTGACGGGAGACTGTGACCAGAGGTTCCGCTTCCCCTCGCCCATCCTCAAACTGCAGTACCACCCCAGAGACCTGTGAGTTTCTATATGTCTAACTTGTACCTGTCTTATACCTCAGCCTAGTCTTGTCCTTTCTAACTCATAACTCCTAACCCCATCCATTAAAGTACAGTTAGTACCACCGACCCCACCCACCTTGGAATATATATCTATACTTCGACCTTAGCTCAGCCTACACCTCAGGCCTCTTATGATTCCTAATTTATTGTTACGCCTAACCTCAACCCTTACACACCCAAAGGTCTGTGAAGTGGTAGTTTATCTAAAACGGTATAAGGGAGTAACTGTATGGAAATGTATAGAAATCCCAAACTGTCCTTTGTTTCAGTGACAAAGTCCTGGTGTGTCCTATGAAGTCCGCTCCGGTGCTGCTGACCCTGTCCGACTCTAAACACGTGGTTCTGCCCGTGGATGACGACTCTGACCTGAATGTGGTGGCGGCCTTCGACCGGCGGGGGGAGTACATCTACACCGGCAACGCCAAAGGAAAGGTCAGAGGTCACTGGGGCCTGGGTTTATTTATTTGTGGATCAGACATTTTGCCATATTCTTTTTCTATTTAGCACTTTATAGGTTATGTGTGTGTGTGAGCTTATTGTTCTCACTGATATGACCCTGCAGATTCTGGTGCTGAACACGGACACACAGGATCTGGTGGCATCGTTTCGGGTGACGACAGGGACCAGTAATACCACAGCCATCAAGTCCATAGAGTTTGCGCGCAAGGGCAGGTGAGAAGACTGAGAGGAAACCACCAATCAGTGTGTGTTGGTGAAGGCTGAAAGGCAATAGGACTATGTTTTTGTGGGAAATCATTCTGGTACTTAGAAGGTAGTTGTGTGCCTCTTACGGAGAATATTTCATAGTTCCGTCAAAGGACTGATCGTGATCCACTCTCTCCTCTCTTCCTCTCCTCCTCTCTCCAGTTGTTTCCTCATCAACACAGCAGACAGAATCATCAGGGTGTATGACGGGAGGGAGATTCTCACCTGTGGGAGAGACGGGGAGCCAGAGCCCATGCAGAAACTACAGGACCTTGTCAACAGGTGAACACACACACACACACATGCCTTCGCTGTGCATACAAACCACACACATGCTCACTTTGATACATCTCTTTCCCTCACTCCTTCCCCTCTCTCTGTAGGACTCCCTGGAAGCGGTGTTGTTTCTCTGGGGATGGGGAGTACATTGTGGCTGGTTCAGCCCGGCAGCATGCTCTGTACATCTGGGAGAAGAGCATTGGCAACTTGGTGAAGATCCTCCATGGAACCAGAGGAGAATTACTGCTGGACGTGGCTGTAAGGAACCACCCAAAACCTTTATTTTTCTAGCCCTCTTCCTCTCACTAGCTAATTCTCTTTTTTTGCCTCGTTTCTGGAGGATGTGCTGCCCCTGTTTTGAATTGTCTGTACTGAAGATTTACAGTAACTCATGGTGCTGATGAACTTTTTCCTGACCTATGAACCCTGACCTCTCTGCAGTGGCACCCTGTGCGGCCAATCATCGCCTCCATATCCAGCGGAGTGGTGTCCATCTGGGCTCAGAACCAAGTGGTGAGTGACACACAATACAGGTTGGACCTGAGTTCTACACCCCGGACTGGTCTCTTTCTGCGACTTGGCTACCTAGGTTTTGATTTCAGAGAGTGATTCCTCTGCCTTTGCAAGTGAATCTGATGGAATGGATTAGCTAACTCAACGCTATGTGTTTTTGTGTTCAGGAAAACTGGAGTGCGTTCGCCCCAGACTTCAAGGAGCTGGATGAGAACGTGGAGTACGAGGAGAGAGAGTCTGAGTTTGACATAGAGGATGAGGATAAGAGTGAACCTGAACAAACAGGTAGACGTGCGCGCGCACACACAGGCACACGCACGCACACCCGTGTATTGTGACTAGTCAGGAACTGATTTGTGTGTGTGTCAGGTGCTGACGCTGCGGAGGATGAGGAGGTGGATGTGACCTCTGTTGACCCCATCGTTGCATTCTGCAGCAGGTAAGTGTGTTTGATGAAGGTAGACAGGTCTTTCAATGGTGACAGCCTTATAGCTTTAAATAGGCATTGCAATTGAATAGAAAAGTCCAATAGTAATACAAGGATGAATATGGATTGTGGTCTCTGATCTCCCCCTGTGTTAGTGATGAGGAGCTGGAGGACTTCAAGGCCCTGCTCTACCTGCCCATTGCTCCAGAGGTAGAAGACCCTGAGGAGAATCCATTTGGTCCCCCTCCGGATGCAGCCGGCCAGACCACCCCCGTAGAAGATGGTTCAGCCCACACAGGGAGCGGGGACAAGAAGCGCCAGCCGTCCTCGGAGGGAGTTCCGCCCAAAAAGAAGGCTCGTACCACCACCATCGAACTACAGGGGGTGCCTAGTGATGGTGAGAGTAACACACACATACACACACACACACACACACAATATGAACACTTTACTTTTTAATCATGAATTAGTACCCTGACCTGTGTTTTCTCCCACTATCGTAGAGGTGCACCCCTTACTGGGGGTAAAGGGAGACAGCAAGTCCAAGAAGAAGACGGCAGGGCGGCCAAAAGGCTCCAAAGGTAAAGAGAAAGACTTTCCCTTCAGGCCCAAACCCTACAGGGGGGACAGGGTCTACCCTGACGGAGCTGTAGCGGGAGGAGGAGCAGGAGGAGGAGGAGGAGGGATGAAGGGCAGAGCGGAGGGGGGCCTGACTGCAGCAGGTAAGGATGCAATATGATATGAAGCCAACATGAGGAGCCATGCTAATCCTGCTAGCTACGACGCTTCACCAGCCCTCTGCTCCCCGCCCCCGCCCACCACACAAACAGACATTGACCCCCCCCCCCCCCCCCAGACCGTCAACCCCTGCACACCACAGCCTCACAACCTGCCTCTAACTACTGATTGGGAACTGATTCTGGGCCAGTTTAATAACCACAAAATCCCACCAAGAGAGATTCTCCCCGTTGCGAGGCGTGGGGTTTAGTTTTGATTCTGATTATTGGGTTTGTTTGGTTTCCAACATGACCGCCGGCCGGCTAGCTGGCTCTGACCTGACCTGCGGCTGGTTTGTCTACTTGCTGCTTGCCCTTTGACCCTCCTGCTCCGCTCCTGCCTCGCTCTCACCAGGGCTTGTGTGTCTATGTTGGGTGTGTGTCTCTGTGTATATTTGTGGAATCAAGTTGTCTGCTCAAAGATTGGTGATGTTTGCTGTGCTTTGTTTTGTTTTTAACAACTGTCAAATCATCCAGCCGGACCACAATGCAAGACACAGAGAGGAGCAAAGCCGAGCCGCCATAGGCTGTGCTCGAATGTCTACTCGTTTTTTATTGGTCAAACACCTAATGCATTGCTGTCCATCATGATCTTGACACCAGGGCTGTTCCACCATTTTGAAACCCACCATTTGATTGTCCTGAAATGATTGGTCGTGTTAGAAACAGATACGATTAGTGTTCTTGCAACATTATTTTGAAATATAATATCGTAATCTGAGAAATTAAGCTAATTGATTGCATCCAAATTGGCCATTTTTATTAGTTTATAGGATTCATATAATATTCAATAACTATATTACGTAACATCTGATTTGGACCAAACGTTTTACTAACAATGAGTCAGGCCCCCCCCCCCCACACACACACACACACATCAATCCCACCACAACGATAAGTATATAGTATCTGTTTTCTGTGTCTGACAAGTAGTATGGAGTTGCGGCTCTGAGGATTGTTTCTTCATCTTATGTAATGTATTCCCAGTAAATTTGGTTAAAGTTTTTTTTTTTCTCTGTTCAGAGAAATTACTCATTGAAGTTGTTTGGTTTATGTCCCGTCCTACATCCAGATATTATGAGATTCTGACCACTATATGGTGCTGTTCCCACGATTAGCATCTGAAACAGTGGCCAGATAAACAGAACCAAAGCATGTGTTCTTTGGTTGCTGCCATACCTTGTCCATAAACTGCTGACTCTTCAGCTCCACTATACACGTTGCGTTTCTTTGCTTTGGTGATGTATGTAATGCTATGATCCTATGTAATGCTAGATGGAGCGCATGAGTCGAGACCAAAGTTGGCACATTTGCAATTTAACCTAACAGTTTTTGTGACAAAACTATTGGTAGATTTGAAAATGGAGACAGTGAATTTGAGATTTTTATTCGGTACACGAAAGCTTAAGCGGAGAAGTACATTTTGTGTGCACTACAACGTCACGCACTTATTTAAAATAATACAATTTTAAAAAACAGTTTATCTGCAATAAGTCTGTTTAGTGGAAATGCATCACTGGTGGGAAAATGTGCATATTTTCTTTGTGGATTCTAGAATATTTGCATGAAAATATGTCGTCAATTGGATGGAAACCTAGCTACTGTTAGAAAAAAGTTTGGTCAAAATCAGATGTAAGGTACTATATTATATGAATGCTATAAATAAAAATGGGCAATTTGGATGCAATCAATTAGCTTAATTTCTCAGATCAAATTATATTTAAACAAAATAAGGTTGAAGGAATGCTTATCTTATCTGTTTCTAACTACAGAAGCGATTTTCAGAACAATCTGAGATGGTGGGTGTCGTGATTTGCAGAACGACACATTTTTACCGAGTCAGCTTGGGGATTCGATCCAGCAATCTTTCGGTTACTGGCCCAAAGCGCTAACCCCTAGATTACCTGTCGCCCCTGTTGGAGAGTGAGGGAATTTCTTCTTTTCAATCACATTTTATTTTCCAATAGACTAAAAAGCATCTCTTTTTCAAGTTGCATTATTGTTTCAATGCTAACTTTTGCTGTTGCAAAGTGAAGGAATTTATTATTTTGAATCCCATTTTACTTTCTAATGCACCGCCCACCACTCTTCAAGTTGCATTGTTGAGAAACTCATTATGCTAAGAGCCATGATATACCTGTAATGCCTCTGTATTGAATTGAGTGTTGAGTTCACGTTGACCGACCATACTGTCTGCTCTGGGAAAAGTAAAAAATTAATCTTGATACACTCTAATTTCTGGACCTGGGAAGGTCTAATGTGTTCAAGGACATCATCTCTGACTGTGTTTCTCCGACAAGAAGGTATGTTGTGAGCTATAATATATTCATTTTATGTAGCGCTTTTCGTTACAAAGACAATCTCGATGAACAAAACAAATGCAGAGATCTGGATGGTCTTGGGCAACAGTCTTCCACAGCTTCAGGTGTTGTTCAGAACGGCTGTGCAGTAGCTTAAGCGGAGGGAGCATCGACGACACAGAGAAGGAGCATCGTCGGTTAGTTGCGCAGACAGCTCGTCGTCAGTCACCTCGTCCCCCCACCCCCTCGTCTGTTGGTAGGCTGGATAGTTCGCTACTGAAGTAGTGGGTGATGCTTCGGCAGCTATTAGCGCCGTGAAAGAGCACCGCACCTCGGCAGTAGTCAGGAAACAGTCCCCTATGAGGCGGGCCTCAACCCCTTGCTGTCCACATCATTCATGCAACCTGGGCAGGTGGAAAAGGCTGGTGCTGATGCGTCCTTCAAATGCCTAGCCAAGACAAACAAACAGTCTTGCCATTAGTCGAGCAACTTCCATGGGTCAAAACCACCAGATATTATATAGAAACACTCAAAGAAGTCATAGGAAACAAAAAGTTGGTGTAAAAAAAAAATATATATATAAAAAAAAACTATACTTGAAACAACATATTTTTGAAATGTATAGAAGCTCTCTACCTATGCTTTCTCTCGTGGTGCCATGGCAACATGTGAGTATTCTATTTATGGGGTTCTCTATTCTGTGTGATATTCTTGGTGTCTTTCCTACAGGGAGCCTGGTTTCACAGTCCTACAAGCAGCATGATATCGGGGGACTGGACTGAGCCAGCCCCATAATCATCATCGCCCCCTGTGGTTCTGGACGGGGAAGGACAGGCACCTAAATTCGGCCTGTTTTTACTCTCCTAAAATCAAGACACTTTGTGATATCACTCAAGACTGTCATTGTGGTATCACCCCTCCCCCACCACCACCACCACAACCCCAAAAGACTCATTATGACATCACAGCCTTCTATTGCTCAGGCTGTGACTTTCCCTACCAGCTGTCTCTCTCTGTCCTCTCTCTGTGCTGGCTGCTATGGTTACCTGGATTATCTCCCTCCTGTCAAAGACTGATGTATGTGACCTGATGATGTCACAAGTTTTAGATGAGAGTTCTGACTAGGAACTCCTGCAACATAGCAGATTCACACTTTCTCATTTTCATGTTTTTTTTTTGGATGAGTAACAGAAACAAACCAAGAGAAGAGGGAAGCAACAGTCTGCAATAGTATAGGGTCACCTCTTCTCCCCTCTGTCTTTTTTTTCTGTAGAATGACTGATGTACAGATACAGTACAGGAGTTATTACATGGAATGTGTCCCAACTGGTCTCCTTTTAACTCTGTTTCTGGACATGTCTTTTTGTGTTTCTTTTTATACATGTTATTAAACCATTTAGATTGTTTTTGACTCGACCGCTGTGTTATTGAGTCATCCTGACTAGAGATCCCCCCCCCCCCCCCCCAGGAAAACCCAATGCAAAGTCTCACTACAGTTACAACGCATACAGTAGTATCCTCTCCACCAATCATAGGTAAGCAGGCCATGCACCATTTTGTAACCGCCAGAATGTTATGACAGGTTTGTGGCACAAGATGGCGCTGCTACAACGCCAATTCCCCCCCCCCCCCCCCCCCCCCCAACAGGACGGAGCCTGGTGAGATACAGCCTCACTCACTGCCTGGCAGAGAGCTAGGTAGTGATAATGAAGAGCTTTTCCCTGTCATTTGGATTCCATTTTGTGCTACTGCACAGTTGGGTTCCATTTTGCCTTTATTTTGTAAGAGCCGATCAGGAACAAGAGGATTCACACAGGTGAATAATTCAGAGTATGGAGCTGATTGCGGTCATCCAGTAAATGAATATATATGGCCCTATACCCACTGCAAAAGTAGTTTATTTAAAAAAAAATTGAAGCTAATGTGATTAAGAGAAAAGAAAAGACACCACAACAGCTAACTGGCTAGTTAAACCTTCCCGGTTCCTGTGTGTGCATTGCTTATATGGTAGGGTGGACCAATGTTGCAGATGGAAATGTGGTAGGCCTATAGGAAAGATTCAAGTTGGGTCTGACTGCCTATGTGTGGACAGCTGTTCACCCTCTTAGGCTGTCAGGGTAATAAAGGAATGTGTGTATGGGCAGAAGGTGCATCTCCTCAGCATGGCTGACTGGCTTATCATTCACACTGGTTATGTAAGACCAAGCTCATTAGATAATTGGCCAGGCGTGGTGTCGCATGTTGCCGTTGTGGTGATGGATGGGTGGGTGGTGCTGACTACATGAGTTTGGAGTCAGACCAGGGACAGGATAGACGTATTTAAACCAGGTAGAAGTCACATTCCGATCAATGTCTGGGCCTCGAATTACGACATATGCTACCATTGCCCATAGAATGTACTTTTTGGATTTTGAGTGGAGTGTCTGTGGTGTTCTGTATGTGAAATAGGGTGTTATTTGAGGTTTGTTTAAAGAATCTGTTTCCCAAGGGTGTCAAGTATTTACTGTAAATCCTTCCAGATATCAGATCACCATGGTCAGTCCTCACTAAGTTCTAATCATCAAAACTGGTTCGTTAGCCTGTTGTCAACGTGACATGAACTTTCGGAGGACCGAGAGGATCAACAATGACCCTATTGATGGGGTGGAATGGGTCAGTTTAGAGGAGTGGGATCCCTCTACTTGTGTCCTTTTAGTTACGCACACACGGATGGGAAAGAAGTTGACAGGTGGAACCGAAGGCCATATTGCGCTCTGGTCTCTTCAGATCAGGTAGGACAGCTCAGAGTGGAGGACCACATGTAAATGGATGTGGAAAAGACTTCATAATAAAACAGGTTTACAAAATGGCTGGAGGAAAATCGGGAAGGAACGGAATAGGTAAGGAGGCTCTGTATGGAAGGCAAGGTGGAGCTAAATGCACTCGTCTGATCACATTGTGGAATCAACAATTCAAACACTGGGCGGGTTTTAGTAGCTAATTAAAATCTCTTTATTACAACCACATGTACATCATCATCCTGCCCCCAAAAAGAGTCTTCTGAAAAGTGAAAACGAGCAGAACCAAAGAGTTGCGCAGACGCTACGGTGTGGGAGACGTTTGGAGCCCTGTCCGAGGGGAAACAGTATAGTGAGAATAGGGAGAGGAACCAGAGGTGTGCACCACTTTAAATCACAAGTCCCCCCTCCACCCCAAGCGTCTCTCCTGTGCGATTTCACTTCTCACAGGAAAGGAAGGCTATTTTCAGCCTTAATAATCCTCACCATACAGTATATATAGAGAGAAATAGAGGGGATGGAGGGAATAAATCCTGTCGTTTTTCATCCATTATTCCGAGCATTTGAGTCATGCCGAGTGTGACGTGGAACACCTCGAGGAGAGAGCCACGAATCCATCACGCTCCCTCTCTCCATCCCTCCCTCATTCTCTTTCTCTCAGTATTTATTTCCCTCTCCCTCTATCTTCCATTTCCCTCTTCCTCTGCCTCTCTCAGCTCACGCACCAGGCAGGTGTGAGTCCTTCTTGCTGTGTGTGTGTGTGTGTGTGTGTAAGAACCACACGCGGTGTGAGAATGTGTGAGTAACACACTCACTGCATTAAGGTGTGTGATCCTGTAGCGCCATGTGCCACTAATGACGAGTGCTGACGACACTAATCACAAAGCAAATTACACTTATTATTACATTAAATTATCAATGACAGTGTGAGTAGTACCTACCACAGTGAACCTTGAGTTAACAGGGCTGCATAGCCCTGACATAATCCTGCATAGCCCTGACATAAGTCTGCATAACCCTGACATAAGTCTGCAATAACCCTGACATAAGTCTGCATAACCCTGACATAAAGCCTTTTTTTAATTTTATTTTTTTATTATACATCTGACCCCCATCTGTCTTATCAATCAAGGGAGAAATACAATTTTACAGACATTGTGGCCCTCGGCAACTAGAGCCGAAAACACCCCATTGTCGACCCTGTACCCTAGCCTTGTACGGTACGTTCCATAATGAATATGTACAGAAGAAAATAACACAGAAGGAACAAGGCTATACATAGCCAGCTAAGACCAATATACAGAATCCTGGTCCGCTCCTTTCAAACCATTAATAAACCATCAAATGACTATTTTTTTTTTTAAATAAAAAGTTTGTTGTTTACATGGATTGTGAGTGTTATATCTGGAAAGGCTCTACACCACTACGACAAAACAATTTCATTCATAATCTTCCATGAATGCTTTGTGATCTAATTAACAACAGCAATAGATCATTCTACAGTCATTCCACTGGACAGTGTCCCTTCCCTGTACAGTCAATGTTCTGTGGGTTAACTGTAAAAACACCAGCCTCTTTCCTGGGCCTAATTGACTCCTAACCTGCAGAGGCCTCCAAGTACCACAACTATTTACCATTAACCTCTGGCCAGCCTCAGCGTCAGCTTACTCCATCTATCTACTCTACAGTATCGATCCCTGGAAACAGGTCACGTAAACGTCAAGCCAACGATAGGGTGGAGAGGGTTGGGTTGGTTGTTGCGGAATCAAGGGTACCAGGCGGGTTGAGCACAATCACATCAGGTACTGGTACAAACATCTCCCACTGCAACACCCTACCCCTATAAGAATGTAAACTGGATCTCGGTGTCAAAAACACGTCGATTGAGCGGGGTGGTTATCAATGAACACACAGTGCTACGCTTGCTGTGCTGTGGCATCGGTGTCAGATCTCATGTCCAGCGAGCGTTGTTCTGGCGGATTCTCTTACGGTGCCGTATTGCTTTTTAGAAATCTCAGTCACGTTTTTAGTTGAGGCGTAAAAGTCAATGTTTCATCAATGTCACCAGTCAGCGTTTTTTTTTTTTTTACATAAATAAATGACCCAAAGATAAGAGCAACAAAATGACATGATACTGTATAGAGCTCGCCAGCTTGTAGTCTTAAAACCCGGAAATAAGTTACCTCTGGTTCGTTCATCCATCCCGATGGGAAAAGTGAATGGGGAAAGAGTTTTGGAACAAATACCGAATGAGATAATAGCAGTCAGTTAACGTGACCTTTATGAATTATGTGATTCAAGTTTTTTTTATAACAACAAAATTAACAAAAAGTGGCATTAGCTGATGAAGATTCTCACAGAACAAAATGTATAAGATCTCCTAAGCCAGCGTTTCCACACAGACCTTATTTTCGGCATTTATCCAAAACCCCTACAAAAACGCCATTCATTTTCCTCATCGGCTTTGTTCAACGAACCATGGCGGAGTTAGTGCCTACAAAAAGACGCCATTACTATTTCTCTCTCTTGTGTTTTAGAAAACTGTTTTTCAAACCCCATGAGCATGAGGCAGCCAGACATGGTGCAGACACACACACACACAAACACATACCGCTCCTCTCTCACACAGACTCACAGATTGTAACAGACACACACTTGCAGTGTGTTACAGTATTCAGTTAGTAAGAAGGTCATGCACTGACACACACACACACACACACAAAGCTATTGTCCGTGGTGCTTTATAGTGGAAAACACGCATGTACACACACACACACACACACACACACACACACCCTATACAGTAGTGACAGTCAGTAGTGAGCTGGGACAGAGGGACATCTCGTCTCGGGTACCCAGCCTCGTCCCATGAGTCAGCAGCTCCTCCACCGTCGTCCAATCATCTAACAGCTTCCTGTTCTGCAGACGACTCAACTTCCTTTGGCTGAGCTCCAGCACCGTGTTGCACCGGCCATCTCCCAAAGACCCTCCCCCTCCAGACATAGCCTCTTCCTCTTGAATAACTCCTCTCCCTCCTCCTCCCATAGCTCCTCCTCTAGTGTTAACGCCTGCCTCTCTCAGAGAACCTGATCCTCCATTGGCTCCTGGCCTTGTGTAAGCCTGTTGCCCTCGGGCCTGCTGTTGTTGCTGTTTCTGCTCGCGGGCCAGTAGGAGGTGCTCCCGTCTCTCTGTGCGGCTCCAGTACCTCCCCCTCATCACCTCCTGACTCTCCTCATCCGTACTCATCCCGCTGCGCTCGTCCGCCAGCTGCGACGCCCGGTCTCGAAGAATCTGGTTCCTCACAGCTCTCGGGTTAGGATGGTTGGAGTTAGTGTTGGGGGTCGGGTTGGGGTTAGGATTGGGGCACTTCCTGGACCCTCCACCGACCCCAGCCCCGACCCCAGTGTGGCCCTCCAGGGTGCTGTAGAGGCCCCCACCACCCCCTGACCCCTGGTGGGACAGCCGATTGGCCGGCTTAGGCCATGTCTCATGGATGTCCATGGATGTCTGGGGAGGGTGGCTGAGGGTGCTGAAGCGGCGCACCTCTCTTTCTCTTTGTCTTTCCCGCTCTCTTTCTTTCTCTCGTTCTCTTTCTCGCTCCCTCTCACGCTCCCTTTCTCTTTCTCGCTCTCTTTCTCTTTCTCGCTCTCTTTCACGCTCCCTCTCACGCTCCCTTTCTCTTTCTCTTTCTCTCTCTTGCTCCCTCTCCCGCACTGGTATCTCTGACATAAAGCTCCTCTCCTGCTGCCTCCTGTCGTTAACCAGCTGATCACGACCTCCACTATTGTCGCAGTAATGTCCCCTTGGTAAGGGCACAGCTCCTCTGTGTTCCCCCAGAGAGGTTGCATGTTGCTGGGGTGAGAGGGCCAATCCTGCTGGGTGTGTGAGGACCAGTTCTGATTCTCCCTCTTCAGGCAGGCCCAGCTCCAGGCCTCTAGGTGGCGCTACCCCACAATGCTCCAGGGTGGCATAGGAGGGGGATGACGGGTGACTGGCCCGTCTGACACGCTCCTGGGGTGGGCCACGGTGGTGCAGGGTTCTGCTTCTCCGCAGCTGCCCCATTGAGCTGGAGCCCTGATGCTGCAGTGGAGGTGGCGGCCTGCGGTGGCCAGAGGGGGTACTGCAGGTGGAGAGGACAGGCGCATGGGCAGAGAGGGGCGCAGGGGCGTGGTGAGGGTTGAATAGGGACCCGCTGCTTGAGCTGTGTCTGCTCAGACAGGGACGATCCGCCTTCCGGAACTGGACGGACGACACCCTGAAGATACAGAGGGCAACAGGAGTTTTAAATGCGATGAAACAGTGACGAACAACATGCATTATCATCGTTCAACACTGGACTGAGGAAACTTTGAAGATGGATGGCTATGGATCACGTTATAATGGAAAATTAAGACAATCATAATGATCATTGTCTGGTGATAAACCCCTACCTGAAGAGTCCGTGGGGTGGGGGGCCCATGGATGGAGCGGCCAGGCCAGGCATGGAGCAGGAGGGCTGGGGCTGCATGGTCAGTGCCTCAGGGATGGCTTCAAGCAGCTCTCTGTGGTTCTTCTGGCAGCTGTCGCGGCGCTCCCGCTCGCACACCTCCCTCTGGTGGTGGAGACGAGCTTTATACAGGCACATGCGCTTCTCTAACAGCCTCTGGAAGCGGCGGAACTCTCCCGTGCTCACGCTGTAGAACCCCGAGTCACTCAGCTCAGACGAGATGAAGGACTCAGAGGATGGAGACCCCCCACCTCCACCCCCTCCTCCACTGACCGCCACTCCCCTGGGGTGACATTCCTCCAGACCCCCCTCCTCTGTCTCCAGGCCAGAAAGGTCTCCCTGGTGCAGGCTACCGTCGGTCCAGCCCAGGCCGCTGTCCAGCTCATGGTGGAGAGGCAGGTAGCCCAGAGGTTTCTCCAACATATAGTCCTCATCCTCAGTCTGAAGGAAGGAGGGAGGGAGGGGAGAGAGAGAGAGAGAGAGGTTAGCGATAGCACACAGTATGCAGCTATACAGCACATACACACAGACATGAACACCCATCCACCCACACACACTCAAGCACACACGCACACATACATACACACACCTGGCTGTGGTAACTGCTGGGCTCCTCTAGGTTGTTGCAGCAGCCAATCAGACAGCTCTGATCCCTCGGAACACGACTGGCCAGCTCCAGGTCCTTAGAGAGAGAGAGGTCCCCAGAGAGGGAGAGAGGGGAGTGAGAGAGCCAGCGGTTAATCAATGTTGAACCAACTATGAATAATGTGTGCTTACGTGAATAAACAAGCATCTGATTTTTTGATAAAGCTAATTAGAGAACTTTGGTTATGTAATTTCCATTTTCAAATATAATTGTATTGGAGCAAACAAGCCTCTCAAAAAAATCCCCCCTAAATATCCCTTTGTTATCAAAAGTCCTGATTATTAAGTGTGGGCGTTAATGCAAGTCAATTGCATGCTGTAGGTTTGCAATACAGATTTACTGCACTGAACTGTAGGTTGTGTCTGGCAGCAGTATCTGCATCAGCGTGTGATGTAGACTGTAAACGAGTATGTTTGTAGATGGGAGAGAGGAGTGTGTTTTTCCCCTCTGTATCCTAAGCTGAGCATCCTTCCATTCTCCAAGGGGATTTCATGAGGCGCAGCTCACATTCCGCCCGCTGAACACGTGAGCGCTGTTTATGGTTGTGCGAGCCTGTGTACGCGGGTGTGTGCGTTTTTCGCTGAGTGTGTTTGGGTATATACTGTATGTGGTGTGTTTGTATGTGCTTGATGACAAACGTGTCAATGATTTAGATGTATCGATTTGGTTATTCTTCTATGTATACAGTGGCAAAGCCCACTGACTGTTTGTGCCTGAGCAATCCTGCGTGTGCGCACACATGTGTCTATAGTTCCATCTCAGGTCCCTAATGCTTGTCGGCAGCATGAATAATTCCAGACTGGGTTGGCTGAGGGAAGCTGCTCCATTTTGAAAAAATGCACCGTTGTACAGCCCAGATCTACACTCTGGTACATAGTCAGCCGCTCTAGAAAATAAAAGGGCCTTTATTTTTTTAAATGCGTCAAAGCCTTGATCAGCGAACTCTTAAGGGTGCGTTTCCTTCAAGAGGGATGCAATATGGACCAGACGGCTGGAATTGCTCTTCTGCACGTTGGCCCTGGTTCAGACGCAACTCATTGGAAGAGTTGGGGCCCTATTCAAACAAAAAGGCTATCCCGATGTTTACATTACCACACACACACACACACACACAACACACACACACACACCCCGGAGAAGTAAGCTCTGAACCTCCTCTAGTTCCGTATCTGTTTTTCCTTAGATGTATCCCTGTTCAAAGAGCGCTGTGTACACTCTCACCTCCAGAACCATACAACCCATTACTAAATCCACGAGCTTCCCGCTAGTCCCCGGGGTCGTTTTCTTCAACAGATAGTATCCTCTCAATGGACTTGCAGAACAACACAGACAGTATTCTGTAGGTCTAGCTCCTTTCATCACATGTACTGTACCATACAGTACAATGGGCTAATTATCTTGGCTAATTCTAATCACCTGTCTACAACACAGGAAGTTATACCAGTCACAAGAATGAGTGAGGTGCAGGATTTAACACTACTGATTGATTGTCTCTATTACAGGTACTGAGTGATGAATGGTGGTCCAATCACAGTCAGAGTACCCACGTACCACAGTCTTAATCATAGGGTATGGCATTGGCTGACAACATCAAGTGATTGTTGTTCATACAAAACCAAAGGAAAAGCTTTGTGACATTACATGTGGCATCCTACTACTAGGGGACAGTTTGTCCAAGTGTCTGTGTGAGTGTGTGTGTTTCAAGTTTTACATGCACAACTACAGTGAAATGCTTCCCTTTCAAACTCTGCAAAACAGGGCAGTAATCGATATCAAAATCGTATGACTAACGAAACACCTACAGTACCAGTCAAAAGTTTGGACACGCCTACTCCTTCCAGGGTTTTCTTTATTTGGACTATTTTCTACATTGTAGAATAATAGTGAAGACATTAAAACTATGAAATAGCACATATGGAATCGTGTAGTAACCAAAAAAGTGTTGAGCAAAAACTCTTGGCATTCTCTCAATCGATTCCCAAAGAGTGTGCAAAGCTGTCGTCGAGGCAAAGGTTGGCTACTTCGAAGAATCTCAAATATAACATACATTTTGATTTGTTTAATGCTTTTTTGGTTACTACATGATTCCATATGTGTTATTTCATAGTTTTGAAATAAGAAATAAGAGAGGAAGCTATATATACAGGGTCAGTTACAGTACCACATTTACAATGTGCAGGGATACTGGAGTACTTGAGGTAGATATGTACAGATATGTAGGCGTGTGTGTGTGTCAGTCAGTCAGTCAGTCAGTCAGTCACCTGGTAACCAAGTGGATCCAACTCCTCTATGTCTTGTGGAGCGGTAGGTAGATACTCATATCTCCCGTTTTCACGGTGATCACGAGGCAGACTCATGTGGCTGCAGTAGTGTCTGAGAGAGAAAGGAAGATAGAAGAGAGAGAATAAGAGAAGAGAGAGAGATATGCAGTCATCAAATCTAACAATTAGTGGAGGAAGATATTTGTGAATTTTTATAGACATTTGAAGTGTGTGTGTGTGTGTGTGTGTGTGTGTGTGTGTGTATGTGTGTGTCTATCTGTGACTGTACCTGTCCTGGTAGGCAGGGTTGACCCTGGGCATGGTTCCGGCTGCTGTGACACCCAGACTGCGCAAGGCCAGGTGGGGGGGCAGGGTGAGAGGCTCCCAGTGTCTCTCAGTCTGCGTGCTGCAGTCCTGTAGTCCATAACCCCTCCCACGCTGGCTCTTGATCTGCAATGTGATTGGCTGCTCATAGGCAGCCAGGATTCTAAGAGCATCGCGTTTGCTCAGGTGGGAAAGATCCCGTTTGGTCAGTTGACTCAGATCCCGCCCACTGACCTGTGAGGAAACACAAAGAGACACATGACACCCTATTCCCCATATAGTGCACTAGGCTACATATTGTGGGGGTTCAGAGTTCACTCATCCACTCTGTAGAGCACTTACTTGTATTTCTGAGAGGTATTGATATGTTGAATGCACCGAGCTGCCTGTTTGAACTACTGGCATACAGCTCGGACACCCATGCATACCCCACAAGACATGCCACCAGAGGTCTCTTCACAGACCCCAAGTCCAGAACAGACTATGGGAGGAGCACAGTACTACATAGAGCCATGACTACATGGAACTCTATTCCACATCAAGTAACTGATGCAAGCAGTCAAATGTTTAAAACAGATAAAAATACACCAACCTCTTGAAGCTAGGGGCACTATTTTTATGTTTGGAAAAATAACGTTCCCAAAGTAAACGGCCTATTTCTCAGGACCAGAAGCTAGAATATGCATATAATTGACGGATTAGAATAGAAACACTATAAAGTTTCCAAAACTGTCAAAATATTGTCTGCTCGATCATCCTATTTTTCTAACTTAATTGAGGAAAATAAGAACAATCCGAAATTCCTTTTTAATACTGTCGCAAAGCTAACTAAAAAGCAGCATTCCCCAAGAGAGGATGACTTTCACTTTAGCAGTGATAAATTCATGAACTTCTTTGAGGAAAAGATTATGATTATTAGAAAGCAAATTACGGACTCCTCTTTAAACCTGCGTATTCCTCCAAACCTCAGTTGTCCTGAGTCTGCACAACTCTGCCAGGACCTAGGATCAAGAGAGACGCTCAAGTGTTTTAGTACTATATCTCTTGACACAATGATGAAAATAATCATGGCCTCTAAACCTTCAAGCTGCATACTGGACCCTATTCCAACTAAACTACTGAAAGAGCTGCTTCCTGTGCTTGGCCCTCCTATGTTGAACATAATAAACGGCTCTCTATCCACTGGATGTGTACCAAACTCACTAAAAGTGGCAGTAATAAAGCCTCTCTTGAAAAAGCCAAACCTTGACCCAGAAAATATAAAAAACTATCGGCCTATATCGAATCTTCCATTCCTCTCAAAAATGTTAGAGAAGGCTGTTGCGCAGCAACTCACTGCCTTCCTGAAGACAAACAATGTATACGAAATGCTTCAGTCTGGTTTTAGACCCCATCATAGCACTGAGACGGCACTTGTGAAGGTGGTAAATGACATTTTAATGGCATCGGACCGAGGCTCTGCATCTGTCCTCGTGCTCCTAGACCTTAGTGCTGCTTTTGATACCATCGATCACCACATTCTTTTGGAGAGATTGGAAACCCAAATTGGTCTACACGGACATGTTCTGGCCTGGTTTAGATCTTATCTGTCGGAAAGATATCAGTTTGTCTCTGTGAATGGTTTGTCCTCTGACAAATCAACTGTAAATTTCGGTGTTCCTCAAGGTTCCGTTTTAGGACCACTATTGTTTTCACTATATATTTTACCTCTTGGGGATGTTATTCGAAAACATAATGTAAACTTTCACTGCTATACGGATGACACACAGCTGTACATTTCAATGAAACATGGTGAAGCCAAAAAATTGCCCTCGCTAGAAGCATGTGTTTCAGACATAAGGAAGTGGATGGCTGCAAACTTTCTACTATTAAACTCGGACAAAACAGAGATGCTTGTTCTAGGTCCCAAGAAACAAAGAGATCTTCTGTTGAATCTGACAATTAATCTTAATGGTTGTACAGTCGTCTCAAATAAAACTGTGAAGGACCTCGGCGTTACTCTGGACCCTGATCTCTCTTTTGAAGAACATATCAAGACCATTTCGAGGACAGCTTTTTTCCATCTACGTAACATTGCAAAAATCAGAAACTTTCTGTCCAAAAATGATGCAGAAAAATTTATCCATGCTTTTGTCACTTCTAGGTTAGACTACTGCAATGCTCTATTTTCCGGCTACCCGGATAAAGCACTAAATAAACTTCAGTTAGTGCTAAATACGGCTGCTAGAATCCTGACTAGAACCAAAAAATTTGATCATATTACTCCAGTGCTAGCCTCTCTACACTGGCTTCCTGTCAAAGCAAGGGCTGATTTCAAGGTTTTACTGCTAACCTACAAAGCATTACATGGGCTTGCTCCTACCTATCTCTCTGATTTGGTCCTGCCGTACATACCTACACGTACGCTACGGTCACAAGACGCAGGCCTCCCAATTGTCCCTAGAATTTCTAAGCAAACAGCTGGAGGCAGGGCTTTCTCCTATAGAGCTCCATTTTTGTGGAACGGTCTGCCTACCCATGTCAGAGACGCAAACTCGGTCTCAACCTTTAAGTCTTTAACGAAGACTCATCTCTTCAGTGGGTCATATGATTGAGTGTAGTCTGGCCCAGGGGTGGGAAGGTGAACGGAAAGGCTCTGGAGCAACGAACCGCCCTTGCTGTCTCTGCCTGGCCGGTTCCCCTCTTTCCACTGGGATTCTCTGCCTCTATCCCTATTACAGGGGCTGAGTCACTGGCTTGCTGGGGCTCTCTCATGCCGTCCCTGGAGGGGGTGCGTCACCTGAGTGGGTTGATTCACTGTTGTGGTCATCCTGTCTGGGTTGGCGCCCCCCCCTTGGGTTGTGCCGTGGCGGAGATCTTTGTGGGCTATACTCAGCCTTGTCTCAGGATGGTAAGTTGGTGGTTGAAGATATCCCTCTAGTGGTGTGGGGGCTGTGCTTTGGCAAAGTGGGTGGGGTTATATCCTTCCTGTTTGGCCCTGTCCGGGGGTGTCCTCGGATGGGGCCACAGTGTCTCCTGACCCCTCCTGTCTCAGCCTCCAGTATTTATGCTGCAGTAGTTTATGTGTCGGGGGGCTGGGGTCAGTTTGTTATATCTGGAGTACTTCTCCTGTCCTATTCGGTGTCCTGTGTGAATCTAAGTGTGCGTTCTCTAATTCTCTCCTTCTCTCTTTCTTTCTCTCTCTCGGAGGACCTGAGCCTTAGGACCATGCCCCAGGACTACCTGACATGATGACTCCTTGCTGTCCCCAGTCCACCTGGCCATGCTGTTGTTCCAGTTTCAACTGACCTGAGCCCTAGGACCATGCCCCAGGACTACCTGACATGATGACTCCTTGCTGTCCCCAGTCCACCTGGCCATGCTGCTGCTCCAGTTTCAACTTCTACCTGACTGTGCTGCTGCTCCAGTTTCAACTGTTCTGCCTTATTATTATTCGACCATGCTGGTCATTTATGAACATTTGAACATCTTGGCCATGTTCTGTTATAATCTCCACCCGGCACAGCCAGAAGAGGACTGGCCACCCCACATAGCCTGGTTCCTCTCTAGGTTTCTTCCTAGGTATTGGCCTTTCTAGGGAGTTTTTCCTAGCCACCGTGCTTCTACACCTGCATTGCTTGCTGTTTGGGGTTTTAGGCTGGGTTTCTGTACAGCACTTTGAGATATCAGCTGATGTACGAAGGGCTATATAAATACATTTGATTTGATTTGATTTGAACAAAACTGATATTGCAGGCAAAACCCTGAGAAAAATCTAACCAGGAAGTGGCTTCTATTTTGAAAACTCCATGTTCCATAGCCTCCCATTGCTCCATTTAAAGGGATATCAACCAGATTCCTTTTCCTATCGCTTCCTCAAGGTGTCAACAGTCTTCAGACATAGTTTCAGGCTTTTATTTTGAAGAATGAGCGTGAACGACCACGTAAGTAGATAGATGAGGGCTCTCAGAGTGAATTGTGCACAAAAGAGAAAGGCAGCCATTGTTGCTCCCGGTCCTAGTGAAAAGCCAACTGTCCCGGTTGATATATTATCGAATAGATATTTGAAAAACCCTGAGGATTGATTATAAAAAACGTCTGACATGTTTCTGTAGACATTATGGATATAATTTGGAATTTTTGTCTGCGTTGTCGTGACCGCTCTTTCCGGTGGATTCCTGGGCATAACGCACCAAACTAACGGAGGTATTTGGATATAAAAAAGATCTTTATGGAACAAAAGGAACATTTGTTGTATAACTGGGAGTCTCGTGAGTGAAAACATCCGAAGATCATCAAAGGTAAACAATTCATTTGATTGCTTTTCTGATTTTTGTGACCAAGTTACCTGATGCTAAGTGTACTTATTGTTTTGTCGAGACGACAGGTGGATTAACAAAAGGCTAAGCTGTGTTTTGCAATATTGCACTTGTGATTTCATGAATATGAATATTTTCTAGTAATATTATTTGACTGTGGCGCTATGCTATTCAGCGTTGCTGATGACAATTATACCGGATCCGGGATGGGTGGTTCAGAGAGGACAGCGGGGACTGTGAAGCAACACAAACACAGGCACAGACACATGCTTACACACGTGTACACATTGATTTTGTGTTGTAGCTATGTGGTAGTAGAGTAGGGGCCTGAGGGCACACACTTAATATGTTGTGAAATCTGTTGTGAATGTATTGTAAAGGTTTCAAAAAAATATATAACTGCCTTAATTTTGCTGGACCCCAGGAAGTGTAGCTGCTGCCTTGGCAGGAAGTAATGGGGAACCATAATAAATACAAACACAAATACAAATCAAGGGAGGGGATGGGATGCAAAGATGAGGACTAAGAGCATATCAGTGTTCCAACCCAAGAGGACAAACAAAACCTTTGGAATTCAATATCTGGCTTCTGCAATGAATCACTCCTGATTCCAAGCATAGCAACAGAGCCATGACACTAGAGCCGCGAGCCAACAACACCATAACCTAACCAGAGTGACACAGTTGTCCACAGTATCTCTTAACTACAGTACATCACTAACACGACTCACCACCTACTACAGTACACACAGAGACAGAGAGAGAGAGAGTAAAGAGAGGGAGAAAGAGAAATAGAATGTGAGAGAGAGAGTGCAATAAATTGATTTACTGTGAAGGTTGCAGAGAAAGCACTGTGTGTGAGCGTGTTGTCTATCTCTGTGAGTGTAACGGCAAAATGTGTTGCGTTTACAATTGAATCGTGTGTGTTTATGATTGTGTATATGAGTTAGAGCTTGTTTGTGCATCTGTGTGTCGACATGATCTGGAGCGATTTTCCTGACATGCTAACCCCACGAGGAGACACCCAGCCAAGCAAACATCCAGCCTTATCTGAGGCATGCTGTAACACACACACACACACACGCATACACATGAACACACACGAACATACACATTTCACAAAGCTAGAGAGATGTAATTTAATGGTTTTATCCATGCAGTCCACTGTCCACACACACTCTCACACACAATGGCAGGATTATGATGGCCTTTTACTGCGGGCCATGTGCACTGATACAAAATCTTGTTGTTTTTACAGTACTATACAATAACACTAACTGTAAAGTACCATATTCATTATTTACGGTAAATTGCTGTAAATGGCAATGCACTCTGGGTGATATTAGGCGTAAACAGTTAATGATCATGTAAATTCCTGAAGAAACTTTGGTTTAACTGTACATTACTGTAACCACACAGCATTGTGGTATTAGCAATTGGTAACTCTGAGTGATCGGATGGAGCGACATCAAGGTCTGAAGTGAATCAACCAAATAAGGTGTGTACAACATTTATATGATTTACAAATTAATGAATATTACACTTAAATGGAAAACTGTGATTTAGACAGTAAAGTTGTACATTTATTAACAGTAAAATACTGTCAAGGGTTATACAACACCATATTGTAAATGATGGTGCATTGTGGGAAAATGTTGTGGGCAGATAAAGAATTGCTTTATTTCGAATTCCACCCCACAGAATACATTAGCGTACTGTATTTTTGGAGCGCCAAAAGCCTTTTGATCACTAGTTGTTGCATGGTATTGTTTTTTATGTCTCATTCACATATTTTGAGGCGTGCCTTGTAAGAGGCTACATTTGTGCTAACCGTTAGTGAGAGTGCTGTACCAATTTGAACCTGTAATATGTAACTTTTTGAGGGACCTGACCAAATTGACATAGAATTGTGAGTTATAGATCTGTCATTCCCATCGAAAGCAAGTCTTAGAAGCAGTAAATCTTTTCTATGGGCACTAAACGGGTGTCCTGACTCTCTGAGGTTATTAAAGATCCCATGGCACTTATTGTAAGAGTAGGGGTGTTAACCCCGGTGTCCTGGCTAAATTCCCAATCTGGCCCTCAAACCATCACAGTCACCTAATAATCCCCAGTTTACAATTGGCTCATTCATCCCCCTCCTCTCCCCTGTAACTATTCCCCAGGTAGTTGCTGCAAATGAGAACGTGTTCTCAGTCAATTTACCTGGTAAAATAACGTAAAAATAAAATATATATTTTTTTCCCATGTGCACCATTTTTAAGTTTTGAGTCTTTTACTTTGGTTTTGAACACCAGCTAAAAAAGCTGAAAATACAATATTTTGGGTTTTGGAAAATATATATCTTGACTAGGTCGCAGTTGCAAATGAGAACTTGCTCTCAACTAGCCTACCTGGTTAAATAAAGGTTAAATAAATAAATAAATAAAAATAATGAATTCATCCATTAATTCATTACAATTACTGCAAAAATATTACAGGAATGCACTGTACTGATGTTTTACAGTAACGTACAGGCAGCCGGTTGTCTGTAAATTACAGTAAAAACCACAGTACGAAATATTACAGTAACAGTATTGGATACTGTAAAATACAGTATGGTAATATACTACCTTTTTTATGGTAACTTACAGGCAACCTACTGCCTGTATGTTACTGTAAAAGCAACAGGAAATGTTGTAGAGTGTACGCATCACCCCACGGCAGATGGAGGGGGGAGGGGTGAGGAGAGGAGAGGAAAAGAGAGGGCAGGAAAAGAGAGGAGAAGAGAAGAGGGTAGAGGAGAGGATGAAGAGTAGAGATGGAAATATGGAGAGGGATAAATGTAAGTTAAATAGGATAAGTGAAGAGAGAGAACGTGAGAGACAGGAGGGGAGAGGATTGAGAAAAAGAGGAGGGAAAGAGTGAAAGAGAGGAAGGAGGAGAGGGGAGAGAGAAAGCGACAGAGATATAGAGAAAGAGAGAGGGGGAGAGTCAGAGCGTCACAGCTCTCAGTGGTGTTGGATGGGCAAGGCTGTCACTGCTTGTAATCATCAACGCTGGTCACAAGAGGCTGCCACACAAACACGCACAGAGACACACACACTGTCAGGCACCCACAATTGTACCCACACACACTGTCATGTACACATGCACACACACACAAAACCTCAAATTCCCCCATCACAGAGCCTCACTATAATACACAGAGCTGAATGTTGCTGGAACAGAGACAGCAGAACAGACACGATATACGCAATCTTTCTGTAGACACAATCATTCTAGAATATAGAATAACTCTTTCACACATATGACATTTCTCTTATAATAAGATACACGCCCATCTAACTCTTATTCTGTATTCTCACACACCCACATGCTTGCATACACATATGCAAGCGTACACACACACACACACACAGCAGGCATCATGTCATGGTGTGTATTCTGTTCCGTTATTCCCCATTTCCTTGATCATGTACATGACACCCACACATCACCACAACCCTAACTCTATATCCCATCTACACAGATACGCCACACACCCACATAGATGCACATACAGTACGCACGCACAAAGCATGCACACACACTAGCATGCACACACACTCACACACAGATTTAGAAGGGTGCACACTAACCCCCAATCCATCGCCGAACCACGGCCCTGAGAGCCGACAGCCCATTGCCACGGCAACGGATGAGCGCCAAGTCTGAGGTTTCCCTCTGTTCTAAAGAGGAGTCCGGTGAACGAGAGGAAGAGGAGGAGAAAGAGTGACGAAGTATTCAGCATAGATCCTTGTGCTCCAGCAGAGATCGAAAGAAAGATCACGCTCTCGCTCGCTCTCTATCTCGCTCTCCCTCCTTCGCGCTCTCTGTTTCTCCCTTGTTCTCTCTTTCTACTTCTCTCTCCTCCCTACCAGAGGCAGAGGCAGCCTCTGCTAAAATCCAGAGAGACAGAAGCAGCTTCCACTGACACACAGAGGATCTCAGCACTCTCTTCTCCTCAGCTCTCTTTCCGCTCTCTCTCTTTCTCTCGCCCTCACACACACACAATCTCACATCCCTCTCTCAGCTGTCATTATACACCCCCTCCCTCTATCTATTACACTCTCTCTCCTTCCCTCTCTCTCCCTCCCTCCCGCTTTCCCTCACTCCTTCTGTGCCAGCCTTGTGTTGAGGCTCCACCCCTTCTTGCATAGTAACCCGGCTGGACTGTGAATGTATGCACGCACACACGCACTCTCTCTCTCTCTCACACACACACACACACACACACACACACACACACACACACACACACACACACACACACACACACACACACACACACACACACACACACACACACACTGTGATTGGTCACCTCTCACATGGTGAGACTAGGGGGTAGAGGACAGGAGAGGAGGGGTATCCTGCCCCCTCCCCCTGCAAAGTTTTCCTCGGTTGGAGGGAGATTCTTCTCTGTCTAGTAGAGGTTCTCCCTCCCTCCCTCCCTCCCTCCCTCCCTCCCTCCCTCCCTCCCTCCCTCCCTCCCTCCCTCCCTCCCTCCCTCCCTCCCTCCCTCCCTCCCTCCCTCCCTCCCTCCCTCCCCTGTTCTTATGCTCTTATTTTGTCTCCCTCTCCATCTCCCTCCTTTCCTGCATAATTCTCTCCTTCTCTCTCCCGTATCTCCCCCCTCTCTTTCTCTCTCTTCTGTATCTCCCCCTCTTTCTCTCTCTCTCCTGTATCTCCCCCTCTCTCTTTATCTCTCCTGTATCTCCCCCTCTCTCTTTCTCTCTCTCCTGTATCTCCCCCTCTCTCTTTCTCTCTCCTGTATCTCCCCCTCTCTCTTTCTCTCTCCTGTATCTCCCCCTCTCTCTTTCTCTCTCTCCTGTGTCTCCCCCTCTCTCTTTCTCTCTCTCCTGTATCTCCCCCTCTCTCTTTCTCTCTCCTGTATCTCCCCCTCTCTCTTTCTCTCTCCTGTATCTCCCCCTCTCTCTTTCTCTCTCTCCTGTATCTCCCCCTCTCTCTTTCTCTCTCTCTCCTGTATCTTCCCCCCTCTCTTTTACTCTCTCTCCTGTATCTCCCCCCTCTCTCTTACTGTCTCTCCTATATCTTCCCCTCTCTCTTACTCGATCTCCTTTATCTCCCCCTCTCTCTTTCTCTCTCTTGTATCTCCCCCTCTCTCTTTCTCTCTCTCCTGTATCTCTCCCTCTCTCTTTCTCTCTCTCCTGTATATCCCCCTCTCTCTTTCTCTCTCCTGTATCTCCCCCTCTCTCTTTCTCTCTCCTGTATCTCCCCCTCTCTCTTTCTCTCTCCTGTATCTCCCCCTCTCTCTTTCTCTCTCTCCTGTATCTCCCCCTCTCTCTTTCTCTCTCTCCTGTATCTCCCCCTCTCTCTTTCTCTCTCTCCTGTATCTTCCCCCCTCTCTTTTATCTTCCCCTCTCTCTTACTCGATCTCCTTTATCTTCCCCTCTCTCTTACTCTCTCTCATGTATCTCCCCCATCTCTTTCTCTCTCTCCTGTATCTCCCCCTCTCTCTTTCTCTCTCTCCTGAATCTCCCACCCTCTCTCTCTCTCCTGAATCGCCCCCCCTCTCTTTCTCTCTCTCCTGTATCTCCCCCTCTCTCTTTCTCTCTCTCCTGTATCTCCCCCTCTCTCTTTCTCTCTCTCCTGTATCTCCCCCTCTCTCTTTCTCTCTCTCCTGTATCTTCCCCCCTCTCTTTTATCTTCCCCTCTCTCTTACTCGATCTCCTTTACCTTCCCCTTTCTCTTACTCTCTCTCATGTATCTCCCCCATCTCTTTCTCTCTCTCCTGTATCTTCCCCCTCTCTCTTTCTCTCTCTCCTGAATCTCCCACCCTCTCTCTCTCTCCTGAATCGCCCCCCTCTCTTTCTCTCTCTCCTGTATCTTCCACTCTCTCTCATTCTCTCTCCCTCTGCTTCTAATATACAGTTATCCTCCTTGTTATCCCTCCCTCACCATGCTCACTCCCTCCTGCTCTCCCTCCCTCTTTCTCTCCCTCAGGTGCAGGGGTATGGCTGCAGAAGCTGTTTGTTATGTACAAGCAACATGAGCTAGAGGAGGGAACCCTTTTCTCCCCAATTGAACATAGGAAGCAGCTCACATAGTAACAACAATATTGTATGCAGTACCAGGACAGATATTGTATGCATTATGTTGCTCCCGGATGTGTGCACGACACACCACACACACACTCACTCTGAATAACCAGTTCACTGTAGCAGCGCTGTATGCTAATATGAACAGGCAGGCATGGAGATGACGGATGGATGAGAGAAGGAGTGATGATATAAATATGGAGAGATTGATAGATGAGAGATGGATGTAGGCTTGATTACATCTGACTCATCCTCTGTGGCCCCTCACTGACTGTGTGTTGCCCTGGATACCAATGTCTGCTCGATAACTGAATGTAAACCTTGACTGTAAGGAAAGTGTGTGCTTATATGCACGTGAGTGTATGAATATGTGTGTGGGTGTCCAAAAATGTATTTTGAATTTGAGTGTGTGTGTCCTCCAGAAATGTCCGTGTTTAAGGTGCTGGCATTCTTGTTTATGAGTGTGTTTGTGTGTGTGTAGGTGTGTAGGTGTGTGTGTGTGTGGTGAAGATTCCTGCAATTGATGCATGCCTTATAAATTCTGCCATTTATATGTTGATTTGTGGGGGTGTTAGGATGAGGAAAACAGAGAGAGGAGAGGAAGGAGCAGAGATATCCCCACCACACACACATTGTAAAACGTAACAAGTTCGAGTAACCCAAATCAAAGTATTCCAGTTCACCACCCATATGGTTATCTTTTTTAAGTTGTAAACTGTTTTGTGTTTTATGTACTTTTTGACACTAATTTGTATTATGTATTCTGAGTTATAACGACTGAAGTTACTTAAACATTAATCATTGTTGTAGTAACGGGTCCCTTTTACTTAAATTAAATCATTTTTGTGTAAGTAGTAGTTCTGACAAGTCATTTTCAGTGGTCATGTCTTAATGTTTAATATTGTTTTATGTATTCAACGATTTGTCACTATAACCCACCTTAGCAGTCATTGCAGGATTCGGCATTCGTCTCTGTCGTTAAGAGTGGTGCTCGCGACCTTGATCTTGTTCTTCTTCTTTACATTTGTAATGGCATATCACAACCAACTGAAAGGTTCGTACACCGTCACCTGCTGTTCTGGAGTGTGAGGCCCGGCCACGGCCTCCCTATTCATCTATTTCTCTAATCCAGCCCTGTGTTTCCACCTGCTGTTCTGGAGTGTGAGGCCCGGCCACGGCCTCCCTATTCATCTATTTCTCTAATCCAGCCCTGTGTTTCCACCTGCTGTTCTGGAGTGTGAGGCCCGGCCACGGCCTCCCTATTCATCTATTTCTCTAATCCAGCCCTGTGTTTCCACCTGCTGTTCTGGAGTGTGAGGCCCGGCCACGGCCTCCCTATTCATCTGTTTCTCTAATCCAGCCCTGTGTTTCCACCTGCTGTCCTGGAGTGTGAGGCCCGGCCACGGCCTCTCTATTCATTTATTTCTCTAATCCAGCCCTGTGTTTCCACCTGCTGTTCTGGAGTGTGAGGCCCGGCCACGGCCTCCCTATTCATCTATTTCTCTAATCCAGCCCTGTGTTTCCACCTGCTGTTCTGGAGTGTGAGGCCCGGCCACGGCCTCCCTATTCATCTTTCTCTAATCCAGCCGTGTGTTTCCACCTGCTGTTCTGGAGTGTGAGGCCCGGCCACGGCCTCCCTATTCATCTGTTTCTCTAATCCAGCCCTGTGTTTCCACCTGCTGTTCTGGAGTGTGAATTCATTACACTTTGTGACACAAAAAGGGAAGGGGAAAAGGGAAGAAATGTTGCCCTGCCTACTAACCCCACATCCATTCAAATCTTACTGAAGCACAATCTTATCTTGACTGTCGGGTAAAGACTCTGCATCAAAACTCAGTTGGACAGACAGTGTCTTCTCTGTTTCACTCCACTGGACACACACTGGTTGAAGCAATGTTGTTCCCACGTCATTTAAACAAAATGAAGTTGACCCAACGTGAACTAGACATGGAATTGACTTCTATGCCCAGTGGGACCACGCTCTCCACCGGGTCTGCGTGGCACCAAACGGAGGGCGTCACAGATGCACGACCTTGTTGATGGTGGGAATTGGTTGTCTCATTATTGAACGTCAATTATCTCCACGAATTTATATGCGTTCATCATGACTTAAAATTCTGAAGTTGAGAGAAATTGCAACAATGTAATTGTTCTATATCAGCACAAACCAGATATATATATTTTTTAAATCCAATACCAATGTGTCTGACAACTACTTTATTATTTTAAGTAAAGACGCAAAATATAATAAAATCTAGTAAGAACTACTTATTCAAATGTTAGATTGACTTTAAACTACTAAATCATTTTTACTTGTAAAAACTCAATAACTTGATATTAGCCAAACACAAATAAATAAAGTTGCATTTACTCAACAACATTACTCAAAAACATTTAAGTGATAAGAAATATTATAGACTGAGTCTATTGACCATCGGGGATGCCTGAGTAGCCACTAATACATTTCTTTAAGGAGGCAGGCAGGTATGTTTTACTGGGCACACACAAACGCACTCACACACACGCACGTACGCACGCATGCACGCACGCACACACACACACACACACACACATTTGTGTCTGATCACAGAGTATAGTCTACCACTATATGAGTCAAAATACCCATAAAACCTAGCGGTCGGAAATGGTTCCAATTTTTTTTCTACTATTCATATAATCCAGAAATACTACATATCCGGGCTGTGTTTCGTGTAGGCTTACCCTGCCTTGACGTTTTGATAACAGAGTAAATCTCTCTCGGACAAGGTGACTTTTATCAATATACAGTGGGGCAAAAAAGTATTTGGTCAGCCACCAATTGTGCAAGTTCTCCCACTTAAAAAGATGAGAGAGGCCTGTAATTTTCATCATAGGTACACTTCAACTATGACAGACAAAATGAGAAGAAAAAAATCCAGAAAATCACATTGTAGGATTTTTAATGAATTTATTATAGCAAATTATGGTGGAAAATAAGTATTTGGTCAAAAACTAAAGTTTATCTCAATACTTTGTTATATACCCTTTGTTGGCAATGACAGAGGTCAAACGTTTTCTGTAAGTCATCACAAAGTTTTCACACACTGTTGCTGGTATTTTGGCCCATTCCTCCATGCAGATCTCCTCTAGAGCAGTGATGTTTTGGGGCTGTTCATGGGCAACATGGACTTTCAACTCCCTCCAAAGATTTCAGTTTGCCAGTGATGTCTACGCCGAGGAACTAGAAGCTTTCCACCTTCTCCACTGCAGTCCCCTCAATGTGGATGGGGGGTGCTCCCTCTGCTTTTTCCTGAAGTCCATGATCAGCTCCTTTGTTTTGTTGATGTTGAGTGAGAGGTTTTGTATTGGACCTTTATAGATGCAGACCCGTAGACATTCAAGCAACATTTTGAGAGAAAGTATCCCAAGTCTCCGATGGTCCCGGTAACGGTTAACGTGCAGGTCTAATCGACCACACACTCAAATGGAGCTACAGCTGGGGTTAAGATTCTTCCATCATTTACACACAGTAGACATAGTGTAAACCACCATGTCAACCAAATGCTCTCCTCAATGCTTAAGTTGTGTTGTCTATGGCTCAGTTCGTGGAAACGCTGTGATCGCTCATCCATCTTTAATGGCAAACCCTCTCTCTAGCTACCCTTTATTCCACACTATGCCTTTTATGCCCTATGGTCCCTCAACTTCAGACTCTTTGGAACTCTCTATCTTATTTGTATTTTTATTCATTTATTTATTTCACCTTTATTTAACCAGGTAGGCAAGTTGAGAACAAGTTCTCATTTACAATTGCGACCTGGCCAAGATAAAGTAAAGCAGTTCGACAGATACAACAACACAGTTACACACAGAGTAAAACAAACATACAGTCAATAATACAATAAAAAAAGAAGTATATATACAATGTGAGCAAATGAGGTGAGATAGCTAAAGGCAAAAAAAAGGCCATGGTGGCGAAATAAATACAATATAGCAAGTAAAACACTGGAATGGTTGATTTGCAGTAGAAGAATGTGCAAAGTAGAAATAATGGGGTGCAAAGGAACAAAATAAATAAATAAATACAGCAGGGGAAGAGGTAGTTGTTTGGGCTAAATTATAGATGGGCTATATACAGGTGCAGTAATCTGTGAGCTGCTCTGACAGCTGGTGCTTAAAGCTAGTGAGGGAGATAAGTGTTTCCAGTTTCAGAGAAGTTTGTAGTTTGTTCCAGTCATTGGCAGCAGAGAACTGGAAGGAGAGGCGGCCAAAGGAGGAATTGGTTTTGGGGTTGACCAGAGAGCTATACCTGCTGGAGCGCGTGCTACAGGTGGGTGCTGCTATGGTGACCAGCGAACTGAGATAAGGGGGGACTTTACCTAGCAGGGTCTTGTCCGAGAGAGATTTACACGGATATCAAAACGTCATGCCAGGGTAAGCCTACACAAAACACATCCCTTATTTGAAGTGTTTCTAAAATCCGAAATGTATATAATGAATTGTGAAAAAACGATTGGAACCATTTCCATGTTTGACCGCCAGGTTTTATGGGTATTGTGGTGTCCACTGTGGGGCTCAAGTAGTATACATTTGAACTTCTTGCCTCTTCCTGCTGGAATTAATTTAGTTAGGTATAGGACTCCAAATGTTACTACAGAGAAATAGCATACAGATATGTTATGTTAGTTCATGTTATAGCATGCTATCTTTTAAAATAATTATTCCCCTAAAATAAATTGTATTATAAATATTGACCCAAGCTGTCCCAAAGTGAAATAATGAAATTATAACCAAGCAAGCCGACATTATAAACAAGCAAGCCCTGTTAAGGCTAAGAGGACTGGACGCTTGCTGAGTCCCTTCAGCATGACCTCCTAAATCTGTTTTCTGCTTTGCTTTGGCGCTGGTTAGGCTGAAACAACGCTGCCTGGTCTGGCCTCTCCTCTATCTGCACAGGGACGCCACACTGAGCAACCCCTAATGAGGTTGGTGTGTATCATCAGGGTCAGCACCCAGCCTCATCCCTCTCTTTTTGACTAGGGAGGTAGGGGGAGGATGAGGGGGGCCGGCGAGGATGAGAGAGGGCAAGGGACGAATGAAGAAGGATATGAAGGATGAGGGAGGATGAGGAGGAATGAGGAAGGAGATCGAGGGAGGAAGGACAGGGTGGATGAGGAAGAGAGAGTCTGAGGGGAGGGTGAGGATGGTGAAGATGGACAAAGGGCCTGGGTTCACCCTGAGGCTGAGGAAAGGAGTCACACAGAGACAAGGCGGAACAATATAAAACAAGCCACGACAAGCAAATATGAGAGATGAGAGGCATTCACTTAAATATCACTTGCATAGCCATACCCATCTCTCGCTCTGTTTGCATCTGAGGAATTTGAATAGTTTTCTCTGAAGAGACAAATATCAGCAAATGACAAAGAAAACGTCCTCCATCATATATGGAATACACTGATTGTTTCTGTTTCTTTACTTTTCTACATGTCTTGTCATGTATCCCTGTTGTAACTGCATAATGTGTGCAGTAAACAGTTCAGTACTCAGCTCTGAACAGGTATAGACTAGCGGTTAAGAGCATTGGGCCAGCAACTGAAAGATCGCTGGTTCAAATCCCTGTGCCGGCAAGGTGGAAAAAGTTGCCCTTCTGCCCTTCATCAAGGCAGTTAACCCCCAACAACAACTGCTACTTGGGTGCTGATGATGTTAATTAAGGCAGCCCCCTGCACCTCTCTGATTTCGAGGGGTTTGGTTAAATGCAGAAGACATGTTTCAGTTGAAGGCATTCAGTTGTGCAACTGACTGTGTATCCCCTTTCATGTCTACCAACTCCCCCTGGTCACTACGATATGCTATTCACATTACTGTACCCACAATCTCTTGGGCATTATCACTCTATTGTGCTGAACACAACCACCCTCAATGCACCCCTGGTTTCACTGTCTGTTTGATAAGGTGAGAGTTTAGCGGTGATATTATTATGCTAATAAGAATCCCCTTCACCTGCAACCATTACCCAATGACGTGAGAATCAGCCGTTGACGCAGTGAAACTTCCTCCAATCAACAGCCACCTATCATCTGAAGCATCGTCAATGGTCACTAACGATCATTCCAGTTTTCTGCCAGGCTACAATTAATCAAGTCAAATAGGCATTAGGATTCAGCATGACAATTGATTAAATGTCTCTCCATGAAGAACTGGGTCTGTGTAGGCAGCATCTCAACAGTTTCGTCCATATTGCTTTCACATATCCAGTCTCATGTGCAGGGGACAACTATTCCGACTGAAATTGTGATTTTGGCAAAGTCTTGACCAGAGCAGAATACGTTTGTTTATCTACGTTTCACATTGACACAGAGAACCTGCCTGCTCATCTCTCAACCTTAAAGTTTCATGGCCCCATTCCCTGGTCTGGAAGAAGTCTTACCATTAGTAAGGAGCCATCAGGAAGGAGAGGAGAGCACTGTAAACACACCACCTCAGAAAAGGCTCATGTCATTTATTTATTCACTCCCTTTTCCCAGAACTCTCCACTCACTAACAAGAGCAACACAGATCTGCACTTTCCAGGAGCTTGTCTCAAATATTCTTACTTGGACACACACTCACTCACACACACACACACACACACACACACACACTCACTCACTCACTCACACACACACACACACACACACACACACACACACACACACACTCACTCACTCACTCACTCACTCACTCACTCACTCACTCACTCACTCACTCACTCACACACACACACACACACACACACACACACACACACACACTGGTCTGTTTGAAAAGCTCTCTTGCATTTGCAATATTTTCCTCAACACTGTCAATTGGTGTTACATATACATCGTCCTCCACTTCACCCGCAGATACAGAGAGCCCAGTCTGGGGTTTAAATCACTGTACTGGTGGCACAATACCTGGAAACACGCTGCCACCTTCTCCTGTTCCGCCATTTAGTTTTCTTTATCCCTTTGGTACTATTTTCACAAGGATTTGGTCAAATTTCACAAAACTCAAAACAGATCATCAAAAAGGCTGTTTTTTCAAAACTCTAAGCATATTTTCAATTGACTAAGTACAACGCACAAAATCCCACAGTAACCTTTTCACCAAACCTAATCAGTGTTTCATCTAGAAATACCTTTCCTATAAAGTAATTGCCTTTCACAATGCAATGCTCACAATAGTTTTCCTATGATTCTCTTCTCATTTGTTTAAATACATTTGACCGTCACTTAATCCAACTGCGCTTAACGGTTAATCACTTAAATCAAATATAATTTTATTTGCCACATGTGCTGAATACGACAGGTGTAGACCTTACAGTGAAATGCTTACTTACAAGCCCTTAACCAACAATGCTTTAAGAAGTTAAGAAGAAAAACGTGTTAAGTAAAAAATGGCTAAGTAAAAAAATTTGAAAATAACAAATAACTAAGCAGCAGCGGTAAAATAGCAATAGCGAGGCTGTATACAGGGGGTACCGGTACAGAGTCAATGTAAACAATGGGCACCGGTTAGTCGAGGTAATTGAGGTAATATGTACATGTGGGTAGAGTTAAAGTGACCATGCATAGATAATAAACAGAGTAGCAGCAGCGTAAAATAGGGGTCTGGGTAGCCCTTTGATTAGTTGTTCAGGAGTCTTATGGCTTGTGGGTAGAAGCTGTTAAGAAACCTTTTGGGCCTAGACTTGGCGCTCCGGTACCGCTAGCCGCACAGTGGCGGAAAGCTTGGCCCCAGTAATATACTGGGCCGTACGCGTCGCCCTCTGTAGTGCCTTGCGGTCGGAGGCCGAGCAGTTGCCATAGCAGGCAGTGACGCAACCAATACTCTCGATGGTGCAGCTGTAGGACCTTTTGAGGATCTGAGGACCCATGCCAAATCTTTTCAGTCTCCTGAGGGAGAATAGGCTTCGTCGTGCCCTCTTCATGACTTTCTTAGTGTGTTTGGACCATGATAGTTTGTTGGTGGACACCAAGGAACTTGAAGTTCTCAACCTGCTCTACTGCAACCCCGTTGATGAGAATGGGTGTGTGCTCAGTCCTCCTTTTCCTGTAGTCCACAATCATCTCCTTTGTCTTGATCACGTTGAGGGAGATGTTGTTGTCATGGCATCACATGGCCAGGTCTCTCACCTCCTCCCTATAGGCTGTCTCATCGTTGTTGGTGATCAGGCCTACCCGTTTTGTCATCGGCAAACTTGATGATGGTGTTGGAGTCGTGCCTGGCCATGGAGTCATGAGTGAACAGGAAGTACAGGAGGGGACTGAGCACGCACCCCTGAGGGGCCCCCGTGTTGAGGATCAGCGTAGCAGATGTTTTGTTACCTACCCTTACCATCTGGGGGCGGCCCGTCAGGAAGTCCAGGATCCAGTTGCAGAGGGAGGTGTTTAGACCAAGAGTTGCAGACGGAGGTGTAACCGTTTGGTAGACCAATAGATTTTAAACTGGTTTGTGTACTATATATGGATTTTGAGAACTACAGAAAAAAAGGTGTTTGTAAATCAAAGAGCCTGTGGCAAAGGTGCCCGTCAGAGAGGTGGTCATGGGCCCCATCAAAGAGGTCAAAGAGGTGGGCATCAGATTGAGGGAGGCAGATGGCAGGGAACTGTTGTGTTTTATGATGTCCGGGCCATCGTAGATGACCATGCCTTACCATGGCAGTGGCTGCCAGATTAGTTCACCCAAATCTGAAAAGATCAACTGTCAATTCGATCATGAGAACATTTCGTCAAGAAAAACCGGTAAGTCTGCAAGATATGCACTATGCTTTACCATTACATTTACATTAAATTACATTTATAATACATGTAAATTCACAGAATATGTTACAGTATTCTTACCGTATGATCTATTGACAGTATACTATGTTCCACCCTCAGAATTGACAGAAGACCCCATGGTGGTGACCGTGGCCGTGGGCTGACAGTGGCCGTGTACTTGTGAACCATCACAAGTATATCTTTGTTGATGAAGTGGGCTTCAACCTGGACAAAACTGGACACCGTGAGCAGAACATCATCGGTCCACACTCTCCTTTCCTCAACCCTACTGAGGAATGTTTTTCAGCATGAAGCTGAGTACGATCGCCATTCCAATGAGCGTGCCACCCTCCTTCTGGCCATGTATGAGGCATGCGCCGACTTCAATGCAGACCAATGTCAAGCTTGGATTCGCTTTGCCAAAAGTTTTTTCCCGCGGTGCATGAACAATGAGGCCAAATGCACAAGACAGGCTTGATGCAAATTAATGCGTGCTAAACATTGTTTTATTGTCATTCATTTAATTTGTTACATCTGATTACAGACAGTACAGTATGTTGCAATTATATCTGAAAATGTAATGTTTTTTTGTTTTGCATGAATGATTGTAGAGGATGTCTTCATTGATCAGACCTTTGACTACACATTGGATAGATATTACGGAAATTATAGGTTTTCTGTCAATTTGATTGGGTAATGTAAGTCTATTGCCTAATGCGAAAACTGTGTAATCGACTGTAATTTACAGGACTGGAGCATATTACTTTCAGCACTTCTAAGGGTGATTTGAAACACGTATCTTGCATTGTTTGCTATTGGATTAACTGGTAGTTAAAACGACTAAATTGAAAAGATATCGTTATGTTGTGTTTTGGTGATTAAACCAATGTTCTCATTACATTTCACAATAAACTTAGATTTTGAATCAATGGTTGTGTGGTGAGAGATGTTTACAATCCAAATGAATGCACAAGGACAGGTTTTGAATGAAAGACTGGCTGCATTACAAGTGTGACAAGTTTGGCATTTTGTACTAACAGTTGTGAAAATATATCACGTGAAAATAGTAGCAAAGCAAAAAAAAAATATTATAATAATAATTTCAAATCAGACTGCATCCTACTGTACAGTACAGTACACAATTGCTCACTTCTTGGCGACACTCAACTTGATACTCAACTACATTAAACACATGCATATTAGCTTTTTTTTGTAGTGGTCATGGTAATAAAATACAATGCAACACACAATTGGAGCTAAGGAATTAGTACTCTTTGGTTGGAGAAAGCAAAACATGATTTAAACCAGGGATGGGCAACTTTGATGGGGGCTGGGCCACAAAAGATTTGAACTCATCATGGAGGTCCGCAGTGGCTCACGGGTCTGTGTACGCACATCGATACCTACACATGCAGTCAGAGCCAGCTGTAGCCTTTTGTGGGCCTTAAGCGAAATTCTACGTTTTAGAGCAAATATCCTTCAATGGGGTATAGAGAAAAAAATTGACGTTTTAAGGCAAGTGTGTTGCAAGTCTACACATTCTGCTCAATATGCAGAACTTTTTTTTTTTAATATGCAATTCTACTTGTTTTGCCATGGGGCGAAGAGAAAATGTAGCAGTTTTACATCAAATTTCCTGCAATTCTACAAATATTGCCATAGGGAGGAGAGAAATGTTTGCAGTTTTTAATATGATATCTGAGTGAGAGTGACTAACAAAATCAATGGGGGCCCCCCTGTCGGTAATCCACCTGGCTACCCCTACCCCGGTCAACTGCCCGGCACCCTCCACATCAACCCGCCCAAGCCCCCACCATTTCTCCTTCACCCATATCCAGATAGCTGATATTCTGAAAGAGCTGCAAAATCTAGACCCCTACAAATCAGCCGGGCTAGACAATCTGGACCCTCTCTTTCTTAAATTATCTGCCGAAATTGTTGCAACCCCTATTACTAGCCTGTTCAACCTCTCTTTTGTATCGTCTGAGATTCCCAAAGATTGGAAAGCTGCCGCGGTCATCCCCCTCTTCAAATGGGGAGACACTCTAGACCCAAACTGCTACAGACCTATATCTATCCTACCCTGCATCTCTAAGGTCTTAAGTTAACAAACAGATTACTGACCATTTTGAATCCCATCGTACCTTCTCCGCTATGCAATCTGGTTTCCGAGCTGGTCATGGGTGCACCTCAGCCACACTCAAGGTCCTTAACGATATCATAAGCGCCATCGATAAGAGACATTACTGTGCAGCTGTATTCATCGACCTGGCCAAGGCTTTCGACTCTGTCAATCACCACATTCTTATTGGCAGACTCAACAGCCTTGGTTTCTCAAATGATTGCCTCTCCTGGTTCACCAACTACTTCTCTGATAGAGATCAGTGTGTCAAATCGGAGGGCCTGTTGTCCGGACCTCTGGTAGTCTCTATGGGGGTGCCACAGGGTTCAATTCTTGGGCCGACTCTCTTCTCTGTATACATCAATGATGTCGCTCTTGCTGCTGGTGATTCTCTAATCCACCTCTACGCAGACGACACCATTCTGTATACTTCTGGCCCTTCTTTGGACACTGTGTTAACTAACCTCCAGACGTGCTTCAATGCCATACAACTCTCCTTCCGTGGCCTCCAACTGCTCTTAAACGCAAATAAAACTAAATGCATGCTATTCAACCGATCATTGCCCGCACCTGCCCGCCCATCCAGCATCACTACTCTGGACGGCTCTGACTTAGAATACGTGGATAACTACAAATACCTAGGTGTCTGGCTAGACTGTAAACTCTCCTTCCAGACTCACATCAAGCATCTCCAATCAAAAAATACTTCTAGAATTGGTTTCCTATTTCGCAACAAAGCTTCCGTCACTCATGCTGCCAAACATACCCTCGTAAAACTGACCATCCTACCGATCCTTGACTTTGGCGATGTCATCTATGAAATAGCCTCCAACACTCTACTCAGCAAATTGGATGTAGTCTATCACAGTGCCATCCAAAGCCCCATATACTACCCACCACTGCGACCTGTACGCTCTTGTTGGCTGGCCCTCGCTTCATACTCGTCGCCAAACGCACTGGCTACAGGTTGTCTACAAGTCTCTGCTAGGTAAAGCTCCACCCTATCTCAGCTCGCTGGTCACCATAGCAGCACCCACTCGTAGCACACGCTCCAGCAGGTATATCTCCCTGGTCACCCCCAAAGCCAATTCCTCATTTGGTCGCCTTTCCTTCCAGTTCTCTGCTGCCACTGACTGGAACGAACTGCAAAAATCACTGAAGCTGGAGATTCCCATCTCCCTCACTAGCTTTAAGAACCATCTGTCAGAGCAGCTCACAGATCACTTGTTCATAGCCCATCTGTATACAGCCCATCTATCTACCTCATTCCCATACTGTATTTATTTATTATGCTCCTTTTGCACCACAGTATCTCTACTTTCACATCCATCTTTTGCACATCTACCATTCCAGTGTTTAATTGCCATATTGTAATTACTTCGCCACCATGGCCTATTCATTGCCTTAACTCCCTTATTTGACCTTATTTGCACTCACTGTATATAGACTTTTTTTTTCTACTGTAATATTGACTGTATGTTTTGTTCATTCCATGTGTAATTCTGTGTTGTTGTATGTGTCGAACTGCTATGCTTTCTTGGCCAGGTCGTAGTTGCAAATGAGAACTTGTTCTCAACTAGCTTACCTGGTTAAATAAAGGTTAAATAAAAAAAGAATAATTCAACCATGATTACTACAAGTTAGATAGCTGGCTGCATTGAACCTGTAGAGCAAGTTTTCTGCAATTCTACACATTTTAGCAATTTAGCAATTTTAAAACAAATTTCCTGCAATTCTACCCATTTAGCCAAAATGGCTAATTGAGTGACTGTCAGCGACTAAGATCACAAGAGAAAAACTGCTGATGCACAACCACATTTCGAAATTGCACCTTGTATATTCACTTATTCTGGCTCTCAATAAACAGTCAGTACATTGATCCGCGGCTCTACAAAAGGGGGACCGCCAGTTGCCCATCCCTGATCTAAACCCACAGGATCAGAAATGTAAATATTAAGCCTGTGGGGTTGAACTCTTCAATTTGCAATGGACCAGAAACCAGCCATGCCCTTATCCTGTGAGAAGACCAATAGAATTTTGATTGAAAAGCTGAGCTTCTCTCACATGGCTGAGCTTCTCTTTCATGGCTGAGTGCAACACATATTTTTTTTGAGAAATACACACATAGAGGTGGGAAGGAGGGAGATAGTGTGTGTGTGTGTGAGAGAGAGAAGTAGAGAGAGAGGGCAGAGAAAGATTGAAGAGAGGGAGAAAGAAACAGAAGCTGAGAGGGAAGAAGAGCGGGAGAGAGGAATAGAGAAAAAGAGGCAGAGAGAACGAGAAAGAGAGATATGTCGTGGGTGGCAAACACGACGGGGCTTGAGGGAGATGTCAACTCTCATCAGATGAGCTAGGAGAAGTGCTAAGGGGTGTGTGAGTATGCTTTCATGTGTGGGTGTGTATGTGAATGCTTACGTCCATGCATTTGTGCATGTGTGTATGTGAGTGCTTATATGTGCGTGGCTCTGTGAATGTATGTGTGAGTACGTGTATATGTGTGTGTGTGTGTCCATGTGCATGTGTGTGTATATATGTGTGGGTAAAGCCCGTGACCATGCCATAATGTGTGAGAGCAGACATCACCTGAGGCTCCAGAGTACGGAGTCAGCCTCCACCTGTAGGTGGCTCCATGCTGCCCACACAGCGCGGGTATCAAAGGTCACTCAATCAGAACAGGAAGTGGCCCTGAGGCAGCAGGAATTCATGCATAGTACACAACACCTGGGTAGCATGAGTTCCTGAATTATAGGCAATACAAGCACAAACACACCTGATTCAACTAATCAGACAGGGATGATCCTAAATCTGTGGCTACAGGCTACTTCTACCTGCAGCTGTGTTCCACTTCCAATAGACCAACATGCAAAGCAAGAGAAAAGTCCCATTAGCATGGTTGGTTCCATTAGTTCATTTAGCATCAAACAGAACACATTTTTGTCTCTCTCTGTAGAGTTCAGAACTGAGTATGGGTGGGGAGAGTGGGGTCCTGAGGGCCAGATGGCTTGCTAGGAGTCAGTCCACTGTGATGACTCTGACTCTATCCATCTGTCCATCACACTCCAACATAGCCTCTCTCTCCTCAGGCATCTATCACTACCTGCCTAGATGTACTGTACAATATGAACAGTATTTCTTCCTTTTCCTTTCCATTTGTAAAGTGTGTGGAGATCCTTTCAATACTTTTTGAATACGTTAGGATTTGATTTCGAATGCCATTGATGATTGGAATGCCCTGTTTTCACAAGCCATCCAGCCAATGTCCGAGTCTGTCACCGGAGAGCAGATCCTCAGCTCCAGGAACATTCCCAGGCAGCACATTTATTAGAGACATGATTGATACAGTAATAAGTTGGTTAGGACGTGTGTGACTAGTTTGAGGCAGGAGAGACTTTTCACAGCTTTCATACACTTGACAAGTGATACAGTACCTTTCATGCATAAAGTAATCAAATGGGATTTCTGAGCAAAACTGCTTAAACTTAAGAGATACAGACTGGAGTCATACAAGGTATTTGGCGTGGACTTATTATAACATGCTGGAGTTATCATATACCGCTCGGAATAAAAGAAATAGAAGGATATTCAGATTTCCTATTTCACAACAAAAAGGCAATCATACATGCAGCCGTTTGCATTCACACACCCAGCTACAAACACACACAAAATGAGAGGAATAAACTACACAAATGGAATGCAAAGTTGCAAGAAAATCAACAGCAGATCACATCAAAAAGGGGGAAAAAAAGAAAGAAAACTCCCGCTTTTGGCTGAAAATCATTCTGTGGTGTTGCCATGGTGAGGGGGTTCTGTGCTTGAAGCCTTCCATTACTGCGACAGTGACATCATCCCATCCAAATATAGCATAACATTTAGGAAGGGTGTCATAATACCCTCAGGAAACATCATGGGCTTATGCTGAAACACTAACTGACGATCCCTTCTAGATGGACCATGGAGAGGGGCTGGAGTCTAGCCAGGCCAGGGGTCACTCTGTTACAGTATCTATGGTCATTGTCTGGTCGAGACAGGCAACAACATCAGAGGTGTCATAACCATTGAAGCTGAGCAACCAATTACCTCCCTCACTTTCATACAAGTTTTAAGACAAATTGCCCCTTATATATTCTTCTATTCTGGCTCTCAACAAACAGTAAGTACATTTCTACAAAAGGGGGGCCACCAGTTGCCCATCCCTGATCTAAACCCACAGGATCAGAAATGTAAATATTAAGCCGGTGGGGTTGAACTCTTCAATTTGCAATGGACCAGAAACCAGCCATGCCCTTACCTGCGAGAAGACCAATCACATACACACAACCTCAGGAGCTGCTGTGGCCTTTGCTGCGTGAGCATAAATGCTAAAGTTCATTTGCTATTCAGACAAGCAGGTCAAGCATGTGGTTGTGGCATTTAAGCAACAGGCAGTCGGCCACAAGAGAAAATACATCTCAGTGGCTCTGGAGAACTAGATATGGATCTTGTCCCCCATTACTACGCCACCCCACTAAAATAAATCTAACTGGAACACCATGATACTAATAGGCAGGTCAAAAGGCCCAGGAGGACAAAGAGCAAACCAGATGGCAAATACCAGAAAGTGTTTGATCTGAGGCCTACTGCTCCTGTTGAGAATGGATTTCTCATATAGCCAACATGTTCACATTGTGTTTTCTAAAATATAAGCTAATATGTTTTTTCAGACTGACGACTCTCTACGCTGCGGTCTACACTGACTACAGTTCACTGACGGGTAAAACTGCACAATTCTATTTGAATTCCCAACCACCAGATGTCACTGAAGTAGCACCAGCGGAACGGAATCACAATTCCACACACTTGAACGCTGTGATTGAACAGTTTGTCCCCCGCAGTCGAGAAAGTATTTAACCACATAAAACTGTATTGGCATTGATTCAATTAAATATGTTGTGTTTAATACTTGGATGCATATTTGGGATTAATGTGTTTGTCAATAACAGTGTGTTCATTTCACTTGGCTGAAGGGGATCGAATAACTTCTCTCGCTGCTTTTCTTCCTGGTGTAGCGTGTTTACTGTATCTGCAAAGTTTAAACAATAACTATTTTGTCATCAAACCTATTTTGAGTTGATGTCAATTGTTGTTAAAGACGGTAGTTAGTGTAGTGGAAAAACCATAAACGAGAAAAACATAAATGTTCTCGTTTGAAATTTACGGTAAGGGGTGTTTTTATCGTACTGTCGTCACAAATACTTTTAGAGCAGGGTTTGACGTCAGTTTCTATATTTGGTGTTGGACGGAACCCTATTTGCATGTTAATCCCACCACACTCTCGGATTGTTTTCCACGATGTGAACCAATCACATCGCACAGTGTGTGCGCTTTCTCTGTGAATCCCATTGGTTAAAATGCCAATCACTCAAAACGGGTACTTGAGGAACGTCATCCATTCTCTGTCCCTTGATAAAAAGAGGCCACAAGACGTAATGTAAGCACAAAGAGAACTTGGAAGTGCTGTTTGAGAGGCCACAGCATCAAGCGAAACATTTTTTGGGGGGGATAAAGAATGCTGATTGTTACGTTGGCCAGAGCCAACTTGGTGCGTTGATATTACTGCTTCTGACTTGAAGATTCCATTTACTGAAGGATTCGCCCTGGACTGGAGTGAGGCCCGCATAGCTTTTTCAGCTAGCTAGCCAACGTTAGTTTACGGTACCTCTGCCTCACACTGCATTCCTGACGAAAAAAACGTCTTATCTTCGAGCTGAAGTAACTTTTTTTGCGGGCAAAATGAACCAAGCATACTCTTCTAGAAGTGAAATAGGCCCCGAAGTAACGGCCGCAGCAACCTTTGTTTCCAGGCTATTGAGAACAAGAGGCTTCCTGAGCGAACACCAACTCCATGATTTCAGAGATTGTCTTCAACAGTCATTATCAGGTAATTAGGTTAGCCATTTCCTACAGAAATAGATTTGCTCGGTACTAAAGTTCATGTCGAAATGGCTTCCTATACAAACTGGTTGCTTGTTTACTAGCGTCAACCTAGCTAACGTTAGCTAGCCTTTGTCTGTTCAACTGACTGTTAGCTAGCGAACGTTCGCTTTCTGTCTTGTTTTATCGATTTAATACTTAATTTCAGCCAAATGCTCTACCTATATTAGATCATGTTGAAATGCAATGCCAACCTGTTGCTTAAGTGTCTTTTTCACGATTTTTAGTCGAATTGCTTTGCTGTTTTTGCAAGGCAGCAAGTTCTCGTTAGCCTAGGTAAGCTTGTCTCGAGACTATACTAGTAATTAGGCCCAATCGGATCGACCAACTGTCTATTCTCGAGCATAGCTATATTTGGGGCGGCGAGCGATGTCGGCAAAAGTTGATGGGTAGTAGTATCCCATATCAGTAATTCAAACTCATTCAAAAGAGGTTGTCTTGTCTATTGCTAGCATCAGCTGTTTTGTCTGGGGCTTTGTTTTCAAAGCAGCACGTTGACTTCTAATTTCGTGTCATTTTCTCTTCACAGAGCACTACCAGAACCACTGGTTCCCTGACAGACCACAGAAGGGCTCTGGCTACCGCTGCATCAGAATGAATCATGAAATGGACCCAATCATTGGCAGGGCTGCTGGTCGGATCGGACTTACTAGCGATCAGCTCTTTGCCCTCCTTCCCCGGGAGCTGACACTCTGGGTGGACCCTTTTGAGGTCTCTTACCGCATCGGGGAGGATGGCTCCATTTGTGTCCTCTATGAGGCAGAGTCCCTAGCGCCCGCAGCAGCCCCTAGCCCTGACCCCACACACAACTGCAAGAATCAGTTTCTGATCGGTGGCCGCACTAGCCCTCCGAAGAACTACCTGATGACTGTCTCGAGCTAGTGTGGTTCAGGCACTACCGCGACGCCAAACCGCATCGGTGTGAAGGCCATCGACCACCCACAGTGATCCTTTTTGTATTTTCATTTCATAGTGTTTCCCCCTATTAAATTAACTTGATTGCTTATTTAATTGAATTTGCGTATTCTAAAAGCACCTGGTATTTGTTAGAGCGTTGGGTAGCACTTTTGAATGTTTGACTACCAGCCCATAGGCTCTAATTGCACTGCTGGGACTCTCAGTATGTAGTGTGCTTATGTCCTGTGGTATTAGCACACTACATGCAAGCATGGGCTCTGTTAAGTGTAAACACAACATCTCTGGGATTCTGATGCTAGTTTCTCATGGTGTAATACTTCACGCCACTTTTAAACTAAAATAATCGTATAACTGGAGTCAAGTATTTGTTCCGTAACCTATACATTTACAAAAATGTGGTTTTATAATTCAGTTCACTGCTGGTTTGTAATCTTACGGGACCACGTCACCTATCTGTGCCCTGAAATCAAAGACTCAAGACAAAATGTCTGACTTCCCAGTTGCAAAAAAAGCTGCCTCTAAAAGGGTTTTACTGCCTCAATGTGACGTCTGCTGCCCAAACACCTTTGAGGAATACTGCCTAACTTTCATAGATTATTTTTTCACAATAGCCAGTGTTAAGAAAAATTGGAGTATGGCAAACTAATTTCACACCTCTTGCATCCCAGTAGACATAACATTAATAATTTAAAATGGCTTGTGCTGTCAACATGTTCAAAAAGGGGTTAGGATTTTAATATTTCACTATTGTGAATTTTTGTTGTTGTTGGGAAGTCTTCTGTTATCCCCCCCAGGTAGAATAAGCTGTGAGGTGGTTGTTGGCGTCATTTTAACGTCTAGCACTGCCAGGTAGTGTGGTGCTCTCAGCCCTCTGTAGCATCCTCTTCTTCCTACCGAGCTGTTGAGCAGCTCACCATTGCTTACTGTTCTAGACAGGGGAAGGATATAGTTTGTAAGCTATTTGAAGCACAGTAAGCATTTAAAGTAACTATTTTAAATGACTTGTGCATCTATAAATATTTGTACAGTTTGTCACAATTTTATTACAATAAACCTTTATGAATTCACATTGTCTCTTGCTGTGGTCGGTTTCAATTTACATTTGTGTCCCTAATCAACACAGCTTTGCACCTGTAGCACATTGTAAGTGATCTATTCCTTTTGTGACCCAAGGGAACCTGTCAACATTACGCTTTCAATTTAACCAGTTACGAACAAACTCTTTACAATGATGGAGTAATGCTGGGCCAATTGTGCGCCGCAATATGGGGCTCCCAACCATGGCTGGCTGTGATACAGCCTGGATTTGAACCAGACAGACCTTTTGCACTGATGCTGCGTCACTCAGGATGCCCCCGCCTCTGCTCTAAGTCCATGTGTTGCTCTGAAAGGCTTGTATAGTATTTGGCAAAAAAATGGCACCTAACCATAGGGCAGGACCATTATACCCTTCTGCTCCTTTCAGGTCTAGTTGGCATGAGTGGCCTTGGGGTTTGTATGAGTGGTGCGTTAATCACTTTCTGTGTTCGCTCTCAGGACCAGGCCTGTCTGTACCTCCAGCACTGGCTTGGCTTAAGGGCACACCTGTGTCTGGACATGCTCTACACCAGCCACAGAGGGATCTATCGGCAGTTTCCTGGATGTAGTCATTAGGTAGAATGTCTTTATATACATTTCTATTGGAGAAATTCGGGTATGTCCCTCCGTTTTTAAGAAACCTTCAACTGAATCTGCTTAATGACTACGCCTCTGTGTCCTGGGAGAATGTGTCAAGTTACATTATGAACCCAGCCTCTGTTTGTGCAGGCTTAATTTCTGTCAAACCCTTAGAGGGTGTTTGTGTGAACATGCACATTTGTTAGGAGAAAGCGGCAGTCTTGAATCAGAAATCCTACCTTCTAGGAATGGAGAGGCCTGTTTGAGCCTAAACACCAGGCTAAACAGTGTTGGAAATCACAACACAGCCAATAGATCTACAGACTTAAGTAATGTTTTCTAAACCTGTATTGGCAAAGGTGCCCTCAGGTTGGTTGTGTGGGGGTAAGTACTATAAAATAAAGGACTGAGGGTGTGTGTCTGGTTCCCCATGGCTTATTTTTGGTCACGCTGGTACTCCCTTGTCTGAAATGCTTTAACCTTTTTGATTTCAAACTCTTTAGTAAAAAACGATTTTGAGTTGACCTGCCCAGACAACTAAAAACTTCAGTTATGTATTCTGCAGTGTGTTTATGTAACAATGTGAGTCATACAACACAATGAATGCCAACACTCAGGGATGTTTTACCTCAAGTAATTACGAACAGAATACGCACACAGATGGAACAGGAAGGGGCTGGTATAAAGAGGAGCAGGGCTCTGTTGTGACCTCCAGTATCACGTCTAGCACACAGAGAATGAAGCTCTGCAGTGGTTCCATTTCCATAAGAAATAAGAAACCCCTGAACCTCCCTCTCTGAGGGGCAGTCAGTGTTGCCTGGCCCTCCTCACACTCCTCTTCTGTGCCCCTAAAACCCAGCAGTGGAGAGGGGGGAGAAAATACCAGAATGCAGCTCTCTTAAGCCTAGCTCACATTGGCAGCTGGAAGTGTATCAAATCCCAATTGTTTGCATATCTGATTCGAATCTGTTATTTTTCCTGTAGCCTGAACAGCCAAAAAGCACATGGAATAGGATATTTCAAACCACCTTCATAGGTGTCAGTCAGATACAAATCTGATTCCTGGTTTGCCCTCAAGTGGTTTTTAGACTTATTTGCATAGCTTGTTGCTCGCTAGCTACTCTGTTGACAGTTTGACAAGAACATGTGGAAGATAAATTAGTGAGTGCGCTAGAAAGCTAACTAGCTAGCTAGTTGATGGCTGTGGCTAGCTAACAAAAATACTTGTTTTGGTAGTTGAATTGATTGATCTTATCCTTTGTGGCTTTAAAAGTGTTCTTACACTATGATTTTGGGAAATGTCCACTGCAGGCATTGTTGTCACCTTAGCTTGCTACAACTTCTGAGTGACAAGAATTACAAGCACCACCACCAATCAGTCTACACAACTGCGCACACACCTATGACAACTAGCGTAGCCATGTCAGAAAATGACTGCTGTCTGAACACACACAGATCTGATTTGGTCACTTGTAACTTGCTGTTTGGACAGTGAGTATTCCAAAACGGATTTGAAAAACAAAACTGATTTGAGAATTAAGGCCTGCAGTGTGAACCAGGCTTAAAAGACTGGAAAGGAGGTTGTTCTACCCCCTCCCTCATCCATCCCTGTTACCCCTTTCTTCTCCCTCTGCTGACCCAGGAGGGGTGAGGGATGGACCCCTTGCAGCACGCTAGCAAGACAATTTGAGACCTTAGAACCTTACAGTCCTATCTGCGCAAAGCATTGTTCTGAGATATTGAGCATTAGTTTTCACAACCCAGATCTCAGAACTGTTATGTAGTGAATTCTTCTTTCATAACCTTAACCTAAAGTGTAGAGTATCAAAAGTTATTTGAAAAAATGTAATTAAATTGGGGGTGCAATAGCAGAAATCTGGGTTCAGTCAAAAGTTTCTATCTGGCATAGAATGTTACAATTACTTCAATTTCAATAGTACAGACATTTAATGATTAAATAAAGGGAATAACCTTCCTTTTTTCTAACCACATCATCAAATATAATAATTCATGTTCATCGCAGATTTGTTAAAGTGATAGTTCCCTAAAATGTCAAATGGACTATATCCTATGGATAACTAACAAAATTGCTGAAGCCTAGCTCTGGATGAGTAAACTGATATATTTGTCTGGTCTCTGACACCCAAAGTCAGCAAAGTACTTGCTAGTTATCAACAAAAATGTGGTACGTTTGAAATTTTAGTGAAATACCCCTTCCATGAAGATTTTTGTAGACAAAAACAGCAATGCCTCTCCTAAGGGCCTCAAATATGCTCTAAGGTACCTGTATTTCTACCACAAAGAGCTTACGTTATGGCCATTCTTCTGAGCAGAACCTATGATATGAATAATCAAGGATTCGGGACAGCAAGGTTCTATCTGCGAAATGTATAGTTTTGAGATAATGAGTATTTTTTAAGTGCCAGATCTCAGAACTGTCTTGTGATCTCTTCCTCGTCAGGACTCAATAAGTATGTCACCTTAAATCGTATTATTTGGGATTGGATTGCAGATAGAACCTTATAGAACCATGTTAAAAGGTGTTTACACAGATATAACTTTCAGATTTGTATTTTTTTTTTTCATCATACATTTAATTTTTCAAAACTCTGACATATCTCACATGTCCACCGGAAGAGCAACTCTATCATTTTTGACTAACATGTCAGATAGAACCTTATAGGTCACAAATTGGCATCGCATCGCTGGGCCTTTCAGGAGAGGGTGTTTGTGAAACCTGGGGAGATGGGGGGGAACAATAAAAGAGGCATGCCTCGCTCCCCCCTCTCACAGTAGCCATAGCACCATCTGTCCCGTCCCCACCTCGCTTCTGCACCCCCGCCCTCCTCACCCCTCCAGCACTAAACAGAGACCAAAAGCACTCTTTCAGCTCAACGGACCCCCTCAGCCCTCCTGTCTTCCTCTCACTGGTACAGAGGCCCGTGAGGTCGACAGAACTTTTCACGCAGCAACATGTACCTGTGGTGGATTACTCCACTTTGACTGAGGGGGAGAGAAAGAGAGAAAAACGGCAAGGAAGGGGAGTAGTTGAGCAGAGAAACAGAGGAGTGGAATCAGTGCAATTTATGCCTTTGAAGGAATCCTATTGATGTGTAGATGTCTGAGAGCAGAAGTTTCCAGAAGTTTGCCCGCTGCTTTTATGTTGGTCTGAGCCTCTGCAGCTACAAAGTAAATCGCTAACTGTCAAAGTACTTCGGTTTTCTTTTATTGAGTTAACTCTTAAGCTGTGAATCAGTACATCAGTCACATTTGTAACTATGTCAATCTCTAATTTCATATACAAAATACATACTACAATATACGCACCATAACTCTCAGAAAATATGGACAATCAGATACTTTCTAAGAGTTGATCTCTACCCTTATTATTTACAGCGTATTGGTTGTGTGTGGTGGAGGGAGCATTTATGTATGTGTGGGAGAGAGATAGGGGATATGTCTGGGTGCAAACAAAATAGTGAGTGAAATGGTGTGAAAAGGGATATAACTGGAAGTGGGTAAACAAGATGTAGGTGTTAGGGCGGTGCACAGAGGGCGTAGTTTATTACCCAGTTTGTCTGTCTCTGTCACTCTGTCTGTCTTTTGGTGTCTGACTAGTACCTGTGTGCTCGCTTCAGGATTGTGTCACTAGACCAATGTGTGCATGCTGTTGTTTACTGAGTTGGTTCTTTGTTCTTTGCTTAGAGGACACCACTGCGTGTCGGTGTGTGCGTGTGTCTGCTCTCGGTTGTGTGTGTGATCCAGTTAGAGTGTCATCCTAAAGTAGGGTGTGAAGGAGGATATAATGGGAGGTGAGGTGATGTGTGTAAACACGGTGTGGGTGCGAGGCTCAACATGGGGCCACTTTATTGACATCACAGTGTGATTGGCGAGGCATAGATAAAGCAGAGGGATATGTCAGAGACATAAATGGAACGATTCTCTGTCTGTTGAAACAGTGTGGATTCCACCTCAATTCAGACCTATCACATGTACGCACACACGCACAATTCACATTTCTCCCTTGATCTAGATTGTAGAGGATAGGAGACCCTCCAATCCTACATACATGTAGATCATTGTGCTTCATCTTAGGTCACGTCTCACATATCACACGGTTGTCTCTTCTCTTCGTCACCCAATCAAGACTGTGTAAAGCTGCCACTCCGTGTCTTAGGAGCACACAGGCAAAGCACACTCTAAATGAGACCCAGTTAAGATAGCAGTATGCAAAGCTAACTATGGTAACTAGCCAGGGAAATTCTGCTTCCCTGATGCCGGATCCTCTTGGGCCCTTGGGAGGTAGACAGGTGGTTAAGAGTGACACAGTGACCCAAAAATGGACTTCATGTAACACTTGCCATAATGGACATTTTGCTCCTGTAATAGTGCTCACGCCAGCCTAACAACGTGTCCCCTGTCTAAAGTAGCCTGCGGATTTGGCCTGCTGTGTTGTAAAACTGGCCCATAAACTGAACAAACACCGTCACAGTCTCTCTTTTGCCAGGTGCTGAGTTTGCAGATTGACGTTCACCATGGTTCCCTTTGTCTGCACTTGGCCTGAAGTACAAGGTAAAGGTTAGAGATAGGCTGAATAGTTTGTGACGTTGTACTCTTGATTGCTACAGAGAGACAGACAGAGTGGACCTCAGCGGGGGCTCTCTGTCTGCAACACACCGGACAGAGTCAAAAGGGCATGTGTGCGTGTGTGTATGCTTGAGTGTGTGTGAAAGAGACAGAGAGAGAATAGTCTGCCTGTCACATTCGGGCCAGAGTGATACTGTGTCCCCATGGGAATAAGTGTGTGTGTGTGTGTGTGTGGCTTTGACAGAGCCTCTCAGGCCAGACTGATAAGTACAGTCGCCTGGAACACACACCAGATAGGAGAGACCATAAAAAGATAAATGTGGAGCATCAATGTTCAAACTGACAGCCAGTCTAATATCTATTCATATGACAACTGAACACTCGCATTTTGAAAAGTAAACACAAATTGGAATTGTGTACTAGTGCAGTATGTGTGTGCTCATTTGATAATTCCAGTCAGTTTGTTGTTTGTGTTAGGCCATAGTTGGGACAAAGATGGGTAGAGTTCTATCTCTCTCTCTGTCTCCCAACCTCTCTTTCTTCCACCCATTCTATTGAGGAAACTGCATCTCAAGTTACCTGTGAATGCCCCCTAACCACACGTAATTTTTTAAAACAAAAAATACGTTTTGGGGTGGAACTGCCAAGAATGTAACACTGTTTCCTATTGTATGTTGGCCAGAATGATTCAGATTCACATTCAGAGGGTTTAACAGTCACATGTACAGGGTTGCAAGTGTGATTGCAGGGTACAGTGGAAGTCTTAGGGTTCGGGTTCCAACACGCAGGACTGGTGAAATAAAAATTATGAAAATGGTAATTAAACAATAGAAATAGCAGTATATACATGATAACATGATTATGGGTGTGTACATTTGAGGTCATTCACTAAACAAACCCCCAGTCTCCCCTGTCATGTGTGTAATAGATCCGTGCCCTCCTTTCCCCTCTCGTTCTCCCAGCCTGTCTCTCACTCTCTCCGCGCCCAATGACAAAGAATGGATGATCTCTGACCTGTAGGGGCTGCTGGGGCCAGTCAAACGTTGAATTCTATTCAATCTGATTCCTTGATAGAAACTTTCTGATCGCGCGTTTGAGCATTTACGTGAGTGCAGTCTCTGCTAAAGCGGGAACATTGCCTTTACTTTTCAATCACTCTGAACATTCACAATTCGGGTTTAATAAAGCACTAAATGTATAGACCTGTCTGCTTTCTCATTGGTCGATGGCGGCATCCTAGCAGGTTTCTTGCTTCTTTCTTTATCTGTCTCTATCTCCCTGTCTATGTCTCTCTCTCTATTTCTATCTCCCTGTCTATGTCTATCTCCCTGTCTATGTCTCAGTCTCTATTTCTATCTCTCTGTCTGTGTCTCTATTTCTATCTCCCTGTCTGTGTCTCTATTTCTATCTCACTGTCTATGTCTCTGTCTCTATTTCTATCTCCCTGTCTGTGTCTCTGTTTCTCTGTGAGACTCACTTCATTCCCACAACAAAGTGAAACTGCTTCTTCGTGCCACAGTGCCGTTGAAAGTCACTTATAGAAGTAGAGAGATGGTAAACAGTACTGCTAGTGTGTCTCTTCTTACCCCAGGGAAATAGAGATTCAATAGGGTCTTTGACAGAGCAGTCCCCACATGTATTTGGGTTCCCCCATGAAAAAAAAGATTCATTTAGAATCCCTAAGCTATAGGATCTCAAAGCTTTTTTTTCTCTCTCTTTCTCATTCATCTCTCCCATTCACCTCCATGCTACCCTTCCCTGTCCTGAGGCTGCCAGTGTCTCAGCTCAGGCTTCATTCCCCATTCTACACACAAAACACACGCACCCACATCCCATTGCCTTAGCCTTGCTCCCCCCCAGACCATCACAACAGAAACTGTTAGGAGGCCACTGGCTGAAGTGGAAGATAGAGCATGAGAGATTCCTCGGTGGCCCATCTCCTCAGAGACCATTTGATGTCAGTGTGAAAGATGATTCTCGACACAGTGTATTTACTGGTTGACCTCCCGGCCCAATACGTTACAAGAGACCCTGTCTATTCTGCTATGTGTGAGAGAAGCATACTAGAGGTACCACTCAATAACCTTCTCATTTTCATTCTCTTATTCTCCTATCCTCTCCCACTCACTCGTTGCGTCTTATGTGAAACCCTACCGTCTCTGTCTGTGTGTTCTTTCTTTCGCCCACCTGTCTCATTTCTCCTGCAGTGCTGGAAAAAGTACCCAATTGTCATACTTGAGTAAAAGTAAAGATAGCTTTATAGAAAATGACTCAAATAAAAGTGAGTCACCCTGTATAATGCTACATAATACTCCTTGAGAAAAATTCTAAAATAATTTGGTTTTAAATATACTTGAGTATCAAAAGTAAAAGTAAGTGCTTTAAATCATTTCAAATTCTTTATATTAAGCAAATCAGACAGCGGGATTATACATTTATTTACACATAGCCATGGGGCATACTCCAACACTCTGACATGATTTACAAACAAAGCATTTTTGTTTAATGAGTCCGCCAGATCAGAGGCAGTAGGGATGACCAACCAGGGATGTTCTCTTGACGAGTGCGTGATTGGACCATTTTCCTGTCCTACTAAGCATTCAAAATGTAAAGAGTACCTCTGGGTGTCAGGGAAAATGTATGGAGTAAAACGTACATTCTTTTCTTTAGGATTGTGGTGGAGTAAAAGTTGTCAAAAACATAAATATTAAAGTACAGATACCCCTAAAAAAACTACTTAAGTAATGCTTCAAAATATTTTGACTTTACACCACTGTTGTCATGTAGCCCATTATCAAAATGGCGGAAGAGAACTGAGACGTAGCTGTGCTGCTAACTGGGGGAAGTCCCTATGGAGGGAAGCTGGGGGTTGTTAACTGTAAAAATGCAGGTTTGAACTTTTATGGAAGTTTTTTATTGTTTCTACTGGAGTTTTACTGTAAAGAACCAAACACTTATAGGACACAAAGCCACAGTACCTCCACAGTACCTCCATCTGTCTAGTGATGACCCGTGTTTTTTAGTTTTTTTTTATCTTTGTGCTGTAATTTTACCTCAGACTAAAGACCTTAACAAAAGTGTGGGAGCATAACTCGATTGTTCGTTGTTTTCTCTAAACCTCTATGTTACCTCTGATGTTATATCACTCGTCTCACAAAACCCAACCCAGACCACAAACATACAAACAGCCGCAGATTAGATCAGACATTTGCTTCGTCTCTGATTCTCTAAGTGATGATAATGAGTAACGAGTTAGTGAGTTGGTTGGAATATGAATCAAAATTCTTTACTGTTAGCTCTGTCCCTGCTAGTTCTGATTGTTGATTCTCTATGAGTCTCAGTGGTAAACATGTTGGACTGTTCCTCTCATATTGCCGGACGTTCATATAGAAATGTATTGTGCAGAAGAGATATGAACAGAACGTTTCACCCCACTGAACACACCCATGGGCTCTTGTTAGTTTCATGGGGGAGTGACCCTAGCAGCTACCTGTGTCTTTAAAGTCAATCTCATTAGAACAGGGAAACACTAGTCAAACAGCACTAAACTCCAGTGAATAGGTAAATAGATCACAGTAAAGCTGCAAAGGTGAGACTTTAAAAGGACAGGGTGAGTTTTATGGGTGCTGTGAGTCTTTTAGCAGCTGTTTACCAACTCTCCCTCTGACCGTGTCCCCCTCTTCTTTCTCAACCCCTGAATTCCCCACCAACACTCCCCCCAGCCCCCTCACCTCACAAAGCCTAAATTGTTCCCTGTGGATGCCGTGAACTCGACCCAATCCAGGGGCAGCTGTCTGAATAAATCCATGCACGCACACACACACACACACACAGGGGCTTGTGGCCCACCCCCTCCCAGACTGCAGCCATATCCTCTCCAACCCCTCCCCCAGACTTCCCCCATAACAAACTCCCAGGTCCCCCCTGATCTCCCATCCCAAAACAACCCCCACTTGATACACATGGGAAACTGTTGAGCGTGAAAAACCCAATAGCGTTGCTGTTCTAGACAGAATCAAACCAGTGCGCCGGGCGCCTACTACCATACCCCATTCAAAGGCACTTCAATATTTTACACGATCCATGTCTCAAGGCTTAAAAATCCTTCTTGAACCTGTTTCCTCTCCTTCATCTACACTGATTTAAGTGGATTCAACAAGTGACATCAATAAGGGATCATAGCTTTCACCTGGATCCACCTGGTCAGTCCATGTCATGGAAAGAGCAGGTGTTCCTAATGTTTTGTACACTCAGTGTATACAGTGTATACGGAAAAATATTCAGAGACCTATATTTTTCAGCCGCCAAAAATATATATTTTCCGGGCATTGAAAATATGTCATTTACCGACATTGAAAATATGTCATTTACCGACATTGAAAATATGTCATTTACCGACATTGAAAATACGTATTTTGTAGTTATTGAATCTATGGCAAAATTTCAACTGCACATAATTTTTTTAATGAAGTAAGCATTATATCACATTCATCAAGGAAAGAGGTGGCAATTTAAGATTGTAACAGAATATGTATTATTGCTCCCATCTTGCACATGCACTTATGTCAGCTTTTTCAAAAGCTTTAAACCGATCAGCAAAGTAGACAAACCTACAGAATAAACCAACAGATCACTTCAAATACAATAATATTCTCAGTCAAGGATACAGATTTTTATTTTCTTGCTATGACTGTGATATGTTGTTGTTTATAGACCTCAGTTTAGCGCATTAACTGTAAGTCGCTCTGGACAAGAGCGTCTGCTGAATGACCAAAATGGAAATGTTAAAACAAACACTTGCAAAGCATGCTGGGTACTTTGACCATTCACTGATGTGTCAGCCCACTGCTGATGTGTGTGTGTGTTTTGTGTCTGTGCGTGTACTTGTGTGTGGTGGAAGAGATTGTCTCCGTGTTGATAGAGAGGAGGACAGGGGGATGGGGAACCTAAAACATTTCTAGGAACCTTCTGGAAAACAGGCATGTTGAGGGTTTGAAAAACAAACACTACTCCACTTAAAAGTCAGCCTTTACCACTGGCCCTGCCTCCACACCCACACCCTCCTCTCCTCACTGGCCCTGATAGAACTGAAGAATTACGCTGCTCTATGTTCTCCACATACTTCAGTCTGAGACGGCCATCGTTGAAGTCGCTTGTGGCGACGTTAAAATTAGGGGTGTTGAACAAATCAAAGTCGTCAGCAACGGGAACATCTGTAACCCGTCAGAGTATCAAAGTATTACGAATTTTCAAAATGGCACTTTTACCCACCTGTGTTCTGGCTCTGGCCCTAACCATCGGTTTTTTGGGACCAGTCAGAATGTGTTTGTGTTCTCGAAATCTTCGGGGAGGTACTCGGATCCAGACACTAACGTCCGTGGCCGTGATGTAGCGTTTGGCCGGAGCAAGGAGTTTGGGTAGCCAGGCAAACCCCCCCCCCCCCTCCCTGAGCTGTTCTCAGCTAAACAGGTCTGGGTGATAGGATCAGAACCAGACCTCTGGGGTGACCCAAAACAACAGTAAAACTACTCTAAAGAGTATGTGTGTGTAAACACCCAGAGGACAAGGCACCGTTCACAGACAATAGAGGTCATGATGTGGGGTAAATGAGGTAGCATGACGAACCATCAGCTTGACCAACAGTAGTTTATTAGGACCCATGTTTTGCATTGAATTTGCATCGACTTGCCTTGACTAGTCAGTCATAAAGAAGTAGCCCTAAGGACTAGGTTGTCCTTTCCATACTATGAGAAGAATGCATGGGTGTGTGAGTACGCCTATAGGACTAGGGGATAGGCCTTTTCTAAAAATGAATTGTGTGGGTGGGTGTGTGTGTGTGTGTGTCAGCATGCGTGTGCGCGAGTAAATGTGAGATCTTGCACGTGTCAGTGTGTGTCATTCCAACACACAGATTCCTATCCAGGGCTGGATTAAGAAATCATAGACCCTGGAGCTTTGTTTTTTTCAGGCTGTTGGTTGTGTCCTGTGGTATTGTGTGCAGATCCTTGCAACATGGGGCCGTGCCTGATCATGTTGAAACATGTGGTGATGGCGGCGGATGAATGGCATGACAATGGGCTTCAGGATCTCACCACGGTATCTCTGTGCATTCAAATTGCCAACTGTGTTTGTTGTCCGTGGCTTATGCCTGTCCATACCATAACCCCACCGCCACCATGGGGCACTCTGTTCCCAACCTACAGTTGAAACCTGGGATTCATCCGTGAAGAGCACACTTCTTCAGCGTGCCAGTGGCCATCAAAGGTGAGCATTTGCCCCAATGAAGCCATGGTGAGGACGACGAGCATGCAGATGAGCTTCCCTGAGACGGTTTCTGACAGTTGGTACAGAAATTCTTTGGTTGTCTGGGTGGCTGGTCTCAGATGATCCCGCGGGTAAAGAAGACGGATGTGGAGGTCCTGGTTACACCTGGTCTGCGGTTGTGAGGCCGGTTGGACGTACTGCCAAATTCTCTAAAGCACATTGGAAGCGGCTTATAGTAGAAAAATGAACATGCAATTCTCTGGCAATTCCTGCAGTCAGCATGCCAATTGCACTCTCCCTCAAAACAGAGACACCTGTGGCATTGTGTTGTGTGACAAAACTGAAGATTCTAGAGTGGCATTTTATTGTCCCCGGCACAAGGTCACCTGTGTAATGATCATGCTGTTTAATTAAATTATTGATTTACCACACCTATCAGGTAGATGGATTATCTTGGCAAAGGAGAAATGCTCAATAACAAGGATGTAAACAATTTATAAATTTTTTAAATTGACAAATACTCTTTTTGTGCGTTTGGAACATTTCTGTGATCTTTTATTTCAGCTCATGAAACATCGGACCAATACCTTACATGTTGATTTTATATTTTTGCTCAGTATATGTCTACGGCCACACCGCAAGAAGCTGTATGTTCGGCGCGCTTGCTGCCCAAATTACAGCCTTCCAGACTGTAAGCAACCGGTTGATGCCAAAATAAAGGAAACACTTGAGTAAATGAGGGACACAAAGTTTATGTTATTGTGTGTGGGTTTATTTTCCTGGCATGGTTTAGGTCCACTTGTAGAATCTATGCCAAGGCACAGTAAAGCTGTTCTGGCAGCTCATGGTGGCCCAACACCCTTTTAAGACACTTTATGTTGGTGTTTCCTTTATTTTGGCAGTTACCTGTTAGCACTTGTGATTTTTTTTTTTATCAAGTTAATAAAAAAAAACCGACTTGTCCTCCATGGCTAAATGATGCTCTCTGGTTTATTTTGAACATTGAGAGCGGGCTAAATGTTTTTTTTTCTAAATGTTTTGCCTCTTGGGCCCCTGACTCACAATTGACCTGTCACATGTATTTATTATGCTATTTATTTCGTTTATTTTGATGAATCAGTTACTCAATCATGGCAGGGTCCCACAGTTACCGACGTGGGCTCCTTACCTCCTCTCCTCCCCCATCTGATGATTAGCAGAGCAGTGGCAGCAGGCTGTCTACACTCATTGAGAGCAGGCTCCTGAATCCTCCTGTGGTTTGCTGTTGCTGTAAAGAAATAAAAAATATATGCTTCATATCTAATACAGTATATATGTATTTTTGTATGACTTTTCTTGCTGCCTCTTGGGCCCCCCATAGGCCCAGGCCCAGGGGATTCAGCCTCGGTAAGCTCCTGCATTAAACCGGCCCTGTTCATATTATTCAGATCAACATCAGAGGGCCACTCCTGTTGGTTACAGGTTGTAACTTGACCTCCTTCCCAGGGTGCATTGTATTGTGATTACCTGTGGCAGGAAGCCAGTTCCTGAGAATGTCTGTGTTCATCAGATTAGTAAACCAAGATAATGGCTGATTATACCACAGGAGAGGTCTGTTGTTTTAGTTATGGCTAGAGCCAGCCACCCTATCGGCCCCCAGCAAGACAGATAAGAAGTCTTCTAACTTCACCCAGCTCAATGGAGAGCACATTGTTTTGTGCTGAGACCCATCTCAAGCTTTTGGGCCACCAAGTCAACAAAACCAATGTTTAGTCAGGTCTAAAAGTAGTCTGAAATTGTAACCCAAAGGGAATCCTCCCCAACCCACCAGTGGGTCTTTAGGAAACAGTGGTCTGGCATCATTTAGCTGAAGAGGATATGATTATAGGCGATGAGGGGGGTTTGCTGAGTGCTAGGTTTCGGGGAGTTTGTGTGTGGGAAAGTGTGTGAGACTGAGACTTGAGTATGTGTTGGTGCTAGGCTTCAGGGTTAGTATGTGTGTGTTGGTGCTAGGCTTCAGGGTTAGTATGTGTATGTTGGTGCTAGGCTTCAGGGTTAGTATGTGTGTGTTGGTGCTAGGCCTCAGGGTTAGTATGTGTGTTGGTGCTAGGCTTCAGGGTTAGTATGTGTGTGTTGGTGCTAGGCTTCAGGGTTAGTATGTGTGTGTTGGTGCTAGGCTTCAGGGTGTGTATGTGTGTGTTGGTGCTAGGCTTCGGGGTAGGTATGTGTGTGTTGGTGCTAGGCTTCAGGGTTAGTATGTGTGTGTTGGTGCTAGGCTTCAGGGTTAGTATGTGTGTGTTGGTGCTAGGCTTCAGGGTTAGTATGTGTGTGTTGGTGCTAGGCTTCAGGGTTAGTATGTGTGTGTTGGTGCTAGGCTTCAGGGTTAGTATGTGTGTGTTGGTGCTAGGCCTCAGGGTTAGTCTGTGTGTTGGTGCTAGGCCTCAGGGTTAGTCTGTGTGTTGGTGCTAGGCCTCAGGGTTAGCATGTGTGTTGGTGCTAGGCTTCGGGGTAGGCATGTGTGTGTTGGTGCTAGGCTTCAGGGTTAGTATGTGTGTGTTGGTGCTAGGCTTCAGGGTTAGTATGTGTGTGTTGGTGCTAGGCTTCAGGGTTAGTATGTGTGTGTTGGTGCTAGGCTTCAGGGTTAGTATGTGTGTGTTGGTGCTAGGCTTCAGGGTTAGTATGTGTGTGTTGGTGCTAGGCTTCAGGGTTAGTATGTGTGTGTTGGTGCTAGGCTTCAGGGTTAGTATGTGTGTGTTGGTGCTAGGCTTCAGGGTTAGTATGTGTGTGTTGGTGCTAGGCTTCGGGGTTAGTATGTGTGTGTTGGTGCTAGGCTTCGGGGTTAGTATGTGTATGTTGGTGCTAGGCCTCAGGGTTAGTATGTGTATGTTGGTGCTAGGCCTCAGGGTTAGTATGTGTGTGTTGGTGCTAGGCCTCAGGGTTAGTATGTGTGTTGGTGCTAGGCTTCAGGGTTAGTATGTGTGTGTTGGTGCTAGGCCTCAGGGTTAGTATGTGTGTGTTGGTGCTAGGCCTCAGGGTTAGTATGTGTATGTTGGTGCTAGGCTTCAGGGTTAGTATGTGTGTGTTGGTGCTAGGCCTCAGGGTTAGTATGTGTATGTTGGTGCTAGGCCTCAGGGTTAGTATGTGTGTTGGTGCTAGGCTTCGGGGTTAGTATGTGTGTTGGTGCTAGGCTTCAGGGTTAGTATGTGTGTTGGTGCTAGGCTTCAGGGTTAGTATGTGTGTTGGTGCTAGGCTTCAGGGTTAGTATGTGTGTTGGTGCTAGGCGTAGGCTCTATTCTCCTCTCCGAGACAGGATGTAGCCAAGGCCGCTCTAACACGAGTGTCAGTAAACACAATAAACACGGAAAGCGAGGGAGCACGGAGAGCTGGGTGGACCACAATAGAGAGGAAACGCAGGTTGTCCAAAGCTCTCCTCTTTCTGGCTCTGCTCTATATTTCTCCTAACCTCCTCTTACGTCTTTCTTTCTTCCTCTCCTCTGTTGTTCTTTCTCAAATCTCTATAGTTACTCTGTTTCTCACTCTTTCACTCTCGCTTCACTTCCACTCCTTCGCCACTGCTCTCTCAACCTCCCCCGTCCCTTCCTTGCTGCAGCTGTTGGTCTCGATGAGGCGTGATGTCACAGCCACCCAGCCAATCAGGTGCTGTTGTCGAGGGAGAACAGAGCGACTAAGCAGATGAAAGAAGGGGTGGAGAGGGGAGGAGGAATGGTTTCGTGTGTAGTGTGTTCTGCCTGGTGGGAGCTGGTGTAGATAAAGGCCCTCCTTGTGAACAGCGATGAGAGCCAGATCACCATACCTCTGTGTGTTTAGTTCTTCTCTTTCCTGGCCTGGACAATCAACTCTTCAAGGAGCCCTTTCTCCAGCCCCAGTGTTTATTATAATATTCCCCTGGACGTCTTTCATTAGATGTAAACACAGGTCCTTGACTGTGAGTCTTATCTGGAATAGGTGAAGCCACACCCACCGAACTCCACAACTACTACCACCATGAGTGTCGTGATAAAGAGCGGACTGGTTGGTACGTGGCTGGGCTGGAATGCACTGATCCTGGGGAGGGGAGAGAGGGCTGGGGTGTTGCTTGGCCATCCCCTTTTGTGTGAGGCAGGCAGGATGCAGGGTGGGTGTGGCCGCAACATTGGCAACTCATAACAAATGAAAGGTGGAGACAGCTGGCGGTGGAATGAAAAGATCCAATGGAGACCTCATGTTTTGTCTTCTCTCTTTATCTATTTTGATCCCAAAAGTTGATTTTTCCACCCACTTTTTGTTGTCATGATTGGAGTTGTTTCATTACAACATGAATAATCATTGAATAGAGCCACAGACTCTTTTCAAAGACTCATGTCTCTTGTTAACAGTAGGATAAGTAGAAGGCTAGATTTACATACATTTAAGATGCAGTTTGTACTGTGACGTTTTACGGTGAGTTACTGCTTTTGTCTTGTGTTTAACATGTACACGATGCCTCAAACAAAACTTCACATTAGGGGAGACTCAAGTCAGTAAAGATAATCAAAGACAAGAATCTTATCTTTCTGAAAGGACAACTCAAAAAATCTATTCGCAGAAAAAGTATTTCCCAAAGGAAAGTGTAACATTTAGGAAAGAATTAGCAGCGATTAGCCCCTTCCTGTACTTTTTCCCTACAGTTTATGAAGTCGAGAAACTTTTCGATTCAGCAATTGTCTGAATCAAGGACTTCCTCCAAAACATGGTAATTGTTCAAGGTATTCTAGGTGCGAGTCTGACCCCTGGTGGTGAAAAGATAATGCCCAGATAAATTGTCTGGTCGAACCACACACACACACACACACACACACACACACACACACACACACACACACACACACACACACACACACACACACACACACACACACACACACACACACACACACACACACACACACACACACACACACACACACACACACACACACACACACACACACACACACACACACACACACACACACACACACACACACACACCACACAATAACTATTTATTGACAAATTTATACCTCAGCACAGGTCCAGATATACAGCACAGCATGATATCATATTGGACTCTGTGATTTTGTTCATTTCTTCAACGATTTAGACAAGGCAACTTTTAGCTCCTTAGACCGACAGCATCACTCAGAGCAGATTCATCAGTGAAAGAATCCATCTGTTTGAGAGTGTTCTCCAAACCAAAACTTCCAAGTTTTAGAGCTTGATGAGTAGAAGTATACAGTACTGGTCCTGGAAAAATCATTGCAGTCAGTGTTGCAAAACAAAACCAAAAGTTATTGTATCATGATTATTGTATTGTGGTTACAAAGATTGGAGATGAAATCTGAACTTTAGCTAGCTTTCGTGGAGCTGCAGCTTCTCAGAAGCATGAGTATGCTACTGTATTGTGGTTAAACAAACAAACATTGATCTGCTCATGCTCACATCTGAACATTCTAACCCAGTCTCCATGACAACGGGCCCTCGGATTCTCTCTCTCTGATTAGTTCTGAGATCCGCACACTGTGTTTGTGACAGGAGGCTGGGCTCCAGGAGTGCTCTGGAGCGGGCTCCGTGTCGTACCCAGGGAAAGGTGCTGTTTGGGGGTAGGTGTGTCTCACCAGCCCCCCTCTGAGGTGTCCACGTCCTGAACCATCCCTCCCTGCTGGATGACAGCTGTCGCCATGCTGATGGCCTCCTCCAATGTCTGCTGCTCCTCCACACACACACACACACACACACACACACACACACACACACACACACACACACACACACACACACACACACACACACACACACACACACACACACACAGTATAATGCTAAGAGTGCAACTTGACAAGTTCTTAACCTCTGTGTGCGTGAACTGACCTGAAAAGCAATCGTTGTGCCGTTAGCCGTGGCCAGCAGCGCCACCTGCTGGTAGTGAGCCGCCTGTCATGACACCCTCCGACGTCACTATGGCAACCTGGAGAGGAAAGACAAACCACCAGGAACATGATGATCCACTTTACAGCACAAACATTGACATGCAAGAGCAAATACTGATTCATGCATTTAGCCTAGTGTGGGCTAAGGAGTACGTGCGTGTAACCTACCTGCTGCAGCGCCTTGGCCTCCCCTGTAACCATGGTAATGTGGCGGTGTCCCATGGCGGTCGTGTCCGTCTGCTGGGTCGGCAGGGAGATGGTTGTGCCGTCCCGCATTACCATGGTGATAGCCGTGCCAAGCGCCTGTAGGTCCTCTTCCGACAGACCCACCTGCCAGAAGAGAACCAACTGTTTTTATAATACACTCAAGTTCGGAGAAACAGAACAGCTTGGGACTGTGGTGACAGCATGTACTAGAACTGAGCACGCGGCTATCAAAAGAATGGGAATGGAAAATGTATGCCCTTTTCTTTCCATATCACACAAGTGGAATCACTAGATAGGAAAGTAGGACTACCTGAGAGCCAATGACGTCTTGGGAATCCGAACCTTCCTCTTTCTGCTCCGCCCCTTCCAGGAAGGAGACCTGTGAATGGTCGTTCATCGCTTTTGCAAAAGAGAAAACGGAGAGGCGAGTCATTAACAAATGAGGGGATTCGATTATCTGGCCCGGGTTACTCCGGGGAGAGGAGTTAGAACCGTGTTAAAAGTGATTGCATTTGTTTTGGAAGTAGGCAGCCTCCCGGTCATGAGCCAGGTGCCCCGTTCAAAGCCCGCGGCAAAGTCGGCTTAAAACAAAAGTGACGTAGCCTAGACTAGATGGAGCACGTGGAGTAATGAGTAGGATTGTGTTCTCACATAATAGATTGTATGTTTCTGGACGACCATGCTGCCTTGTTGACAACATGACCGAGCGGAGCTGATTATTGTTCAATTTGAGAAGGGAGCTCCTCCCTCACCGCTTTTCTCCGCTCACGTCACGGGCCATGGACCATTGCACCGCGGCTCAGGTTAACAGAACTCCCTCAAAGCATTGAATACTGTTAAGATCTTCAAGAGGAAATGAGTTCACAGCTGGTGTTTATTATAAGAGAGTGTGTGTGTGTGTGTGTCTCTACATACCTTCCCTGTCCCCTGTGGCCTCAAAGTCTGTGCGTGATGCATTTGTGCATGACCAGTGTAGAGGGCAGTGCCACAGTGGTTGCAGGTGTAATGTTTGCAGTGTGTGTGAACCACATGGTGCTTGTACAGGCTGGAGTACTCTGTAAATCGCTTCCCACAGCCAGGTACTGTACACAGGTAGGGCTTCTCTCCTAGGGGAGAGAGAGGGAGATAGAACGAGGGAGGGAGCAGGGGAGAGAGAGAAAGAGGAGTACTTATTTCATGTGAAGTATCTAACTCAACAGTCATGTAATCGCTCACCCGTGTGTATTCTCATGTAGTATTAGTAGTGTGTGTGTGTGTGTGTGTGTTTTATCTTGGGGTGCGTCCTACCCGTGTGTATTCTCATGTGGTTCTTGTAGTTGGTGGCACTGGCGAAGCTTCGTCCACAGGAGGGTACAGGTCACATGTAGGGGCGTTCTCCTGTGTGTGTTCTGATGTGGACCTTCCTGATGTTCGAGGTGGTGAAGGAACGACCACAGCCCTCAAACGGACACTTAAATGGCTTCTCACCTGACAGAGAGATAGACAAAAAATGTCAGGGGAAGAGATTGAGAGAAGGAAAGAAAGATATGGGGGAAGAGAACGTACAGCCCTTGAACGGGCACTTTAATAGTGTCCCATCGAACAAGAGGGAAGGAAACAAGGAGGGAAAGACAAAAAGGAGAAAACGAGAGAGAGAAAGTGAGAGGGAGCGTAAGAGGTCTACACTGAGGTGTACAAAACATTAGGAACACCTTCCTAATATTGAGTTGCAACCCTCCTTTTGTCCTCAGAACAGCCTCAATTCGTCGGTACATGGACTCTACAAGGTGTTCCACATGGATGCTGGCCCATATTGACTCCAATGCTTCCCACAGTTGTGTCAAGTTGGCTGTCATGTTCGTGGAACCATTCCTGGACAATCCGAGCCGTGTGGCATGCTGAAAAACTCAATTTGTAGATAGATACACTGCCGCCATGAAGGGATGCACCTGATTGGAAACGATGTTCAGATATGCTGTGGCTTCACTTTTATCAAGGGGCCCAACGTGTGCCATGAAAACACACCCCACACCATCATCACTAGCCTGCAATGATGACACGCGGCATAACATATATGCAAGGACTCGTGGTTTTCGCCATACCCTAGTCCTCCCATCAGCATGAAACAGCAGGAACCGGGATTCATCAGACCAGGCAATGTTTTTCTAATTCTCCAGTGTCCAGTGCTTTCGTTCCTTAGCTCATTGCAACCGCATTTTTTATTTTTTAGCTGAAGGAAGTGAAACTCAGGTCATCGACTGCCATACCCCATTCGTGTCAAGCTACAACGAGTTGTGCATTTATTTGATAGGTCTTTGGGCACCAATGTTGTACTGGACTGTCAGTTGATGAACTGTAGCCCGTCTGTTGCTCTGAACAATTCGTGTCAGCCTCCTTTGTCCTCTTTCATGAATGACCCATTTTCGACCACTGGCTGTTGTTGGCTAGATGTCATTTGGGTGGGTGGTGGACCATTCTTGATACACACGGTAAACTGTTGAGTGTGAAAAACCCAGCAGCGCTGCAGTTCTTGACACACTCAAACCGATGCGCCTGGCACCTACTACCAGACCCTGTTCAAAGGCACTTAGATATTTTGTCTTGCTCTGAATGGCACACATACAAAATTCATGTTTCAAGGCTGGATTCACCTGGTCAGTCTATGTTACCGAAAGAGCAGGCATTCCTAATGTTTTCTACATACAGTGTAGAAGTACAGAGATATGAGGAGACTGATGGAAAGAGAAAGTGACTGAAAAAGAGGGGGGACTGAGGAAAGAAGTGGTGGGGGAAAGATGCAGGGTGTGTGTGTGTCCTGCTACCTGTGTGTGTGCGGACGTGTTTCTGGAGGTCCTCGGAGGTTTTGAAGGCCTTGAAGCATATGTCTTCAGGACACTTGTGTGGTTTCTCTCCAGTGTGTGTTCGCAAGGTGACACTTCAGCCCGTAACCTGTGGCGAACGCCTTTCCATACGTCAACACGTCACACCTGTATGGCCGGACAGCTGTGTGAGCCCGCTCATGCACCTGACAAGACAGGGGGCAACGTTAGTACAACATTCACATCTTGTCACGTGGTAACAAGTGTGTGGTGTTTGGTATCTTGAGGTGGCGACGCATGTGGAAAGGACTACAAATGATTACGGCTTATAAAGGGAAAGCCAGCTGTGTGGCAAACACTGATGCCCTTCTCCCAGACCAGCTAAAACATTGTTTCTGCTGACTCAGAGGTAAACAATACTGATCCTCCTAGGAGGGCCCCCGGTGCGCAAAGGGACTGTGTGCTCTCGATCTCTATGGCCAACGTGAGTAAGACTTTTAAGTGTGTGAATACTCGCAAGGCAGCCGGCCCAGACGGTATCTCAGGTGGCGTCCTCAGAGCATGCCGCAGACCAGCGGGCTGGAGTGTTTACGGACATACTCAACCTCTTCCCGCCCCAGTCTGTAATCCCCACATGCTTCATGATGTCCGCCATTGTTCCGGTCTCCAAGCAAACAAAGGTAACTTGCCTAAATGACTATCGCTCTGTAGCACTGACTTCTGTCATCGTGAAGTGCTTTGAGAAGCTATTCAAGGACCACATCAGCTCCACCTTAACTGACACACTGGACCCACTACAATGTGCATACCACTCCAATAGATCCACACACGATGCAATCGTCATTGCGCTGCACTCGGCTCTATCCCATCTGGACAAGAGGAATACCTATGTGAGAATGCTGTTCATTGACTACAGCTGAGCTTTCAACACCATAGTCCCCTTCAAGCTCATTAAGCTCAGGCCCGGGGTCTGAACACCTCCCTCTGCAACTGGATCCTGGACTTCCTGACGGGCAGACCCCAGCTGGTGAGGGAAGTCAACAACACCGCTGCCACACTGACCCTCACTGACCCTCAAGGATGTGTGCTCAGCCCCCTCCTGTACTCACTGTACACCCACGACGACACGAAGTTGGTGGGCCTGATTGCCGACGACGAGACAGACCACAGGGAGGAGGTTAGAGCCCTGGAAGAGTGGTGCCAGGACAACAGCCTCTTCCTCAACGTCAGCAAAACCAAGGAGGTGATTGTGGACTACAGTAAACAGGGGGGGAGCAGGTCCCCATCTGCATCAGCGGGGCTGCAGTGGAGAGGGTCAAAAGCTTCAGCGCCTCTTCAACCTTTCGGCAACTGAAGAAATTTGGCATAGCCCCTCAGATCCTCAAGATGTTATACAGCTACAGTCAGGATTGTGCTGCCAAACTGCAAGCCCAAGGGGTGGTGGATGTACGCTGTGCTGCCATCGTCCAGCTGCACTGCCTCCACAGCACTGGGGTCATACCAATCTGCAGAGGTTAGAGGATGTTTGAGATCCCTTTCCTTCCATCCTTTTGAGAAGAAATACTAACTGATGTGTGAGGGACTGGACCAAAGAAAACAAGGTGACAACAACTATTGCTTTCACCAAGCCTTTCCTAGAGTAGTGAATGCAGTATCTGGCCCAGGTTTGATGTTAATATACCTTTGGATGTGTGGTGGATGTGTGCGGTGGTCCCGTCCTCGAAGCTGAACTGCCTGGCCGTCCTCAAAGGCCAGGGGCTCTGGAGAGAGGACAGGAGAACAGCCAGCATCAGGAGCGACATGGTCTCACAGAACACAGACAAGGTTATTCACAAACCCTCCAGCAGATATGTGGTTCTGAGGGTGTAGAATGACCTTTCTGCTGTACAGTGACCTGGTGGATATAGGCTGTAGTACCACCCCAACAATCCTGTGTAATACTGTATTACATTGTTCATATTTATGTGGCCATTGTCCTAACATCTTGCTCTGTAACAAGGATAGATAACCTAGGTCAGCTGATGTGACATTATTGCACTGATGATGACCTAGGGGTTGTGTGTGGTGGCTTGATACATCAGAGAAGAGAAAAGGTGTTGAGTAACGGGTATTAACAATCTGTGGCTGTCCTGGACCCTCAACCACTGAATATACCATATTCTATAATATTTGCATTATGTGAATGCACCTAGGTTAGGTTCAAGATGAGTCTATGGGGAGAGGAACCCGGATATCCGACGTTAAACTGCATTGGATTCAACGTCGGGTAGAAATGAGCGTTTGGACTACAAGCCAGAATGTTGAATAAAACTTCACTGGTAGTCCGTGTGGATAGTCCTTCTGCAGGCAGGCATGTGAAACAACATAACCACAGGAAAGTATCTCTAGCACCTGAAGTACAAGCAGAACCATCTAAACACGTGCACAAACATGTACGCGCGTATATGTATCATGCATTCAGAAAGTATTCAGACCCCTTTACTTTTCCCACATTTTGTTACGTTACAGCCTTATTCTAAAATGGATTCAATTGTCCCCCCCCCCTCATCTACACACAATTTAGATGATTTAGAAATTTTTGCACATGTATTAAAATGAAAAACTAAATATTACATTCACTTAAGTATTCAGGCCCTTTACTCAGTACTATGTTGAAGCACCTTTGGCAGCAATTTCAACTTCAAGTTCTTGGTTTTGACGTTACAAGCTTGGCACACCTGTATTTGGGGAGTTTCTCACATTCTTCTCAGTAGATCCTCAAGCTCTGTCAGGTTGGATGGGGAGTGGTCGCTGCACAGCTATTTTCAGGTCTTTCCAGAGATGTTAGATTGGGTTCAAGTCCGGAACTTGTCCCGAAGCCACTCCTATATTGTATTGGCTGTGTGCTTAGGGTCGTTGTCCTGTTGGAAGGTGAACCTTCACCCCAGTCTGAGGTCCTGAGCGCTCAAGAGCAGGTTTTCATCAAAGATACTTTGCTCCGTTCATCTTTCGCTCGATCCTGAATATCCTCCCAGTCACAGCAAAATATCCCCACAGCATGTTGCTGCCACCACGCTTCCCTTTAGGGATGGTGCCAGGTTTCCTTCGAACGTGACACTTGGCATTCAAGCCAAGATTTCAACCTTGGTTTCATCAGACCAGAGAATCATGGTCAGAGTCCTTTAGGTGCCTTTTGGCAAACTTCAACCGGGCTGTCATGGGTCTTTCACTGAGGAGTGGCTTCCGTCTGGCCACTCTATCACAAAAGCCTGATTGGTGTAGTGCTGCAGAGATGGTTGTCCTTATTGAAGGTTCTCCCATCTCCACAGAGGAACTCTGGAACTCTGTCAAAGTCACCATCGGGTTCTTGGTCAGCTCCCTGGCCAATGCCCTACCCCAATTTCTCAGTTTGGCCAGGCAGCCAGCTCTAGGAAGAGTGTTGTTGGTTCCAGACTTCTTCCATTTAAGAATGATGGAGGCCACTGTGTTCTTGGGGACCTTCAATGCTTCAGAAATGTTTTAGTACCCTTTCCCAGATCTGTGCCTCGACACAATTCCCTTGACCTCATGGCTTGTTTTTTGTTGTTGCTGACATGCACTGTCAACTGTGGGACCTTATATAGACAGGTGTGTGCCTTTCCAAATCATGTCCAATCAAATGAATTCACCACAGGTGGACTCCAATCAAGTTGTAGAAACATCTCAAGGATGATCAATGGAAACAAGATGCACCTGAGCTCAATTTTGAGTCTCATAGCAAAGGGCCTGAAGACTATAGAAATAAGGTAGTTCTGTTTTTATTTTTATACATTTGCACAAAAAAAATGAAAACTTGTTTTCGCTTTGTCATTATGAGGTATTGTGTGGATATTGATAAGAAAAACAATCAATTTAATCAATTTTAGAATAAGGCTGTAACGTAACAAAAAGTCAAGAGGTCTACTTTGAATGTACTGTATGATATACTTTATGTATTTATCTTATGCACTATAGGCACTAACAGTGCTTTGAAACGTTTATGTGGATATATTGTCATTCCTACCTTCAAAGGACCTACCACACAGACAACTGGTAAAGTAAGTTAAAATAGATTTTTATGTCCTGAGATAAAGCTGTCCTGATACAATCGCTCATTTATGTCCAATGTAGAATTCAATGAAATTCAACGTTGGGTTTCCAGGATATGGGGAGGGCAGACTAATATTTTACTGTTAATGGACATAGCTATCTGCTCATGTTCATGTTGACACAAGGGTTTATGGCATAAGCATTATGCCATCATTGGGTGCATTTCCATCCGGTTGTCACTGTGCCATCATTTCCAGGTTGTCACTGTATCGGTTTAGATGGGTTCTTTTGGTAAATGAGGGATAGGTTTGCGAATGGCTGAATGAATTATTCTGCAGCAGAACTGGTCAGGCCACACAGCTATCTTTCATTTTAGTAAATTATTGGGAATAATATTTGTTGTACATTATAGTAGGTGTAACAATATGCCATGAAGTCTAAAAGGTAGCTTGTCAAGAAGGGATGTGGACTCAAAATAGTCAATTTAAACTTGTTCACAAACTAGGGGTCGAGTGACAACTAAGTAGCTAGCTAACAAGTAAGTAAGCTAACGTCATCATTACACTGAATGGCAAGTTTACCTAGCTAGCAACTGGCAGGCTATTGATGCTATGGCTAGCTTCAAGAAGCTCATTTTCTTCACCGTTGTTGTTACAACTAGTTAAAAATCACATAACACCAATGACATCAGCAATCGTTGAATTGCTAGCCCCCTAACCTTGACTACGTTTGCAATGTCTTTGACATGTAGCTAACTACTGTAACTAAAGCGCACGCGAAAGTCTAAATACAACCAGGCCTCTTCATTACAACACCTTTGAGCTCGAATCAGACATTTGTGACGCAACATGGTTACTCCCGTCGGAAACACCGATAATCGATCCCTAACAAAGCGTTTTCTTTATCTTAATATTTGACCTCAAACTCAAAAGAAATCCAGAAATTCACAAGCCCTTCTTTATTTCCCTCTTCCTATCCTCCATTTTCCTATCCCATCTCTCCCTCGGCTTGACAAGTTGCAACGCAAGCTGGGATGCTCACCTCCAGCAGAACGCTAGGCACCAAATAAGCACCAGGGAACCTGAATGGTATGAAAACGAGTTGGGTCACAACACTGATCTATAATCTGTTGTTATGGTGACTTGATAGGCTCAGTGGCGATTTTAGCATGCAAATCTTGGTGGGGCGAAGAAAAAAAGGAAAGTGGAATGCATGCCAGCAATGCCACTACACAACACTAAACAATATACTAATTGCACTATAACAGTGACAAACGGTGCCCACAAACTGTTAGGGCCTACATAAAGCTGTCCCAACATCTTACCACTGCTACACCTGGCTATCAGCGGAGCGTTGTCTGGCAGCGAAACAGTTCATTCAGCCTCATTTACTGTCTTTATAAAAACATGGCTGACTTGCTTAAACAACCTCTTTGGGATAGGCGTGCCACTAGCGCCCCACCTCGACAACATCCGGTGAAATTGCAGAGCACCAAATTCAAAATATAAAATTCGTAATATTAAACATTCATGAAAATACAAGTGTCTTACATAGTTTAAAAGCTTAACGTCTTGTTAATCCAGCCTCTTTGTTAGATTTCAAAAAGGCTTTACGGCGAAAGCATACCATGCGATTATCTGAGGACAGCGCCCCGCATACAAAAGCATTACAAACATTTTCCAAACAAGCAGAGATGTCACAAAAGTCAGAAATAGCTATAAAATAAATAACTTCCCTTTAAGGATCTTCCTCCGTCTGCAATCCCAAGGTACATAACAAATGGTCCCTTTGTTCGATAAAGTCCTTCTTTATATCCCAAAAAAGTCAGTTTAGTTGGCACGCTTGATTCAGTAATCCACCGATTTCCGTCATTCAAAATGCATACAAATGAATCTCAAAAGTGACCAATAAACCTTTTCCAAACAAGTCAAATAACATTTATAATCAATCCTCAGGTACCCTAATATGTAAATAAACACGCGCAACAATATTACAGTCAAAATGGGAGCCACCTAGGAAAACTACAAATGATAGTTCATTTTTCAAAAAATAAGCCTGAAACTCTTTCTAAAGACTGTTGACATCTACTGGAAGCCCAAGGAACTGCAATCTGGGAGGTATTCCATTGATATTCCCAAAGACAGCCATTTCAATGAGTGGTGAGCTCAACAACAACAAAAAATTCCGGATGGATTCTCCTCGGGTTTTCACCTGCCATATCAGTTCTGTTATACTCACAGACAGATTATTTTAACAGTTTTGGAAACTTTAGAGTGTTTTCTATTCACTACTACCAATTGTATGCATATCCTAGCTTCTAGACCTGAGTAAAAGGCAGTTTACTTTGGGCACCTCAGTCATCCAAACTTCTGAATACTGCACAAATGTGGTTTCTAATGACAATTGAGATGTACAAACTATTGAATAAGGGGACGACAAGCAGATAAGAGGCAATCCGTAATTTGGTTTAAGACAATGAGCGAGCTAGGACAGGCATACTGTTAGTCAATATAATTATTTGTTTAACACTTTTGAAATGTACAGCGACAGAATTCAGAACATGGGCATTCTTACAGTGTTCTCCCTGTACACCAAGTCAGAACTGTAGGATAAATAAATGGGACATATAAGCAGACAATGAAAGCTCTTACAATATTCAATGATTACATTTCTCTAAAACAGGTTATAGTCTACAGTAGAACAGTCAGAACAGTAGGTGAAATTATGAGGGGTAAATAGACCAAATTACTGGGGTGAGGCACATGGACTACTAACACCTTACTACACAACATTCACTTAGTATTACTTTCTCAGCTACAGTATACATATCTCCCTTGCATGTTACAGCATTTATGAAGCAGCATACAGTACATTTTTGGACTCACATTGTTGTGCTTGGCTCATTTGAACAGGAAGGTGGTGCGGCGGTCCTCATCATTTTAAACTTGGAAAAGAGCCCCTTAATCCCAGATTTGGGACCACACAGCCAACTGTCACTGATTCCTTCCAAACCACTTATTGAATTTGCAATTTTCCAACTTGTGTTATGTTTGTCCACCAATGCGTTTTATCTATAATTTATCTTCATATGACAATGATTAAAACGGATTTCTCAGTAGATTGTCGACTTGATTCATGATGACTGCTAGCTAAGATTTTAAAAGTATGACGTTGACATGATCAGTTCAATCAAAGCTACTGTAGATATAATGTGATTTGACATAATTTTATCTGTGGCAAATGACCTCTGAACCTTCTTGGATGGGCACTTCTGTGGCAAATGACCTCTGAACCTTCTTGGATGGGCACTTCTGTGGCAGCAGCTGAAGGGCTAGAACTTTCAATGTCTCCTCTTACATTTGTCAGTGACGTAAAGTACCCATGAGTGACAGAAAATTGAGCCAATCACAGCTCAACGCTCCGTATTTTCTGCTGGCTTGCCCAACCACCACAGAAAGCACTGAGCTTGGCTGACACACCTGCATTTAGGAGCTGCCAAAAAATAAACGATGTTTGTACACGGCTTTATTAACTCAATGATATATATCGTTTGATATGTTACACATATTAATGCCAAAATAACATGCAAAACAGGAAAGTCCCCCCCCCCCCCCTAAAAAAAACCCAACAGGTGGGGCTCTGCCCTGAATGATGGGTTGCTACTGGATAGGCTAGGGGTTGGTACAGGGGTGGGAAGGACTGGTTCTATATATTTTTTTAAAGGATCAACTCCGTGACTTTCAACGTGGCACAATCATTGAATGCCACATTTTCCAACAAGTCAGTTTGTGAAATTTCTGCCCTGCTCGAGCTGCCCCAGTCGACTTTGTGTGCCCGACCTCACTAACGCTGTTGTGGCTGAATGAAAGCAAGTCCCTGCAGAAATGTCCCAACATGTAGTGGAAAGCCTTCCCAGAGGAGTGGAGGCTGTTATAGCAGCAAAAGGTGCGCCAACTCCATATTAATGCCCATGATTTTGGAATGAGATGTTTGACAAGCAGATGTCCACATACTTTTGGTCATGTAGTGCATTTCAAGGACGGGCAACTTCAGTCTTCGGGGGCTGGAGAGGTGTCTCACTTTTTCCCCATCTGTAGCAAACACAGCCTATTAAACAAATTACATTCTAAACTGAAGATCATGATTAGTTTCAGTTTCAAGTTGTATTAGTCGTATGTACGGGATACGCATGGTATACATCGTCCAACGAAATGCTTACTTGCAGCTAAGTAATGTCACGCCAGGCTAAGCCTACATGAAACACAGCCCTTATTTTCAAGTGTTTCTAAAAACCCTTATGGAAAGCTGCCATGGTCATACCCCTCTTCAAAGGGGGAGACACTCTAGACCCAAACTGTTACAGACCTATATCAATCCTGCCCTCCCTTCTAAAGTCTTTGGAAGCCAAGTTAACAGATCACCGACCATTTCGAATCCCACCGTACCTTCTCCGCTATGCAATCTGGTTTCCGAGCTGGTCATGGGTGCACCTCAGCCACGCTCAAGGTCCTAAACGATATCCTAACCGCCATCGATAAAAGACAATACTGTGCAGCCTTATTCATCGACCTGGCCAAGGCTTTCGACCCTGTCAATCACCGCATTCTTATTGGCAGACTCAACAGCCTTGGTTTCTCAAATGAATGCCTCACCTGGTTCACCAACTACTTCTTAGATAGAGTTCACTATTGTCCGGACTTCTGTCAGTCTCTATGGGGGTGCCACAGGGTTCAATTCTGGGGCTATTTTCTCTGTATACATCAATGATGTCACTCTTGCTACTGGTGATTCTCTGATCTACCTCTACGCAGACGACACCATTCTGTATACTTCTGGCCCTTCTTTGGGCACTGTGTTAACAAACCTCCAAACGAGCTTCAATGCCATACAACACTCCTTCCGTGGCCTCCAACTGCTCTTAAGTGCAAGTAAAACTAAATGCATGCTCTTCAACCGATCGCTGCCCGCCCATCTAGCATCACTACTCTGGACAGTTCTGACTTAGAATATGTGGACAACTACAAATACCTAGGTGTCTGGTTAGACTGTAAACTCTCCTTCCAGACTCACATTAAGCATCTCACATTTCCAATCCAAAATTAAATCTAGAATCGGCTTCCTATTTCGCAACAAAGCCTCCTTTACTCATGCTGCCAAACTACCCTCGTAAAACTGACTATCCTACCGATCCTCGACTTTGGCGATGTCATTTACAAAATAGCCTCAAACACTCTACTCAGCAAATTGGATGTCGTCTATCATAGTGCAATCAGTTTAGTCACCAAAGCCCCATATACCACCCACCACTGCGACCTGTATGCTCTCGTTGGCTGGCCCTCAATTCATATTCGTCGCAAAACCCACTGGCTCCAGGTCATCTATAAGTCTTTGCTAGGTAAATCACTTCTTTATCTCAGCTCACTGATCACCATAGCAGCACCCACCCGTATAACACATGCTCCAGCAGGTATATTTCACTGGTCATTCCCAAAGCCAACTCCTCCTTTGGATGCCTTTCCATCCAGTTCTATGCTGCCAATGACTGGAACGAATTGCAAAAATCACTGAAGCTGGAGACTTATATCACCCTCACTAACTTTAAGCATCAGCTGTCAGAGCAGCTTACCGATCATTGCACCTGTAAACAACCCAACTACCTCATCCCCATATTATTCTTTTTTTTGCTCCTTTGCACCCCAGTATCTCTACTTGCACATTCATTTTCTGCACATCTATCACTCCAGTGTTAATGCTAAATTGTAATTATTTCACCACTATGGCCTATTTATTGCCTTACCTCCCTAATCTTACTAAATTTGCACACACTGCATATATATTTTTCTATTGTGTTATTGACTGTATGTTTGTTTATCCCATGCGTAACTCTGTGTTTGTGTCGCACTGCTTTGCTTTATCTTGGCCAGGTCGCAGTTGTAAATGAGAACTTGTTCTCAACTGGCCTACCTGGATAAATAAAAGGTTAAATAAAATGAACATACCTGACAAGCAACCTCACTCACAGTAGACCGGAAACACATTTATTTATAAATATTATCCTAACATTCAGCGTCTGACAGATGTCATGACGCTAGCCCTCTAGCAGAGATGTGACCCCCCCCCCCCCTCCTTAGGAGGGGGCAGTTTTCGCAACAGCTCCATAAATTCCTGGCAGAGGCCCTCTTCTCCCTTGCAACATGCAGTATGGAGAGTGTCACAGTAAGACAAAGGGACTCTCCCGCCAAATACTCCTACCTCCCGAATTGGAGAATTAAACATTATTCCTAATTTAGAGAATGTGGAAATGGTCAGTGGAGAAGCCAGCTACGACCCGGTCTGTTTTGTTTCATGTTTGTGACCTCATGAAATACAACATAGCCACATTACCCTAACTCTGTTTAGACAGGTTCCTCAGTTATGAGGCTTGCATCTGAATGTGGGATAAAATGTCTAACGAAGTATAAGAATACTTTTGAAAAGATAATGTGATTTCGTCTTCTAAAATGAAAATCTTTGTTTTTGGTAACTTGTGCCCAGTCAGTAGCTACGCCCAAGTGAATAGACATTGGTTGGATATGATGAACCAACCCCTTTTCCACTCTAGAATATAAGCTCCTGTGATGAATAGTCACCTCATTTCCAAATACCGTGAGGTCCTCATGTTTAAAAATGGCTAATTGTAATTTCCAATCTACAGGCCAGAACATGTGAAAGCTTGCTCCACAATTGAAATGGTATGAACTCTGAACTATTGATCACTCAAGAAGTGAGTCCTAGATTACAGCCTAACAGACTGCAGCTGGAAAGGTAGCAAATCTAGTAAGAACATTGACCCAGAAGAATCAACAAAGGACAATGGCGACATCAACTGGGCAAACCAAAGCCTCACACCAGCTCAACTATCGAAGTCAGCTTCACATAAATACAATGCATTACCTTTCTCCGAATGAGCGATCATTAGTGGCATAGGTATTTGTGAGAATTACTTCCCATGTCCGATAGTGACCCATTCCTTAGTCTTCCTTCTGAACCTCCCCTTTATTATCTCTGAATCTATCATGTTATAACCAAACTGTTTTTGTTTAGTCCACTAGGGATGGTATTTACTGTATAATGTTATTATGTATTGTATATTCTGTAATTGTTTAATTAGTTAGTAAATAAATAATTGCGCAAATGTGGATGGATGATTCATAGTAAAGGCTGGGTTCGTAGATAACCAAGAATTTTACAACTTTCAGATGAGAATGATATTATGTAAATAATAATTAATGACTGATTGACTGCTATTGATATAAAAGATCATGTATTTAAAAAAATGATTTAACCTTTATTTAACTAGGCAAGTCAGTTAAGAACAAATTCTTATTTACAATGATGGCCTAGGAACAGTGGGTTAACAGCCTTGTTCAGGGGCAGAACGACAGATTTTTACCTTGTCAGCTCAGGGATTTGATCTAGCAACCTTTTGGTTACTGGCCCAACACTCTTAACCACTTGGCTACCTGCTACTATTTAAGAATGGATTTGGGAGATAGCCACTCTATATAAACAAACATCCGTGGTGCCCCAGGTTATTAACGAGTGGCTTAATTCAATCACAATCGATTTGATAATAGCTTGGCATCACATTAAAGAAGCCAGAGACGACACAGGAGTGCATGAAATCAAACTATTTGATATAATGCTCTCTGATTTTAAGATCCAACATGGAAATTATTGCACATTTTATAACATGATTTAAAGGGGTCAAAAATACAATAGTCAAACTAAAGTGTTGATTTCCATGACACCTATTAAGCACACACAACCAAAACAAGTGTCCAATTCTTGACTCACATTGCAATTTGATCATACAAAACTATTGTTCAAAGCCAATAAGAAAAGGTTGAATTGCCACTTTCACCAAAGTAATCACATTTAAAGCCAGTGATATACATTGCCACGTTTTCAATACAAAGAACCCACAGTGGACTGCTTGAAGGACACCAAATTAAGTAGCCTTGAGCTTGCTAACAGAAAAATAAAATATAACAGGGAGAATATTAGCTACAGATAGTATGCCAGATAATGTGATATAACCTATTATAAAAGTCTCTGGTTACTGGACCCCAAAAATATTTGGTTATATCACATTATCTGGCATACAATCTGTAGCTAGGATAATATAGGCAATGACATACAGTGCACTATAAGAAAGGCGTGATATGAAAAAGGCAAGCTTGAACTCAAGGGAAATGTGTCAGGTTTAGGAAGGAGGTGATATTGGTTGGTCAAAGCCAAGGGCCTTGAACCACAACTATATTTTGAGTGTCAAAGAAGATGTAATGGTAAAGATATCTCACCCACCCAACTGGGTTTCAGACAGGAGAGAGAGAAACCGAGAGCCACTTTGTGTGGATTCTAATTTATATCCACCCAGAGAACTTTGATGGGTGGATATAAATGGCATGTTATGGAAGGATCCAGAAACTTTTTTGCTATTTCACTTGTTTTTGAGAAACTTACCCCAGAAACTTACCCCTTTAGATGTACACATGAAATTGTCTCAGCAACTTAATATTACATTTTGGATAAGTTCCTCAAAAACAAGTGAAATCGCAAAGAAAATGTCTGGACCCTTCTAACATGCCATTTAAAGATTTTTTTTAAAGATTTGGTAAAAAAATAAAATAATCAAACTTCTTCAATAGACTATTTTTGGCACAATCCTCAGAGTTCATACAAAAGGAGGGAATTAGACATGTGTACTACCAAAATAACAGATGCATTCATAGTATGTATTATGCAATATGGCAGTAGTACATGCCAATACATCCAGTCATGAAGAGATGAACAATAACAACCACTTAATAGCTTAGGTTCCAGTACATGGACATCATTTGAACTTGAAACAATAAATAATGATAAAAGAAGGCAGCTCCAACAGGGAAGCTGAAAAACAGATTCATTTAAAATGTTAAAATATAGCTTAACAATAAGGCCATAATGTGACAATGGTGAATTCTGAGAGATTAAAACTCTATAAACACTACGTTGACAATAGAACCGGATCAAATCTCCGAACATCGATAGTCCATGTCGCTATTCACATAATAATAAGGAATTCCCCTCAACCATGCCCACAAATTGGGGAAAACAAAACTTATTTCCCATTGACCCTCAGTGTAAAAGAGCCAACTTTGTTATCAATTTTTTGGTAAACAGAAATAACAAAACATGGAGAAAATCTGCTGTGTTGTTCAATGTACATGTAACCAGGTCAAAAATCACAACCAGCGGTTCCAAATGCTCCCACACAAAGGAAATGGAGCCTGCGAGAAGAGCCCTGTGGCTTCAGGCTATTCTCGGCGTGGGAGATGCAGGGACCTGGTGTCTAAGTAGGCTAAAAGGTAGCTGTGTGTGTAAAACATTTAATCATAGGTAAGACATTTAACTTGTTTAGTATAGTCCGTTTGTAACGCCACTCACTACTTTTTTGTTTGTTTTGTGTTGTTTGTCTTGGCTAGCTTAATGTTCCGGTCGGTAGCCGGTTGCACTCACTCAGCTGCTAGCACCATCATGTAAAGGCGCATGAGGGAAGCCCTAGAATATTTGTTTTTTTTCTAAGTAGTGAGAAGGCAAGCAATGTTGAAACAAGAAAATTGCATTTGAAAAATGTTTTGGCTGTGAACCAATGGGGTAACCTAGGTAACTACAAGCTGTTTTCCCCATAAGCGGCAGGGCCGCAACGTTTTATCTAATACTGATTGGGACTATAGCGTTAGTGACAAAACATCAAACACTGTGACATCACTAAAACAAACTCTGGCTTGTTAGGGCTCACGCGGGAGGACTGGATGACAGGGGAAAAACAGTGACAAAACAAAAACAGTTAGTGAAAAGAACCTTAAGAAATAGCATTTCAGTCTTTCTGAAATTATGGCACAAGCACTTATCATCAACTATATATTAAATACAATATATGCACTTTCAGTAATCAAATGCAATTCCCTAAACTGACAAATCAATGTCATACATCCTCCTAACCAACTGTCATTGTTACACTAGCAGCGACATGTTGAACTTCGGTGATGAATACGGTCCGGTATAAGAGTGAGTAGATGAAGGGAGGGCAGCGCCACAAAACTGTCCCATTTTTCCTGTTGTGGCGGTGTGATTTGATCACAACTAAAAAACATAACCAAAACAATCTTGAACATTCCAACTGAACAAAACAGAGGCAACACCTTCTGATGTTCCCAAAATTGTTATCAGTCACTCTCCATTTTTCCTCTGAGGCAAACGGTCCGAGTTTGAGAACATTCCAGCCTCTTCCTCATCGAGACACACACCTCCAAGCCTAAGAGTGGTCGCTCCCTGCTTACAACCATCCAGTTGTCTTAGATCTGTGAAGGGATATCAACAAAGAGGCACAAGTAGGGGCTAGAGAGGAGTTTGGTATTAGGCCAGAGAAGGGTAGGGGAGATGAGAGGTGTTCAGATTTCTTCAGTCTATATTGTGCCTGTGGTGAGTGTGCTTTCCCATACCTAGAGGAGGGCGGGACTAGCCTGCAAGGGACGGTTAAAAGGTCCAATCACACTCGGACTCTACAGGAAGTGATATTCTCAGCCAGTATGCAGATGTCAAGACCGGAATGGAGTTGAGAGTTCTGTATGACAGAACCCTTCACTCTCTCCCTCCATCGTCCTCCCATTCGGTTGTTCCTCTCCTCCCTCAGAAAGTGGAGCCGTCACAAACTATGTTTTGGTCTCGGCCGGGGAACAGCTCCATCTGCCAGTAAAGCGGGTCAGCGTACACTGGCAGGGTCAAAGCCAAAGGTCACAATGAGGTCAAACTAAATGCAAATTTGTATAGGTCTAAATCAGGCTTTGGTTACTGCCTAGCACAAAGACACAATTCAAAGAATTAACTAATAATGGTTACAGTATACTTACAATATTACACAGTATACTTGCAGTGTGTGTGTGTTCTTCTCACCCATATCTCCAGGTCCCAGCCAGAGGTTGAAGGAGCTGCAGTGTTTCTGACAGTGGTGGACCGGGAGCACTCTAACTGTGGGCAGGCCCTCTCCTACCACCAGCCAGCCCAGCACTCGCACCCCCTGAAACACACACGCACAATACCACTGTAACAGCACACAGCTGAATCAAGACAAACACCATAACAACAAACATACAGTGCCTTCGGAAAGCATTCAGACCCCTTGACTTTTTCAACATTTTGTTACGTTACAGCCTAATTCTAAAATGTATTTGCTAATAAAAACAAAACCTGAAATATCACATTTACATAACTATTCAGACTTTGTTGAAGCAGTTTTGGCAGCCATTATAGAATTGAGTCTTCTTGGGTATGATGCTACAAGCTTGGCACACCTGTATTTGGGGAGTTCTCCCATTCTTCTCTGCAGATCCTCTCAAGCTCTGTCAGGTTAGATGGGGAACGTTGCTGCACAGCTATTCAGGTTCCTCCAGAGATGTTCGATAGGGTTCAAGTCCGGGCTCTGGCTGGGCCCCTCAAGGACATTCAGAGACTTGTCCCGAATCCACTCCTGCGTTGTGTGGGCTGTGTGCTTAGGGTCGTTGTCCTGTTGGAAGTTAAACCTTTGCCCCAGTCTGAGGTCCTGAGAGCTCTGGAGCAGGTTTTCATCAAGGAGCTCTCTGTACTTTGCTCTGTTCATCTTTGCCTTAATCCTGACAAGTCTCCCAGTCCCTGTTTCTGAAAAACATCACCACAGCATGATTCTGCCACCACCATGCTTCACCATAGGGATGGTGCCATGTTTCCGCCAGACGTGATGCTTGGCATTCAGGCCAAATAGTTCAATCTTGGTTTAATCAGACCAGAGAATCTTGTTTCTTATGGTGAGAGTCTTTAGGTACCTTTTGGCAAACTCCAACTGGGCTGTCATGGGTCTTTTACTGAGGAGTGGCTTCCGTCTGGCCACTCTACAATAAAGGCCTGATTGGTGGAGTGCTGCAGAGGTGGTTGTCCTTCTGGAAGGTTCTCCCATCTCCACAGAGGAACTCTGGAGCTTTGTCAGTGGCCATCTGGTTCTTGATCACCTCCCTGACAAATCACCAGCAGCAAGAGCAACATCATTGATGTATACAGAGAAGAGAGTCGACCCGAGGATTGAACCCTGTGGCACCCCCATAAAGACTGCCAGAGGTCCAGACAAAAGGCCCTCCGATTTGACTCTATCAGAGAAGTAGTTGGTAAACCAGGCGAGGCAATCATTTGAGAAACCAAGGCTGTCGAGTCTTCCAATAAGAATGTGGTGATTGACAGAGTCGAAAGCCTTGGCCAGGTCGATGAATACGGCTGCACAGTAATGTCTCTTATCGATGGCGGTTATGATGTCGTGTAGGACCTTGAGCATGGCTGAGGTGCACCCATGGCCAGCTCTAAAATCAGATTGCATAGCGGAGAAGGTACGGTGGGATTCGAAATGGTCGGTAATCTGTTTGTTAACTTGGCTTTCGAATACCTTAGAAAGACATGGTAGGATAGATATATGTCTATAGCAGTTTGGGTTTAGAGTGTGAAGAGGGGGTTGACTGCGGCAGCTTTCCAATCTTTGGGAATCTCAGACGATACGAAAGAGGTTGAACAGGCTAGTAATAGGGGTTGCAACAATTTCGGGAGATCATTTTAGAAAGAGAGGGTCCAGATTGTCTAGCCCGGCTGATTTGTAGGGGTCCAGATTCTGCAGCTCTTTCAGAACATCAGCTATCTGGATTTGGGTAAAGGAGAAATGGTGGGGGCTTTGGCGGGTTGCTGAGGAGGGTGCCGGGCAGTTGACCGGGGTTGGGGTAGCCAGCTGGAAAGCATGGCCAGCCGTAGAGAAATGCTTATTGAAATTCCCAATTATAGTGGACTTATCAGTGGTGAGTGTTTCCTAGCCTCAGAGCAGTGGGCAGTTGGGAGGAGGTGCTCTTATCCTCCATGGACTTTAGTGTCCTAGAACTTTTTTGAGTTGGTACTACAGGATGCAAATTTCTGGCCTTAGCTTTCATAACTGCCTGTGTATATTTGTTCCTAACTTCCCTGAAAAGTTGCATATCACGGGGGCTATTCGATGCTAATGCAGAATGCCACAGGATGTTTTTGTGTTGGTCACGGGCAGACAGGTCTGGAGTGAACCAAGGACTATATCTAGTCCACACTCCGATTACTCAGTTTGGCCTGGCGGCCAGCTCTAGGAGTCTTGGTGGTTTCAAACTTCCCCAGATCTGTGCCTTCAAACAATCCTGTCTCGAAGTCCTACGTACCATTTCTTTGACCTCGTGGCTTGATTTTTGCTCTGACATGCACTGTCAACTGTTGGACCTTATATAGACAGGTGTGTGCCTTTCCATGTCCAATCAATTGAATTTACCACAGGTGGACTCCAAGTTGTAGAAACATCAAGGATGATCAATGGGAACAGGATGCACCTGAGCTCAATTTCGAGCCTCATAGTAAAGGGTCTAGTGTAAATAAGGTAACTGTTTATTTTTATTTGTTATAAATTTGCAAAAAATCTAAAAACCTGTATTTGCTTTGACATTATGGGGTATTGTGTGTACATTGCTGAAGATTTTTATTTATTTAAATTTTTTATCCATTTTAGTATAACAAAATGTGGAAAAAGTCAAGGGGTCTGAATACTTTTCCGAAGGCACTGTACATGCTTGTCTATTTGGACTTCGTTAGAGGCCAGACTCACTCTGCTCTGAGAGTTGGCACTATGCGTGACCAGGCAACGCTGCAATGTTGTTCCGGCACTGTCCAGTAGGGGACATAGCTCAGCCTTGGGGAACAGCCACCTTAACACCTTCTCTCTGGCCACAGATGTAAACCTCCTAGAGAAAGAAGGGGAGGACACTGACAAATGCATCCTTATTTTCTTCCTTCCTTCCTTGAGACCTGTTTACTAAATCATATGCATTTGTGGGTGTGGTTGGGTTTCTCTGTGTGTGCATGTGCATATCTGCACGCAAGTGTGTGTGTTTGTATCTATATCATATTTTATTTGTCACATGCGCCAAATACAACCGGCCTTACAGTGAAATGCTTACTCACACGCCCTTAACCAACAATGCAGTTAAGACAAATACCTAAAAAAATAAAAAAATAAAGTAACAAATAATTAAAGAGCAGCATATATGCGTTAGTGTGTGCATCTATATGTGTAAGTGTGTGTGTACCAGAGCAGGGTGAAGTTTGCTGGGCCCTGTGGAAAACCCTCGTCATGTGACAGTAAGTTGTCTTTCTCCACTAGTATACTCATGGAGCCGGAGTGCGCGGAGTAGAGCTCCTCTAGCTGCTGCCTCTGCATGCACAGATACTCCCCACCCTGCATAAAGACAGGGGACATACGTCGGGCACAGGGCAGAAAAGACTGCCGATGTTAGCTAAATGAACTAGCACAATATGTATATGCTGTATGCTGTGATGGACCTGTAAACAATAAGCAGACTGGACACTCACTTTCAGGTACATTGTTGTTTTTCCAGTCTAACTAAGATTTTCAGTCTAACAAAAACATTTCCTTTCAGTGATATTGCTGTTTTCCTGTTGAACTAAAATGTATATTTGAGTAAATTCGTATGGTGTTAGTGTTTCAAGTTTTATTAGCCATACAGTATGTACGGGACATGCATGGTATACATCGTCCAACGAAAATGCTTACTTGAAATTCTTACTTGAAATTCTTACTTGCAGTGGTGGTCGTACCTTAAGCAGCACAGGTTGTGGCCCCCTGCGCATGGCTGCAGACTCTCTGAGGGTCTCGGGGACCTCCAGCACAGAGGAGACCTCTGCACAGCCAGAACAGTTGACCAGGCCCTGCCGCAGAGCCCCCACACTCCACCACTCATGGAAACCTACAGGAGAGAGACAGTCCGGAAGCTGTTATTACACACACACTGGCTAGGAACAAAGATCCATCTATAGTGAACAACTAGTGTCTAAAATAGGTATTTTCCCTCAGTAGCTGTACCTTGCAGGTTGTACTTCTTGGCGATGGGCAGAGCTAGTAGTCTGACGTGGCTGAGGGGGGAGGACCAGTTGTGTCCCCCCGTGTACATCACACCTAGCTGGGGCCGAGTCTGGGGGTAGGTGAAGGCCAGCACCACCACCAACAGAAAGCCTACCGCTACCACAAACTACAGTAAGGAGATGAGGACAAGTGAGAGGATGGTTGATCAATGCAGAGATTGACATGAAGGGTTGCCTAATTACCGGGGCAAGTGACCCGAGTAGACCTGCAAATTGAGCCTGCTCTGAGGTTTCCACCTTGGGCAGGTGAGTTTTGGACTGATAACCAAAATGCAAAGAATTCCAGTAGTCTGGTCTTGCTGGGTCCTCCCGTGTGTAGGTGAATAGCCACTTTACATTTTCAGGCAAGTGATCATAATCTTCCGGCAACCAAAGAAATGCTCCTGACTTGCCCAATGGGCGAGTGCCTTTCAAACCTTAATGTCAATCCCTGCAGTGTGCTTTTGATATGTTGACTGGCATATGATTAGCTGATGGACATCGAAAGTCCCATTGCTTGATATATGATCTATGGCCACCACGTGTGTGTGTGTGTGTGTGTGTGTGTGTGTGTGTGTGTGTGTGTGTGTGTGTGTGTGTGTGTGTGTGTGTGTACATCTTACCTTGATAGTGGCTCGAAGGATAGGGAATTGTGGCGGGTCTCTTCGAGGCTCGTTGGTCTCCAGGACTTGTTTGATAAACTTCTCGATCTCCCTCTCTGACATACCATAGCGATACCCCGACTGGCGGAGAATATCGATGCTCTCTGACAGCTTGTCGTAGATGCAAGGCTCACTCAGCGTGGTGCCCATGACAAACGTGGTCCAAATGAATCTAGTCAACAGTTATTTTAGAAGGGACAGTGCCTCTTGTCTTCGGTTTGTTGCTGTGTAACTCATATTCCCTCGGAGGTTGGGAAAAACAGCACTTCCAAGGCCCCAGACAGAAGTTACACAAACAATCCAGATGATATAGCGGAACTTGGCGTTGGACTGTGGTCAAAAGCATACACCTTGTCAATGTCAACACAAGCATTCAGAGGCCACATGAACTGTAAGCAACAACAACAAAAAATGGTTAGATTGACATCGAGTTGAACTTGGTCGACGCGTTCTGTACATTTGTAGTTTTATGTTAAGGACATATGTCTCTGCCTGCTTAGATGTTGTCCCAACGTTTTCAACCTCTCAATTGTTTGTTGATATTATTGTCATGTGCACATAAATTGAACCTTTAAACTAGGCAAGTCAGTTAAGAACACATTCTTATTTACAATGACGGCCTACCCTGGCCAAACCCTAACGCGGCAGGGCCAATTGTGCGCCACCCTATGGGAATACCAATCACGGCCGCTAGTGATACAGCCAGGAATCGATCCAGGGTCTGTAGTCACGGAAAGACCGCTGCGTCACTCGGGAGCCCCAGTGAATCCAGAAATGAGTGTCAGTTGCAGCAGTGGGGTGAAGAAATAAAGCTAGCTAAGTGGCTAGGGTCAGATATTTACGAAAATGAGTCTCTGCTAGGGTTACTAGCTAGCTAACTTAGCTACTAACAGGTGTAGCTATATTTTATAAGATCAAGTAAACATAATTTGTCAAACAGTGACCACAAACTCACCGTAATTCACGGTTAATGTGCAATTACAGATCCACTATGTCTTGCTCATATTTAGCTTCGTGTCGGCCAACCAACCTTTCCCCACTTTTCTTGGTGCTTGAGAATTTGCGATGTCACTTGACTTCCCTGTTTTACAGATTCAAGTTGAGAGTGTCAACATCAGATTCGAGTAGCAAAACTCAAGATTGATGTTTAAATATAATATAATTAGTACAATGTTATGGATAAAACTAACGTATAATCTTACACTTGTTTGTCTTGTATTGGCAGTATTTGTTTTGCATGTATAAAATAATTAAATTGACGAATCTGCCTGTCCACAAAATGTTATATTTAGTGTAATATATATTATCAACCGGTAGAGGGCGCACTTTCCAGAGTGAATCGGTTTTACACCTCAGTGATCGCAACTGCAGCTACTCATACTTGCTCCTTTCATCAAAGCGCCCCTTTCCGCGCTTTGTTTCGTGGATCAGCTGTGCATGGATCTAAAACCCCACCCGATTAGGAAGGAACGAAGGGGGAAAAAAGCAATAATGACCGCAAGAAAATAAGAGGCTTTAAAAACAATTAACATTCTGTAAGGCGTCTAATCAAAACATCGCCGTTTATATTGCGACCCCTGAGGACTGAAACGGGTCACATCTTCGCATTCCTCCCATCTGATAGCGGCGGCGGCGAAGACATCCAGTCAGTTGATATTTTGCTACCCTCGCCACACTCTCAAGATGATAGCCCTTTTTAACAAGCTGTTGGACTGGTTTAAACAGCTATTTTGGAAGGAGGAGATGGAGTTGACACTGGTCGGTCTGCAGTATTCGGGGAAAACCACCTTCGTCAACGTAATAGCGGTAATTTCTCAGTTTACTCGCTCCGTCTGTGTGTGTGCACCGATTACGATGGGAACAGACCTTTGCACAAAGTAGCGGTCTCGTGATTGAACCGCTGCTCCTCCTTTCAATTGGTACAGTGTCGCAGCATTATTCGTAATCCGGACCTTTTCGTCCTGGCTAGAAACAAATAGACTCTCTGTGTGTGTGAATAATGTTTAGATGTAATTGAATAGGACGATATGCTATATTAATTGGCCTATATGATTTATTGAAGGATGGATACTGCATTACAACCTTGAAATGGTGCACGGTTATTTCATTGTGCACCAGAGAGTGTATATGTTACACACAACCTAGATAATTATGTGCAGTAAAATGTGCTGGGGCTAAATCCGCCCAGGAATGTCCAAACCAAGGTCTTGGATTAGGATGCTGATACTGCTTACATGGATCCATGACAAGGAACTAGAAAGGCCAAGACTAGGACCAGAAATGACCAAGGCATATGCCTACATTGGTTGAAGTACTTTTACACACTGCAGGCTACACCAGGCCCTAAAATAGTGTATCTCTCTGACATACAGCCAGTAGGTCACAGTTGGGCTGTACATTCAATATTGGCCTCCACTCTGACTGTATTCATTGTATCACCCACTCTTTATGTGCTTCTACTTTGTGGCAACAACAACCCTTTCACCTGCTCCATTGCAACACTGTATCAAGCCTCTCACCAGCCAGTGTGTGATTGTAGTGATATCCTTGCAGTGTGGTATGTGGATGGGTGTATAATGGTTTGTACATTCTACAGGTATTTTTGTATGAAGAGGACATGATTAGCCTATCTTTATTCGAATTTGTGTTAATACTGTAGGTGTGTGTGTTCACCCCTCTACCAGTGCTGATGAGTATCCCCTCTGCGAACACACACAAAACCAGGCTGTGCAGAAGAATGTCATATGTGTATAAATTCACCTGTTTTACAGAGCGCATAAATTAAACCTGGACTTTACCTCCTTGCATCTGCCTGCTCCAGCTGAGCCCAATCTCCCAGCCCTATCTACGTCCCCTAGCCTAGCAAGCTGCCTGATCTTGCGAGTTTACATGAATGTTCGCTGCACGGATATGCAGTAATCAGCCTTATGAGGCTACCCAGGCCCTGGCTCAGACCCTGCCCTTGCTCCTACCCATCCTGAGCCCAATCCTCATCCCCTGCTCCAGCCCATCCCCAGGCTCAGCTAGTCACAGAAAATTATCCAGCCTCAGCTCATTCCGCTGCCCCATTCACAGCTCCAAGTCCAGCCTCAGCCGATTTCCCCAGCACCATCACATCCCCATTTTCTGCCCCATACTCAACCCATTCCCGGCCCTGTGCCCATCCCCCAGGCCCACTTAGCTCAGGGCTCTCAAACTCACTGTCCGGGGCCATATCCGTCTGGTTTCACCAACCGTCCAATTCCCAACTTCCTGATCCTTGTGGTGTATCTGTTGAGCTGCCACAGGTGGCAGTGAGTGGGGTTGTCCTGCCTTATTGGAGGAGTGAGAATCAGAAGGCTGTCAGCTCTGGCCCTGGCTCCCCACTGAGTGCTAGACAGGGACTTGGGAAGATGGTAACTTAGTGACTCATCCTGGTTTGTCAGATCCTCCCATCTGGCAGTTTTGTGTCTCGTCTGTCTCATAACAGTCCCAGTGAGTGGCAGTTAAGTGTCTTGTCTGTCTCATAACAGTCCCAGTGAGTGGCAGTTAAGTGTCTCGTCTGTCTCATAACAGTCCCAGTGAGTGGCAGTTAAGTGTCTCGTCTGTCTCATAACAGTCCCAGTGAGTGGCAGTTAAGTGTCTCGTCTGTCTCATAACAGTCCCAGTGAGTGGCAGTTAAGTGTCTCGTCTGTCTCATAACAGTCCCAGTGAGTGGCAGTTAAGTGTCTCGTCTGTCTCATAACAGTCCCAGTGAGTGGCAGTTAAGTGTCTCGTCTGTCTCATAACAGTCCCAGTGAGTGGCAGTTAAGTGTCCTTTTATCTGTCTGCTTTTATTACACAAGGCCCAGAGTCTAACTCAGCCATGCTCTGATCAGTATGCACAGGTTATGGGTGACTGCAGTATGATCACTTAGTAGGGAAGTGTAGTTTTCTAACTTTTTGGGATGACACTTTCAGATAGAGATGTAATGTATAGAGCGTACATGGCGTTCTGTTCCATTTTAAGACAGAGGGAATCATATCAGCTCTAGACATTACATTTCTATGTCCAGGTTGTTGTGAAAGCATTGAAGCCATATCCCACTCGTACTAAGAATCCAAGTACAGATCTGTAGGCTATAGGCTATGTAACAAGATGGCGCCGACAGACATGGCCGCCCTGTTCCTAGCTCCTAGCCAACTTTGCAGTATTTATTTTTTGGGTGTTATTTCTTACATTATTGGTGCAGAATGTTTCTTGCATTATTATGTACAGCCCAAAATAACTTTTGTATATTAGATCGGCAGTCACTCACCAGCATTTCGATCAGAAATGAGACTTTCCTGAATTGGATATTTTGTTTGTACCCCTGAGGGAATTTCTCTCATCCCAGGGGCTGCTCAAAGACGCCGTTGATGGAAAAGACGAATATGGAGTGGGCTTTAAGTCTGACTCAGGATGCGTACATACCATCCACCGCTTCTGAGTGTATTACTCGCTAATATTCAGTCCCTGGACAATAAAATAGCCTAGCTCCGGGCGAGGATCTCCTTCAGGAGAGACATCAGAGACATACTTTGTTTTACGGAATCATGGCTCTCCGTATATACTGACCCTGTCCATAGAGCCAACAGGGTTCCCCCTACATCATGCGGACAGGAAGAAAGAACTATCTGGGGAAAAGAAAGGTGGAGGTGTATATTTCATGATTAACTACTCATGGTGTGATTGTGGTAACGTACAGGAACTCAAGTCTATTTCTTTTCTCCCAATCTGGAATACCTTACCATCAATTGCAGACCGCATTGCCTCCCGAGATAATTCTCTTCGGTCATCGTCACGGCCGTGTATATGCATTCGGCCCCTCCCCTCCTATAGACAGAAATCTTTGGTCTGATCAATCAGAATCTATGCTTCTAGATTGTTTTGATCACACAAACTGGGATATTTTCTGAGTTGCCTCCAAGAATAGCATTTTCGTATACACTGACTCGGTGACTGGGTTCATCAGGAAGTGCATAGAGGAATGTTGTTCCCACTGTGACGATTAGAACTTATCCAAACCAAAAACTGTGCATAGATGGCAGCATTCGCGCAAAAGTGAAAGCACAAACCACCACATTTAACCATGGCAAGGTGACTGGGAACATGGACGTGTACAAACCGAGCTGCTATGACCTCCGTAAGGCAATCAAACAGACAAAACATTAGTGCAGGGACAAAGTGTATTTGCAATTCAATGTCTAAGACGCAAGACATATGGGGCAGGGACTCCAGAAAATCACAGATTATAAAGGGAATACCAGCCACGTCTTGGACACCAAGGCCTTGCTCCCGGACAAGCTAAACACCTTCGCCCACTTCGAGGAAAACACAGTGCCGTCGTCGCGAGCCACCACCGCTCACAAAAACTTTGAGCTCACGTTCTCCGTGGGCGACGTGAGTAAGACATTTAAACGTGATGACATTCGCAAGGCTGCCGACCCAGATGGCATCCCTAGCCGCGTCCTCAGAGCATGTGCAGTCCAGCTGGCTGGAGTGTTTATTGACATATTCAATCTCTCCCTATCCCTGTCTGTTTTCCCCACTTGCTTCAAGGTGTCCAACGTTGTTACTGTACCCAAGAAAGCGTGGCCATGCACGTCTCCAACTCATTCACCAAGTTCGCAGACAACAGCAGTGGTAGGCCTGATTACCAACAACGACGAGACTGCCCACAGGGAGGAGGTGAGGGCCCTGGCAGAATGGTGTCGGGAAAAATAAATAACATCTCCCTCAACGTCAACAAAACAAAGGAGCTGATCGTAGACTTCGGGAGACAGCAGAGAGAGCACGCCCCCATCCACATCAACGGGGCCGCAGTGGAGAGGATGAAACGCTTCATGTTCCTCTGCGTGCACATCACGGACAACCTAAAATGGGTCCATCCTCACAGACAGTGCGGTGAAGAAGGCACTAAGACCCTCACAAACTTCTACCGATGTACCATTGAGAGCATCCTGTTGGGCATCCTGTAGGGCTCTCCAGAGGGTGGTGCAGTCACCCCAACGCAGTACCTGGGGCACGGTGCCTGCCCTCTAAGACATCTACAGCACCCGGTGTCACAGGAAGGCATCTACAGCCACCTGAGCCACGGCCTGTTCACACCGCTACCATCTAGAAGACGGAGACAGCTGGGACCGAAGAAACTGTTTTTCAATCTCTATCTCCAGGCCATCAGTCTGTTAGTCACCACTAGCCGGTACCCTGCCCTGAACTTAGTCACTGTTACTAGCCGGCTTCCACCCGGTACTCAACCCTGCACCTTAGAGACTGTTGCCTTATGTACAGTACAAAGTCATTGAACACTGGTCACTAATAATGTTTACATACTGTTTTACCCACTTCATATGGACATACTGCATTCTAGTCGAGGCTCATCCTATATACAGTTGAAGTCGGAAGTTTACATACACCTTAGCCTAATACATTTCACAATTCCTCACATTTAATCCTAGTAAAAATTCCCTGTCTTAGGTCAGTTAGGATCACCACTTTTTATTTTAAGAATTTGAAATGTCAGAAAAATAGTAGAGTTTACATACACTCAATTAGTATTTGGTAGCATTGCCTTTAAATTGTTTAACTTAGGTCAAACGTTTTGGGTTGCCTTCCACAAGCTTCACACAATAAGTTGGGTGAATTTTGGCCCATTCCTCCTGACAGAGCTGGTGTAACCGAGTCAGGTTTGTAGGCCTCTTTGCTCGCACATGCTTTTTCAGTTCTGCCCACAAATGTTCTATAGGATTTAGGTCAGGGCTTTGTGACGGCCACTCCAACACCTTGACTTTGTTGTCCTTAAGCCAGTTTGCCATGAGATGTTGCTTCAATATAACCACATGATTTTGCTTCTTCATGATGCCATCAATTTTGTGAAGTGCACATCAGTATTTCACTGCACCTGCGATAACATCTGCAGAATATGTGTACATAACTAATCAAATTTGGTTTATGCACAAATATGTTTTCATATAAGATGGGATAAATGAGGTGAGATACCCCCCCCCCCCCCCCATATAGCAAACTGGGACCGACAGAGCTAAATGCAATCTATTATAGCTAGGGCCCTTAGTCTTTTCTAGGGCCCTTAGTCCATGTGACCTGACCAGGACAACTTCAAGGCCTAATTCCTTTCCTGGTCAGGTCATGCAGTCAGGGGAAAACTCAGGACCCCAATTATGTCATCATCTCTAGACAGGGAGTGACATTATGCTTAAATGGCATCTGACTTAACAATGAGTTCCATGTGACGTTGATACAATGTTGTGAGGTCTTGTGAGGACAATGGTCCTCCTTGACAGTTTTCTCCTGAAAAAAATCAAAGGGCTGCTCTGGCATCCACTGAGAGATTTTTATTATTTAACTAGGCAAGTCAGTTAAGATCAAATTCTTATTTACAATGACGGCCTAGGAACAGTGGTTTAACTGCCTTGTTCATGGGCAGAACGACAGATTTTTACCTTGTCACCCCGGGGCTTCGATCTAGCGATCTTTCCGTTACTGGCCCAGCGCTCTAACCACTAGGCTACCTACTCTGGGATCCTCTCCAATATTTAGGTCAGATGTTGTTCAGTGGTTATGAAGGAGGAACAAAGGCCTCGCTTATTTCCTCCCAAGTTGATATGAAGTCACTCCATGATCAAAACAGTAGGCTTGTCTGTAGGCAAATCCTATTGACCTTTTTACATAGGCTCCCTGTTTGGGGTTTCTATATCCAGGAATGTTTGCCCTGTTATGGAAGTTTACATCTTAATCTTAGGGATTTTGGTCAAAATCTCAGTTTTGATTGATTCCATGTGAACTTTGAGCTCACAATCTTTGCATTGGGACATACGCAGCGTTTGCATTAGGAAATACACAACAAGCAACGCTCGCCACATTTGCGTCCATTGATCCCAATTGATCGTGGGGCTCTTTCTTATTTGAACGACACAAACGGCCTATACACAGTTCAGATAGGCCTACACACAGTTCAGATAGGCCTATACACAGTTCAGATAGGCCTATACACAGTTCAGATAGGCCTATACACAGTTCAGATAGGCCTATACACAGTTCAGATAGGCCTACACACAGTTCAGATAGGCCTATACACAGTTCAGATAGGCCTATACACAGTTCAGATAGGCCTATACACAGTTCAGATAGGCCTATACACAGTTCAGATAGGCCTATACACAGTTCAGATAGGCCTATACACAGTTCAGATAGGCCTACACACAGTTCAGATAGGCCTACACATAGTTCAGATAGGCCTACACACAGTTCAGATAGGCCTACACACAAGTGTATGAACCCCCTGTCTGCCTCTGAAAGTCTGTGAGAGACTTATTCCCTTGGCCGAACAGGTCTTCGCTAGTAATGTGTCAGTCTGGCTGAAATATAGTTCCAGGTTGCATTAGTCTTGTCTGAGACACCTCTACAGCATGATCAGGTCAACACTTCGCCCCCGGGACGACGGAAATTACACTAGTCTCAGGACCCTATAGAGGGAAAGTGTAATATTGATGTCAAGTAAAGAGATGGCTTTGTGGCCTAGTCTCCTACTTTTACTTAGTATACTTTATTTAACCTTGCCTCAACCGAACGGACTTCATGAACAAAGTGCATCAGGTGGTGGTGTGGAATAAGCTTGTTTTGTAATGATGGCACAAGGACAACCGCAGTGGATGCTCTTTAAGTTGTTCATTTAATGGGCAGCTGTTCCCTCTGCTTCCTGTGTTGCTCTCAACTCGAAAAGGTTGTTCTTCAGAGAGAGTACAGGAGCAGCACTCCAACAGTACAAGATGAAGGCTTTCTTCTTGAGTTAACCTGCAAGCGCCTCAAATGGAGTCTTTTTTTTTCATAATGCATTTTACTCATATTTTCACTATTGGGTTTATATTTGTAAACTGATTTAGATCTGGAGATTAACATGACACTACCACTGGGTATGTTTTCAGCTGAACTCGTGACATTTTCCTGAAAGTTGTGTTGTCTAGGCTGAGCTCTGGTGTCAGCATTCTGCAGATTTAATGACTCGTCAGAAATGTCAGCTCCGAGGTGGAGTTTCTCCTAGGTACAGATCAAACATCCACTTTCCCTCCCCATTCCTAACCTTAAAAAGGGGCAATCTGCAGTTGCTACATCCATTTTTGGAATTGTAAACAAATTATATGTACTCATTGATTCTTGAAGAATATAACTTATAAATGCCTCATAAGCTTAGTTCAACTGTTGTACCCCATCAGAAACCTATATGTGTCGTATATGTATGTATGTATATATACGCGTGTTTTACCTTTGTTTGTAAACAAAGTAAATGTAAACAAACACTATATAGCCTCAAAGCATGGTTTAATCTATCACTTTGATATCATGGATGGTCAGTCCTTGCACCCACAGCTCGCTCTATGAATTTGAGAGTAGTTACATTCCTCCAGCCCCTTCCCTCAGCTTTTTATCGAAAGAGGCGGGGAGGCTCTTTGTTACAGTGTCAACCAATGGTTGCCCCTTTTAATATAAGTGGGGGAGAAATGCAAAACGGATCTGAGATCAGCTTCTAGAATCAACTTCAACCCTGCGCCCGAAATGTCAATCTTTTAAAGTTCTAATAGCCTTGTCTTCCTGTCGGGACACAGTGACACCTAGCGTGAATTTGACCCAATGTTTCAGTGTGGAACCTGTCTACTATTTCAGTGAGTTCTAGTCCGCTTACTCTCACAGCGGTAGTCTGAAACAACTCAATATCCGTCTTGATGAATATAACTTCTGAATTCCTCGTGAGATTAGTTCAACTGTCGTACCCCTTTTTTTAAATGTATTTTTCTTCTCCTCTGTATGTGAACTGTATCGCCTCCAACGTATGTTTAAAACTATAACTTTGATCTCATGCGTGGCCAGTCCTTGCATCCAGAGCTCTGTCTATGAATTTGAGAGGCGCTACGTTTCTTCAGCCCCAAATCTGTGGTGGGCAGACTGCTTTGTTGTCGCTTGCTTGAACTGCACTTTTGACCATTTTTATAGAAAGACCTATTGACAGAATCATTGGTATTACTACCTCATTTGATAATGTTAGCTTCCCTTTAGTATAAAATAGAAAGTGAGGCCTATTTCGTTGTATCCAAAGGTGGCTAGATAACTCATTGATCCTGCTACATGGAACACGCTACCACCTTGCTTTCAGGTGAGAAACAAGGTACATAGGCCTATCCACTGTGCACTGAGACCTGAGTGTGTATGGTACAGGAACCCTATTTACTCTTCTTCATACACACCTCCCAGGATGCATTTGATGACGTAGCCTGGGGGAGTGTGATGAAAGTGCTGCTGGCCGTTGGGATCAGGTGACTTGCGGTCATGTCTCTGAGTTACGCATCATCGTCCAATATGGTTAATAATAATAATGATGAATGTGTCTGCTGAACGGTACTGTGTGTCTAACGGTCGCTCTCTCCGTCTGTCCTCTCTCCACCCCCCCCACCCCCCCGTCCCTCCAGTCAGGACAGTTCAGTGAGGACATGATCCCTACAGTGGGCTTCAACATGAGGAAGATCACCAAGGGCAACGTCACCATTAAGGTCAGAGCATCAGACCTGATGATGAGAACACAGGCAATGTTTTGATGATGAGCTGGACTTGTCCTTGGTGCTCATGCTGATAGTGTGTATACACGCGTCAGGTTACGTGAGACTGAGAGCGAGTCCACCGTGTGTGTGTGTGTGTTTTGTACGCTTACATTCCATTGTTCCCCAGCTGTGGGATATCGGGGGTCAGCCTCGATTCCGGAGCATGTGGGAGAGATACTGCAGAGGAGTCAGTGCCATTGTGTGAGTATACACACACACACCCACATCAGAGATCCATGTACCCTTTTTACCTTTCACATGCAGTAATGCTGAATCTCTCTCTCTCTCTCTCCTCTCTCAGTTACATGGTCGATGCTGCAGACCCAGAGAAGATTGAGGCCTCGAAGAATGAACTACACAACCTCCTAGACAAACCCCAGCTACAGGGGATCCCAGTGAGTACAGCCTTTTACAAAAATATGATATTGGTATCGGTGTGTCGATGTTACTGAAGAGGTCAAGATGAGTGTAGGCGTCGTGGAGTATGGAGGTATTGGGCGGCAGAGGCTCACCTTGACCTGAGCTGTACACAAGTCGAGGGGTAGGAGAGGAAGAGAAAGAGTAGAGGTTTAAGAGAGACAGGGGAGAGAGCGAAGAATGGGGAGAGCGACGAATGGACAGAGCAAACAACTGGGTGGTGGTTGAGCATTGCAGATTTACTAGCATCTCCAAGGCTAGTGCTGTAGCAGTGCTGGAGGTAGGGAGGGATGGAGGTGGGGGAAGGACAGAGGGAGGGGATTGTGTGTCTCTGTCTGGGGCCGGACGTGTATTGACTGTGTGGGGGGACCATTAGCAGACCTGGGCAGTGCAGTGAGATCCAGACAGGATGGCAAGTGATTCTCAGAGTATTGTTAGTGTCGGGTCATCTTTAAACACATCACTGCTCTCATAGACATGACGATAGGGGCCTAGAACACAGGGATGGATGACACAAGTCAATTCACACATGCTGCTGACTGGGGTGAGGACATGTTTATTTAAAGCCGTGGGGAGTGTGGCTGTCAGCCATTTTAAATGAGAGAGGGAAGATGGATAACGTTGTTCTGACACTAGCTAGCTATTCCCCCACTCACACCAATTCTCTTTAGCTGCCTTTTGTTTCTCCACTAGCAGATATGGGCTTCCAACTGTTATTTGGAATGAGCTCTAGTTACTGTGTTACAGCGTTAGCCTGTGAAATGTAGTTCACAGCTCCAAGTGGACGACACAGCTCTAGTAACAGTGTTATAAAGCCTGTGGATTCTATTGTTAAATGGCATTGGGTTTGCAGAAGAAAAGCCTAAAAGCAGGTTGGCACAGGCAAAATCACTCATGTCATTTCCGTTGACTCTCAGGTACTGGTTTTGGGGAACAAAAGAGATATTACGGGTGCCTTGGATGAGAAGGAGCTGATTGAAAGGATGTGAGTATGGGAGCTCTGCCATTTCCTTTAGCATGATTTTCACAATCTACTGTGTGGGTCTCTCTCTGTCTGTGCGCCTGTCTGTGCGCCTGTCTGTGTGCCTGTCTGTGCGCCTGTCTATGTCTGTCTGTGCATCCGTCTGTCTGTCTGTGTGTCTATGTGTGTGTGTCTTATGTGTGTCTGTGTGTCTTGTCTGTCTGTCTATGTGTGTGTCTTTGTCTGGGTAATTTAATTGTTCTCTCTTTAACATTGCCCTCACACAGGAACCTGTCAGCCATCCAGGACAGAGAGATCTGCTGTTACTCAATCTCCTGCAAGGAAAAAGACAACATTGGTAAGAAAACAAATGTTAAACTATTCCGAGGGGTTGGGTTAAATGATTCCGAGGGGTTGGGTTAAATGATTCCGAGGGGTTGGGTTAAATGATTCCGAGGGGTTGGGTTAAATGATTCCGAGGGGTTGGGTTAAATGATTCCGAGGGGTTGGGTTAAATGATTCCGAGGGGTTGGGTTAAATGATTCCGAGGGGTTGGGTTAAATGATTCCGAGGGGTTGGGTTAAATGATTCCGAGGGGTTGGGTTAAATGATTCCGAGGGGTTGGGTTAAATGATTCCGAGGGGTTGGGTTAAATGATTCCGAGGGGTTGGGTTAAATGATTCCGAGGGGTTGGGTTAAATGATTCCGAGGGGTTGGGTTAAATGATTCCGAGGGGTTGGGTTAAATGATTCCGAGGGGTTGGGTTAAATGATTCCGAGGGGTTGGGTTAAATGATTCCGAGGGGTTGGGTTAAATGATTCCGAGGGGTTGGGTTTTCAGTTGTACAACTGACTAGGTATCCCCTTTCCCTTTTTAATGTTATGTAATTCCATAATAATGGCCTGATAACTATACCTTTTTATACTTTTTGTGTCGTTGGGAGTAATTGAAACAAACAAAACCATTTGTGTTTCTATCTTCTGGCAGATATCACACTACAGTGGCTGATCCAGCATTCCAGAACCAGGAGGACAACAACATGAGGCCTCAACTTACTGGATGACCACAACTCCAAGACCAACCGTACCCCTCCTTCTCATCTGCTCTCTCCACTCCCCCTCCTTTCCCTCCGCTCCTCCCTTCTCTCGTCGCTCTGATCCATTTCTAGTCCCTTCGTTTCACTCCTACTCTGTTGGTATACACAGATCTGAGAGGATTGGATAGGTGTGAGCAATATGGCCGAATATGGAGCCATCACCACAATGCTTCTTCTCGGATCTGCGTCCATGGAATGAGTAGAGGCTAAGAGAAGGGTCTGTCCTGTCATCTTCAGCTCACCTTCCTTCCTTCCTTTTTTTTTTTTTTTTTTTTTTTTAGCTATCTGAGATCCCTACATTTTACTCTTTAAAAACACCCGCCCCCCCCTACCTGATTCTGTTCTTGTAAAGAGTGTGAAAAATTATGATTTGCACTGTTTGAATTGTTTTGGTATGCATTTTTTACACCGTGTACTTCAGGCTGGATAATGTTGACTCTTGACAGTTACCCACTGAGTAGTTATTGTTTGCATTGACTGTTGTTTATTTTGTTTTTTATATATATATATATACTAGTACAGTGTGGGTCTGATTGGATGAGATTTTGGTCAATGAGGTAATATATTTTCACTTGCTCAAATTAATCATGTTAGCCTGTCATTCAAAGTTAAAACTACTCACACAGACACTCACTCATTCTGTCGACTAACCTGTAGCTTCACAGCTGTTCCCATAGCAACACAGTGGCCATTTTGTCTCTTAACCTGATCAGGTGATCAGCTCTGACCAATTATTTGTTGAGATTTATTGGACACAGTCATTTTCTCCTTTCTCTTGCATGTTTAACCTAACTGAAAGGAAAAGCATTCCACTACAGTCTGAAGGATACATACGTTTAATACATAGGTCAGCTCACAAGTTAGCAAAACTGAGATATATATATATATATGACATTACAGGAAATTGTTCCATGTTGATGCAACATAAATGAATAAAGTTTCACGCAGGTTCGATATCCTTGACAATAAGTAAACCAATGTGACGGTCTTAAAACAATCACCTTAGTGCTGCTTTTCAAACCGCTTTTCTCATATCACAGTCAAAGTCTGTTCCAATTCCAAATGCAAAACAATGTAATATAAGATTTGATATCGTGTTATTTGGGGTAGATTTGGACCCTGCTTTGAGTTGTACATATTCTCACCAATATCAGTTTGCAACATTTTACTTGAACCCTCCTTTTTAAAAGTCCTACGTGACATAAGTTATGTCAAACAGTCATGTCTGCTGATGGCAACTGATGAGTTGGAGAGATCAAGTAAAGTGTAACTATCGTAACCAGACACTTTAGCTAGCTATCCCTAATGTTACTTAGCAACATTTGAATTGGCTATTCCTATGTCACCTCACATTAGCATGCATTGACATTCACACGCCTCTCCATCTGACATGTATCTCACTAAAACACATGTCCATGAATTGTGATGAATGCTACAGTACTCGCCATCTCGTATAACATGTTTATAAGGCCATATTTGACTCTTAGTGTTTAGGTTTTCTTTTCATGTCTTAACTTTGAACATAACCACGAAAAAAAAAGATGCAATACAACAATTCAATACTAAAATCAGCAGTATGCTCTTTAAAAACATCTCATAGAGCACAGAAAGGATGTAAAGCACACAATATCCAACTTGTATATTTTGTTTCCAGTGGGTTTTGTCCGATTATTCACTCCCTGAATATGAATCTAGCCATTTCCTCCCTGTTGGATGTGGAGGTTTCAGCTCAGCCTTTAGTTTAGTGCCATGTACTGTAGCTATAGGTTGCATACTAGTAGTCTACTGTTGCTTCCTCCCCCCTTTTCCCCTTTCCTACATTCACACAGATATGAAAGAACTAGACTGGTTAAAAGAGGCATCCATCCACCATATTGCTTTCACATGTCCTCTCTGTCCAGATCATTTCAGGTTGAGCCGAGGAGTTGAGCCGAGGAAGTCCCTTTTTAGAGTATTGAGATGCATCCCCGGTTCCATTCTTCACTTCAACGCCTCGCCATAGGCTTAATACCTGTTTAAGGTTGCTAGTCGTTATATGAAGTTGGACGTTTGTACCTGACGGAATGTACCATGGGTGAATTGGCTTGTTTTAACAGAAAGTAAAAATGGTCTTGTCTCTAAAATGAAGTGAAAGGGGTAATTTGTTCCACGATGCACCTGGCTACAGTGACTGACAGTGATGTGTTTCAGGGTTATTGGTTAACAGTGACAGTACCTCTTTTTCTTGGTTTCAATTCCTTATGGAATTGTCATGCAATATTTAGATTGACAATGGAGTTGGCAAAAGGGCAAACCGATCGGGGACCAGGCTAGGTTCAGAGTACAGTGAAACAGAGAGAACTCACAACATGACTGTCTGAATTATCTCAGCCTTTATTTGATTTCTTTATTAGATTTTTTTTAATGTAAAAAAAATCATTTTTGTTTCAGTTTCATGTTAATAATACACCTGCTTTTTGGGAGAATATACACATTCCTGATGAAAAGGAATCAGTACTAAGAAACGGTGTACTAGTTGTTTTTAATCCTTTCAGATAGGATCTTGTACATAGCGACTTTCAACCAAAACAACTCTCCTGAATATCAGGCCTGATGAATATGGCTATTCTTTTAATACAAAACTACACACACTTTTCCTACAGCGGCTGTCTGCAGCCGTAACGAGCTGTTATGAGAGCCAGGATGTTATCCTTGTAGCAGTCTTCTGAATGCATTGTGATAAAGTGTATGTCATTCTTATGGTGGGGGGGTGATGGCTTGTCTGTGTCTCTGTCTGCTGGGTGGTGTGTCGTTCCCAGTGGTTAGTACCTCCTGAAATACTATGGTGCGCCATTCTCAGTTCTGAAATACAGCTGCGGTTGAGAAGCTCAAAACTGTTAAGTTTCCTCGCTCTCTTAATACATTATCCAGAGTGACTTACAGGAGAACTTAGGGCACATTGACTGATTTTTCACTTAGTCGGCTCGGGGATTCGAACAAACAACCTTTCGGTTACTGGCCCAGTGCTCTTAACTACTAGGCTACCTGCTGTATTCATACATAAAATACATGAAACCAGGCTGACCAATTGCCTAATGAAAGACCAATAAGGCCACATGAACATATTAAATATATAGTTTCACATTGGCATATGTTTAAATATTTCCATCATGGTTCATGAACCTCTTTGCAGTGAACTACAGTAAACCAATCTCTGCTCCATGATCCCAGCATAAGGAGGAGAGTGATCCACAAAACTCTTGAATCAAACCTCCAACCTGCTGTTGGTGGAGCTCCCACGGACAAGCGACATGGTTAGCCAGTTGAACTAAAGGCCACAGTGTGAATGTACAACAAAAAACACAACGTCTGATCTTTGCAATTTCTTCTTTTGAACTATTTTATGATTTCAGTTGATGTGGTCGACGAGGTGGGACAAAACACAAAGTCCAGGTGTCTCTGTCATCATGAGGACCCACGTGACTTTAATTCATGTATCTTCATTTTCTGTCCTGTCAGTGACCACTCTGTATGTGTCGCTATTGTTATCTTGAGATGAAGAATAAAATAAAACTGTCCCACTCTGTAAACCCAATTTATGGATTTTTTTTCTTCTGTGAGTTTCATTGTATGACTGTAATTTATTATATACAGTACCAGTCAAAAGTTTGGACACACCTACTCATTCAAGGGTTTTTCTTTATTTAAAAAAAAACTATTTTCTATATACCTATACCACCCACACCTTGTCACAACACAACTGATTTGGAAAAAAAATCCACAAATTAACTTTTAACATGGCACACATGTTAATTGAAATGCATGCGAGGTGACTACCTCATGAAGCTGGTTGAGAGAATGGCAAGAGTGTGGAAAGCTGTCATCAAGGCAAAGGGTGGCTACTTTGAAGAAATAAAATCTATTTGGATTTGTTTAACACTTTTTTGCTTACCACATGATTTATTTCATAGTTTTGATGTCTTCACTATTATTCTACAATGCAGAAAATAATCTAGATAAAGAAAAACCCTTGGAATGAGTCAGTGTGTCCAAACTTTTGACCGGAACTGTATGTTTGCTACATAATAAAACTATTGGTCACTATTTTTGGAATGCGGCGCTGTCTACAAATGAATCTGGAGTTTCATTGTTGGAATGGTTTTTCCATGTTAAGTACAGTTCAACACAGATGACAACACTTCTTTATTTGTCCAGATCATTATGTGTTGCACAGACTAGAACAGTTATTTCACTGCATAATAGATGTAATTCCCAAGTAGACCCAACAAGAGGCGGTATAGGATCAGGTTTCAGATGGAAAGGGGTGTCTTTCTGGGGGAGGGAAAGGGGATACCTAGTCAGTCTTCCGTATTTAACCCAACCCCTCTGAACCAGAGCGGCCTGGGAAAAGTAATAAAATGGGTGGACCTTTCTCTTCTCATCCTTCAACTTGTTTTGTTGTTGTTGTCTCTCTCTCCCTCTCTCTTTATCTCTCCCTCTCTCATATTCACATGCAAAATAGACTCGGTGTAACTCTGGAAAGAGTTAAACTCATTAAGTAGTGTTGATGGCTCCAGCCTGTTTGGCAGTGGAAAACGAGCAAGAGAATGAAGGGACAACCAGATTACAAATGTCCGACACAGATGGGTGCTGATGAGACGCCTTGCACTTAGCAAAGGAAACAAGTCACCATTTCATCTACAACAGTCTTATCTCAAAAGACCTGCTAGTTGGACTGTCTTTCAATAGATGTTGGTTTTCCAGGGCCTGTCTGACTATGTAAAGCTGTGAACCAGTAAATAGAGCCAGTGAAAGCACTGTTTCAGCCGGGATAGAAAGGTGATGTCTTTAGAGCTTATTTATTTTTCCCATGTTCCTTTAAAACCAAAGCCAAACACCCTCACAGAGGAAGTGTCCTGTGGTGGTCTGTCACTGGTACCAGTCCTGATTGAAAAACAACCCCAGTCACACACATACCCCCCCCGCTGTCCCGACTCCGGTCCGGTTCCACCCCCAGCAGTGACAATCACAGGACAGTGACAGAGCGGACTGAGCCGGTTCTGTGTTCTGCTGACAAAAGGAACACATGGAGACTGAGAGATCCAGAACCTCTGCCCTCTCTGGGAACTGGGCCCAGGGTTCTCTGCAGGGTTCTAGCCTATGGGCCTGCAGAGCGCTGGACCCCCAAAAACCGGTTCTGTTTGCATTCTCCAATGTTCCAGAGCTGGCTGCTAGGCAGTAGCCCTGACAACGTGTAGATTGTGAGAGCCTGCTGAGCAAGAAGGGAACAAGACAAACAGAGGGCCTTAACACGGTCAGTACACACATGGGGAGGCTGAGAACACACACCCACACACATATTTTTCTCGCTCTTCTCTATTTTCTCCCATCCTTTCTCTCACCGTCAATGAATAAATGGACATAAATTCCCAAAATGCATTCGTATATGTGTACGACTGTGAATGAATGGACATGTGCATCTGTATATATCTATGAATAAAATTTGCTTGTGTGCCCCAACAAAGATCCCTCTTTCATTTCATAGACAGCTTGTGTCACTGAACTTGTCTCAATCACAAGATTTCCCTTCACAGCTGAGAAGGAGCTTTACTGTGATGCAGTGGGTATCTGTGGCCTTTCTCAACACAGGCGGCACATTTTAGACACTGGCTGCCTCTCAATGGTCAAAAACCGTCTCCCTCTCCTAATCTCCTTTCCTTAATCTGCACTGACGAGAACGAGCTGGACAGGTGAATGTCCATTCACAGTTGGCACCCCACCATACTGCGTTCACCTGTCCTGTCCCATTAGACCAATCCCTTTTCAGAAGTCTGTACTGAAACCATGCTCTTCGTTCATACCCTTGCTAATGTGAAAGCACCGATTAGATCAAAGCTTTATGGTGGATTCTCTACTCTGACCTATTGGAGAGCTAGGAGAAACCATCTCCATGTTGTTGTCCACTCAAGTGCTTCCCAAGCTGTTTCTCACCCAGACTGGTTCCTAACTGGCTAGAACCTGTTCACTTGGTGTGTCACCAAAACACTCTGACCGCGTTATGTGGGTCACAGTTCCAATACTATGTGTCAACTGTGCCCTCCTCATCCTGGCTTTCATTGCTGCGCTTTGTCACCTTAGCCTACTTCAAGAGTCACTTCAGCCCCACCTCGCTTCATCTCGGATGCAGATCAGGTTTGAAAACCTTGTCTGATGAGAAAAGTAAGCAGTCTGAGAGAGCGATAAGGCCTCTCATTTTAATGAACCTTCCCATTATGCAGCCTCAGACACTCAATGGTGGCTTGGTAGACAGAGGAGAATTCCATGCGCAGCAAAAAACGGAACGTCTGGCCCGAACAAACAAGAGACCAGACCAAAAAAGGCCCCTCATTCGTCGTCATGGGAACCACAGGGCAACTGAAGGGTTTGGGAAAGTGCGGGTTGTTTTGGTCGCCTAGTGCCCCCTTTTTCCCTCATTCTTCCCTCTCTCCCCTCGTCTCCCTCTCTTGGTTCTGTTTGGTGACTGCGAGGGGGACTTCAATGTGACGGTAGCTTGGCAACTCCCCCGGTGGTTGGACATTGATATGCAGTGAGGGGACTGGGACTGGGGAGAGGGCTGAGGAACAATGCTCTCCTTATGAGAGTCCCCCCCCCCCCCTCTCAGGCCCAGGCAGAACTAAGTGGGAGGACAAATATTTCAGCTCAGGGAGCCGGGACGCAACACATAAGACAGGGTCGACCAGCCGAAGGATCCTCACCGTCAATGTCCTCTGTGCTGTTAGTGTGTGTGTGTGTGTGTGTGTGAGAGGGATGATGGATGAGGATATGTGTCTGTGACAGAGAATGTGTGTACTTGTGTGTGTATGCGTCCGTGTGTGTGCATGTGTGTGCGTGCATGTGTGTGTGTGTGGGCAGACGTGGTGGTCTCTTTAAATTGACAGTGACTTGTTCATGCTCTGATAGATGCTTTTCCTCAGACATGACTTCCGTGCCAGTAAAAACAAGACCACGACACTGTCTCACTATTTATTGAGCACTGAATAAAAAAACATACAAAACACCCGCGACTAAATACTACCTCAGATAAACTATGTTAGATTCAAATCAGACATAATTGCAGTAAATTCACAATATAAGAGAATATATACTAATTCCAAAGAAAAACAATGGATTTATTGATAACTTGTTACTACATTCATATGATTTGACTGATCTCTTTTTGAGGAGTGAAAGTTTTCCAGATTGTACACATATGTAGACTGAAATACACTGAAACATGTACACTAAAATATTGTTCATTGGGTCCTGCAATCTGAGCAGGTCGAAATTCCAGTATTGTGTCACATGACAGCAAACCACAATAAATATCAGCATTGTATCAGTCAGATTGTACTCTACACAGATTCACCATTTTGATAGGGATTGGTTAGGTTCTATCTCGACTTACAGTATATCAACATATTGACACAGGAGCCATTGTGTGGACTAGCGGTTACACTAATCGCTTTTAATAATAATAATAATAATAGGGTTTATCTGTAGAATAGACGTGGTGTAAAATCTGGGTGCTGTGTCAACAAAGCCTCTCATGAGAAGGAGTGCTGATAAAGGATCTGTCCATGTAATAATATTCAAGTTTGATCCAAAAGGCAAAACTGATCCTAGATCAGCATTCCTATACTGAGACGCTTGGTGGATAGGGGCCCCGAGCAATGTTCGTAGCTCTGCAGAAGATGCTCAGCAGCACGGTTTTTTGACGGGCAAAACGATGAGACAACCCTGAGCAACACCAACAAACATTACTGGAACAATTCTTAACACACCAGACCATTGAATTGCGCCCACTGTCACATTGCTCTGGAGAGATCCTAGACGACTACACTGTACTGGTTGTTAGTTACCGAGGTAACGGCAAGGTCAATGAATATTTACACCATGTGTAAACAGTCTGTCACCAGCAGTAGTGGGTGTTATGACTGATGTGTGACGGGTACCATTCTGCCACATTCCTTCCCTTGTAGATCACTGTGAGATGGGGTTAGAAGGAGGTTAGAGAGGGAACATGTACCCCACGGACACAGTCAGAGGATCCCTCAAAGGCTCTTTCTGTTGTTAATCTCCACTAATACAAACTCAGGAAGTAAAAAAAAAAATACACCAAGAATCCAGACCATTATTCACAGCTACGATAATTGTTTTCTTTTTTTTGTAAGGATAATGGAATGTCTTTGTTGGTGTTCTTTTTATTATAAGAGTATAGAAAACTAGTTTTAAAAAAAGCTGAGAAACGTTTATGGCAGTTGATTCAGCTCTCTTCTAGCTTTCAGCTCCACCACTACAATTGATATGTTGTCTCGTGTCATAATGGTTAAGTTATCTTCATAACTTATCTCGCGGCTGGGAGGGATTGAAGACAACCAAAGCCCTAGTCAAGAGTTCCTCAAGTAGTCATAACCATAATTCTCTCAAAACCAATGACCTCAAAATCATAAAAAGTGGGCTTTAAGCAGGAAGTCGCCCCCTATGCATGATGATGTCAACAGTGTCGAGTCTACCTTTCATCTCAATAGTCTTCTAGTCTTCTTGGGTAAATAAAGGTCAAATAAGTCACTCTCTAAAGACAGAGCATCATAGAGATCCTTTATCTTCATTCAGTTCAATGCCCAGCACAGCCACCGTGGGCCGAGAGAGGTTGGGGTAAGAGAGCTGGAGGTCTGGAGGTCTAAGGGTAGCTTGGTCACTTTGTGCTCCAATGAAGTGACTCCTGGCTAGTCAGGGAGAGGACCTCAGCAGGGTGTTCCGATGACCATGAGAGAGGAGCTGTCTTTGGCCTTGTCATAGAAGATGGCTGGTGTGGTCCCAGACACAATCGTCAGCTTCTCCTCCTTGGTGGACGACGGAGAGAGTGATGACGGAGAGGAGAGGGAGGTGGAGGCCGCTGTGGCGGTAGTCGAGGAAGACAATGATGAAGAGGCTCCGTCTGGTAGACACTCCTCACAGCAGCAACAACAACAGTCCATGAAGGCCTGGCCCAGTGAACGACACAGACACAGGAACAACACCGGTGTCACCGAGCAACGGACAAACAACAGGAACTGGCCAATCAGAGTCAGCAGGGCCTCAGTTGTCGTGGAGACGGGGTTGGCGATGTAGGCCAGGGCGATGTTACAGACATTCTCGGGGAGGTTACACGCGGCATAAACGATGGCCAAAGCCACGACCGTAGAACTCAACCTACGCTCTCTCTTCAGCTGCTGCTGCTTCTTAGGAGCGGAGGAGGATGACGATGAAGAAGAGGTGGAGGAGGAGGAAGGGCGTACTCTTTTTCCTCCTACTACTGTGGTTGTTCCCTGTTTCCTCCGTGCCTCTTCAGCGACAACGTGTCTCGTCACCAGCTGACAGGCGAGGGTGAAGAGGAGCGGCAGGCAGAAGTAGCAGCCGAAGCACCACCACATGCGGGCCTCGTGGTAGGTCAGCACCAGCGAGTAGACCGACTCGGGCAGGCTGAGGGAGGGCCTCCGGATACACAGGTCCACCACGAAGCCCCCTGGCTGGACGGAGACCTCCTGGGTGAGCTGCCACAGCAGCAGCTCCGGAGCAGCCAGGACCATGGAGCCGATCCAGACCACAGACAGCTTGGCCAGGATGGACTGGCAGGGCTCCACCCGCGGGGCATGGGGCTGGGGGCTGGTCGCTGCGTGGAACCGGTCGATGGTCAATGCACACAGGCTGAATGTGGCTACTCCCAGGGAGGTCACCTGGAAGGAGAGGGGTAGGAGAAGGACAGAGGGAGAAACAAGGAAGAAGAGGGGGGAGAGGTGTAGAGAGGGAGGCGAAACAGGCAGAGAAAGTGAAGATGGGAGAGAGGGGTGAGGGCAAAGAAGGAGAGGAGAGAAGAGGACAGTGGAATGGAGAGGGAGAATGAATGGGATAGATGGAGTGACACTGGTTTCAATACAAGATGTTCATTTGGCAGGTCTTGATGCTGATTCTGAGGCTTCTCCAACCCGCTAAAGAAAACACTGGGGGAAGCACTACTGCCCCGAATAGATGCCCCAGGAATATATGCAAATGTCGTAGGCTTGGTTAAAAAGAGCATATAGACTAACATTAGAGCATCCTGTCTGACCCAGATCCCCTCCTCGATAGAGCTCCTAACAACCTCAATTAGTTAAGCACACCCCACCAGACTATTGGCGTGGGGCACTTGTTAGCATAACAATGGGCTAACTACCACAACACAGAGGGGTCTGGCAGACTGGTCTGAAGACAGCTATATACGCGGGCAGTGGTGCACATAGTGTAATTACAACTATAAAACACACACATTATAGTGATTAAAGTATAGTTTGTGTTTGAAATATATAAATACCCAGACAAGTAGAACAGCCAGAGTTGGGCTAGCACCATCAACCCTGCAAGGGGACTATTTCAGCCCTGATGGCACTAACACAGGGAGTATTCATACAAAAAAATATGTGAATAGTAGCCGATCACCCATATACATAAATAAAAAGATAAGACCTTTTACAATAAGAGTTCTTTGTATCTCTTCGTGGACTCTTTATTTATATCTTTGCTGCCTATCACATGTGTACCTAGGTATAATCATTTGTATTTATACAAAAGTATGAACACTTGTGTGTATGACTGGCCTAGCCCTACTGTTCAATAATGGGAGAACGAGGAGAGCTAGATCCTATGCAGAAATAACGGGCACCTGCGCATGACGCAACAGTTGCATCTCTTTGCGCTTGTGAACACACACGGCTGAAAGGTCCTCACGTACGTGGACGTTCAATGTGAACTTTTTTTTACCTCCATGTAAGGCACAATCCGACATGACAGGTCGCCTAGCAACCGTCTCTTGGTGAGCTCGTTGAAGACGACCACCGGCATGCAGAAAAAGAGCACGAGGAAGTCCCAGAACGCAAGGCTGGCCAGGATGCAGTTCCACGCGCTCTTCAGGTAATAGTTGTGCCAAACGATACACATGAGCGCGAGGTTACCGATGATGCCCATAGCGAATAGGATGAGCGCCAGCAGCATCACTGCGTAAGCCCGGTAGGAGCTGTCAGTTACCGGGTAGAGTGGGTTGTGTAGCAGCACCGAACCCTTGGAATCTCTGTCTGCGGTGCTATTGGCCAGGTGTGCATTCTTGGGCGTGGTAAAGTAGCCGTCCGGGTCATACGGTCTGGGGTGTCGGTAGCTGTGGGGAGACTGCTGGTCCCTGTTTCTCGAGCTTCCATCCTTGGCGCCCCGGGGGATTCTCTTTGGGTTTGCGTCTGGTTCCTGCAACAGAGATTCGATATGTCCTTCTCCAATCTGATTCAGATTCACCCCAGTGTCTGACTCTCCGTTCCCCGTGGTTAATACACGTGCTGACCCGTCCCTGTCCTGGCTCCTCAGCGCGGTGTAACCAGAGCCGACATGTCGGGGCTCCGCAGCCCTCAGGAAAAGTACGAACAAAGCAAAAAGCGGAGTCATTTTAACTTGATAGAACGTTCAGAGCAAAGTACGTAAATATTCTGAAAGTGTTGAGCTTGTTTATAAGGGATCACTCCATAAAAGCCTAAATGTATTCACAAATCGTTTCAGAAGCGTATTCAAAAATCGGTCCACCGGCTGGTCCTGATGTAGAAGTTTTGAGCGTCTGTCTGGCTCCAACAAGCATGGCCGTTATTCACTCATGCCCTGCACATTCAAGAGACCACATTCGCCCTCTGGTGGCCGAGATGGGCGAGACAGACCTCAAGCCAAAGCCAAATTCAATCAAAGCAAGGCAATTCATCTTGGCCATATTTCCCACAAAAGTGGCAGAAAGCAGGCCTAAACAAAAAACACAATGTCCAGTGAACAGGAGACGGTAGGAAAAATATATTGTTCAAAATAGCTGTTTTAATTGAATATACTTTTTCTTATGTCTTTCTATAGAATGTATTTATTATAGGCCTACAGATGATTTATTTACGTTAGAGAGATCTTCACACTCCAACAGCGATCTAATTTTCCATGACGACTGGATTATTTCATGATGGGGTTCCATGCAATGCAAACAGCAATCCTGATCGGCATTTTATGGATGTAGGCCAAAGCCACAGACACCCTGGTAAGAGACAGAGAATAACCTAAATTCCATTGAAGAGTTGGAAGTAGAAAGAGAAAGATGGAGAGGTAGATAGGGGAGACTGGGGCACAAGGTAACACTTTCAGTCCTTTTCTTATTCATGAAAAGGAGATTTGAGTTAGATTAATAATATTTATTATAACAACATACAGTGCCTTCAGAAAGTATTCACACCCTTGACTTTTTTTTTGAAAAGCTGCAGTGTCTTGAGTCAATAAGTATTCAAGCCTTTTGTTATGGCACGCCTAAATAAGTTCAGGAGAGAAAATGTGCTTAAAAAGTCACATCATACTTGCGGGGTGGCAGTTAGCCTAGCGGTTCAGAGCTTGGGGTCACTAACTATAAGGTCGCTGTTTTGAATCGCCGGGCTGACTAGGTGAAAAGTCTGCCAATGTGCCCTTGAGCAGCAAGGCACTTAACCCTAGTTGCTCTGGATACGAGTGTCTGCTAAGTGACAAAAATATATATATAAGTTACATAGACTCACACTGTGCAATAATAGTGTTTAACATGATTTTTTAAAATGACTACCCCATCTCTGTACCCCCCACACACAATTATATGTAAGGTCCCTCAGTCGAGCAGTGAACTTCAAGCACAGATTCATCCACAAACACCAGGGAGATTTTCCAATGGTTCGCAAAGAAGGGCACGTGTTGGTGGATGGGTAAAAAAAAGGAGACATTGAATATCCCTTTGAGTATGTTGAAGTTATTAATTACACTTTGGATGGTGTATCAATACATCCAGTCACTACAACGATACAGACCCCCTTCCTAACTCATTTGTCAGAGAGGAAGGAAACCGCTCAAAATCCCACCATGAGGCCAATGGTGATTTTAAAACAGTTACAGAGTTTAATGGCTGTGATAGGAGATAACAGAGGATGGATCAACAACATTGTAGTTACTTCTAACATAAATTACAGTGAAAAGAAGGAAGCCTGTGCATAAGAAAAATATTCCAAAACATGCATCCTGTTTCCAATAAGGCAAAAAGTAATAATGCAAAAAATGTGGCTAAGAAATGAACTTTTTGTCCTGAATACAAAGCGTTATGTTTGGGGCAAATCCAACACAACAAGCATGGTGATGGCAGCATCATGTTATGGGTATGCTTGTCATCAGCAAGGACTACGGAGTTATTTGAGGGATATAAAGAAATTGAATAGAGCTAAGCACAGGCAACACCCTGGAGGGAAACTTATTTCAGTCTGCTTTCCAACAGACACTGGGAGACAAATTCATCTTTCAGCAGGACAATAACCTAAAACACAAGGCCAACTATACACTGGAGTTGCTTACCAAGACAACATTGGCTCGACTTGAAAATGGCTGTCTAGCAATGATCAACAACCAACTCGATAGACCTTGAATCATTTTTTCAAGAATAATTGGCAAATATTGTACAATCAAGGTGTGAAAAGCTCTTAAGACTTGTACACACTGCAGGCCTTAATGCTCAAATCAGTTTTGTTTTTCAAATTAGTTTTGGACTACTGACTGTACAAACAGAAAGTTACCAGTGACTAAATCAGGTGTGTCTGTTCAGACAGTCATTTGCTGACATGGCTAAACTCGTTGCCATAGTAACAACGTGTGTGCGCAGTGGTGTAGGCTGATTGGTTGTGTTGCTCCTGCTTCCAATTGCTCAGAAGTTGTAGCGAGCTAAGGTGACAGCAATGCCTGCCATGGATGTTTCCCAGTTGCTTTTTAATGTAGAAAATTATAATGTAAAAACACTTTTAAAGCCACAAAGGATAAGATGATCCAACTTTCAAAACAAATCATGTTTGGCTAACCACAGCATTCAACTAGCCATTTAGCGTTCTAGCACGTTGACTCATTTCTTTGTAAACAATCAACAAGCTATTAAGCTACCACATGTTCTTGTCATACTGTGAACACGGTAGCCAGTGAACAACAAGATATGACAAATAACCGTATAAAAAACACTTCTTGGGGACAAATAAATCAGATTTGACCGTTCAGACGTAGGTCACGTGGCCGGGATAAAAAAATATCAGATTTTATGTGCTTTTTGGCTGTTCATCAAAGTAGACTTTAATAACATATGCCATTTAGCAGACGCCTTTATCCAAAGCGAACTGTGTACATGGTCAGTCCTTGCATCTATAGCGCTGTCTATGAAATTGAGAGTGGTTACATTTCTCAATCCCTCAGATTTTTACCAAAAGACGAGCAGGGAGGCACTTTGTTATTGTTTCTACTGCTGATTGCCACTTTAAGAAGTTAAAATGGAGATTAAACACACCCCAAAATATGTTACAGATACTATAGAAATGTCCCATCACTCAGACAGTATCCAGCACAGCAAACAATCAATCAAATGTATTTTACAAAAGCCATTTTTTAAATAAAAAATAATATCCACAGTGGTTACAGAGGGTGCAACAGTTCAACACCTCAGGAGCAAATGTCAGTTGGCTTTTCATAGCTGAGCATTCATAGGTTGAGAGAGAGAGAGTCGAAACAGCAGGACGGGGACAAGGTTGAAACGGGTATAAAAATACAATTGGTGGAAAAACAATTCCACTCCGATTCCCTTTATGGATGGGTGTATCTTTCAATTCGCTATTGAATGGCCTGCTCCTTCTCCATTTTCGGGAATACCAGCCCGCTCCCCCAAAGTCATCTTTTATGGTCTTCACTGATCTCACTCTCTGTCAGCTCCATCTGTGGCGTATAGGGGCAGGCCTTGGATGTATACTGATGGATGTGAGCACAATCTAGCTGGGCACTGTGCTCTTTAGTGATGGTCTCAGTGGACCTCTTCTCCACCGCAGCACAGGAACACTCTGGCACCCAGGGGTCAGTTTGGCATGCTGTACTAACCGTTCTTTCCTGTTGGTAGAAAAAATGAAAGCAACTATTAGGCTATAGTTATATTCAAGATTCACTGCATACACTTGAAATTAACAATAGCCTTAGAAATAACATGGATTACGCATATTTCCTCTGCCTCCTGCACAGTCTCCTCCAGGAGGAAAACATTTTCAGGGATGAAGATGTCATCCTGAAAACAAACAAACATTTTGTTAAGACAACTAAACCCAAATATATCAGTTGGCTCTAACAAGCTTCCTGTCTTGTAGGCTTTGTCAACAAACACACACACGCGCGCACACACACACACACACACACACACACACACATACACACACTTCTTTTTCAGCAAACCATAGCTATGTCAACTTTAGTCTGGCTAAATGAGGTGGATCTAACACAACATTACAAAAACAAATCTGTCAACAAAATGTATTACAGTATAGTGAACTCACGTAAACTTGTACATCACCTTGGTCCATACAATTCTTCTTATTTTAGCGCAACAAAAAATGCAATACTTCCAGATCAACTCTAATGTCAATACCATTGTAAAGCACAATTTCTCCCCTTTCCAACAAAATAAATGACATGACCTAAACGCTGCCCGTTTCTGTCGGGATACCTAGTCCCCCCCATGTAATGATTCAACTCTATTTTGGTTAGGCCAGGGTGTGACTAGGGTGGGCATTCTATGTCCTTTTTTCTATGTTTTGTATTTCTATGTCTTGGCCTGGTATGGTTCTCAATCAGGGACAGCTGTCTATCGTTTGTCTCTGATTGAGAACCATACTTAGGTACCCTTTTCCCCCACCTGTTTTGTGGGAAGTTAATTTTGACTTTGTTCAGGGCACATAGCCCAAAGCACGGTTTGGTTGTGTTCTTTGTTTTGTCTGCGTTATTTTTAAATAAAGAAAATGTACGCTTACCATGCTGCACCTTGGTCCAGTCCTTCAGTCAGCCGTGACAGACAATGTCTAGGATTTCCCCCTTTTACCTTAAAGATTACTAAAGGAGCTCATATTGTCCCAATATATGACTGTACTGATTAAATGTAGTTTCGATAGGGTTCAAGAACAATATCAAATGCTCAAAATAACACTGTAAGTATGAGTTTAATTTAATTTAATAAGTAGTCTCCTGTTTCCGTAGCATTATGCAGCTTGATGTTCAAGTACAACCCCAGGACAGGACGCTGGTCTGTCGCAGGGAAATGAATCAATAGTTGTTTATAATGGTTTCCTCATGTGTATCATATTGAATTGAATGCATTTGAAGGCAGATAGGGACCCTGTCACCTCTCATGTAATTACACAATATGACCACACAGAGGCAGTGTAAGATTCTCTCTCTCGCTCTCTCAACTAAGGACGCTTGCCACCTGCTAAGGTATGACAGAGAAAGTCATGAGTTGTGTTTGAATACTCATACTAACCATACTATTTGTGATGGAAATTGAGCATGTAGTATGCTTATTGGACAAGCACTGGACTCTACTTCCATGCTTTTAGGCCCCATAATGCAATTATTCAGAAAATGGGCATGGATTTGATTTGAGAAAAATTGTGGAAAATATGCAGCCGAAGTCCGACGAGAGCAGATACAAATGTATTGCTTTAACCATTTATGATAAATGTTAAGAAAATGTTGAGCAATGTAATAAAGTAATGACTTTTCAAATGAGTTATGTTACACATTTTATGTTACACAATTTGTTAGCTACGAACCGCATAACATATCATTATAGCAGTATGTACCGGTATGTTAGCTAGCTATCTAATGTTATTTAGCTACTAATACATTGAACTTCACATTATTCTTAAAGTGGTATAGTCGTTATGCATTCTCAATGGACATTGTTAATGAAGTCGTAAAATGCCTAGCTAGTCATTTGTTATGCTACCCAGCTAGTGGTTGCATAGCAACAGCATCAACTTCCAGTAGACAGATGAAGCGCTAGTACGCTCAACTGAAAGGATACCGTTCATTTACAGTATACAAAAATGAACTAATAGTATGTAATATATTATTTTTTATTATATCGTATGGGTATTCGAACACATCTATGGTCTTGACTGACATACAATGTATAGTTTTATTCCTGTTACAGCAGATGCCTTCCAAACGTCCAATATTTTCTGTATGCAATAATTTCATGGAGAAATATAGCCACCATCATCACCTTTATTATGAAAGGGACCTTATTGTAGTTATTTTAGTTAGCACTGTTCTGGCCACTGTTTAATGACCAATGAATCATCAAACCATAGAGAGAAAGGCAGCAGCATCCCTCAGGAGGCAGATGAAAAACAGATCCTGATAAATGACGCACATCTATTTCTATGGGCACAAGCACTGTTCATGACACCAACTGTTCACACCCTTCTTGATGGTGGAGAGAATTTTGCAGGTTTAAAGTTGATTTCCTGCAATTCTACACATTTTGTGATGGGGTTCAAAGAAACTAGCAGTTTTAATGAAAATGTCCTTGCAATTGCATACATTTTGCCATTTGTAATGTGTATTCATGTGATATTTGAGTGACAAAAAAATTACAACAATATCTATGGGCTGAAAAACCCAAATAAAAAAACTTGAGTTGACATGGGCTAGTTGATTAAAATACAAAACCTTGGAGGCTCGTAGGCCTTACCCTCTTCAATAGACATACATGGTAATTATGACCACTTCCGGGAGCCGTCCTCCAACCAATCAATGTTTTTGCAATGTGAACTGACATGTTGTCCATCCAATCATAGGATTAGGATCATGCTAACAACAATGTAGTTGATTTTTTGTTGAAGAACCCCTTTATTGCCGCATCGATCATGTAATGGATGAATGGATGAACGCCTGTGTATTCGAACTGCGCAACACAACGAGAAGGTAAGAAGAAACAGTGTCACAAGCAGCTTATTGGCAAGAGTTGACTTTTACTTAGGGCACCACGAGTGCTTTACTTGCTGAGCATATGAAAGTTTGTACCGTCTTCTCTGGGATGTCGAAATCAATTCATCGCAATATCCATTAAAAGTGAGATTGAAAAGAGAGGAGTGACGTAGCACATTTTTTCCCGCTTGTTCAAGTCTTTCCACTTTTTATTTATTTAGCAAAGGTAATAACAGATCATCACTTCCGACAGACACAAGCAAAAACTCTTTACATAAATGTTGCAGAAGCCTAGGCACACCAAAACATTAGAGATCTGACATGCTGTATGGAATGAAAATGAGACGATTTTTCAGTCTGTTCAACTGTAGGCTACTAATAATAGAGCCCAACAGTGGAGGTGTCACAATACCCATAAAACCTAGCGATCAAACAGGGAAATGGTTTGTGGCGTGACATTGTGATAACCATGTAAATCTCTCGGACCAGGTGATTTATCAATATATTCGGCTATATTTACTCTCAGATTAGAAAATCCCAATTGGCATCAAAGTAGACATCATACAAGACTACAAATCCCTGCAAGCACCTTTGCTAACAGGTATTGTGTCAATTTAAAACTTGCACAAGACAGTTCAAAGAATCATCAATTTACAGAAATGTAGCCAATGTATACATTACAAAATGTAGATAACATTAGATATATAGTCCAGAGATTATTACCTTTGCCTCAATTCGGCCGTTTTGTCCAGATCATCATGGCATTTGTAGTTCCTTATGATAGCTACATTAGCAGGTTATTAGCATTTTATTTTGGGGGTGTAAATACAGGCAAATATATTGATAGAAGTCACCTTGTCCTGGAGAGATTTACACGGTTATCAAAACTTCATGACAGCGTAAGCCTACACGAAACACAAAAATATGGAACCATTTCCTTGTTTGACCGCTAGGTTTTATGGGTATTATGTCATACTGTAATACTCTATAGCAGCTGCGTACAGTCTATGTGCTCTGTCCATCTGGTCATTGGTAACATTATGCATTTAAAGTCCATTTGTTTGTCAGGAGAAAATGTCAACGTGATCAAATTTGGTTTATATGCAAACTTGGGCTGGCTAGACCTTTTCAATCCAAAATTATTCACTTGAATTAATCAATCAACATAATAGTGATGACATAGATACATTTTTAATTAGGCCTACAGTTGCATATGCATATGCCTGTGCTATGCAAACATGCATAAAGCAAGCTCAGCCCTGTGAGTTATATTGTCCATCGTTTGTTGCCTCTGTCTAGATAGAGGAAACCCCCCTGTTAGTCTAGTCTAAATATCATTCATATAAAAGTACAAGATTACTGTAGTTTGACAGGGTTTTCATCCTCCCCAGGGCTTGTTGACCAAACCTTGTGGACCAAACCTATGGTGGCGCTGCTGTAATGGAATGTACAGTGCATTCGGGAAAGTATTCTCACCCCTTGACTATTCCCACATTTTGTTACGTTACAGCCTTATTCTAAAATGGATTAAATAAAAAATATTCCTCATCAATCAACACACAATACACCCTAATGATAAAGCGAAAATAGGTTTTTAGACATTTTGGCAAATGTATATATACATTTTTTTTTTTTACTTTACTTAAGAATTCAGACCTTTTGCTATGAGACTCGAAATTGAGCTCAGGTGCATCCTGTTTCCATTGATCATCCTTGAGATATTTCTACAATTTGATTGGATTCCACCTGTGGCAAATTTTAGAAAGGCACACACCTGTCTACATAAGGTCCCACAGTTGACAGTGCATGTCAGAACAAAAACCCAAGAGGTTGAAGGAATTGTTTCATAGAGCTCTGAGACAGGATTGTGTCGAGGCACAGATCTTGGGAAGGGTACCAAAACATTTCTGCAGCATTGAAGGTCCCCAAGAACACAGTGGCCTTCATCATTCTTAAATGGAATACGTTTGGGAATCACCAAGACTCTTCCTAGAGCTAGCTACCTGGCCAAACTGAGCAATCGGGGGAGGGCCTTGGTCAGGTGACCAAGAATCCGATGGTCACTCTGACAAAGCTCCAGAATTCCTCTGTGGAGAAGGGAGAACCTTCCAGAAGGACAACCATCTATGCAGCACTCCACCAATCAGGCCTTTATGGTAGAGTGGCCAGACGGAAGCCCCTCCTCAGTAAAAGGCAAATGACAGCCCGCTTGGAGTTTGCCAACAGGCACCTAAAGAACTCTCAGATCATGAGAAACAAGATTCTCTGGTCTGATGAAACCAAGATTGAACTCTTTGGCCTGACTGCCAAGCGTCATGTCTGGAGGAAACCTGGCACCATCCCTAAGGTGAAGCATGGTGGTGGCAGCATCATGCTGTGAGGTTGTTTTTCAGCAACAGGGACTGGGAGGCTAGTCAGGATAGAGGGAAAGATGAACAGAGCAAAGTACAGAGAGATACGTGATGAAAACCGTCTCCAGAGCACTCAGGACTTCAGACTGGGTTGAAGGTTCACCTTCCAACAGGACAACGACTCTAAGCACACAGCCAAGACAATGCCGGAGTGGCTTCAGGACAAGTCTCTGAATGTTCTTGAGTGGCCCAGCCAGAGCCCGGACTTGAATCCGATCTAACATCTCTGGGGAGACCTGAAAATAGCTGTGCAGCAGCACTCCCCATCCAACCTGACAAAGCTTGAGAGGATCTGCTGAGAAGAATGGGGGAAACTCCCTAAATGCAGGTGTGCCAAGTTTGTAGCGTCATACCCATGAAGACTCAAGGCTGTAATCACTGCCAGAGGTGGTTTAACAATGTACTGAGTAAATGGTGTGAATTTCATTTTTTAAATGTTTATAAATTAGCTAAAATATCTAACACCTGTTTTTGCTTTGTCATTATGGGGTATTGTGTGTATTGTGTGTAGATTATTAAACTATTTAATCCATTTTAGAATATGGCTGTAACATAACAAAATGTGGAAAAAGTCCAGGGGTCTGAATACTTTGTGTTCCCAGTCGAGTCCTGTCCTGCTCTCAGTGGAAGAGTTGATCTCTTCTCCAACACCGTCCATCCATGATGAGCCTGTCAGCTCATGCCTCATACCCTCATTCAGTCACTGCTGTGATCCCTTCCCAACACTGTGTAAGGAGCCCTTTCATTCCCATCCCCCATAATATTGTACTATAAATGTCTTTATTAAATGCTTTAGGTTAGAATAACTAGTCTTTCACAATTTATCTTACACGCTTTGTTGTCTCCATGCGGTCCGAGCCTATACTGTGGCTCTCCCATCCTCCTCAATTTCTCAAGTCACCACCCTCCACTGGTGCATGTGTTTGTGTTAGAAAATCCCAAACCGCAGAGGAGAATGCCACCAGTCTGCCTTTCCATTGTCTCGAATGCCTTTGTCCAACTCTCCTTTCAACATCACCTTGGTTTCTCACATCGATTATCTTTCACTTTCCCCAAAGCTGCCAGAACTAGATTCTCTGGTTCTTTCTAATCCCTTACATAGCAACAGTTCTGTTGAAGGATAGTTCTGCATCTGTCCCATGATGCAGAAAACCACATCATGGTGTTTTGATTGCCTCAGTGGGAACTACCTGAGGGACTGACATAAATACCTTACATCCCTGTCTAGCCTTGCTACAGAGGCACTTTGTAACCATAAATATGTTTTTATCCCTTTACCTGAACATAAACCTCTTACCTTATCCATAGCCATAAATCAGTTGTAGAGAGATACAGTAGTGAAAGTGAGGGGCTTGTAGATAAAGCAGTCAATGCTAGACTAATTCATATAAAAACAAAGCCTTTTTCATGAGAACCTTGTCCATCTAATCATCTGATCAGCAAGCAGCAATAAGATGTTGCCTGAATGGTAAACAAACCCTCACCAAACTCCTTCATTGGGTTTAGCTACTTTAATGTCTTTCACAGTCTGGTAAAGCAGCACGACGATCCCACATAGAAGTCTCTCTTCCAGATACAGTTTGTTGAAAGGTCTGTAAACATTCAAAGACGTTGCTCCTAATGTACACTATATTAAGAACAGTTGCTGAAGCCATGGTTTTGGTAGGAGGCAGAGCGAATTGGATGAAAGAATGGTTTGCTAATCATTGATACGTTTTTTTATAATATCAGTCAATCATTTGTAAATGGTCATTTAGAAACTTAAACTTAGTAACACTCTCTGGATGCACTGCAAACCAAAATCAATTTTCCCAAGGTGAGGCTTGAGTGCCATATAAAACACATATTACCAGATCTACTAGGTCCAGTTGATAAAAGTGTCTTTACTTCATGGGGGTCTATGGAGACCCACATGCCCCAGGCCAGTGAGTGGGCACACTGTTCTACAAAGGCTGTATGTCTTCGGACATGAGATGGTGAACGAGATTCTGATTCTCTGCCATTCCATCATGGAAATGAACTGAGTTGACCTGATCTGTCTAGAAGCTGATTGGCTCTCTGCTTCTTGAGATAATCGGATCTCGGCTGACTGGAAACAGGTCCATGTTAACTGTAAACGAGCAACCGCCACTCGCCAAACCAGTCTCTAACTCAAAGAACGAACAACCCAAATCCATTCCTGACATACAGTATTTCTCAGCCGTTGCCTTGGTAGGAGGACTGGAAAGATGATTACTCTGCATGATTGCTGTTATGGTGTGTGTGTGTGGTCCTAAAACTTCCTTCTCTCATTCTTATGGGTGAATACCTGGGCATATTTTCCTGCTATGTCTTGGCAGTGGCCCAGAAAAAGTATCAGACAATTTGTGTGACACAAAGATACAGAGACAGTTGAGGTCACTTTTAACGTTCTGCTGAGTAATGGGGGTGGTTACGATGATGTAATACTTTGAAAACAGACGTCCCTTTATTATTATAATTTAAAAACTAATTTGTTTATGTATTTGTTAACTTGTGTCCGTTCTTTTTACTATTATAGGCCACCTCAGCTACAGACTGAGGCCGGTAACAATGACATGTGTTTTAGTGACTTTGATAATGTCTTATAGTAACTAGTTATTTCTAGATGATGCAGCTTAAAAATCATCACAGAAGAAACCTAACATTTCAAATGAAACCAAGTGTCTGCTGGAAAGCTTTTGGACATTGATACAACTTTGTAAACTATCTATTGATGGCTTATGTGAAAGTACCTGCAGTTACACCTCCAGTATGAGGTGGAATTTCAGGTTAACGATGATGTCATAGGTCAAGGGGTCCAGTTTTTCTCCTTGCCATGTAGGCTACCAGTACCATGCCTTAAAAGCACTGTCGTGTCTTTGGCTATGCTGGATTAAGTGATATGACATGCTATTCTATAAAATCATTTCTCCGTAATTAACTAGAGAGTCGGGCACCACAAAATAATATTTATCGAGCTGTTATCTTCCAAAGAAACTCTTAAAGACCTAGTAATATTTTACATCAATAGCAGTCAATATTAATCGTCATCTTAATTTCAGTCTCATCTCATTCTTGGTTATCTGCACGAACCCTGGCTAACAATTTTAATCAGCAATACAAAATTGGGTTTAATTACTTATTTACTAAATACCTAACTAATCACACAGAATTACACATACACATAATTAAATCATAGCTTGATTACAAATGACATCATAAAGGAAAACGTCCCTAACGGGCGGAACAGATATGACAGCTTGTTACACAAAAGAAAAGGGGCTGGGTTTGAGTGAAAGAGGGGGAAGACTGAAGAACAAAGGGAGGAAGCTGTGCTATCGTAAATACAGTATCTTATGCATTCTAAATTACTGCCCATTTGGAAAAGGAAAATGCAATAAATATTTACTCTGAGCTGCGCTTCAGTAGGTTGGTGGTAGATGGAAGACCGTGTTGCCAAACCGAGTCCTCTGTCTTTTGAAGAATGTCTCTGGTGGTCAATTGGATAAGTTGTAGTAACGTCGTTTGGTGATAAACGGGATACTCTGTCTGTCCCTTCCTAACCCTCGTTTGCATCTGCTGTTGCTAACTCAACGGCTAGGAGGTAGCCCTTCTGTAGTGAATAAGAGTTCAAAGTTCATACCATTTGCAACCAAAGCTCACGCTGATGTTGGCTTCGTTCTGTAGTTATTATCTGAACCATTCTGACATAGGACCGTCGTCCTCACGTCCTCGGAACAGGAGGTTATATTGTCGTCAAGGGCTTATATAGGAAGGGAGAAGAGGGGGTGTTTGAAAAGTTTTATAGCCCATGTCCCTTCACAGGGGAGGGCCACTGATTGAGCAGAGCCCTGTCTTATGTAAACCCAAATCTCACATTTTAGAATCTAAAATCACATTTTATCCCATCACAAATAATTTCATATTCAAACATTTAAATTGAACAACAATTCCATGTGAATCTGATAACTCAGATGTGTAGACCTTCCACTGTACAGTTTTTCATCTTATCATTGATGAGAATGTCTCAGATGACAACCAAACTGACATAATATTCATTAAGTACCACCGCATATGTTCAATTGGTCACATTACCAAAATATAGTTAATTTCCCCCCACCTTCTGATGTTCCCAGAATCTCTATGTTAACCAAGGGTTTTGCAAATGTAACCTCAGTAGGGTAGAGAGAGGAAAAAGGGGGGAAGAGGTATTTATGACTGTCATAAACCTACCCCCCAGGCCAACGTCATGACGGCACCTTAATAATTTGATAACATTTTGTATATCTCATACTGCTTGTTAAAAAATAAGATGTATTTGCTATCCAAATACTGTCTGAAAAACAGCTGTGTTTGAGAGAGGACACAAGAAGATGTTGCCTGGCCAATTGAATACACAAAAAACAACCCAAATCCCCCAAAAATGTTTGTTGAAAGAAAATACAAAATATAAAAATATAGATATTGTACACAATGAAGAAAATAAATGAGGAGTCAACATCTAAATATTGCTCCAAACGTTGATCAAAGCTCAGCTTATATTCTTGTTCTGAGTCCTAATCAGGCCTCCCTCTTTGCTGCCTCTTTGTCCCTGCCTCTCTATCCTCTTGATTCCTGCTTACAGGCAAAAACTCAAACAGAAAGTGCCAGTGACGAACTGGATACGTAAGTGGTCAAATTACGCTGATGCTAAGCTACAGGACTGTTTCGTTAGAATATGGAAAATGTTCCAGCATTCATCCGACAACATGGAGGTGTTTACCACATCAGTCACCGACTTCACTACTAAGTCCATCAACGACCTCATTCCCACAGTGACCTTACATACATATCCCAACCAGAAACCATGGATTACAGGCAACATCCGCCCTGAATTTAAGGCTAGAGCTGCCGCTTTCAAGGAGTGGAACACTAATCCGAACACTTATAAGAAATTCCTCTATGTCCTCCAATGAGCCATCAAACAGTCAAAACATCAATACAGGACTAAGATCGATTACAAAGGGAAACTGCCCAGTAACGCAAGCCTAACAAATGAGCTAAATTCCTTCTATGCTTGCTTTGTGGCAAGCAATACTAAACCATGCATGAGAGCAGCAGCTGTTCCAGAAGACTGTGATCACGCTCTCTCCGTAGCCGATAGTGCTAAGCAATTAGTGCTTTTGGAGGTCGGTTCGGTTTCGGTTCAGTTGTTAAAAAATTATCAAGGGTTTCGATTTCAGTTTCAATCATTTTTTTAAACATGAAATGCATTATGAAGTAATGACATTAGAATAATTTTAGAGATTTTTAAAGTAAATTCTGAAACAATTGCCAAAACATTGAAAATATTCCATTGTCTTTGTCAGGTCCACAATAGAAAGATAGGAAATTACTATAAAATAATACAATATTTCAGTGTATATTACTCAGTTTTTATTTGATTACTTTATTATTTTTTTATTCTTTAAAAGTAATCATCTCATCTCTACTCAGGCAGGATCTATGTGCTCCCCACACTGTACGGTCTTTCAACATTCTATTTCGCTAGCCTGCCTAAGAATGCTGCAGAGCTGTCTGACAAAACAATTTTACTAGTTCTTCAAAGTAGATAAGGCATACTTTCGTGAACTAACTCTGTCCCTCATTGTTGTGGTGTGTGTGGTCTGTGTGTATTTAACCTAACGGAAGGCAGATAAACTTATGTCCAAAATAAGCCAATAGAAACACATTGGGATTATTTTGTCAAGAATGAAACCTCTCGCGTCGCCTCTTCCTCTCTGAACCGTGTCTGAACCAGAAAAAAACTTTTGCAATGGATTATGGTCGTTGTCGTTAATTACCAAGTTTCAGCATTGTACTAGGTTGAATAGTTGTTTAATGAAAACAACAACTCCGTTCATCCCAGCATTCCACATAGTTCTAGAGTTGGTTTCTCACGTGAATGATTCAATTTCTCTTCAGAGAAATGGCGTGTTGGGCTCACAAAAAAACAAACTATACTGAACAACAATATAAACGCAACATGCAACATTCAAAGTTACAGTTCATAAGAGGAAATCACTCAATTGAAATGAATTCATGAGGCACTAATCTATTGATTTCACATCACTGGTAATACAGATATGCATCTGTTGGTCACAGATACCTTAAAAACCAGACCGTATCTGTTGTGACGGCCATTTTCTTTATGCAGCGTGACACATCTCCTTCGCATAGAGTTGATCAGGCTGTTGATTGTGACCTGTGGAATGTTGTCTCACTCCTCTTCAATGGCTGTCCAAAGTTGCTGGATATTGGCGGGAACTGGAACACGCTGTCGGACACGTCGATCCAGAGCATTCCAAACATGCTCAGTGGGTAACATGTTTGGTGAGTATGCAGGCCATGGAAGAATTTTAAAATGTTCAGCTTCCAGGAATTGTGTAGAGATCCTTGCGACATGGGGCCATGCATTATCATGTTGAAAAAATTAGGTGATGGCGTTGGATGAATGACACGACAATGTGCCTCAGGATCTAAAAACGCTATCTGTGCATTCAAATTGCCATCGATAAAATGCAATTGTGTTCGTTGTCCGTAGCTTATGCCTGCCCATACCATAACTCCACCGCCGCCTTGGGACACTCTGTTCACAACGTTGACATCAGCAAACCGCTCGCCCACATGACGCCATACACGCTATACATGTGGTTGTGAGGCCAGTTGGACATACTGCCAAATTCTCTAAAACGAAGCTGGAGGCGGCTTATGGTAGAGAAATTAACATTATTGTAAACAAATACGTGCACAATATATGAGTGAATTATTTTTTGTGCGTATGAAAAATGTCTATGATCTTTTATTTCAGCTCATGAACCATGGGACCAACACTTTATATGTTCAAATCAAATCAAACTTTATTTGTCACATGCTGTCACAGATCCCTCTGGGAACTTTCATTGTGCACACCTGGCCCCTATTCCCACTGATTGTATTTGTATATACAGTTGAAGTCAGAAGTTTACATACACCTTAGCCAAATACATTTAAACTCAGTTTTTCACAATTCCTGACATATAATCCTAGTAAGAATTCCCTGTCTTAGGTCAGTTAGGATCACCACCTTATTTTAAGAATGTGAAATGTCAGAATAATAGTAGAGAGAATGATTTATTTCAGCTTTTATTTCTTTCATCACATTCCCAGTGGGTCTGAAGTTCACATAAACTCAATTCGTATTTTGTAGCCTTGCCTGTAAATTGTTTCACTTGGGTCAAACATTTCGAGTAGCCTTCCACAAGCTTCCCACAATAAGTTGGGTGAATTTTGGCCCATTCCTCCTGACAGAGCTGGTGTAACTGAGTCAGGTTTGTAGGCCTCCTTGCTCGCACACGCTTTTCCAGCTCTGCCCACAAATGTTCTATAGGACTGAGGTCAGGGCTTTGTGATGGCCACTCCAATACCTTGACTTTGTTGTCCTTAAGCCATTCTGCCACACCTTTGGAAGTATGCTTGGGGTCATTGCCCATTTGGAAGACCTATTTGCGACCAAGCTTTAACTTCCTGATTGATGTCTTGAGATGTTGCTTCAATATATTCACAGAATTTTCCTGCTTCATGATGCCATCTATTTTGTGAAGTGCACCAGTCCCTCCTGCAGCAAAGCACCCCCACAACATGATGCTGCCATCCCCATGCTTCACGGTTGGGATGGTGTTCTTCGGCTTGCAAGTCTCCCCCTTTTTCCTTCAAACATAACGATGGTCATTATGGCCAAACAGTTCCATTTTGTTTCATCAGACCAGAGGACATTTCTCCAAAAAGTGCGATCTTTGTCCCCATGTGCAGTTGCAAACCGTAGTCTGGCTTTTTTTATGGCGGTTTTGGAGCAGTGGCTTCTTCCTTGCTGAGCGGCCTTTCAGGTTTTGTCGACATAGGACTAGCTTTGTACCGGTTTCCTCCAGCATCTTCATAAGGTCCTTTGCTGTTGTTCTGGGATTAATTTTCACTTTTCGCACCAAAGTACGTTCATCTCTAGGAGACGGAACTCGTCTCCTTCCTGAGCGGTATGACGGCTGCATTGTCCCATGGTGTTTATTCTTGCGTATTATTGTTTGTATAGATGAGGATGGTACATTCAGGCATTTGGAAGTGTCTCCCAAGGATCAACCAGACTTGTGGAGGTCTACAATTTTCTTTCTGAGGTCTTGGCTGATACCTTTTGATTTTCCCATGATGTCAAGCAGAGGCACTGAATTTGAAGGTAGACCTTGAAATACATCCACAGGTACACCTCCAATTGACAAAAATATGTCAATTAGCCTATCAGAAGCTTCTAAAGCCATGACCTCATTTTCTGATTTTTTCCAAGCTGTTTAAAGGCACAGTCCACTTAGTGTATGTAAAAATCTGACCCAATGGAATTGTGATACAGTGAATTATAAGTGAAGTAATCTGTCTGTAAACAATTGTTGAAAAGGTTACTTGTGTCATGCACAAAGTAAATGTCCTAACCGACTTGCGAAAACTATAGTTTGTTAATTAACAATCCATTTGTGGAGTGGTTTAAAAATGAGTTTTAATGACTCCAACCTAAGTGTATGTAAACTTCCGACTTCAACTGTATGTGCCCTTTGTTCACCATGGTGGGATCGATTTTTGTTACAATGTCCATTGGTGCGTGTGAGTACCTCTGCTGTGTGTTTTGGCTTTTGTGCCATTGTGGATTGCGCAGATGATTACGGGCCTCGTCCCATGTGTTAATCATCATGCGCTTGTTATTTTTTTGAGCTACTCCTTGCTCTTTTGTTTGGGTTTCCAACCTGTGTTTTGTTAAGTGTTAGTTTGGTCTTTGTCCCGGGCCTTTACACGGTACACCGTAATTTGGGTACAATAAAAAAAAACTGTGCATAGATAACAAACAAACGGCGAGTAGAAGCAGTGTACAAAAGGGCCGAGGTGGGTTAATGTAAATTGTCCGGTGGCGATTTTATTAATTGTTCAGCAGTCTTATAGCTTGGGGGTAGAAGCTGTTGAGGAGCCTTTTGGCCCTAGACTTGGCGCTCCGGGTACCACTTGCCGTGAGGTAGTAGAGAACACAGTCTATAACTTGGGTGACTGGAGTCTCTGACAATTTTATGGGCTTTCCTCTGACACCGGCTATTATATAGGTCCTGGATGGCAGGAAGCTTGGCCCCAGTGATGTACTGGACCGATCGCACTACCCTTTGTAGTGCCTTACGGTCAGATGCCGAGCAGTTGCCATACCAGGCGGTGATGCAACCGGTCAGGATGCTCTCGATGGTGTAGCTGTAGAACCTTTTGAGGATCTGGGGACCCATGTCAAATCTTTTCAGTCTCCTGTGGGGGAAAATGTTTTGTCGTGCTCTCTTCACGATCGTCTTGGTATGTTTGGGCCATGATAGTTTGTTGGTGATGTGGACACCAAGGAACTTGAAACTCTCGACCCTCTCCACTACAGCCCCGTCGAAGTGAATGGGGACCTGTTCGGCCTAGCTTTTCCTGTAGTCCATGATCAGCTCCTTTGTCTTGCTCACATTGATGGAGAAGTTCTTGTCCTGGCACTATACTGCCAGTTCTCTGACCTCCTCCCTATAGGCCATCTCATTGTTGTTGGTGATCAGGCTGTTGTGTAAAGTTAATCAGCAAAGTTAATGATGATGTTAGAGTCATGTTTGGCCACACAGTCGTGGGTGAACAGGGAATACAGGAGGGGACTAAGTACACACTCCTGAGGGGCCCTGTGTTGCGTTTATATTTTTATCGGTGTAAATGTAATTCAGGTAATTGAACCTACGTTGGTCAAATAGTTGTTTATTAACCAAAACCCCCCAGAAATGTTGGTTAATCACTCAGCACCAGTAGCCGATGTGAGTAAGACCTTTAAACAGGTTTACATGCACAAGGAAGTGGGGCCAGAAGGATTACAAGTACACATACTCATGCGCTGACCAGCTGGCAAGTGTATTCGCTGACTCCAGCCTCCCAAGTCGTAGGCTGTTCGCTCTGCTACCGCATGGCAAGCGTTACCAATGCACCAAGTCTGGAACCAACAGGACCCTGAACAGCTTCTACCCCCAAGCCATAAGACTGCAAAATAGTTAGTACGGGTAGCTATTGGTTAACTATTTAACTATTTGCATTGACCATCTTTTGACTCATCACTTACGCTGCTGCTACTGTTTATTACCAATCCTGTTGCCTTGTCACTTTATCCCTACCTACAAAGCGTTCAAAAAAATATTCACAGCCCTTTACTTTTTCCACATTTTGTTGTGTTACAACCTGAATTTAAAATGGATTAAATTGAGATTTGTGTCACTGATCTACACACAATACCCTATAATGTCAATTTGGAATTTTGTGTGTAGAACAAAAATGAACAGCTGAAATGTCTTGAGTCAATAAGTATTGAACCACTTTATGACATGCCTTAATAATAAGTTCAGGAATAGAACTGTGCTTAACAAATCACATAGTGAGTTGCATGGACTCACTTTGTTCAAGAATAGTGGTTTAACATGCTTTTTGAATGACAACCCCATCTCTGTACCCCACACATACAATTATCTCTAAGGTCCCTCAATCGAGTAGTGAATTTGTAGTGAATTTTTGTTGTTGTTGATCATATTACTCCAGTGCTAGCCTCTCTACACTGGCTTCCTGTTAAGGCAAGGCCTGATTTCAAGGTTTTACTGCTAACCTACAAAGCATTACAAAGGCTTGCTCCTACCTATCTTTCCGATTTGGTCCTGCCGTACATACCTACACGTACTCTACGGTCACAAGACGCAGGCCTCCTTACTGTCCCTAGAATTTCTAAACAAACAGCTGGAGGATTGGCTTTCTCCTATAGAGCTCCATTTTTATGGAATGTTCTGCTTACCCATGTGAGAGACGCAGACTCGGTCTCAACCTTTAAGTCTTTATTGAAGACTCATCTCTTCAGTAGGTCCTAGGATTGAGTGTAGTCTGGCCGAGGAGTGTTAAGGTGAACGGAATGGCACTGGAGCAACTTGCTGTCTCTGCCTGGCCAGTTCCCCTCTCTCCACTGGGATTCTCTGCCTCTAACCCTATTACAGGGGCTGAGTCACTGGCTTTACTGGTGCTCTTCCATGCCGACCCTGGGAGGAGTGCGTCACTTGAGTGGATTGAGTCATTGACGTGATCTTCCTGTCTGGGTTGGTTCCCCCCCTTGGGTTGTGCCGTGGCGGAGATCTTTGTGGGCTATACTTGGCCATGTCTCAGGATGGTAAATTGGTGGTTGAAGATATCCCTCTAGTAGTGTGGGGGCTGTGCTTTGGCAAAGTGGGTGGGGTTATATCCTGCCTGTTTGGCCCTGTCCGGGGGTATTTTCGGATGGGGCCACAGTGTATCCCTACCACTCCTGTCTCAGCCTCCAGTATTTATGGTGCAGTAGTTTATGTGTCGGGGGCTAGGGACATTCTGTTATATCTGGAGTATTTATCCTGTCTTATCCGGTGTCCTGTGTGAATTTAAGTATGCTCCCTCTAATTCTCTCTTTCTCTCTTTCGGTCTTTCTCTCTCTCGGAGGACCTGAGCCCTAGGACCATGTCTCAGGTCTATCTGGCCTGATGACTCCTTGCTGTCCGTGCTGCTGCTCCAGTTTCAACTGTTCTACCTGCGGCTATGGAGTCCTGATCTGTTCACTGGACGTGCTACCTGTCCCAGACCTGCTGTTTTCAACTCTCTAGAGACAGCAGGTGCGATAGAGATACTCTGAATGATCGGCTATGAAAAGCCAACTGACATTTACTCCTGAGCTGCTGACCTGTTGCACATCCACTGTGATTATTATTATTTGACCCTGCTGGTCACCTATGAACATTTGAACATCTTGGCCATGTTCTGTTATAATCTCCACCCGGCACATCCAGAAGAGGACTGGCCACCCCTCATAGCCTGGTCCCTCTCTAGGTTTCTTCCTAGGTTCTGGCCTTTCTAGGGAGTTTTTCCTTGCCACCCTGCTTCTACACCTGCATTGCTTGTTGTTTGGGGTTTAAGGCAGGGTTTCTGTACAGCACTTTGAGATATCAGCTGATGTAAGAAGGGATTTATAAATACATTTGATTTGAAATTTGATTTGAATTTCAAGCACAGATTTAACCACAAAGACCGGGGGGGGGGGGGGTTCAATGCCTCGCAAAGAAGGGCACCTATTGGTAGATGTGTAAAAATAATAAAAAAACAGATGCCGAATATCCCTTTTAGCACGGTGTAGTTATTAATTACACTTTGGATGGCGTATCAATACACCCAGTCACTGCAAAGATAGAGGCGTCCTTCCTAACTCAGTTTCCGGAGAGGAAGAAAACTACTCAGAGATTTCACCATGAGGCCAATGGTGATTTTTAGACCGTTACAGTTAATGGTTGTGAAATGAGAAAACAGAGGATGGATCAACATTGTTGTAGTTACTCCACAATACTAACCTAAATGACAGAGTGAAAAGAAGGAAGCCTGTACAGAAGAAGAATATTCCAAAACATGCATCCTGTTTGCAACAAGGCGCTTAAGTAATACTGCAAATAATGTGACAAAGTAATGGCATTTTTTGTCCTGAATACAAAGTGTTATGTTTGGGGCAAATCCAACACAACACATCACTGAGTAACACTCTTCATATTTTCAAGCATGGTGGTGGCTGCATCATGTTATGGCTGTACTTGTCATCGGCAAGGACTAGGGAGTTTTTTGGGGATAAAAAGAAACAGAATACAACTAAGCATAGGCAAAATCTTAGAGGAAAACCTGGTTCAGTCTGCTTCCCAACAGACATTGGGAGACAAATTCACCTTTCAGCAGGATGATAACCTAAAACACAAGGCTACATTTACACTGAGTTGCTTACCAAGACAACATTGAATGTTCCCAGTTGTTCTAGCAATGATCAACAACCAACTTGACAGAGCTTGAAGAGACTTACTCAAAAAGACTCACAGCTTTAATCGCTGCCAAAAGTGATTCTAACATGTATTGACTCAGGGGCTTGAATACTTATCTAATCAATATACTTTTGTATATATAGTGTATGTGGACACCCCTTCAAATGAGTGGATTCGGCTATTTCAGCCACACCCGTTGCTGACAGGTGTACAAAATCGAGCACACAGCCATGCAATCTCCATAGACAAACATTGGCAGTAGAATGGCCTTACTGAAGAGCTCAGTGACATTCAACATGGCACCGTCATAAGATGCCACCTTGTTATTGTGAAGTGGAAACGTCTAGGAGCATTAAGTGGTAGGTCACACAAGCTCACAGAATGGGACTGCTGAGTGCTGATGCGCGTAAAAAGTGTCTGACCTTGGTTGCAACACTCACTACCAAGTTCCAAACTACCTCAGGAATCAACTTCAGCACAATAACTGTTCGTCGGGAGCTTCATGACATGGGTTTCCATGGCTGAGCAGCCACACAGAAGCATAAGATCACAATGTGCAATGCCAAGCATCAGCTGCAGTGGTGTAAAGTTTGCCGCCATTGGACTCACCATCTGGCAGTCCGTTGGACGAATCTGGGTTTGGAACCTGGCATCCGATGCATAGTCCGATGCATAGTGCCAATGCATAGTGCCAACTATAAAGTTTGATGGAGGAGGAATAATGGTCTGGGGCTGTTTTTCATGGTTCCGGCTAAGCCCCTTAGTTCCAGTGAAGGGAAATCTTAACATTTGAGACAATTCTGTGCTTTCAACTTTGTTTAGGGAAGGCCCTTTCCTATTTCAGCATTACAATGCCCCCATGCACAAAGTGAGGTCCGTACAAAAATGATTTGTCGATTGGTGTGGAAGAGCTTGACTGGCCTGCACGAGCCCTGACATCAACCCCATCGAACACCTTTGGGGTGAATGCCGACTGGGAGTCAGGCCTAATTGCCCAACATCAGTTCCCAACCTCACTAATTCTCGTGGCTGAATGTAAGCAAGACTCCGCAGTAATATTCCAACATCTAGTGGAAAGCCTTCCCAGAAGAATAGAGGCTGTTATAGCAGCAAAGGGGGGGGGGGGGGGGGGGGTCAGCTGCATGATTTTGGAATGAGATATTTGACAAGCAGGTGTCCACATATATTATATTATATTTTTTTAAATATATTTTTTTTAAACAAATTGTAGAATATTTTCTTCCACTTTGACATTACAGAGTACTTTGTGTAGATCGTTGACAAAAACATGACAACGAAATCTTCAAATAGCATTTTAATGTTTTTTTATTTATTGTAAAGCAGTAAATGAACTTCACCTTTCAATTCCTTTCCTGTGGACCTCACTAAAACTGTTCCTGACATATTGCTTACCCTTTGACTGGGCATGTAGGAGGATAAATACTTGAAAGATCTTCAATATGATTGGTCTTATGGTAACATTGTGTGTGACTTCTGGTAAAGGAGATCCTATCGGGCGATTATCTACACACCATGAAAATACCTTCTGAGATACCTTCCTATGGCTGAATAATTAGGCATATCTTCCCGCCATGCCTTGGCCCTGAAAAAGCATCACATGCAGAACTACCTTTTACAACATGTGCCTGTTAAAATAGAAAATGTATTTGCTATCCAAATACTCACTGAAAAATGGCTGTTCTTTAGAGGACACAAGCAGATGTTGTCTGAATTATTTGAATGTTAATGCAAATAGGAGGTTACTGAAATACAGACACACACACACACACACACACACTCTGTAAATGAATAATGACAGACATAAAAAAGGTACTGTCATGTCACTCAGAGTGAAATGTGTGTGTGCTTGTGTGCACGTACGTGTGTGCACGTACGTATGTGTGTACTGTGCATGTGAGTGCATGTGTGTGTGAGCTAGTAAACTGTGGACAGCTTGGGCTTATTTTGACGTTTGGTTTATTACAATGATGGTGTCAGCGTGTTGCTCTCTACAGAAATGAAGTAAAAGAAGCCACACCTCTGGAACCTTAATGTTCCTCGCTGGCTGCCATTTGGAGAAACTATCCAGGTCAACTACTCTGTGTGAGCTCCTGACAGGTTGTGTTGTAGAACCAGGTGAGAAATGAGCCCTGGCAGAATGTACATAGGATTTGGGGACAAACATTGTCTAAAGGTTTTCGAAACCATTCAGCATGCCAATGTCAATCACTGTGTAAATGTGAGGAAATAGCTTTGCGACAGGTATAGATAGAATGTCAATTTTAGAATCACCTTTTTGATGTATTGCCTATAAATCATTCAAAATAAAAAAGACAAAGACCAAAATAGGATGTTATGAATCATATGATAAACCTAAAATATTTTGTAGACTTTTATCACAGGAATAAGTTGATTAACTTACTTATTTGACATCTGGACAAAATCTACTTTGTCAGTGAAAGGCAAATCATAATGGCCAACTCAGGCCTTTTTATTGGCCACCCACTTCCACAATACTGCCATCATCAGGCCTTTTTATTGGCCATCCACTTCCATAATGCTGCCATTATCAGGCCTTTTATTGGCCATCCACTTCCACAATGCTGCCATCATCAGCTTTTTATTGGCCATCCACTTCCACAATACTGCCATTATCAGGCCTTTTTATTGGCCATCCACTTCCACAATACTGCCATCATCAGGCCTTTTTATTGGCCATCCACTTCCACAATACTGCCATTATCAGGCCTTTTTATTGGCCATCCACTTCCACAATACTGCCATCATCAGGCCTTTTTATTGGCCATCCACTTCCACAACACTGCCATTATCAGGCCTTTTTATTGGCCATCCATTTGAACAATACTGCCATTAGCAGGCCTTTTTATTGGCCATCCACTTCAACAGTCTGCCATTATACAGGGATATTAGTTCAAAGGGAGATTATTAACATCATAATGTGCTCTTCTGTGTCTCTGCATCATAAAATAATAATATTTACAGTCCTGGTATTTTCTTAAATCACCAGAAATGGGCTTCTTGACAGGGCTTTATTTAGTCAAACCAGAAATCTGGTGAAATGGCACTGCAGAAAATGTCCATCAAACACGTGCCCTGAAAATGCATGTTTTTTCAATGTATTTAATCATTGAATGTTTACTAGTTTACCCACAGACCTTTAGGAGTGCCTGTGACGGGTGGCACTAGTGGTACAACATCTGTTTTGTGTGTGTTTGTGACCTACTACCCCTTCTCTTTCCTATGTACTTCTCTAGCAAATAGAGACAGATATTTGTTAAGCTAAACCTTGCCCGAAGCCTGAAAAAGTCAGGTAAAATCACATTAGTGAAAATAACATCTAATCACTGGTCTTTCAGATGGGCTCTTATTATTTTCACACTAACTCCCTTTCAGACAATTTTTGTGAACTCAGTGCGATTCACTTAATTTTTTTGTGCAGTGTGAACTCGCCAAAGGAACTCAGACTCCTCAAACAGTCCCCGAAACGTACCGAACTTACACCTCTTCAGAGGTCGCTTTAGTTCCGTTCGCTTGAATTACCCGATCCGGTTCTATTTTTTAGGGAAATGTGAACACAAAGCTCCCCAGGTTCGCTTGTCATAATTTTTTGTATAGGCCTATTGATTAGCGATTGTCAAGGATGCACCAACATGTAAAAATATGTGTGAAGTTCTTAGTTTCCAGTAACTGGCGCCGGAGAACATGGCTGACGTTTGACATTCTCCCAACCAATTGTGCTATTTTGTTCATTTGTTTTGCGTTTTGTGTAACTTATTTTTAAATGATTGTGTACATAATGTTGCTGCTACCATCTCTTATGAATGAAAATAACTTCTCGACATCAGAACAGCGATTACTCACCATGGACTGGATGAAACATTTATTGTTTTTGTATTTATCGTGTTTATTCGTCTATTAAACATGTATCGAATTAACCACGCTGCATTTTGGTCCGACTCTCTTTCACCCGAAGAAAGCCGTAACAGAATCACCCACCACAGGACCAAGCTGCGTGGTGACAGGCAGCGACAGCAGGAGCAGCGAAAAGAGGAATGGACATGGGAAGATGTTTTGGATGGCAAGGGTTGTTACACTTGGGAGGAGATACTGGCTGGAAGAGATCGCCTCCCATGGGAACAGGTGGAGTCACTTAGGAGAGCAGAGGCAGCCGGAGATAGGAGCCGGCGATACAAGGGAACACGGTTGGCAAGGAAGCCCCGAGAGTCAGCCCCAAAAATGTATTGGAGTTTAGCGCTGCCAGAGCCTTCCTACTCTCCAACGCTGCCGGAGTCTCCTGCCTGTTCAACGCAGCCAGAGCTGCTAATCTGCATGGAGAAGCCAGAGCTGCCAGTCTGCATGGAGAAGCCAGAGCTGCCAGTCTGCATGGAGCTGCCAGTCTGCATGGAGCAGCCAGAGCTGCCAGTCTGCATGGAGCAGCCAGAGCTTCCAGTCTGCATGGAGCAGCCAGAGCTTCCAGTCTGCATGGAGTAGCCAGAGCTGCCAGTCTGCATGGAGCAGCCAGAGCTGCCAGTCTGCATGGAGCAGCCAGAGCTGCCAGTCTGCATGGAGCAGCCAGAGCCGCCAGTCAGCCAGGATCTTCGAGATCCGCCATTCAGCCAGGATCCGCCAGTCAGCCAGGATCCGCCAGTCAGCCATGATCTTCCAGATCCGCCAGTCAGCCAGGATCTTCCAGATCCGCCAGTCAGCCAGCATCCGCCAGTCAGCCATGATCTTCCAGATCCGCCAGTCAGCCAGGATCCGCCAGTCAGCCATGATTTTCCAGATCCGCCAGTCAGCCAGGATCTGCCAGAACCACCAGCTAGCCAGGATCCGCCAGTCAGCCAGGATCTGCCAGAACCACCAGCTATGTCATGTATTGTCATATTATGTCTTGTTCCTGTTCTTTCTCTTCACTCCGTTTCCCTCTGCTGGTCGTATTAGGTTACCTTCTCTTCCTCTCCTTCCCCCAGCTGTTCCTCATCTTCTCTAACTACCTCGTTCACTCTTTTCCGACCTGTTCCCTTTTTCCCTCTGATTAGGTCTCTATTTCTCTCTCTGTTCCTGCTTCTTTCTTTGTCAGATTCTCGTTTGAGTTTCTCATGCCAGAACCAAACTATCGTCTTGTTTGCTTCACCCTTGTCCCATCCTGTCGGAATCTGCCTGTTCTTCTGATGCTACGTGTGATCAGGTACCTCTGTCCGCTACGACCCGCGCCTACCCAGAGAGACCAGCAGTCTGTCGCCGCAACCCAGCTATTCTCCTCTGCTGCTAAGAAGGGGACTCTTTTGTAAATATCAGAAGGACTTTCTGTTTCATTTGTCGCCCTCTCTGAGGGTTGTCTATTTTGCCATTTTCTACATCTGAAGAGGATCTATGTGTTCCCTGTGTTTTTACATTAAAGGACTCTGTTTTTGTTAAACTGCTTTTGGGTCCTCACTCAAGTTCACAACAGAAGAATCTGACCAAGAATGGACCCAGCGATTTCGGATCCTTTCCACTCAGCCGTCGAGATCCAGGGAGCGATGCTAGGCAGACACGAGCAGGAATTGTCTGTTGCTCGACATGCCGTTGAGATCCTGACCGCCCAAGTCTCCGACCTCACAAGACAGGCTCACCATCTCCGCCTCAATCCACCGGCCACTTCCAGGGCTTCCGAATCTCCGGAGCCCAGAATCAATAACCCACGTGTTACTCTGGGGAGGCCACTGAATGCCGCTCTTCCTCACCCAGTGTGATATTGTGTTTTCTCTCCAGCCCAACACTTACTCCAGGAGCACAGCTCGTATCGCCTACGTCATATCTCTCCTTACTGGACGGGCTCGTGAGTGGGGCACGGCTATCTGGGAGGCGAGGGCTGAGTGTACTAACCAGTATCAGGACTTTAAGGAGGAGATGATAAGGGTTTTTGATCGTTCTGTTTTTGGGGAGGAAGCTTCCAGGGTCCTGGCTACCCTATGTCAAGGTAATCGATCCATAACAGATTACTCTATTGAGTTTCGCACTCTTGCTGCCTCCAGTGACTGGAACGAGCCAGCTTTGCTCGCTCGTTTTCTGGAGGGTCTCCGCGCTGAGGTAAAGGATGAGATTCTCTCCCGGGAGGTTCCCTCCAGCGTGGATTCCTTGATTGAACTCGCTATTCGCATAGAGCGACGGGTTGATCTTCGTCACCGAGCTCGGGGAAAGGAGCTCGCGTTCTCCGTTGCCCCCCTCTCCGCATCACTACCATCTTCCTCCGCCGGCTCGGGTGCTGAGCCTATGCAGCTGGGGGGTATCCGCATCTCGACTAAGGAGAGGGAACGGAGAATCACCAACCGCCTCTGTCTCTATTGCGGTTCCGCTGGTCATTTTGTCACTTCATGTCCAGTAAAAGCCAGAGCTCATCAGTAAGAGGAGGGCTACTGGTGAGCGCTACTACTCTGGTCTCTCCTTCAAGATCCTGCACTACCTTGTCGGCCCATCTACGCTGGACCGGTTCGTCAGCTTCCTGCAGCGCCTTGATAGACTCTGGGGCGGAGGGCTGCTTTATGGACGAGACCTGGGCTCGGGAACATGACATTCCTCTCAGACAGTTAAAGGAGCCCACGGCCTTGTTCGCTCTGGATGGGAGTCCTCTCCCCGGGATTCAGCGTGAAACACTACCTTTAACCCTCACTGTCTCTGGTAATCATAGCGAAACCATTTCTTTTTAAATTTTTCGTTCACCTTTTACACCTGTTGTTTTGGGTCATCCCTGGCTAGTTTGTCATAATCCTTCTATTAATTGGTCTAGTAATTCTATCCTCTCCTGGAACGTCTCTTGTCATGTGAAATGTTTAATGTCTGCTATCCCTCCTGTTTCCTCTGTCTCTTCTTCACAGGAGGAGCCTGGTGATTTGACGAGGGTGCCGGAGGAATATCACGATCTGCGCACGGTGTTCAGTCGGTCCAGGGCCACCTCTCTTCCTCCGCACCGGTCGTATGATTGTAGTATTGATCTCCTTCCAGGAACCACCCCCCCCGGGGTAGACGATACTCTCTGTCGGCTCCCGAACGTAAGGCTCTCGAAGATTATTTGTCTGTAGCTCTCGACGCCGGTACCATAGTCCCCTCCTCCTCTCCCGCCGGAGCGGGGGGTTTTTTTGTTAAGAAGAAGGACGGGTCCCTGCGCCCCTGCATAGATTATCGAGGGCTGAATGACATAACAGTTAAGAATCGTTATCCGCTTCCTCTTATGTCTTCAGCCTTCGAGATCCTGCAGGGAGCCAGGTTTTTCACTAAGTTGGACCTTCGTAACGCTTACCATCTCGTGCGCGTCAGGGAGGGGGACGAGTGGAAAACGGCGTTTAACACTCCGTTAGGGCACTTTGAATACCGGGTTCTTCCTTTCGGCCTCGCAAACGCTCCAGCTGTCTTTCAGGCATTAGTAAATGACGTCCTGAGAGACATGCTGAACATCTTTGTTTTCGTCTACCTTGACGATATCCTGATTTTTTTCACCGTCACTCCAGATTCATGTTCAGCACGTTCGACGTGTCCTCCAGCGCCTTTTAGAGAATTGTCTTTATGTGAACGCTGAGAAGTGCACTTTTCATGCCTCCTCCGTCACATTTCTTGGTTCTGTTATTTCCGCTGAAGGCATTAAGATGGATCCCGCTAAGGTCCAAGCTGTCATTGATTGGCCCGTTCCTAAGTCACGCGTCGAGCTGCAGCGCTTTCTCGGCTTCGCGAATTTCTATCGTCGTTTCATCCGTAATTTCGGTCAGGTGGCAGCTCCCCTCACAGCCCTTACTTCTGTCAAGACGTGCTTTAAGTGGTCCGATTCCGCCCAGGGAGCTTTTGATCTTCTCAAGAATCGCTTTACATCCGCACCTATCCTTGTTACACCTGACGTCTCTAGACAGTTCGTTGTCGAGGTTGACGCGTCAGAGGTGGGCGTGGGAGCCATTCTTTCTCAGCGCTCCCTCTCTGACGACAAGGTCCACCCTTGCGCGTATTTTTCTCATCGCCTGTTGCCGTCGGAACGTAACTATGATGTGGGAAACCGCGAACTGCTCGCCATCCGCTTAGCCCTAGGCGAATGGCGACAGTGGTTGGAGGGGGCGACCGTTCCTTTTGTCGTTTGGACTGACCATAGGAACCTTGAGTACATCCGTTCTGCCAAACGACTTAATGCGCGTCAGGCTCGTTGGGCGCTGTTTTTCGCTCGTTTCGAGTTCGTAATTTCTTATCGTCCGGGCTCTAAGAACACCAAGCCTGATGCTTTATCTTGTCTCTTCAGTAGTCTCCACCGACCCCGAGGGGATTCTCCCTGAGGGGCGTGTTGTCGGGTTGACTGTCTGGGGAATTGAGAGGCAGGTAAAGCAAGCACTCACTCACACTCCGTCGCCGCGCGCTTGTCCTAGGAACCTTCTTTTTGTTCCCGTTCCTACTCGTCTGGCCGTTCTTCAGTGGGCTCACTCTGCCAAGTTAGCCGGCCACCCCGGCGTTCGGGGTACGCTTGCTTCCATTCGCCAGCGTTTTTGGTGGCCCACTCGGGAGCGTGACACGCGTCGTTTCGTGGCTGCTTGTTCGGTCTGCGCGCAGACTAAGTCCGGTAACTCCCCTCCTGCCGGCCGTCTCAGACCGCTTCCCATTCCCTCTCGACCGTGGTCTCACATCGCCTTAGATTTTATCACCGGACTGCCTTCGTCAGCGGGGAAGACTGTTATTCTTACGGTTGTCGATAGGTTCTCTAAGGCGGCTCATTTTATTCCCCTCGCTAAGCTCCCTTCTGCTAAAGAAACGGCACAAATCATCATCGAGAATGTTTTCAGAATTCATGGCCTTCCGTCAGACGTCGTTTCGGACAGGGGTCCGCAATTCATGTCTCAATTTTGGAGGGAGTTTTGCCGTTTGATTGGAGCTTCCGTCAGTCTCTCTTCCGGCTTTCACCCTCAGTCTAACGGTCAAGCAGAACGGGCCAATCAGACTATTGGTCGCATCTTACGCAGTCTTTCTTTTCGTAACCCTGCGTCTTGGTCAGAACAGCTCCCCTGGGCAGAATACGCCCACAACTCGCTTCCTTCGTCTGCGACCGGTCTATCTCCTTTTCAGAGTAGCCTCGGGTACCAGCCTCCGCTGTTCTCGTCTCAGCTCGCCGAGTCCTGCGTCCCCTCCGCTCAGGCTTTTGTCCAACGTTGTGAGCGCACCTGGAAGAGGGTCAGGTCTGCACTTTGCCGTTATAGGGCGCAGACTGTGAGAGCCGCTAATAAGCGTAGAACTAAGAGTCCTAGATATTGTTGCGGTCAGAGAGTATGGCTCTCCACTCAAAACCTTCCCCTTAAGACAGCTTCTCGCAAGTTGACCCCGCGGTTCATTGGTCCGTTCCGTATTTCTCAGATCATTAATCCTGTCGCAGTGCGACTTCTTCTCCCGCGATATCTTCGTCGCGTCCACCCGGTCTTCCATGTCTCCTGTGTTAAACCCGTTCTTCGCGCCCCCGCTCGTCTTCCCCCCCCCCCCCATCCTTGTCGAGGGCGCACCTATCTACAGGGTCCGTAAGATTTTGGACATGCGTCCTCGGGGCCGTGGTCATCAGTACCTAGTAGATTGGGAGGGGTACGGTCCTGAGGAAAGGAGTTGGGTTCCCTCTCGGGACGTGCTGGACCGTTCGCTGATCGATGATTTCCTCCGTTGCCGCCAGGTTTCCTCCTCGAGTGTGCCAGGAGGCGCTCGGTGAGTGGGGGGGTACTGTCATGTATTGTCATATTATGTCTTGTTCCTGTTCTTTCTCTTCACTCTGTTTCCCTCTGCTGGTCATATTAGGTTACCTTCTCTTCCTCTCCTTCCCCCAGCTGTTCCTCATCTTCTCTAACTACCTCGTTCACTCTTTTCCCACCTGTTCCCTTTTTCCCTCTGATTAGGTCTCTATTTCTCTCTCTGTTCCTGCTTCTTTCTTTGTCAGATTCTCGTTTGAGTTTCTCATGCCAGAACCAAACTATCGTCTTGTTTGCTTCACCCTTGTCCCATCCTGTCGGAATCTGCCTGTTCTTCTGATGCTACGTGTGATCAGGTACCTCTGTCCGCTACGACCCGCGCCTATCCAGAGAGACCAGCAGTCTGTCGCCGCAATCCAGCTATTCTCCTCTGCTGCTAAGAAGGGGACTCTTTTGTAAATATCAGAAGGACTTTCTGTTTCATTTGTCGCCCTCTCTGAGGGTTGTCTATTTTGCCATTTTCTACATCTGAAGAGGATCTATGTCTTCCCTGTGTTTTTACATTAAAGGACTCTGTTTTTGTTAAACCGCTTTTGGGTCCTCACTCAAGTTCACAACAAGCTAGCCAGGATCTGCCAGAGCCTACTACCTGCCTGAGTTTCCTCTCAGTACTGGGCTTCCTCTCGGTACTAGGCATCCCCTCAGTGCCGAGCTTCCCCTCAGTGCCGAGCTTCCCCTCAGTCCCGAGCTTCTACCTCAGTCCCGAGCTGCCCCTCAGTCCAGTGGGGTCCTTGGTGAGGGTTATTAGGCCAAGGTCGGCCGCGAGGGTCGCCAATCAAAGGACGCGTTATAGGGGGACTAAGACTTGGTTGGAGTGGGGTCCACGTCCCGAGCCGGAGCCGCCACCATGGACAGACGCCCACCCGGACCCTCCCCTATGGTGTTTATGTATGTTTTTTTTTCGTAGGTTTTGGGATTGTGGCTTAGTGGGGTGTTCTAGCAAAGTCTATGGTTGCCGGAGGTGGTTCTCAATCAGAGGCAGGTGATTCTCATTGTCTCTGATTGGGAACCATATTTAGGCAGCCATATTCTTTGAGTGTTTCGTGGGTGATTGTTCCTGTCTCTGTGTTATTGCACCAGTTTAGGCTGTTTCGGTTTTCACGTACGTTTATTGTTTTTATATTTATCGTGTTTATTCGTCTATTAAACATGTATCGAATTAACCACGCTGCATTTTGGTCCGACTCTCTTTCACCCGAAGAAAGCCATAACAGATATCCTGCTTTCACTGGAACCGGCCCAGGCAAGCGAGTAAACTCCCACTGACATCTGTTCTTCTTGCTAACGTGCAATCATTGGAAAATAAAATTGATGACCTACGATTAAGATTATCCTACCACGGGACATTAAAAACTGGAACATCTTATGTTTCACCGAGACGTGGCTGAAGGACGAGACGGACAATATAGAGCTAGCGGGATTTTCCATGCACTGGCAGAACAGAGAGGGGTGGGGATGTGTGTCTATTTGTCAATAACAGCGGGTGCGCGATATCTAATATTAAAGAGGTCTCGAGGTATTTCTCACCTGAGGTAGAGTACCTTATGATAAACTGTAGACCACACTATCTACCAATATAGTTCTCATCTATATTATTTGCAGGCATCTATTTATCACCACAGAACGAAGCTGGCACTAAGACCATTCTCAACCAACTCTATAGGATCATAAGCAAAGAAGAAACTGCTCACCCAGAAGCTATGCTCCTAGTGGCTGGGGACTTTAATGCAGGCAAACTTAAATCAGTTTTACCAATTTTTTACCAGCATGTGCAACCAGAGAAAAATAAATCCTAGACCACCTTTACTCAACACACAAAGTGTAAGGAAGTCTGTGTGTAGCTGGTGTATAGGGGTCAGGCGCAGGACAGCAGATATGAGTAAATAAACATATTTTACTCAACATGTAATAAATGCAATACAAAAACAGAGCCCACAATAACAGACCTTCCTACATGGAAATAAACACTCACAAACAAACATGGGAGAACAGAGGGTTAAATAATGAACAGGTAATTGGGGGATTGAAACCAGGTGTGTAAGACAAAGACAAAACAAATGGAAAATGAAAAGTGGATAAGCGATGGCTAGAAGGCCGGTGACGTCGACCACCGAATGCCGCCTGAACAAGGAGAGGGACCGACTTCGGAGGAAGTTGTGACATAGAGATGCATACAAAGCTCTCCCCCACACTGCATGTGGCAAATCTGAGCATAATTCTATCCTCCTGATTCCTGCTTACAAGCAAAAACTAAAACAGGAAGTACCAGTGCCTCACTCAATACGGAAGTGGTCAGATGACGCGGATGCTACGCTACAGGACTGTTTTGATAGCACAGACTGGAATATGTTCCGGGATTCATCCAATGGCATTGAGGAGAACACCATTATTGGTTTCATCAATAATTGCATCGACGACGTCGTCCCCACAGTGACTGTACGTACATATCCCAACCAGAAGCCATGGATTACAGGCAAGATCCGCATTGAGCTAAAAGGCTAGAGCTGTTCAAGGAGCGGGAGACTAATCCGGACGCTTATAAGAAATCCCGCTATGTCCTCAGACAAACCATCAAACAAGCAAAGCGTCAATACAGGATTAGCGTCCGGCTCTGACACTCATCAGATGTGGCAGGGCTTGAAAATTATTACTGACTACAAAGGGAAACCCAGACGCGAGCTGTCCAGTGACGCAAACCTATCAGACGAGCTAAATGCCTTTTATGCTCGCTTCAAGGCAAGCAACACTGAAGCATGCACGAGAGCACCAGCTGTTCTGGATGACTGTGTGATAACGCTCTCGGTAGCCGATGTGAACAAAACCTTTAAACATGTCAACATTCACAAAGCTGCTGGGCCAGATGGATTACAAGGAGGTGTACTCAAGGCATGCACGGTCCAACTGTCAAGTGTCTTCACTGACATTTTCAACCTCTCCCTGACCGAGTCTGTTATACCTACATATTTCAAGCAGAAGACCATAGTCCCTGTGCCCATGGAAGCAAAGGTAACCTGCCTAAATGATTTCCACCCCGTGGCACTCACATCGGTAGCCGTGAAGTGCTTTGAAAGGCTGGTCATGGCTCACATCAACAGCATCCTCCCGGACACCCTAGACCCACTCCAATTTGCATACTGCCCCAACAGATCCACAGATGACACAGTCTCAATCGCACTCCACACTGCCCTTTCTCACCTGGACAAAAACACCTATGTGAGAATGCTGTTCATTGACTACAGCTCAGCGTTCAACACCATAGTGCCCACGAAGCTCATCGCTAAGCTAAGGACTCTGGGACTCAACACCTCCCTCTGCAACTGGATCCTGGACTTCCTGACAGGCCACCCCCTCCTCCTCAAAAGGTTCTACAGCTGCACCATTGAGAGCATCTTGACCGGTTGCATCACCGCCTGGTATGGCAACTGCTCGGCATCTGACCGTAAGGCACTACAAAGGGTAATGTGATCGGCCCAGTACATCACTGGGGCCAAGCTTCCTGCCATCCAGGACCTATATAATAGCCGGTGTCAGAGGAAAGCCCATAAAATTGTCAGAGACTCCAGTCACCCAAGTTATAGACTGTTTTCTCTGCTACCGCACGGCAACCAGTTCTGGAGCGCCATGTCTAGGACCAAAACAGGCTCCTTAACAACTTCTACCCCCAAGCCATAAGACTGCTGAACAATTTATATAATCGCCACCGGACAATTTATATTTCACGGTAAAGTCTACACTGTTCTATTTGGTGCATGTGACAGATAAAGTTTGATTTGATTTTGATCTATAGGCTAAGAGAGCTTCACAACACAGGACACAAAGTCAATTCTCGCTCTTAAAGGGGCAGTAGCCTACATTGGGTTTACAATTTTCAATTGCAGCACTATTTAATCTGCAGTTATTCTTCTGCTATTTATTCTGTTACCAATAATATTTACATGTTAATAGTATTTTCTGATTACAATTATTATGTTTAATCTTTTAACTGAATGCAATCTATTAGTTTCCAAAATGTAAGTAGGCATACAGTATCTAGCTGTCCGATAACACATTCTGATGTAGTTGCTTGTCGTGCACTTTGTAAAAACTCAGAGTGCATTGACTCAATGTTGGAAAAAGATCTTGGTTTCTTTCTGTACATAGCAATATGAATGTAAAGAGTACTCAGACAACAAAATAGGTCAAGTGAACTGTTCAATTGAACTGAGCCCTGATCCAAAGGCAAGGGCAGTGTGAATACAAAGAGAACGGACTATTTTAAAGACGACTATATGAAAACACCCTTTTATAATGCTTCTGTTGAACTTAAACTGTTATCCAACATCCTCCCCCTCTTCCAGTCAACTCTTATCTCACCATGGAGTCTAGATTATTATGCATTTACAATCTTGTTTGTTCATACCTGAGAGGTGTGGGTTGTGAGTTATGACATGTACTGCCTGTAACACTTTATTTTGTTTGCTGTTGTACCACGGGGTCAGTCACAAGTCTACAATGTACAGGAAGTACACATTCTCACCATGAAACACTACAGTGAAGTGTTTCAGTAAGAAATGATCTAACTTACCAAAAAATAGCTCTTATATTTGATGGTTAGTGATCAATATTGTTATGTTTCTTGTCATTAGTTTATATTTCTAAGGAATGTTTCTTGTCAGCTAGTCGATCTTGAATTTAGTTAAACAAACAAAAAGGTTTCGAAACGTACACCCACGTTAGAATTGAGCAACTGGGGGGGGGGGGGGGGGGGGAGCATTGTACAGAGTCACTCAAGCCACTCGATTCTAAAAGTGACTGAATTATTGTTGAGTTTGTGGACAAGTCAACATAAGTGTCTAATCGTGAGGTCATTCGCTGTTACACTGTAGGTTTGATAAAGGGTCAAAGTAAAGTTAATGTTCATCCCAGGCAAAGTACTGATTCACAATGCTGGGTCTGATTTTGCATACCCACAAGGGAAGGGATTTCCCCTGACCTACCCCTTATTCCCAGGAAACTCCGAAACAAACAGAGGCCGTGTTTTCACCACACAAAAATGTCTATTGATCTGCCTGTTCTGGTTAAACTTGGCTAAAGTACATATAACACACACGTACGCCACTAACACTTTTACCCACCGGTCCAAACAACAATGGATTTGTACATGGAAAAACAATGTGACTATGTTGTCACCAGCGTTTCTAAACACCCCTCGTAAAATTAGATACGATTCATCAACGCCTCGTGTTAGAGACCCATTCGCCCATGTCATGTATTCAGACAGTCATGTATTCTCCTTTCAGAATACAGGTTCGGACAATGAGAGGCTCCATGTCTATTTCAAACCATCTCCCCGAAAACGGTTTCAACTCTAGTTTCAATACAGACCCCAACATTTCGTCATGACACCTGGTGCCATACAGTCGAGGCATCCATCAGTGACGTTCAAAAACGCATCCTCTGTTGTGATGACAACCCAATGTTTTCTGGAGGAAATGGTACGTGTGGTGACTTTGTTGCTCTGTATCGTTGTTGCCAAACAGTCAATGGATAGATTACGTAAGACACAGATGTTCATAGTGGATGACATTCAGAATTACTGTCATGATTACTTACTGTGTTTCAATACAGGCTTCTCCTTTTGTCCGAAATGTTAAGTGTTGAAAGTATTACCGTGGGCACCCCGATTAGTGGTAATGTTGGTCCAGATCACTTTTTTTTTTTGGGGAACTAAATTGAAGTTATTGGAATCAGTAAGTCCCATTCTGTAAATTGTTAAGTTTGACTATTGTCCTATTTTGTTGGTCATTTTAGTGTAATGCCCCAAATAGGTTTTGGCCTGCCTGTCAAATGACGGGAGTCAGATCTACAGTGTTCCCACTGGGCAAAAAAAACTGTGTTGAATCAACATTGTTTCACTGTCATTTTTTACAACAAAAATAATTCAACGTGATGACGATAGTAGTGGAAGTGGAAAATCTGATGGATTTGCGAACAGTAATCAACGTAAGGGAATTTCGTATTTTTTTTCAACCCAACAGTGAACCTAAATCCAATGGCATGGTAGTTTTTTGGGGATTCACTTTGAATTCACTTTAGTTGACAACTCAACCAAATGTAAATCAAAACTAGACATTAAAATGATATCTGTGCCCAGTTCGTTGTGTGTTACTGTAAATGCTAATCTAACACCCCATTACTCACTACACTACGGTGTACCGATGCCCTATCAACTTAACTATAAAAAGAAACACCCTGTCATATAATAACAAAGACAAACATATCAAATCATGGAATAATATATTGTTCGTCTCTGTTTTCTCTTTCTCAGGTCTCTCTCACTGTTGCCAGAGTTCACCACCCAGGCCTCTAGAGTAACACATTCCTTCCACACCTCGCAGGGTTTCACAGAAATATTCCAATCTCAAAATTCTGTCACTTTTGTAATCTCACCCAATTCTGAGGCCGGTGGGAACTGAGGGATGAATTAAAATTTTATTTAACCTTTATTTACCTAGGCAAGCCAGTTAAGAACAAATTCTTATTTACAATGACGGCCTACCAAAAGGCAAAAGGCCTCCTGCGGGGACAGGGGCCTGGGTGTCACGTCCTGACCTTAGTTCCGTCTCTATTTTAGTTTGGTCAGGGCGTGAGTTGGGGTGGGTAGGTGGGTATTCTATGTTTGTTCTGTGTGTTATAGTTCTATGTGTTTGGCCTGGTATGGTTCCCAATCAGAGGCAGCTGGCAATCGTTGTCTCTGATTGAGAACCATACTTAGGCAGCCTGTTTTCCCACTATGGGTTGTGGGCAGTGGTTTTCTGTCTCTGTGTCTGCACCAGACAGAACTGTTTCATGTTGGTCTATTTTTGTTATTTTGTCTTAGTGGTCTTAGTGGTCTGAGTTAGAATAAATATTAACATGGACAGTTACCACGCTGCGTTTTGGTCCGATCTTGACTACTCTTCATCAGACGAAGAGGAGAACCATTACACTGGGATTAAAAATAAAATATAAATATAGGACAAAACACACATCACGACAAGAGAGACAACACAACACTACATAAAGACAACAACATAGCAAGGCAGCAACACGACAACACAGCATGGTAGCAACACAACATGACAACAACATGGTAGCAACACAACATGGTAGCAGCACAAAACATGGTACAAACATGAAAGCGGTACCCTTTTTCTAAAACTCTGCTCTAATCCTGACAGACGGGTAGCATAGGCTGACAACAATAAGGGGGACAACAATAGCGTTACGACAGCGATTGTTGTGGCTGTTTCTACAGAAGAAGAGGGGTGGTCTTAGTTTACAGTGTCGGGATTCTGTTACGCAAAACCAGACAGAGGGAAAACAAAGGGTAATTGAGGTAGTGTGTTTGTTTTTGTGGGTGTGGAGTGCATGTGGGTCTGAGCATCCGTGTGTGAGCATCCTGGAGGCTGGGTTCAGAGTTTAGGGTTGTTTCTGTATCTGGAGTGCCATTTCAAATCCCTTTATGCACTGTGGTATAGAAGTTAGAGTTGGAGGACGGTCTTACTCACATCCGTAGCCAATGTGAGTAAGACCTTTAAACAGGTTAAAACGGGTTAAAACGGATTACCAGGACGCGTACTCAGAGCATGCGCAGACTAGCTGGCAAGTGTATTCACGTACATTTTCAACCTCTCCCTGACCGAGGCTGTAATACCTACATGCTTCAAGCAGCCCACCTTAGTCCATGTGCCCAAGACCGCGAAGGTAACCTGCCTAAATGGCTACCGCCCTGTAGCACTCACATCTGTAGCTATGAAATGCTTTGAAAGGCTGATCTTGGCTCACATCAACACCATTATCCCAGAAACTCTGGCCTTTCTAAGAAGCTATTTTATCACAGTAAAGGCATCCGTATGCTCCCCATCCGAAACAGTTCAAAACAGTTTGTGTATATATTATGACATTTAGTTAATGTTTTTGTTCGTTTTGGTCTTTGGTATTTTTTCCCCCAGCTGTGTGTTTACACATTTTTTTCTTGAGGCAAGCCGAAGTTCGGCATCCGAACTCTACGCCCCTTCCTCGGTGATTGGTCAACAGTACGGATTCTTCAATTAAGTGTTTGTTGTCATTCAATGACAGATGAGTAGTTTTCATGCACAGTTTTCCACTTGAGAAATACTCCATCAAACGTACTTAATTCTGACTATTTTGAGGAAGTGTACTGGCTACAGCTTTCCAAGAGGGACAAACAGTAATATTGCACATTTTTCTCGTTTTTCAAGTGAAGATATTTTAAAGGAATATGCTAGCACACTCGTTCGGTTCACCTAGCCGAGTTCAGCTAGGTGCCAGCCGAACCAATGTATGAGGACGGCTTTTGCTACTTAACTGTTACCCAGAAATGATTTGATATTGAGATAAAAACAGCTGCCTTGGACCTTTAATGCTGACTCAATCATGATTTTTTTTGTGGGTTAGGACAGCAATTAACAACACAAAGAGAAGAGGTGGAAGGAAATTCAGTGCTCCATATCATCAATGTGTGGAACACATTCAAGTGAACACCACTCATGATTGTCATAAAACAACAACAACAACCATGATCGGTCCTGGACGTTCTGCCACTCTGGGCAAGACAAAAATCTGCCGCCCCCACAGTAGGTTTGGCCTCGGGCCAATTTTTTTCTCAGCTAAAAGTCGGAGGAACAGAACATAATAACAGCCCAGTTAATAGGCTTCTGCTGCAAATTAAGCACAATTTTTAAGACATCAGGTTAGTAGGCTATATAATCAGTTCAATGTCAATTACACAGCCTAATATTTTCAATCTTTTACATTGATAAAATCACCAGTGCCCTGGACGTTCTACCACCCTAGGCGAGACAAAAATAATGACATCTTAGACGTCCTCATGAATATAAGCATGGCCCTTTCAAAAGTTACCTTTCCAATCAGACAGAGGCTTTACTGACATAGAAAACTGTAAGCTTCAACTGCTGGCTACTTGTCCGTTGTATAACCCAACAACAGAAGTGCTTCCCTAAAAGCTGCCTGGGTTGAAACAAACATCTCTCTTCAGAAAGAAGAGTATTTATTAAGAAGTATGTATTTATTTCAAAATATAAAGCAAACAATAGATATCCTTTTTGCCCTTTTCTTCAACAAAGGGTATTATCACATTTCAGGTAAGACCCAAATGCAGACTGTGTTGAAGTAACAATGTTTATTAAAGCAACAGGGGCAGGCAAATGAACAGGTCAAGGCAGGCAGGGGTCGAATAATCCAGAGTAGTGACAAAGGCACAGGACGGCAGACAGGGGCAGGGGCAGGCAGAGATCAAAACCAGAACAGAGAGAAAAAGAGAGACTGGGGAAAAGCAGGAGCTGAGACAAAATGCTGGTTGACTTGACAAACAAGACAAACTGGCAAACAGACAAACAGAGAACACAGGTATAAGTACCCAGGGGATAATGGGGAAGATGGGCGACACCTGGAGGGGGTGGAGACAAGCATAAGGACAGGTGAAACAGATCAGGGCGTGACAGGTATGTGATTCCCTCACTCAATTCGAGCCCTGGTTTTTGTCAAACACACCAAGCCCTTCCCAGACACGGAGGTATTTCATCAGTGCATGCGACAGTACTGGAGCGTTTGGCTATACCAACATCTATGGATAGGATAATTGTGTCTGTCACTTATTTTTTGGAAGATGAGGAAATAGCTCCAATTATATATGTAATTCTATGATTATGCCCATAAAATATTTGGGTGCACACGGTCCCTTACCTTGTCCACAAACTCAACAATAGTAGGTGGTCTACTAGTTGCGCTTGTGTAGGGTGCCATCTTTCGGATGGGACGTTAAACGGGTGTCCTGACTCTCTGTGGTCACTAAAGATGGAACTTCATATGAGTAGATTAGAGCAGAAGGGAATTTTACTGTAACCCCTGCATTAGATAGTTACAATGTTGCTATCACTATGAAACATGCTACCTATAGTAGGAAAACAAGTTTCTTATTAATAATATCCCACCTGTTATCACAATGGCACGACCCCATAATTGTTACAATTACAATAAAAATAACACTTTTATATAACATATTTAAGATATATATTAATATTCTTGTAGAACTGTATTTGAACTTTGGAAACAAGTGCTTTCATAAATGCATGGCGGGCATCGTTTCGCTGGTGCAGTGTAAAATAAGCTTAAAGTCAATGACCCAGCCGTAACAAATTTTGTTTATTTACATATCGAATTTGATTTTCCAACATCAGTTCCAGCATTTATTATATTTATTTAGTCTCCACCTAGAGTGGTCTCTTTCCTTTGCTGGGGTCCTGCATTGCAGACACCGATTTTTTCTCTCGGTAGCTGTCCATGGACCTGAAATCAAATCATCTGCGTTTGCTTGGACACCAGCCTGATCTCCAGCTCATTCCACCTCTGTAAACTATCTAGATAGTCATGCGACTTCTCATGTGAGCTGAGGAGGTGGCACAGATTCTTCCAGTCCCTGGTTCCATCCCTGAACAGCGCAGATTTGCACTCGTGTGAAAATTGTTTGCAGCAAAAACAGAAGGTTGCATGGTTTTGCTTGGAATAGACAAGCCTTGGTCTCTCCACTCTCTCCCTGTTCACCATCCTCCTATTGTAGTGGGCCACCGAACACTTTCGTTGCCCCTCATCTCTTGGGAGATTTCCCTCTTTATCCTGATGTGGCCCAGCCTGCACTAACATATCCCGTAAAGATCCATTCATATATTTTGGCCACTCACCAGGATCTTATGTTTTTTTGTCTGGGAGTTGGATTTAGCAGCAGCACCACCACAGTCATCGGGGACAGAGAGCGACGAATCTGAGCCTGGGTCCAAGATAGTAGGGTCTTTTCTGGCATTGTTTGGACGTGTGGCTAGGCCTGGTGCGACCACATGTTCTTGCCCAGCCAGAGAGCTGTCATCATCGGTGGAAGTGCATGGCACGGATTCCTCCGGTTTGTCTTCCTCGCTGCTAGAATCAGCGAACGGGGGCTCGTCATTCTCGGCGAAGGAATGACCTTTCCTTGTAGGCTTGTCATTCTCCACACTGGTTGATGGACATTGCTGCACGCGGATTCATTTCACCAGTGAATTTATTTGGTTTAGAGATTGTGCCTCTTTTCTCATTGTTCCCCCAAAAATATTTGCTTCCTGATAGTTTTTGTCTCTTACATATGGTAGTAAATTGTTTCAAATCTCTATAGATTACTTTTAGCTAAAATTATATCCACTAATAGTAGTTAGCTAACATTAAAAGGCTAGGTTAGGCTACTGACTTAATCACAAATTTTCTTCGTCACACACAAACATAAAAAAATACAATAATTGAATTGGCAGATTCATTCATTAATGTTTCACAATTGGATAATCCCATATTTTCACGCCCTGGCCATAGAGAGGCTTTTATTCTCTATTTTGGTTAGGCCAGCCTACCACGCTGCACCTTGGTCTCCTTCTTCAACCCACGAGAGTCGTGACAGAACTACCCACCACCAAAGGACCAAGCAGCATGGCCAGGAGGAGCAGGGATCCTGGGCCCGGGAGAAGAGGGAGTGGAGGACCTCATGAACATGGGAGGAGGTTATTGCAGGGGACAAGACCCTGCCATGGAAACAGGCGGAAACAGCAAGGGAGGATCGGCGGCGATACCAGGAGTCATGGCAATGAGGCAAGCACGAGAGGCAGATCCAAAACATTTGGGGGGGGGAGCACACGGGGAGTGTGACAGAGTCAGGGTTCAGACCTGAGCCAACTCCTCGTGCTTACCGTAGGGAGCGTGGTACTGGTCAGGCACCGTGTTATGCAGTGGAGCGCACGGTGTCTCCAGTGCACTTTCACAGCCCGGTGCGCTACATTCCAGCTCCCCGCATTGGATGGGCTAGAGTGGGCATCCAGCCAGGACAGATGGTGCCGGCTCAGCGCACCTGGCCTCCAGTGCATCTCTTCGGCCCAGGATATCCTGCGCCGGCTCTGCACACTGTATCTCCGGTGCGTCTGCACAGCTCAGTGCGTCCTGTGCTAACGCCCCGCATTTGCCGGGTGAAAGTAACCATCCAGCCAGGACGGGTTATGCCGGCTCTACGCTCGAGACCTCCACGGCCCAGTGTATCTGGTGCCTGCTCCAAGAACCAAGCCTCCAGTATGTCTCCCCAGCCTGGTGAGTCCTGTGCCTGCTCCCAGAACCAGGCCTCCCGTATGTCTCCCCAGCCTGGTGAGTCCCCGGTCCGGGGCCTGCAGCGACGGTCCCCAGTCCGGGGCCTGCAACGAGGGTCCCCAGTCCGGGGCCTGCAGCGAGTGTCCCCAGTCCAGAGGCGCCACCAAAGTGGGGGGAGACAGAGGTGGAGAGGGGTCTGCGTCCCGCACTGGAGCCGCCACCGAAGTAGATGCCCACCCGGACCCTCCCCTATAGAGTCAGGTTTTGCGGCCAGAGTCCGCACCGTTGGGGGTGGGGTACTGTCACGCCCTGGCCATAGAGAGGCTTTTATTCTCTATTTTGGTTAGTCCAGGGTGTGACTAGGGTGGGCATTCTATTTTCTTTATTTCTATGTTTCGGCCGCGTATGCTTCTCAATCAGGGACAGCTGTCTATCGTTGTCTCTGATTGGGAATCATACTTAGGCAGCCTTTTTCACACCTGTGTTTTGTGGGTAGTTCTTTTCTGTTTAGCTGTTTAGTTGCCTGACAGAACTGTGCGCTTTGATTTTCTACTTTGTTATTTTGTTGCGGTGTTCAGTTTAATAAATATTATGAACGCTTACCACGCTGCATCTTGGTCTCCTTCTTCAACCCATGAGAGTCGTGACACATATAAACACACACGTCACCATAGCTACCAAGGATAGTGGGACTGAACTTCGGGAGAAGCGAGAATGGGTTGGGGGTGGGAACTGCAGCATCACTATAAGCTGGTGGCTGGGGTGCCGCGGGCGGTGTAGTAGCCGATCAGGGGCGCCCGGAGGGAGGCAGCCAATTGTGAAAATGCCACCCCGAATTCAAGTGCCGCCACAGGCGGCGGCTGAATCTTGCCTAATGGGAGGGCCGGCCCTGACAACAACAAAACAAAACAGAAATGCTGTGTCATGTCATGCTGTCTCATCCACTCATTGTCTTAAAGCTCCAACGGCTGTTAGCATGTCACTCACAGAACCTTTTTAAAACATCTATTATGCTCTGTGTTGCCTAATGGTGGTATCTTGTTTGCCTTTGTAGTCTATCTATAATGCCATTGATTGTCTCATGACAACTTTTTAGCCTTTGGGCTCACCGGTCGCATGGTGCATTAACTGCATGCCAAGCAGGGCAGTATAAGGATTAAATTACACAGTCAAACATAATCCCACATTCACTGTGTAGAGATAAGAATCTGTTGCTTTCGTTAGAGACCAAGGGTATATTCATAAGAGCAGTGTTGGTTTTGGACACCTAATACCCAATACTAACAAACCTGATTCAACTAATCAAGGGCTTGATCAATAGTTAATTAGTTGAACCAGGTGAGTTAGTACTGGGCTGGAACAAAAGCCTGCAAACCATGTGAGTTCCCAGCACCAGGACTGAGGAACAATGTGTTAAAGTCAACCTCTCAGAGAGTTAAATGTAGAAATGTGATAGACGGAAAATAATGGGGAATGGTTGAAACGCTCAGTCGGCTAAAGTTCATTTGGCATGCTGAATGAAAAGTAGAGAAACATATCTATTCCATGCATCATATCTCTTTCTGACTTCCTCGTAATGCTACATTAGTCATGAATAGCCGTCTGTGCATTACAACAAATATCAACACAAAGAGCAGAGTTGGATGGATATCCAGTGTACCATATCATCAGTGTGCGTAACATTCCACTAAGCATTTCCCGACGGTGAAGTCTTTTGGACGTCTTCTTTTGGCCCTGTCATGACCTGAAATCTTTTTTTAGTCTTTTTTTGGTGCAGTTCGGACCAGCCTTGATTTCAACATCCAAGGATATCTATTTTTTAAAATCTGAACTAATCATTGATTGCCTATATTTGGCCCAAACATAGACATCTATAATTTATAAAAATTTGGTCCAGTCCAGACTGGCCTTGATTTGGCCCAAACATGTAAACCCGAGATGCTGCATTTCTATGACATGAATTATGAATGAATTACAATTCATATTATATATTACAATTTGCAAAACCTACAATATGTTAAAACTTGCAATAGCTTATGAATTTGTAGCCTAGCTCGCTAACGTTATCCAGGATAGGGTTTAGGAGTTAGTAAGGTTAGGATTAAGCTTAAGGGAAGGGTTAGCTAAAAGGTGAGCCAGTTTAAAGGGTTAAGGGAAGGGTTAGTTAAAAGGGTTAAGGTTAGGGTTAGGTGAAAGGTTAGCTAAAATGGTTAAGGTTATGGTTAGTGGACGGTTTAGCTAACATGCTAAGTAGCTGCAAGTAGCTAAAAAGTAAAAAAGTAAAGTAGTTCAAAATCTGGAAGTCAAAGAAATGCACACCTGGTGAGGTGAGGTGTTGGCTATTGGAGTTGAACACTTGAAAAAGAAAAGGAACTCCGCACACTCTAGGAGCTCAGATGCAATAATCTAATACCAAAGTTTTGACAGCCATGCTGGCTTCATCAGTGTATAATGGACTACTTTGAACATCATTGCTGCTAGTTTTAAAGCTTTTGAAAGCTTAATGGGTGCAATAATAAATATTCTCTTGCAGTCTTAGCTCCTCTTTACTATACTAAGGATGGATATAGAATCAATGACCGAAAAATGCATCTATTCAACTTACATTCACCTTTCATTTAGCACCTAAAATGCACCTAATGTCAACGTCTGGAATAGACGTCTAAAAAACATATTTTCAACGTCATTATGCTTACTGGGATTGTTAATCTAAATGCAACTCCTAATTAGTGTGTCTATGTGTAACTAAAGATGGTGGAAAAAGGAAGATCATTCACTCAGGCCATTTACCATTGAAAAATAATTGTCGGCCTCCCGAGTGGCACGGTGGTCTAAGGCACTGCATCGAGGTGCTAGAGGCTTCAGTACAGACCTGGTTTCGACTGCAGGCTGTGACTCCAGGCTCACAGCTGTGCAACAGGCTGTGTCGTCCGGGTTAGGGGATGGTTTGGCTGGCAGGGATGTCCTTGTCCCATCTCGCTCTATCAATTCCTTGTGGCTGACCGGGCGCATGCACTCAGACTGCGGTCACTCCGACACATTGGTGCGGCTGGATTCCGGGTTAAGCGAGCAGTGTGTCAAGAAGCACTCACTTGGCAGGGTCGTGTTTGGGTGGATGCATGGCTCTGGACCTTCGCCTCTCCCCAGTCCGTATGGGAGTTGCAGCGATGGCACAAGACTGTAACTACCAACTGGGGAGAAAAAGGGCAAAACATTTTTGGGGGGATTTGTCAGTTCCGGTGGGTTTGGTCACTGGGTCTGGTCTACTTAGTTAATTGACTTTCATTGAACAAGAAAAAAAGAGCGAGTTGTGTCTCGCTTCCTTTTTCACCACTCACAATTGTCATAAAACATCAAAACAAAACAGAAACGCTGTATCATGTCATGCTCCTTCCGTCCTACACAGTAGGCACCAGCTGTTAATCATCATGTCATCATTTTCCAGCTCCAGGGGCTGTTAGAAGCAGCCATTTGTTAGCACGTCACTCACAGAACCTATTAAAAACATCTATTATCCTCAATGTTGCCTCATGGTGGAAACTTGTTAGCCTTTTGTAGTCTATTTGTTATTATGTCTTGGATTGCCTCATGTTAACTAACTCGTTTGTCTTTGTCTATGTCTCTTTAAGTGTAGCAGGTCTTTCTGGTAAATATTTTCTATCTTTTCCAGAATTGAGCAACTCCACTGGGTGAGGCCGTGCTGTTCCTTGTGCCCATATAGTTTGTATGTCAATGGCAATCCACTGGGCACAGACTGGTTGAATCAATGTTGTTTCCACGCAATCGCAATGAAATTACATTGAACCAACTTTTATCCAAAACGAGCTTCAGTTAGCACCTGTATAAAGTTTTTGTAGTATATTAGTATAAGTATATTTAGTACCACACCAACAGTCTTTTTGCAATGACTCTTCACAGCTTAGCACAACACACTCGCTCACACATTCACTCACAAACTCTCACACATTCACTCACACATTCCGTCACGCGCTCTCACAAGTTCAGTCACACGCTCTCACACATTGTCACTCGCGCTCACACATTCACACACATATACTCACACTCTCACACATTCACACACAAATTCACACACACATTCACACACACACTTTCACACACTCACTCACTCACTCACTCACTCACTCACTCACTCACTCACTCACTCACTCACTCACTCACCCACTCTCGCACGCACACGTGCGCTCGATTGCACACACAAACACACACCATGATTTATATTTATACTGTTATTATTGTACAAAGTTATCGCTCAATTCAACACTTTTCTGTCCATATCTCCCCTCCCCGGCACAGGTGTAAATATCCTACTGTAAATGTGTAAAATAAACTTTACTTGACTTTAATTGATATGGGGAGCATCCACATTTCGGGTGTTGCAAGCACCATTGCTCCGACTGCTCAAATGACTATTCAAAGAAATCACCCTTCTTCTGCAGAAACAAGTGTAGCATTGTCACAAAATGGTGAAAAGTGCCAACCATTGGATGATCATGACTCCATTGTCATATTCTTATTCATTAGCTCTGTTTGTGGTTTATTTAACTGAACAGCTTATATTAATAAACATCCAAGCCCCCAAAGCTGTGACAGGATGACAAACTGATTGAGCTTTTCCACAGAACAATTTTACAAGGTAGCAGAGATACAGAGGAGAAATATCGTCATGTTCCAACTACGTAACTTCTCTATAAGAGTGTCTGGACCTCCCTAACTCATCCTCCCCCTCTGCCCCTTACCCTCTAATAGATCCTGATAGCGGTGGATCAAGCATTTATTGACATGAGTTTATGGCTTCTGCCAGTAACTGGATTATATTCCAGACTTCATGACTGTTGGGTGGCATTGAGCCATGACTTAATTAATGTATTGGTCCTGATGTTATTATCTGAATGCCAATTTTACAGAAAATAAAGAGCTTGGGAAATTAGAGCTTGGGAAATTAGAGCTTGGGAAATCAACTCTAGTTAAGTGCCATATGTGTTGGATTTAGGATTAGGGGTCAGGGTTCAATGAAGCTTTAGGAGAAACCTTGGTATATTTGAGTAGCCACGTTACTCCTGACAACCATCCAACAGCGTGTCCCCTCAGCTGATTATCAGCTGTTGTCAAACATGTGGGTCTCGAAAGATTCTCTTCCTCAATAGTGTGAAGCGAATTCTATTAGATAAAAATCCAAAATGTGTATGACATCCTGGCATTTAAAGCATACTCAATTTGAGAAATGTCACTTAATATACCCAAAATTGCCTACTAAACATACGTACCTCCCACATACCTCCCTACCTACCACTCCACACTTCCCTTTCCCACTCTTTCCCACTCTATGCCCATCAGACACACACACCCTCACTAACATACCTATTAATGACGCCACACACTTACACCCACACACCCCTCTTACACCCACACACCCTCTTACACCTACACTGCTGCTAAAATTATTGTTGATTCAATGTATTACTACCATTACGCTGCTATTCATTGATTATTGCCATTAATATCTATATATTTATCCTGCTACTGGTCATTATTACTCCTGTTTACATTATTACCTTTAGTATATCACCATATTATTTACATATTACTGCTACCAGTCACTTTTCAGCCCAGTTTACACTGCTTGTTTATTATTATTATTATTTATTTCTCATGCTACCGGTCACTTTCTCCTAATCCCTGCCTACATGTACATCTCTCTATCAAATACTCCAGTATCCCTGCACACTGTAAATTTGGTACTGGCACTGACCCTGTATATAGCTTACTCTCCTGTTTTTTTCCCCCATTTCTTATTTCTTGTGTTTAAAAAAAAAGTACAACTATTTTGATATTGAATACTGCATTGCTGGGAAGGGCTTGCAAGTAAAACATTTCACTGTACTTGTGCAAGTGACAAATCCAATTTGAAACTTGAAACTTACTATTTAAAACACAAGGACAGGTATTTGAACATGGCCAATCTTTTTTATTCCACTTTCACGTGGAACAACCCATAAGTGATTTAAACAGAACAATCATGTGCTCATAGATGAGCTGCATAAAAAACACTCAAACTATACAGTTTTATCTCCATCTCTTCATTGAAAGACTCAATCATGGACACTCTTACTGACAGTGGTGTCTGCTTCACATGATTTATTGTTGTCTGTACCTTCTTGCCTTTGTGCTGTTGTCTGTGCCAAATAATGTTTGTACAATGTTTTGTGCTGCTACCATGTTGTGCAGCTGCCATGTTGTGTTTCTACCATGTTGTTGTCATGTTATGTTGCTACCATATTGTGTTGTCATTTGTTGTTGTCGTCTCTCTTTATGTAGTGTTGTGGTGTCTCTCTTTTCGTGATGTGTGTTTTGTCCTATAATTGTATTTTTGCTCACACTGAGGGAGAGGTTGTTGTCCTGGCAACACACTGCCAGGTCTCTGACCTCCTCCCTATAGGCTGTCTCATCGTTGTCAGTGATCTGGCCTACCACTGTTGTGTCGTCAGCAGACTTAATGATGGTGCTGGAGTTGTTATTGGCCATGCAGTCGTGGGTGAACAGGGAGTACAGGAGGGGACTAAGCACGCACCCCTGAGGGGCCCCCTAGGGCGGCCTGTCAGGAAGTCCAAGATCAAGTTGCAGAGGGAGGTGTTTAGTCCCAGGGTCCTTAGCTTAGTGATGAGCTTTGTCGGCACTATGGTGTTGAACGCTGAGCTGTAGTCAATGAACAGCATTCTCCTGTAGGTGTTCCTTTTGTCCAGGTGGGAGAATGGGTAGTGTGGAGTGCAATTGAGATTACGTCATCTGTGGATCTGTTGGGGTATTATGCAAATTGGAGTGGGTCTAGGGTTTCCTGGATGATGGTTTTGATGTGAGCCATGACCAGCCTTTCAAAGCACTTCATGGCTACCGACATGAGTGCTGTGGGGCGTTAGTCATTTAGGCAGGTTACCTTAGTGTTCTTGGGCACAGGGACAATGGTGGTCTGCTTGAAACATATAGGTATTACAGACTCGGTCAGGGAGAGGTTGAAAATGTCGGTGAAGACACTTGCCAGTTGCACTGTGCATGCTCTGAGCACATGTCCTGGTAATCTGTCTGGCCCCGCGGCCTTGTGAATGTTGACCTGTTTAAAGGTCTTACTCGCATCGGCTACGGAGAGCGTGATCACACAGTTGTCTGGAACAGCTGGTGCTCTCCTGCATGCTTCAGTATTGCTTGCCTCAATGCGAGCATAAAAGGCATTTATTAATCTGGTAGGCTAGCGTCACTGAGCAGCTCGTGGCTGGGTCTCCCTTTGTAGTCCGTAATAGTTTGTCAGCTCTGCCACAGCCGACGAGCGTCAGATTCGGTGTAGTAGGATTCAATCTTAGTCCTGTAATGACGCTTTGCCTGTTTGATGGTTCGTCTGAAGGCATAGCAGGATTTCTTATCAGCATCCAGATTAGTGTCCCACTCCTTGAAAGCAGCAGCTTTATCTCGGTGGAGATGTTGCCAGTAATCCATGGGTTCTGGTTGGGGTATGTAGGTAAGGTCACTGTGGGGACGACGTCGTCGATGTACTTATTGATGAAGTCAGTGACTGAGGTGGTATACTTAAGCAATAAGGCACGAGGGGGTGTGGTATATGGCCAATATACCACAGCTAAGGGCTGTTCTTAGGCACAACGTAACGCGGAGTCCCTGGATACCGATCTTACCCGTGGTATATTGGCAATATACCACAAACCCCCGAGGTGCCTTATTGCTATTATAAACTGGTTACCAACGTAATTAGAGCAGTAAAAATAAATGTTTTGTCATACCCGTGGTATACTGTCTGATATACCACGGCTGTCAGCCAATCAGCATTCAGGGCTCGAACCACCCAGTTTATAATCCTCAGTGCCATTGGATAAATCCCGGAACATTTTCCAGTCTGTGCTTGCAAAACAGTCCTGAAGCGTAGCATCCGCGTCATCTGACCACTTCCGTATTGAGTGAGTCACTGGTCCTACATGGTTTAGTTTCGCTTGTAAGCATGAATCAGGAAGATATAATTATGGTCAGAATTGCCAAATGGAGGGCGTGGGAGAGCTTTGTATGTGTCTCTGTGTGTGGAGTAAAGGTGGTCTACTAGTTGCGCTTGTGTAGGGTGCCATCTTTCGGATGGGACGTTAAACGGGTGTCCTGACTCTCTGTGGTCACTAAAGATGGAACTTATCATATGAGTAGGGGTGTTAACCCTGGTGTCTTGGCTAAATTCCCAATCTGGCCCTCATGTCATCATGGCCACCTAATCATCCCCAGCTTACAATTGGCTCATTCATCCCCCCTCCTCACCCCTGTAACTATTCCCCAGGTTGATGCTGTAAATGAGAATGTGTTTCAGTCAAATTACATGGTAAAATAAGGGTTAAATAAAATAAAATAAATGTGACATGCTGGTAGAAATGAGGTAAAACGGATTTAAGTGTGCCTGCATTAATGTCCCCGGCCACTAGGAGTTCCACTTCTGGATGAGCATTTTCTTGTTTGCTTATGACCTTATATAGCTTGTTGAGTGCAGTCTTAGTGCCAGCATCAGTTTGTGGTGGTAAATAGACAGCTATGAAAAATATAGATGAAAACTCTCTTGGTAGATAGTGTGGTCTACAGCTTATCATGAGGTACTCTACCTCAGGCAAGCAATACCTCGAGACCTCCTTAATATTAGACATTGCGCACCGGCTGTTACTGACAAATAGACACACACCACCACCCCTCGTCTTACCAGATGTAGCTGTTCTGTCCTGCCGATGCACGGAAATCTACATGAGCTGGATGAGCATAAGGCCCTTAGTGTGTTGCACCTCTGGGGGGAGAAGAGGGAGTTCTGTGAGGGAGTTCTGTGAAGGAGTACAGTCCGGGTGTTCCTGCAGCTCATTCATTATGACCGGAGGAGAACAAACAGACATCAGCTAAACACACAGTGGACATAATAAAAGATGAAAGGTGGGACAGAATGTGACCTTTTTATATACCGGCGCTGTTGAGTGGAACAAACTCCCACAGCAACTCAAAGACATGCCGACCATAACTTCATTAAAAAGAATGCCAAAAGCTGGCTAATGATCAAGCAAAATAGAAAAAAAACAGTTAATGTCTGTATGGAATGCTCTAGGCTATGACAATGTCGTCCTGTCCTTTGTTTTGTTTAGTGTTATATGTGTAACCCAAGTATGCCTCATAGGCTAGGTCTACTGCGTAGTTTAGGACTACTATGTTTGTTTGTTTATTTTTTTGACCTTTTATTTAAGAGGACACAATTCAAACTTTTTTGTGTCATCCCCGATCATTGTATTGTGTCTGTCTGTCCCTGTGTGCCTGAAGATGATATTACAAAAAAACACAAATTCTAATTGTGCAATGAAATCACAAAAGGCTGATGAACATTCTGATTGTAAATGATGGCATCATAAAGGGCTGTTGAAAATTCTGATTCTACTCAATGACATCACAATGGTCTGTTGAACGTTCTAACTGATTCAAATTGATGACATCACAAAAGGCTGATGAACAATATCATTTATTGTATATATGACATCACAAAGGAATCTTTAATCCATATAGAACATTTCTAGAATAGAATTCATAGGCTGCACCTCCGTCACACGCATCATACCATTGTTATAAACATTATCAAGCCACCCTCTATTGGTACCATAGTGGTGCCCTAAAGTGGTGATAAGCCCAGGCATTCTGGACAGAGGCTAACTACTGTTAGGTCTAAATCACACAATATTTAGTAGGAAACCAGCATTATCATGTCATCAAATTTATTAGCAAAGTTTGTCAAAAATAGCTTGCAAAATGATGACAAAAGGTTTTTCTACAAATTATTTGCCTCTTGAATGTCATTGCAATGCGCTTTTGATTAAATCTCCATCAGTGCTCATTGACTATGTATTGTGTAGAATTCAGTGGGCATCAGTCCAAAAGGAACATTTCAAGCAATATTGTGACGGAACACGCAACCACCCATGAATTCTATAAATAAAACAAATAGCACGAGAAAGTTCCACAATGCAAAGGGTTGATCTTGCAATGCAGCCATGGTGGCATCTCTGTCCCTTCTTCTGACCAGTGCTGTGTGGGTGATTGCAGGGTTATACAAATGTTAGTTGTAGATGGTGTCCACATAGTTAGCAAACCATCCTGACTGTGCATGTAATGGAGTGCAGATTGATAGAATCAATCTGATCAGAGCTTTGAGCTATCAGTCTCACAGTATTAGCTTTAAACACATAAGATTACCTATGATCAGATAACCCGATCCCCAATCCAATAGATTAACCATTAGGGAAAACAATCTGACCCTGCAACAGTTGTAAGGAGCAACTTATACCTTCTCTCAGTGTCAACAACTCCATCATGGAGAGGTGTGGCCTTCCAAACCAGGGGGCTTGTCCTAGCAGAAACCATTATCTTTAAGAGAGGTAAGGGTTATGTCAAGACTGTAGGTTTACGGTAAAGTTTGCTGATGGTGTAATAAACCTTTGACACGTTTACCAGAGGTATGGTGATTGTGGAGCAATAAGATGTGATAATGAAAAAGGTCATTTAGCAGATATTCTTATCAAAAGCCATTGACATTCAATTGTATGCAGTGTTTGTGGCCCTTGCTCAGACCTTACGGGCCCCGCGAAACTGCGGTACACAACTGGGGTCATCTGTTTGTTCATCTGCAATTGCTATTAACCCATCTGCAACCGCCCGACTATATGTAATAATGTGAACATTTTGAGGCCTGCACCTGAACCTAACCCGGAAATATAGAAAATGCACTGTAGGCTACAGTCAGAGACGGTGCAACGATTTCTTGACAGGTGGTGCAGGATTTCCAACATTCTGGTAGACTATTTGTTAGTCAACTTTTCTATAATTAGATACATGCAGCTTCTCTTCTGTCGTTAGCCTATATGTTGCCCTAGAAATGCTCTGAAGCTTAAGCTTATGCACTAATGCCAGATAGCCTAAAAAATAATGAAAGAAAAACCTCAATGTAGCCTATAGAAATAAATTGCACAAGAATGATACATTTATACATTTTTGTATGTATTGTTTTCCGTTTATTTGACCCGACCGCCACCCGCCCTTCATCCATACAATTTTTCATGATCTTAAACCCGGCTGCCCTGGTTATGAGTCAAGTCGTGCATCACTAGCATGCATGTACTGTGTGTGTCGGTGTGTCCTATGGAAAAAATGTATTGATTTCCCCAAAAATGAATTAGTCGATGTCCACGCCTGTCTGTTTAAAACTACTTGGCACCACACGTCCCGCTAGGGCACCTCCCCCCACTGCTCAACTGACACAGTAGCACACAGAACGCAAAAAATATTCTTAGAAATATTTAACCTCCACACATTAACAAGTCCAATAGCTCAAATGAAAGATAAACACCTTGTTCATCTAGCCACCAAGTCAGATTTCTAAAATGTTTTACGGCGAAAACATAGCACATATTTATGTCAAACCACCACCAAAGATAGGCTAATTTACATAGCCATTTTGTAGAACAATAGATGCAATCACAAAAGCAGGATTAAAAGTAAAATAATTCACTAACCTTTTGAAAATCTTCATCAGATGACAGGAATAGGACATGTTATACAGTACATTTATGTTTTTTTCAATAATATGCTAATTATATCCATTTGGTTCTGCATCAACAGTTTTTCTCTTATGTCAGTCTCTGTGATAGTCACTCAATTAGCCCATGTCAGCTAACATGTTTTAGATTGGTAAGATAGTCTAGTGGCCAGCTATCTATATTTGTAGTAATCAAGGTACAATTAGAGGCCGAGGGGCCCCCAATGATTTTGTTTGTCAGTCTCACTCAGATATCATATATTAAAAACTTGGCAAAATTTGTAGAATTGCAGGAAATTAGCTGTAAAATTGCAAATTTTCCTCTCCGCCCCATGGCAAAATGTGTAGGGTTGAAGCAAAATAAACTCTAAAACGTATAAATATTCTCTCCATATAAATGTTCTATAGGTAGACCGGTAACAGTTAAAAATGTTATGGAAGTATATATGGAAGTAGTTAGGTGTCCAAAAAAATAATTTCCTGGTCTTTCTTTTCGTCTCTAGGGGTTTAATGAGTGACTATTGAAAGGCCATGGTCACTGTCTCTCTGTACACACACATAGAGGGAGAGAGTGGCAATAAAAGCTACATCCCCGCCCTCGCTATATTTTTCCTGGCAGCAGACAGAAGGCTTCCAGTAAGTTACGTGCTGGAGTCACATTCTGGCAGCCTGCCAAACACACCTGTTAGACAGGTATGTTGATCTAGCGGGGAGGTGCAGATACCCTTTGTCACCTCACTAAGGTGTGTGTGTGTGTGTGTGTGTGTGTGTGTGTGTGTGTGTGTGTGTGTGTGTGTGTGTGTGTGTGTGTGTGTGTGTGTGTGTGTGTGTGTGTGAGATAGAGTGTGAAGAGGGAATGAGGGAGAGCTTTGAAATCCCTATAGTGTTTGTTAAAGGTGAAAGGCCTTTTAGTCTTGTGTTCTGCACTTGGAAAACCACAGCGCTTTGATTTATGTATGTTTTCAACAGTGTTTTCAACTGTGCTTTCAACACGTCACATTACTACCCGCAGTGGGCACAGACATCAATTCAACGTAATTTCATTGAAATGACGTGGAAACAGCGTTGATTCAACCAGTGTGTGCCCAGTGGTCAATCACAAGATGATTTAGTTGCTCTCATTAATCCTGGATGTTTCAGTGCGAATTCTTCCAGGCCTAAATAAGGCGATATCTTGATTTGTACAGGAGCCTATGACCCAGCTCACCCAATGAAGAGTCTGGCATGGAATGGAATGCCCAGAAACTCCCTGCCAGAGTGTGGAGGTGTGTCTTCCTTAAGTGTGTGTATGTGTATGTGCAAGTGCATGCTTGCGTGCGTTTGTGTGTGTGTGTGTGGGAGTGAACATCAGACTGAGATGTAAACCATGTCGCAGCAGTGAATCCCAACTCAACCTCAACACTCTCCTGGCAACAGTGGAACCCTTGTAAAAAGTAACATCTATAGTCTCGTCTCTGAAACGTCACACAACACATACACTCTCATCCACATGCATCACGTGTCCTTAAACATGCGTCAGTCAATGAAAAGTGTGCCTTTGAACTTTGATACTTTGAACTAATATTTTAAGTAGAAATTGTGCACCAATATTGCATTTTAAAGGCCGGCACTGGAATTAAAACACGTATTACCTTTATGTAGTTCATAAATCCAATGTGAAAAGTGATAACTATAGTATCCTTAACTAGCATTAAAAAGTTAATGAATTCTTCTCTAATTTAAAATCTCTCCCTTGTTTCTGAATCAAACTTGTAATGTCAGCAGGCTACGGTAGCCTATGTTTCACAGGGGCAGGTAGCTTGCACACGCAGGTAGCCTACACATTTTCAGCTGGCAGGCGGACACTAGAATACGTTTCTGAGTGACAGAGTGAGGGCTTTGCATTGTTGCGTTTTTTGTGGAATTTGGAAAAAAATCCCGTAACGTAAAAGAATGTTATTAACCGGTTCCCATGCATTTAAAATAACGATTATGTTCCAGAAAAGAATCCATCCCTTTCGTTCCCGGTTCTGATTCTGTTCCTTGACAAATTTTATTTTCCGGTTCTGTTCCCTGAACCGGTTCCAATCTCTGATGGATACTTCAATAAATCAGATTTTTTTGTACATGAAAAAGTGGCAAAATGATGTATTTTGACATGTCCCTCCGTGCACCCTGTATGACTTCTGGAAGATTTGAACAGACTTAACCCTGAAATATTTTTTTTAAATAAATTCTTATTTACAATGACAGCCTAGGAACGGTGGGTTAAGTGCCTGTTCAGGGGCAGAACAACAGATTTGTTTTACCTTGTCAGCTTGGGGATTTGATCTAGCTACCTTTCGGTTAATAGCCCAATGCTCTAACCACTAAGCTACATGCCACCCCTCATCATCAACAAAAGCTTTAGTTATTTTGATGCTTTGACCAAGTCATTCATTATGTATTTACTGTGATTAGTGATTCATTTCCGTCAGTCTCTCATTTAAGGTCAACCTTAGGTGAACTGAGCTCTCATTTTAATGTGGTGAAACTATTCCTTTCTACGTCCTTTTTATTTTATTTTCAAAAGAAACATTGAACATCTAATAGTCAAATCATAGTGTAAAACAGATGAGCTGGTTCTACTATTTTTTGCCATTTTCTGGTGTTTTGTGGTGGAATACTGAGTGGGTCCAGGATATCACGTCAGGCTAGAAATGTTTCACTACTGAATGATTTTGTGAAGCTTGCATCTGATTACCACTCCCTGTTGCACACAACAAGCTTCCATTTCCCCTGTCACAAGGGGATTCATGGCTGATTTATGATGAAGTCATCAAACCTGTTACGGTCAACCCTGTTACTTTATTTGGCACTTTTTTTTATTTAACCTCTTGAGAGGGGGAACATGTATTTATGAAGTTGAACATGTGCTCTTTATGACAGAATGTGAAAATGAGGTGAAATCCAACATATTTTTTTTACCAAGTTATACTTCTGAAAGGCACCGAATTGGTGAAACGGCCCTGCTATAGACAGACAGTCTGTCACGGTTGCATGGTGTTTTTACAACATGACAACAAGAGCTGCAAGTTCCATTCAGCACAAAAGAGAATTAGGGTTCTATTCCATTTGTATTGCTGAAGTGTTACTTATAACGCGATAGAATTGTAAAGGACATTTCCAATTGAGCCGACATCTGCAGCGTTTACAGTGAAGGTTGTCTCTGCTAACACAGGAACATTGCCTTTGAATTTCAATCACGCTGTAATGCTGAATCTTAACCATACGGACTGAATAGAGCCCTTAAACCAACACACTCCAGTCGAGCCAGAATGCTGTGTGTTTGTGGGTGTAATGAGAGAGAGAGAGAGAGTGTGTGTGTGTGTGTGGGTGTGTGTGTGCGTGTGCGTGTGTGTGTGCGTGTGTGTGTGTATATATATACATACATGCATACTGTACACTATGTGTTTGTAAGCAGCAGCCATCAGTTATGGTCCGTAGGCTGGGAATTGTCCCATCTGCCACACTACTCTACAATATGTCCTCTCAGTAAATACATTTGAATTGAGCCTGTCCATGTACTGATGGATCATGTTTGAACAGCAAGCTTACTGTTGCGCTGTAGCAAATCCGAAGGGTAGTTGATGTTAAAAAGCAAACACAGACATTCAGTCACTACTGTCGCCAGGGTGGTGGTAGCTCTAGGAGGAGTATAAGCTTACTCCTGCGCCAACCAGAGACAATTGCAACTGAGAGACAGGTGCAAAGCACTGCTTCATGTAAAGTAGAAACTTGACATGGATCTGAAAACGGCAGTCGATTCAATTTTGATTACACACCTAGGATGACCTCTGTGCTAAATGTCTTATTCTGTAAGTAAATAGGCCTTGACCGAGCCAGAACGGCCCAACTTCTGTTGTTTGTTGTCTTGTCTGACGATGGATGGCAGGAGTCAGACTGCCAACTGACTCGTCCTCCAGATGAGATGTTATACTGAGGTTAAACAGGTGGTTGAGACGTGAAAAAGTCATGTCAAGGGAGAGAATATAACTTTATATATATTACATCGATTTAATTAGGAGTGCTTTTAATTTAAGTTTATGTTCAGTTGGGGTACTATGTGATTTTCTTTCAAACATAATAGTCAATTTTGTACCAAATACACAAGGACACTTACATTATTTAAAACAGTTTATTTCCGTAAAAAGGCTCTTAACTGTACAAAACAAGACAATGTGCTGTACATACATGCGTGTGAAAATATCACAAACGATACAATCTGAGATTGAATTCTCATACTCATGATATTGAGTGATCTAGAAGGAAACAGACCAGCTGCATAATAGAACTAAAAATCATGAAGAACAGGAGTCGCTGAATTGTTTTAATCTGACGTAGGCCTCGTCTGGTGAGATACAAAAATATTAATATGGCTACAAAGGACACATACCTCATAGACAACATTCACGCTGAAACAGCGAAGTACACAACATCGTATCACTGATAGTTTATAAATGAGTATCCCTTCATTTTGTTCCCTCTCCCTCTTCTCTATCTTTTGTTTGTCCTCCATTTTGTCTCCTCCCTCCTTCATATCAGGTTTACAATTTAACACAAGACCTTATATACCCATAACTCCCAGAAGAGTAAAAGGCTCTTCTAACCATTGGCTCAATTTAGAAGTCAAAAGTTTGGCAACTAGCCGTCTTGCAAATAGACACAGAAAAATGATAGGCTGCACAGGGATAGACTGTCACTTGTTAAATATCAATAGAAACAAAAAACAATACAAACATATCCGGTGCTTACATTGCCACAGTAAAAATCATAATGCCCAGGTGGTTGTCATAGTGACACACAAGGTGAGTTACACCCACACAATGTACATGTCTTTATTGTTACATTAATCAGACACTTTCATCCAAAGCGACTTACAGTCATGCGTGCATACATTTCACATATGGGTGATCCCGGGAATTGAACCCACATTCCTGGCATTGCAAGCACCATGCTCTACCAACTGAGACATCCAGTCATACAGGACCACTATTATCTAGAATATAACTGAAAACAAATTAACAGACACACCATCATACCTACCACTGGTAGGTACAGAGCGATGTCCACAACAATGCCTGATTCAAAATCGAAATACACATAATTACTGTACAATAACTATATCGGTTCATAAAACCTACTGGAGCCAAAAACACTGGCTTAAATTTTCTGCAACACCTCCCCTGGAAGAAGAGAAGTAAGTGTCTTTATATTCTTTCAGGTAGAGTAGAGCTGTCATCCAGAGACTGGGTCATCCTATCTACAATAGGGCCCAGGGGAACTGGTCTGTCCAGTTTATACCTTCGCCACTCTTGGCCATTGGTCTCTACCTGTCCTGTCTCCTGCCTTGTATCTCACATGCCATGCAGCTCGGTCTCTTCCACCTTCCAGCCGGTGGAATTCTTCCCAAACTTATAGACCAGCCGTCTACCATCCACTCTATCCAGGATCTCTCTCTTATAGTAGTATCTATAGGAGGGAGGGAGGAAAGAGAGCCACAGGTTATTCTTATGACCAGGCAATGGTTTATCATTGTCGACACAATACAAATCTAACTTCATCCTCAACCGGTTAGCTGTGTTTAGCTTGGTTGCTAGGATTAGGGTTTCCATGGCTAATTGCCATGATGGTGCTACTATATTACCATGGTTTCCTACCTCATGGCGCGGCTGAGTTTCTCATAGGTCATGCTGCTGTTCTTCTTCTTCTGCCCCCACAGCTGGGCCACAGCCTCAGACTTGAGGAACTTGAAGACACCCTCACGGCGGTCCTCCCACTTCATCAGAGCCTGGTTTTGGTTCTGCTCTGGGTGGATCAGGATGTCCCTAATGAACTCCCACAGGTGGGTCCCACGAGGCGCTATAGGGGGAGAAGGGAGAGCTACCGTTAGGTGGGTGTAAGACAGTGCAGGTGTGTGCGTGTGCTTAAGCAAGCAAGGAGGAGGTAGAGCGTGTGTTTGTGTGCGTGTGTCCGTGCGAGTGTGCATGTGTGGTTATTGGTCTATGACCTAAAAGCACCTGTGATGTTTTGACTGTGGCTGTTTTCAGTACCAGATGCAAAAATGTATGCAAATCACGCGCCTGATAAAACTGTGCTTCTACAGAGCACCATTGAAAACAGTTGTTGACATGTGTGTGTGTGTGTGTGTGTTAGAAGGAGAAGAGCCACTCACCATGTTTGCTCTTTGTGGAGGTCTGGTAGAAGTGTTTGGTGTCTCGGCTGAGTTTGGGAGGTCTTCCTCTGCCTCTCTTCTTCATCTCTCCCCTCTCTGTCTTTATGTGCACTTCTGTCAAACACAACAGTTCCGGAGTTTAGAACACCAGACCGGCTTTCAAAGAGACATGCACTTTCAAGGCTCACCCATCTGAAGATCAAGAATGTGACGTCCACTTATGAAAAGTTGTACTCACTTGCGAACTGAGGGTAGGAGAACTCTGGGTCAGACTCACTGCTCCTGGATTCTGGAGAGCTGGGGTTCTGGAAGCTCAACATTCCACCTGGGGACAGGGAGAGAGGAAGGAAAACACTTTCAACACGGCCGCTCCTTCGTCCTGCCTTGATTGATTAATAAGGCCATAGGCTCAGTGATACAGGCCAAACCAATCACACACCGATCGAGTGATGTGAGAAGATTTGGGGGAAGAGGAGATGAGAGGAGTGATGATAAAGGAGAAGAAGAGGAAAGAGGGACCCCACTCACCTGACGAGGAGCTGTACATGCTGTCGGACTCGTATCCGTTATCGCTGAGAGGCTTCATGTTTTCGAAGTTCTTGAAGATGTGTGAGAAGTAAGTGTAGCTGGTGTCTCTCACAACTGTAACAGTAACATCACAGTGTCAGCAAATGTGTCCTACTAACACTTGAGGCTTTGGCGTGGTAGTAGGAAGTGGGAAGAAAAGACGAGAGGAGGTGTTTACCTTCGTTCACTTCTACTGTGCTGAGCAGAGGGAAGTCTGGGAACTCCTCCAGGAAGTTGTCCAGAAGCTTACAGGTCTCATTCAGATCTGGAACCAAAATGACAGACACAAAAATACATTTAATGACTGAATCATTACTATATTGACAAATCAATTGTCTAAATTAAATTACTAAAATGTCTGTGTCTGTTCTTGCAGCCAAATCTAAGATTCCCCCTTTTACAATCATCAATAAAGTTGATTCCTTTCACTTCCATCAGATCCTTACCATATTTGGCCTTGAGTTCCACCAGGCTTTGGTAGAGCTGAGTCCCGAGGGACATTCCAAACATGTTTAACAGCTGATCTCTGGTCAGTTGGCATAGTGTAGGTCCATCCGTGGAGCAGTAGGACATGCTCAGTGTGCTGGCATCAAACTTACTGCGCTCCACGTGAAAACTGATCCACTCCAAAACGTTCTGCTTGCTCCAGTACTGAGGGTTCAGGTCATACCATTGAGCTAGAGGAGGACACAGAAGTGAAGGGGGGAGTTAGATTTGTGCACTGTGTGTGCCTGTGTATGTTTGTGTGCGTTCATATGTGTGTGTTTTTTTACAGCTTTTTCTTTTGTTGTTACATGTACATTTTTTGTGGCACTTTTTTTTTTTTTACTACAGTTGCATAGCAAGAATAAAGTAATTTGATATAGATTCAATCTGGATAGATAGTAATTACACATTATGTTTTCAGTCATAACTATTGTAGAACATTTAAAATATAAAACCTCTGTCAATCTAACCACCCACAAGATGATAACTAACTCACGTTTTCCAAATCAATGACAACCCACCAAGAACGCAGATCCTGATCTGGACCTGTGAAAATCTGATTTTGTGGTTTCGCTAAGTCAGAATGTCTGGCTCTAGTTTATCTCTGCTCTGCTGACGCTCTGTCTAGTCACCACTTATCACTCGCTATAGGCTACGGCAAATAAAATAAAGTTTGAGACCTCTGAAAGATGAAAAGACTCTATTAAATACAAGTTAAACATTGTCCCGGTTAATGATTTAACAGCCTTCTAAATGAGGTCATTGCAAAGTTCAGCCAATCCCCTGTCTGTCTGACAGTTTCGCTTAAGGATATGCAGTTTGTTTAATGTGTGCTTCGACTGAGTGTCTGCCAACAAGCTCAGCCAATAGGTCTATCCAGGGTGAGACAATGGGAAATATCCACGGACTTCACCAGCCGACACAACAACTAAAACCAAACAACCGCCAAAACTCATGACTGAATAAAGATCCTCGAAGAAAACTTTACACACATCCATACTGTGGTTTCCCAGGTGATCAACACACAATGACATATTAGGGACTAAAGTATCCCACATGCTGATAACAAAGCAGAGAAAGTTACACATCCTCCTCTTGTCATGATTCAGTTTGTGTCTATTGTTTCTTCCTTCAATAGACATCATGGTTATATCATCTTCTGGGTGTTCTCAGTTATTATGAAGAGGCATTGTTATAAGACGCCTATAAGGTCCAGGTGACCGCAGATGGAAATGAGTTGTTAGCTAAATCTGGCGAAATGCAGAATTTCTCAGTATATTGGGAATTCTTCTTTTTTTGTTGTTGTACACTGTCCCTGTCAAATAAATACATTTCTAAAAAAGTATGAGTTACTGTTCTCACCCAGTATATTGGCACTGCATGAGGAAAGGTCTGAGAGGTGCAGCAGGTCTCCTACGGCGGGCAGAGACACAGTGGTGAGGCTGGGCTGCAGCGGCTCTGAGCTCCCAGTCTGGTACATGGTCATGTTAGCGTCGGTCAGGATCATACACAGCTCACTGGCAGACGACATGGGCTATCTACAACCAGGAGACAGTCCAGTTAGTAAGACATTACAATGCTGTTTATGGACATAGATTCATAAAGAAATCTGTACATGTTTTCTCTAGGACACAACTAGGAGACAATTGAGTGAGCCATTCGGTGCGTATACAAGGACGATCAACATTTGGATATTGATGTGTTAGTGAAACATGCCTTATTATAATTCATTGATTTGAAGTGGGTCACTGTGGTTGTACTTTGCATGTATGTGAAATATTTGTCTGTGTATGAATACACAGTTTTCCTTTCCTCCGGTGTGCATGAATATACGCAAAACATATGTTGTCAAGATGCTTGTGACCCCCAACCAAAACACCCACCCCATTACTCCCCAAAGAGCAACTCCATCTCCACACGTACCTGATTCTGAGGCGACCGACAGGTAGCGATGAACAGGTAGCGATGAACAGGTAGCGATGAACAGGTAGCGATGAACAGGTAGTGATGAACAGGTAGCGATGAACAGGTAGCGATGATAATACTCCACAGTTTGATTTAGAGTCCGGTGTTCGGGATTCACTCAGAGAGCTTGTCAGTACACGGTTAATCTTAACTCGATTTCTTCTCTCTCTCTCCCTTTAGCTCTCTCTCTATAAAGTAAAAGATGTACCTGTTGCTAGATTTACCTGTGTAAGGCTTTATAGCCCAGTAAGACAGGTGGGAGGGGCCAGGTCAGGGTAAACTGGGGGGGAATTCCATGGTACCATTAAGCCATGGCATGGGTCACACCCCCCTCTCTCTTCTCTCCACCTCCCTCTCCCTCTCTTCCAGAGAACAGTGAAAAACAAAACAAACCTGCCCTCCCGCTATGCCACCCCCGACACACTCCACGTAGTGCCTCCCGCCTCCCTCGCTCCTTCTCTCCATGAAGAAGCTCAAGAGCGTTGGCGGGTGTGTAGAATGGAAAGACAAAGACAGAAGGAAGGGGTGGAATGGAGGGGGAGTTGATGGGTGAAGAGAGTGAGGCTGGAATGGAATTAATGATGTGGACGGTGTCAACACATGAAACATATCGAAACCACATGTTTGACTCTGTTCCAATCATGCCATTCCAGTCATTTCAATAAGCCTGTCTTCCTATTGTTCCTATCATATTTTCCGTCACTTTATTTGGCAGTGACAATGCACAACAAAAACATATGTTTCAAGAGTATTGAGAAACGATGCGTCGCACCAGATTTAGCTACTTTACCGACATTGATACCTGCCACACACTCACTCACTTACACATGAGTGCACACACACACACGCACACACACACACATCACCACTTCTGACGTTTACATTTATTTCTGAGGAATTAAGTCATTTGTACCAACATTTGCTGTTGACCTTAGCTCAGTGGACTGGTTCAGCCACAGCTCCACACATGTTTACCCAACGCAAGGACCTGACACTGCAAGACATTCACTTGATATGGTTACCATGACGCAGGTTCAGTGGCCATTTTAAATAAGATATCCCAGAGAAATTGTCTGGCTTGCCAAAACAAACACAACATTAACTTTTCTGATTGGCTTTCTTTGGTGTGATTGTGGTAACATACAGGAAACAAGTAATTTTGTTCATCCCGATCTGGAATACCTCAGTATCAAATGCTGTCTTTGGTCATCGTCACTGCCATTGTACAGTTCCAGTCAAAAGTTTGGAAACACCTACTGATTCAAGAGGTTTTTCTTTATTTTTGCTATTTTCTACTACTTTCAGCTTTGCTCACTCTTAGCTGTCATGCCTTCTCCTGCTTTCGAGGGCGCGCCAGGCTGCCCAGCACCACCAAATTCTCTAAAATGATTTTGGAGGTGGCTTATGATAGAGAAATTAACATAAAATTCTCTGGCAACAGCTTTGGTGGACAATCTGTCACGCCTGCTCACGCTCTCCCGCTCTGGCGCTCGAGGTCGCCAGGCTGCCCTTCATTACGCACTCCTGTCACCATAATTACGTGCAGCAGCACTCATTGGACTTACCTGGACTCCTTCCCTTTGTTGATTGCTCTGTCTATAACTGTCTGCTTCCCCGTGTTTTCCCTGTGTTTGCATTGATGTCGTTATGTGTTATTGTTCAGACGCTGTCATGTCCTGTACCGTTCCATGTCTGCTGATAATTAAATGTTCACTCTCTGTACCTTCTTCTCATCTCTACCAGTGTCAACCCTTACAGAATGCAGACACCCCTAAAATAAGCATTAGGGAGTTTTGGTTGGTGACGTCGGTTCCGGGTGCTATTGCCGAGGGAACCAGTGGTGTCTCAGCTAGCTTGTCGGGCTTCTACGCCTTAGCTGGCTCGAGAGGTCGTCTTGCCTCGCTGGGCTCAGCAGGCGCCCACCCCACGTCATGCTTCAACCGGCCCATCAGGCTCCCACGCCTCAGCCAGTTCATCTAGCTCCCACGCCTCAGCGGGATCGTTTGGCTTTCACGCCTCAGGCGGATCGTCTAGTTCCCACGCCTCAGCCGGCTCACCAGACTCCCATGCCTCAGCCAGTTCGTCTAGCTCCCACACCTCAGCCGGCTCGCCAGACTCCCATGCCTCAGCCAGTTCGTCTAGCTCCCACGCCTCAGCGGGATCGTCGGGCTCCCACGTCTCTGCCGGTTCGTTGGTCTTCTCCCCAGCCGGCTTGTCCAGCACCCATGCCTCGGCCGGCCCATCAGGCTCGCCCAGGTGGGATGCCGTGTGGCACCCGGGGTACTGTCACTCTTGCTCCCACTCTCCCTCTCTGGCGCTCAAGGGTGCCAGGCTGCCCTTCATTACACACACCTGTCACCATCATTACGTGCAGCAACGCTCATTGGACTCCCTTTGTTGATTTTCCTGTCTATAACTGTCTGTTTCTCTGTGTTTTCCCTGTGTCTGCATTAATGTCGTTATGTGTTCTTGTTCAGCCGCTGTCTTGTCCTGTTCCGTTCCATGTCTGTTGATAATTAAATGTTCACTTCTTGTACCTGCTTCTCGTCTCTACGAGCATCAATCCTTACACATTCCTGCAGTCAGCATGCCAATTTGCACGCTCCCTTAAAACTTGAGACATCTGTTGCATTCTATTGTGTGACAAAACTGCACATATTAGAGTGGCTTTTTATTGTCCCCAGCACAAGGTGCACCTGTGTAATGATCATGCTGTTTAATCAGTATCTTGATATTCCAAACTTGTCAGGTGGATTAATTATCTTGGCAAAGGTGAAATGCTCACTAATAGGGATGTAAAGAAATTTGTGCACAACATTTGAGAGAAATTAGCTTTTTGTGCGTATGGAACATTTCTGGGATCCTTTATTTCAGCTCATGAAACATGGGACCAACACTTTACATGTTGCATTTATATTTTTGTTCAGTATATATTTATATTCCGCTCTCTGACATTGCATCTGATATTTCTTAATTTATTTATTTTTCTGGATTATGTGTATTGTTTAAAAATATATATATATTGCTTTTATTTTATTTATAATCCTATACGCTTTTCTGTTTATACACATGTTGGGGTGCAGCATGTTGATAACAGTCTAACTGGAATCTACTGAGACGTGAAACTAAGGGTGAGCACCAGCTGGCAACTAGTCAATGTGTCATTAGCTGAAACTGCGTCTGGCTCAAAGAGAGCTGCACCGAAACTTGGACACAGAGCAGAGGCAGTCGTTTGATTGTAGACTGAATGGGCAATTAGACAATAAACCACCCCTCAAATATACCTAATCCTTCCATTGTGTGCTGCAGAGCCTGGAGCCGTGTGGCTTTGGTGTGTGGTTTTTATTGTCAAGCCGATGGGGTTCAAGGGGTTGTTGTGGCTCACTGTCACCTCTTAGTGACTGATAAAGGCCAATACACGTATACTGTAGGATTCTTCGGCGCAAAGACAGAGGCCTGAGTATCTTAGCTCATATCATTCAAAGGGTGATAATGGTTTTAGTTCTACTTCTATCTTACGGTGTAACTGTCTTACGGTGTAACAGGTTAATGCATGAAATCTCTTGTGCGTCATTTCTTTTGCATGGGAAAAGGGAAAGGGTGCTTAAATTGCTCAAGTTTGTATTTGAGTGACGTAAGGTGTTGACTGTAGAGGTCAAAGGTTATCCTTGCCTTCCTGAGAAAGCAGATAAGTAGCATTATAAATAGCATTTCCAGTCACAGTATTGGCATGTTGTCAGTATACAGTGGCTTTAGTAGAGGAGTTTGATCAGAGGTTATAGTGTCGATGTATGGCAGGGGTGGGCAATAATATCGGCTCGCGGGCCACATCAAGATTTTAAAATTCAGTAGAGGGCCACGCAGATTTTTTGGGGACCAATTTGTTTGTCAAAACCAATTTGCGGGCCAGAAAAATAGCAGGTATTTGAAAATGTATAGGTCCATTATAATTACTGCATACTTTATATCTAGTTTTAAACATTCAAGAATGACCTGGTGTTTTTTTAGTAACCTGAAATAGTAATGCCCCCCCCCCCCCCCCCCCCGGGCACAAATTGAATGGGCCACTCTATATGGTTATTGCCTGATGTGTGTAAACAGTTATGCAGGTGAGGAGTTATGTCATAGCAGCTTTGAAGTTGTGACCTCCTGAGTGATCTCTCCTGATTACCTCTACCTGTAAAGAAGGTAATCATTTCTCCCAAATTTCACAACGCCAATTGTCCCCTTCCTTTCCATGTTAAAAGAGAAAACAGCGGTTAGGCAGGAATTCTGCCTGACAAAGGCCATGCAGCCGAAACACATCAGAGTTTTTAAACTGTATTTCCATTGAACATGCCATACAAATAAATGGATTTTTATTAATTATATGAAGAGTGCCTTGGTCCTCCTTTCTTTTTGATGACCAATTTACCTCTTTTACCAAAGAGCCCCTTCTGTCTACCACAATCTACTACTGTGTACCTTAGCAGCGCTTCCCTTCCTCCTTTTTCTACATAGGCTGGAATGCTGTTGGACTGGATGGTGTTGAAACACTGGCTTTTGTGTCCTTTGGGCATACTGGCGTGGCATCAACAGGAACAATTCCATGACTTGTTTGTCAGTCTCTCCTTCTTTCTTGCCTCTGACATTACTCACACCTACTGTCAGTGCTAGAAAGACTGGGTTGCCATGCTTTCCCTTCGAAGAGGGATGAAGAGTGAGAAAGGAAAGGAAGATAATTGGAAAGGAAGATGATTAAGAGTGTGCAGATAGACAGGTCTACGCATGTGTGTAGGGGTGCGCTTCTGCTTTAGACTTCCTGTGTGTGTCATATCTTTGAGTGTGTGTGTGTATTTGTAGTAGTTCTCGTAGCAGTAGTAGTAGCAGCATTAGTAGTAGTAGTAGACCAATGAAGAGAGACCATAATTCCCCCCTTATAATTACTGAAAGAGTATTTCCTTTCAACATGTAACTACAATTCAGGTTAAACAGTGATTGTGAGATCTGTGTTAGTGAGCTTTGGTTTGTTGGTGGTTTGCCAACGACCGTTAGAAAACCCCAGTTACACATTCACTAACCCTGGCACACACTAACCCTGTCACTGAGACATCTCAGCATTGAGGGGGTCTGGAGGGCTGAGAGAGAGAGAGAGAGAGAGAGAGAGAGAGGACCAACTAGGGTCACCCAGCCACATAATAATACACACAAGCACAAATGACCTGAGACCACAGCACTCAAGGGAGTGATTGATAAAGCTTCTTCTACATTCCCCAACGTACAAGTGGTTATCTCCTCCCTGCTAACACAAAAATACCATCCTGCTACAAAACAGTGGGTAAATTCAAGTATTTCCCGTGACTATGCCTCAAAACCAAATGTTTACCTGGCCCACAACTACACCCTTGACTTGAACAGCCTTTATGACCAGGTTCACCTATACAAGGCAGCCCCCCAACTCCCGAAAAAAGAGCCTCCACATGAAAGTCACACATACACACAGGCAATGAGCAGGCAAACAGGCCCAACCCCCACTCTTACACTAGCCCAAGCCAATGACATAAATCAGATGCTCAGCAGGCTCTGCTCACACTTGCTGTTCTGAGGCCAAACCACACAATTAACAACATTGGACACTTTATGGAACACAAAGCCTTCCCTATCTCATCCTGGATTATCCAAGGCCGGAGGTCATCTGCCATTGGCCTAACAAGCAGGAACCTGGACTTCACCAAAGAAATTAGAAATGCAGACATTGTCATCCTACAGAAAACATGATACGGTATAGAGGATATGGATCCACTGGTTGCCCTCTAGGTTACAGAGAGCTGGTAGTCCCATTCACTAAACTACCATGTGTGAAACAGGGAAGAGAATCAAGGGGAATGCTAATTTGGTATAGAGCAGACCTAACTAACTCTGTTTAAATGGATCAAAACAGGAACATTTTACATTTGGCTAGAACTTCAAAAGGAAATGATCTCAACAGAGAAAAATGTCCTCCTGTGTGCTACCTATATCCCCCCACTAGAATCTCCATACTTTAATGGAGACAGCTTCTCCATCCTAGAGGGGAAGATCAATCATTTCCAGGACCATGGGCATGTACATGTCTGTGGTGACCTAAATGCCAGAAATGGACAAGAACCTGACACCCTCAGCACACATGGGGACAAGCACCTACCTGAAGATGACAGCATTCCCTCCCCCATATTCCCCTCCAGAAACAACTACGACAACATAACCAACAAAAACAGGTCACAACTCTAACAGCTCTTGTGTATCTACATAGTCAATAGTAGGCTTCGTGGGGACTCCTACAGCAGCAACACCTATAGCTCATCTCTTGGCAGTAGTACTGTAGACTACTTTATCAAATCAAATCAAATGTTATTTGTCACATGCACCATATACAACAGCTGTAGACCTTAGAGTGAAATGCTTACTTACAAGTCCTTAACCAACAATGCAGTTTTAAGAAAAAATAAGAAATATAACAAATAATTAAGGAGCAACAATAAATAACAGTAGCGAGGCTATATACAGGGGATCTGCTACAGAGTCAATGTACAGGGGTACCGCTTAGTTGAGGTAATTGAGGTAATATGTACATGTAGGTAGAGGTAAAGTGACTATGAATGGATAACAAACTGAGTAGCAGCAGAGTAAAAATGAGGGGTGGGAAAAATGCAAATAGTCCAGGTAGCCATTTGATTAACTGTTCAAGAGTCTTATGGCTTGGGGGTAGAAGCTGTGCAGTAACAGAGAGAACAGTCTATGACTAGGGTGGCTGGAGTCCTTGGCAATCTCTTGGGCCTTCCTCTGATACCGCCTGGTAAAGAGGTCCTGGATGGCAGGAAGCTTGGCCCCAGTGATGTACTGGGCCGTATGTACTACCCTCTGTAGTGCTTTGCGGTCGGAGGCTGAGCAGTTGCCATACTAGGCGGTGATGCAACCAGTCAGGATGCCCTTAATGGTGCAGCTGTAGAACTTTTTGAGGATATGAGGACCCATGCCAAATCTTTTCAGTCTCCTGAGGGTAGGCGTTGTCGTGCCCTCTTCACGACTGTCTTGGTGTGTTTGGAACATGATAGTTTGTTGGTGATGTGGACATTATGGAACTTGAAGCTCTCAACCTGCTCCACTACAGCCCCATCATTGAGAACTGGGGGCGTGACCGGTCCTCCTTTTTCTGTAGTCCACAATCATCTCCTTTGTCTTGATCACGTTGAGGGAGAGGTTGTTGTCCTGACACCACAAGAGGTCTCTGACCTCCCCCCTATAGGCTGTTTCATTGTTGTTGGTGATCAGGCCTACCACTGTTGTGTCGTCTGCAAACTTAATGATGGTGCTGGAGTTGTGCTTGGCCATGCAGTCATTGGTGAACAGGGAGTACAGGAGGGGAATAAGTGTTGCTTGCCTCGAAGCGAGTATAGAAGTTATTTAGCTCATCTGTTCTGCTCGTGTCACTGGGCAGCTCTTGGCTGTGCTTCCATAATCTGTAATAGTTTGCAAGCCTTGCCACATCCGACGAACGTCTGAGCTGGTGTAGTATGATTTAATCTTAGTCCTGTATTGACGCTTTGCCTGTTTGATGGTTCGTTGGAAGGCATAGCAGGATTTATTTTTAGCGTCCAGGTTAGAGTCCCGCTCCATGAAAGTGGCAGCTCTACACTTTATCTTAGTGCGGATGCTGCCTGTAATCCCAGGCTTTTGGTTGGGGTATGTATGTATGGTTGCTGTGGGGACGACTTCATCGATGCACTTATTGATGAAGCCAGTGACTGATGTGGTGTACTGTACTCCTCAATGCCATTCGAAGAATCCCGGAACATATTCCAGCCTGTGCTGAGAAAACAGTCCTGTAGTTTAGCATCTGGGGTCCTCTGACCACTTCCTTATTGAGCGAGTCACTGGCACTTCCTGGTTTAGTTATTGTTTGTAAGCAGGAATCAGGAGGATAGAGTTATGGTCAGATTTGCCAAATGGAGGGCGATGGAGAGCTTTGTAAGTGTTTCTTTGTTTGGAGTAAAGGTGGTCGAGAGTTTTTTTCCCTCTGGTTGCACATTTAACATGGTGGTAGAAATTAGGTAAAACGGATAAAAGTTTCCCTGCATTAAAGTCCCCGGCCACTAGGAGTGTCGCCTCTGGATGAGCATTTTCTTGTTTGCTTATGGACCCATACAGATCGTTGAGTGCCTTCTTAGTGCCAGCATCGGTTTGTGCTGGTAAATACACAGCTATGAAAAATATAGATGAAAACTCTCTTAGTAAATAGTGTGGTCTACAGCTTATCATGAGATACTCTACCTCAGGCGAGCAAAACCTTGAGACTTCCTTAATATTAGATTTCGTGCACCAGCTGTTATTTACAAATAGACACAGACCATTGTCTTACTGGAGGCAGCAGTTCTATCTTGCCGATGGACCGAAACCCCCGGCAGCTGTATATTATCCATGCCGTCCTTCAGCCACGACTCGGTGAAACATAATATATTTCAGTTTTTAATGTCCCGTTAGTAGGATATCCTTGATCGGAGTGCATCCATTTTATTATCCAATAATTGCATGTTGGCTAATAGGATTGATGTTAGAGGGGGTTTACATACTCGCCTACGAATTCTCAGAAGGCAACCCGACCTCCGCCCCCTTTTTCTCAGTCTTTTCTCAAATTATGGGGATTTGGGCCCATTCCCGAGAAAGAAGTATATCCTTCGCTTCGGACTCGTTAAATAAAAAATATTTGTCCAGTTCGATTTGAGTAATTGCTGTTCTGATGTACAGAAGTTATTTTTCGATCAGAAGTGATGGTAGCAGCAACATTATGTAAAAAATAAGTTTAAAAATAAGTTACAAACAACACGAAAAAACTAACGAAATAGCACAGTTGGTTAGGAGCAGTAAAACGGCAGCCATCCCCTCCGGCACCATTCACCAACCCAGAGTCTCTCATTGCGTTCATAGTCAGCCCACTGACACCACTATCAGATTACAACCAATCACAATCTACCTGAACAGAGCAATAATCAACCATGAGGCATCGAAGCCAAACAAACTGCATACTATTAAGCAATGCTATAGATTGAAGGAAGGTAGTGTAAAAACCTACCAAAAAAGAAATTGGCCAACAACAAGTCCAATCCCTCCCAGACAACTTCCTGGACAAAATGTTATTGTTTTTCCTGTAAATGTGTAAAATTAGCAGTAGGAAGCCTGGACAATATATTTGACCTATCAGCTAACATATCAAATTGAAATTCTGTCAGAAAAAAAAAGACACTGAGAAATGGTTTGATGAAGAATATAAATCCTGAGAAAGAAATTGAGGAGCCTATCCAATCAGAAACAGAGAGAAACAGAAAACCTTAGATTATGCCTTCACTATGGTAAAACACTAAAATAATACAGAAATACACTAAGAAAAAAGAAGAAACAGCATGACAGAAAACAGCTCATTGTGATTGAAGAATCCATAGAATCAAATCACTTCTGGGAAAAGTGGAACACACTAAACAAACAAAAACTAATTTTGGAGCTATCTATCCAAAATGGAGATGTATGGATAAACCACTTCTCCAACTTTGTGCATATAACAAGGAACGAATAACAAAAACATAGATTCAGCTATTAAAGACTACCAGAACCCACTGGTTTCTCGAATTACATTGGATAAGTTATAGGACAAAATACAAACCCTCCAACCCAAAAAGGCCTGCGGTGTTGATGATATACTATACAAAATGATTAACTATACAGATCACAAATTCAAAGTGGCTATTCTTCAACTTTTCAACATTATCCTCAGCATTATCTTGGCATCTTCCCTAATATTTGGAAACAAGGCCTGATTACCCCAATCCATAATAGTGGATCTGGCTACTTCAATCAGTTATCGAACCCATTGCCCTCTATGGTTGTGAGGTCTGGGGTCCCCTCACCAACCAATAATTCACAAAATGTGACAAACACCCAATTGAGAATCTGCATGCAGAATTCTGCAAAAATATACTTTGTGTAGAATGCAAAGCCCCAAACAATGTATGCAGAGCAAAATTAGGACTATACCCACTAGTTATCAAAATCCAGAAAAGAGCTGTTCAATTCTAGAACCATCTAAAAGGAAGCAATGGCCGCACATTCCACCACAAAGCCCTCACCTACAGAGAGATGAACCTAGAGAAGAGTCTCCTCAGCCAGCTGGTTCTGGGCCTCTGTTCACAAACAGGCACCACAGAGCCCCAGGACAGAAACACATTTAGATCAAACCAAATTATGAGAAAGCAAAAATATAATTATTTTACACACTGGAAAGAATCAACCAAAAAACGGAGCAAATTGGAATGCTATCTGGCCCTAAACAGAGGGTTACAGTGTCAGAATACTTAATCACTGTGACGTACCCTAAATTAAGAAAATCCTTGACTATGTACAGACTCAGTGAGGATAGCCTTGCTATTGAGAGAGGCGGCCATAGGCAGAACTCGAGAGATGACAGGCTATGTGCCCACTGCCCAAAAAATAAGGTTGAAACTGAGCCACACTTCCTAACCTCCTGCCAAATGTAAGATCACATTAGAGACACATATTTCCCATAGATCACACAGACCCATAAAGAATTTGAAAACAAATAAAACATTGATAAACTCCCATATCTACTAGGTGAAATACTGCAGTGTGCCTTCCCAGCAGCAAGATTTGTGGCCCGTTGCCATGACAAAAGGGAGCAAAAACAACATTCTAAATACAACCTTGAATTTATCTGTTTATTTATTTTCTCTGTCATACTTCAACTACTTGCACATTGTTACGATACTGTACAGAGACAATAATATAACATTTGCAATGCCTATGTTCTTTTAAAACTTTTTTGTGGGTATAATGTTTACTAATGTGTTGTTTGTTCATTTCCCTTTTGTTTATTGTCTATTGCATTTGCTTTGACAATGGAAACATATGTTTCCCATGCCAATAAAGCCCTTTGAATTGAATTTCATTGAGAGAGAGAGAGAGAGAGAGAGAGAGAGGGGGGGGGGGGGGGGGAATGAGAGAGAGAGAGGTAGAAAACAAGAGTGAGAAAGAGAGTAAGAATGAAAGAAGGAAAAGGAGAGAAAGAAAGGGCCGTGAAAACAGAACCTAGCCTGAGAGAAGCTCTCTGACCATGCCTACCTGGTTAATGTTCACACAGTCATGTGGTGTAATGCCTGAGAATCTGGGTACAGATTAGCATGGTCAACACAACCACAAATGTTTGAAATGACCTCATCTGGTTTGTGTGTGTTTATCTGTGAATGTGTGTGTGTGTGTGTGTGTGTGTGTGTGTGTGTGTGTGTGTGTGTGTGTGTGTGTGTGTGTGTGTGTGTGTGTGTGTGTGCGTGTGTCTGTGCGTGTGTCTGTCAGTCTGTGTGACCTACTTCCCTTTCTCTTTCCTTTGTGCTTCTCTATCAAATTGAGATGTATATTATTTCGGTGAAACCTTGCCTGAAGCCTCAAAAAGTCAGGCTCAACTGCTGCAAGGTCAAATCATATTGGTCTCTCAGACGGGCTCTTAGACAAAGTTTCTATTGAATTTCAATTGTATAGAAAATCAACGTCTGCGTTCCTCCGCATCTTCTAGTGAGCTCTTATCTCACCATGGTCTAGACCAGGGTTTCCCAAACTCTGTCCCCCAGCACTACACAGTTGATTAAAGTAACAAACTCATCATCAAGCTTGGATTATTTTAATCAGCTGTGTATGGCTAGGGTAAAAAAACGATCTAGACTACTATCCATTTGCAATCTTGTTTGTTCATTCATGAGAGGTGTGGGTTATTAGCCTCGTACGAACCATCCTAATCTCACCAACTTACATTGTGTTACCGTGTAGCGAAACAGAGTGAAAGCTGGCGAGACCAGGAGGGTTCATACGAGGCTAACAACCAGGGAGGGAGGGAGGGAGGGAGGGAGGGAGGGAGGGAGGGAGGGAGGGGAGGGGGGAGGGAGGGAGAGAGAGAGAGAGAGAGGGAGGGAGGGAGGTGAGAGAGAGAGAGAAAGGGAGGTGAGAGAGAGAGAGAGAGAGAGAGAGAGAGAGAGAGAGAGAGAGAGAGAGAGAGAGAGAGAGAGAGAGAGAGAGAGGAGAGGGAGGGAGGGAGGGAGGGAGGGAGGGAGGGAGGGAGGGAGGGAGGGAGGGAGGGAGGGAGGGAGGGAGGGAGGGAGGGAGGGATAGTGAAAGAAGGAGAGAATGGCTCCTTAAATCATAGGCAATGAACTGTCCTCTTCTTGTAACTACTGTACACAGACACATTCATACTCCCCCCTAGTGGAAGAGTCATGAAAGTGCATGACAGTTTTAAACTACCCGCTAATACTGTAATGGCATCAAACTCCAAACTTCAAATCCCATCAAAGCAGAATTTAATATGAGGATAATTTAATCATCATAGCATCATTGGTGTAAAATAGAGCTGATATCAGGACTATATTCAGTGGTTGACTATTTGACTGTATGTTTCAATGGTGACTGACTGGCTAATTCTGTTCGCCATTTGGCATTTTGCAGCGCCACATATAACCCTGAGAGCACCGTTTAGGGGGCTGGGAGCAGGGCAGGTGGTGTTGGAGATGGGAAAAACCCCTTCAGCATTAAGTTACACAGAGACAGATTTACTGTAGGCTAAATCCATTTGAATTCAATCACTTTTTGACAGCAGCCCCTTTGATTTGAACAAAACCCTCCGTACATATTTGCCCATTGTAGAATTACTCAGAAAGTGACTTTTTGGACTTGAATGACAAAACATTCAAGAGATAAAGGTGCTCAAAGTACCTATTTTGCATACACCATCACACCGTGAGACACGATGTCTGCATCACAGGAAAAGATACATGGTTGCGATTGATATAATTTAAAAGCTTACAAACAGGGTCGTCAAACTGTTTTATTATTTATTTAAAACCTTAAACGTCAATTATCTAAAAGCACGGTGCTTAGACCCTTTTTGACATCGTCTGATGATTTTGTGTTGCGCCATGCTCAACAAGCTTTTGAATACGGGTGGGTTTCATGTTTTGCCTGAAAAATGTACAAACATTTTTGTCTTTTAAATGGTTGGAGGTCCACACATCAGAGACTGTCGACTTGAATGGGAATGTTTTTTGTTTTAAATTATAATGTCAACCCCCCATAGGAAACCTATTGAAATCATAAAAACATAGATAATAGAATAGACATTACCATTTAACTTGACATCCGAAGGTGAGGGAACTGGCGGCCAATTTCAATGGTGTACCAGCTTATTTGCAGTGGTCTGAAGGGATAGATCCATTCTATGAATTATATTTCCATGATTGAAATGACACCCATGCTGTATTCAAGAGCATGTTGTGTCTCAACCAAATGCGGGCATAACACAACTCTAGTTGGGATACAGCTTTTGTAAAATTTGACTTCACAAGCATATTTTTTTTTGGCGTTTCACCTAATTACCCTAACCTGCTACGCTAGTTCTCTTAACCTGATGCTTAAGTTCTCCTAAACCTGCTACGAAAGTACATTTTGACAAAAGCTGTATCCCTTCTAGACAAAACCCACGAAAACATCAGAGGATGTAAAGTAGGGCCTAAGCTACGACATATGCGAATATGAAATTGTAGTTTACGCATTTTTAGATAATTGACATTAAAGCACTATTCAAGACTGTATATAATAGTTTCACAACCCAGTTTGTAAGCTTTGAAATGATATCAAACTCAACCGTTTATCTTTTCCAGTGCTGGATGTCGCATGGCATGGTGAGGTATGAAACATAGGTCAATTTTGAGCAACTTTATCTCCTGAATGTTTTGGGATTCAGGTCCAAAAAGTCACATTTCTGACCACTTCTTCCATGGTATTTTTATTATTGAATTCATATGGATTTACCCTGTACACACTGATCTGTTTCTTTACACTGTTGTTTCTCTATACTGGGAATGGTTCACTGCAGTGGATGGTATGTTCAGTGGGCCAAGGCCAAGGCTGTGAAAGCAATTGAAAGTAAATGTAAAGGATGTGAAATGGCTAGCTAGTTAGCGGTGTTCGCGCTAAATAGCGTTTCAATCGGTGACGTCACTTGCTCTGAGACCTTGAAGTAGTAGTTCCCCTTGCTCTGCAAGGGCCGCGGCTTTTGTGGAGCGATGGGTAACGATGCTTCGTGGGTGACTGTTGTTGATGTGTGCAGAGGGTCCCTGGTTCGCGCCCGGGTATGGGCGAGGGGACGGTCTAAAGTTATACTGTTACATAAACAGGTTTAATGTTTCTATTATTATATTCACTTGCAAACCCATATGGTACACATCATGCACTGAGTATACAAAACATTAGGAACACCTTCCTAATATTGCGTTGCATCCCCTTTTGCCCTCAGATACGGCGTCAATTCGTCAGGACACGGACTACAAGGTGTCGAATGCGTTCCACAAGGATGCTGGCCCATGTTGACGCCAATGCTTCCCAACGTTGGGTCAAGTTGCCTGGATGTCCTTTGGGTGGTGGACCATTCATGATACACACAGGAAACTGTTGAGTAGAAAAACCCAGCAGTGCCTGGCACCTACTAGCATACACAGTTCAAAGGAACTTCAATATTTAGTCTTGCCCATTCCCCCTCTGAATGGCACACATACACAATCCATGTCTCAATTGTTTCAAGGTTTAAAAATCCTTCTTTAACCTGTATCCTCCCCTTCATGTACACTAACTGAAGTGGATTTAACAAGTGACATCAATAAGGGATCAGAAATTTCACCTGGATTCACCTAGTCAGTCTATGTAATGGAAAGGACAGGTGTAATAGAGCTGGCGGGATTTTCCATGTACCGGCAGTAACAGCTGGTGCGCGATGTCTAATATTAAAGAAATCTCGAGGTATTGCTCACCTGAAGTAGAGTACCTTATAATAGCTGTAGACCACACTATCTACCAAGAGAGTTCTCATCTATATTATTTGTAGCTGTATATTTACCACCACAGACCGATGATGGCACTAAGACAGTACTCAACCAATTCTATAAGGCCGTATGCAAACAAGAAGATGCTCATCCAGATGCGGCGATCTTAGTGGCCGAGGACTTTAACGCAGGCAAACTTAAATCAGTTTTACCAAATTTTTACCAGCATGTCACATGTGCAACCAGAGGAAAAAAAACTCTAGATCACCTTTACTCCACACACAGAGATGCATACAAAGCTCTCCCCCACCGTCCATTTGGCAAATCTGACCATAATTATATCCTCCTGATTCCTGCTTACAAGTGAAAACCAAAGCAGGAAGTACCAGTAACTCGCTCAATATGGAAGTGGTCAGATGACGTGGATGCTACGCTACAGGACTGTGTTGCTAGCACAGACTGGAATATGTTCCGGGATTCATCCAATGGCATTAAGGAGTATAACACCTCAGTCATCGGCTTCATCAATAAGTGCACCGGCGACGTCGTCCCCACAGTGACCGTACGTACATATCTCAACCCGAAGCCTGCATCGAGCTATAGGCTAGAGCTGCCGCAGCGGGACATTAATCCGGACGCTTATAAGAAATCCTGGTATGCCCTCAGACGAACCATCAAACAAGCAAAGCATCAATACAGGATTAAGATTGAATCCTACTACACCGGCTCTGACGCTCGTCAGTTGTGGCAGGGCTTGAAAACTATTACGTACTACAAAGGGAAACCCAGACGCAAGCTGCCCAGTGACGGAAGCCTACCAGACAAGCTAAATGCCCTTTATGCTCGCTTTCAAGGCAAGCAACACTGAAGCATGCATGAGAGCACCAGCTGCTCTGGATGACTTTGTGATAACTCTCTCGGTAGCCGATGTGAGCAAGACCTTTAAACAGGTCAACATTCACAAAGCCGTGGGGCTAGATGGATACCAGGACGTGTGCTCAAAGCATGCTTGGACCAACTGGCAAGTGTCATCACTGACATTTTCAACCTCTCCCTGACTGAATCTGCAATACCAACATGTCACGTTCTTTCAAAATCGAACCCAGAAGCAGACCAGGACAAGGAGAGTAGGAAGAAGGTGAGTATTTATTTACAAGTGAATGTGAATGGGTAGATATATCCAGGTGGCGTAGCGGGCAGCGGTGGAGTTGATGGGAGTAAATAGGTGGATCCAATGGGGTAGCGGAATCCTCCGACGACCAGGCGGGAATGGGGTAAATGATCCGGGTGAGTAACTGAAGACAGAACAAACGGAGGTAAGTTTAAGGCACGCAATACGTAAAAAACAACAAAACAAATTCTATCCAACTTGAGGCTGATACTATGGCACAACATACTGTTCATGGCTAACGATCCGGCAGGGAATGGATGTCAGGTCAGAGCTTTTGAAGGGGAGAGGTGATGATCAGGACAGGTGTGCAGATTACTGATGGGATACAGGTGCGGGTGAACATCGATCTCCCAACAAGCTAATTCGCCCGGCAACCAGACAGGGTGCGTTCCAGGACACCGGAAACACACTCCAGGACAGAAACACAGGCAAACACAGACTCAGGAAGCGGGATTCGTGACACAACATGTTTCAAGCAGTCCACCATGGTCCCTGTGCCCATGGAAGAGAAGGTAACCTGCCTAAATGATTTCCACCCCATAGCACTCATGTCGGTAGCCATGAAATGCCTTGAAAGACTGCTCATGGCTCACATCAACAGCATCCTCCCGGATACCCTAGACCCACTCCAATTCGCATGTCGCCCCAACAGATCCACAGATGAAGGAATCTCAATCGCACTTCACACTGCCATTTCCCACCTGGACAAAGGGAACACCTGTATGAGAATGCTGTTCATTGACTACAGCTCAGCATTCAACACCACAGTGCCCACGAAGTACATCACTAAGCTAAGGACCCTGGGACTAAACACCTCCCTCTGCAACTGGATCCTGGACTCCCTGACAGGCCTCCCACAGGTGGTAAGGGTAGGCAACAACATGTCTGCCACGCTGATCCTCAACACTGGGGCCTCTCAGGGGTGTGTATTAGGTCCCATACTGTACTATAGTCCCATACTGTACAATTTTGGGGCTTCACCATGTTTTGTTGAAATGTACAGCTGTGTGTCATCTGCATAGCAGTGAAAGTAACATTATGTTTTCAAATGACATCCCCAAGAGGTTAAAATATATAGTGAAAACAATAGTGGTCCTAAAATGGAACCTTGAGGAACACCGAAATTTACAATTGATTTGTCAGAGGACAAACCATTCACAGTGAAAAACTGATGTCTTTCCGACAGATAAGATCTAAATCAGGCCAGAACTTGTCCGTGTAGATCAATTAGGATTTCCAATCTCTCCAAAGGAATGTGGTGATCGATGGCATCAAAAGCAGCACTAAGGTCTAGGAGCATGAGGACAGATGCAGAGCCTCAGTCTGATGCCATTAAAAGGTCATTTACCACCTTCACAAGTGCAGTCTCAGTGCTATGATGGGGGTCTAAAACCAGACTGAAGCATTTCATATACATTGTTTGTCTTCAGGTAGGCAGTGAATTGCTGCGCAACAGCCTTTTCATTTAAATTCGAGAGGAATGGAAGATTCGATATAGGCTGATATTTTTTTATATTTTCTGGGTCACGGTTTGGCTTTTTCAAGAGAGGCTTTATTACTGCCACTTTTAGTCACTTTTAGTGAGTTTGGCACACGGACTACAGGCAAAGTCGGGCCAAACATGCCCCCATTAACATCAATGGGGCTGTAGTGGAGCGGGTTGAGAATTTCATGTTCCTTGGTGTCCACATCAACAACAAACTATCATGGTCCAAACACACCAAGACAGTTGTGAAGAGCGCATGACAAAACCTTTTCCCCCTTAGGAGATTGAAAAGATTTGGCATGGGTCCCCAGATCCTCAAAAGTTCTACAGCTGCACCACCGAGAGCATCCTGATCGTTTGCATCACCGCCTGGTATGGCAACTGCTCGGCATCTGACCGTAAGGCGCTACAGAGGGTAGTGCGTACGGCCCAGTACATCACTGGGGTCAAGCTTCCTGCCATCCAGTGTTACTTTTTATAATTTTTTACTTTAGTTTATTTGGTAAATATTTTCTTAACTCTTCCTGCACTGTTGGTTAAGGGCTTGTAAGTAAGCATTTCATGGTAAGGTCTACCCTTGTGACAAATAGAGTTTGATTTGATTTGTTCCAAATGTTTTGTACACTCAGTGTACAAACCCGGCTCCCCACTTCCATCTTTATAACCATCCCCCTGCAATAACAAACACATTAATCAAGGCTCTCATGTTACATCGTACACAATAAATCCCTATCAAGCCTTTGCCCCCCCCTGGGGTCTCTCCCCACTTCCCCCTCCCTCCTGCCACAACAGAGGGGAATGAGGGAGGGGGGGGGCATCAGGGGGGCATCAGGGGGGAGTCAGGGCCGATCCCCTCCCCCTGGGTCTTTTAATAGACCTGGCTGGAGTTAGAGCAGCAGCTGCCGGAGTGTGTCTGCACCACCTCTCCCCTGTCCCTGTCTGTCCCCTTATCCTGATTTCTCTCTCTCTCTCTCTCTCTTTCTCTCTCTCTCTCGTTCCCTCTCTCGTTCCCTCTCATTCCTTCTCTCTCTCTCTCTCTACTACCCCTCCTCTCTCTTTCTCTCAACCCCACTCCTCATCTCTCTCTCTTTCTCTCTGCTAGCCCCTTCCTCTATCTCTCCGGAACTCTCCTGTCCTCTTTCCCCTATCTCTGCTTCAACCCCCAAACCCTTACCACCTCCCCTTCTCACACACACTCAACTGCACACCTCACAATCACACACACCTCACACACAGGACTACCATTCCCGGACCAGTCACCATGGCCGACAAGAAGGGCGCTGCTGCCAGCAGCAAACTGTTGGTGAGGAAGAAAGAGAGGACGACAAAGACAGCGGTGACTGTGGAGGTCAAGAAAGAGGTCAAGAAAGAGGTGAAGACGGAGATGAAGATGGAGATGAAGAGGGAGGTGAAGAGGGAGGTGAAGTCAAGTTTAGTGAAGAAGGAGGAGAAGGTCCTGGCAGTGGGGGAGAAAGTGGAGGGGAATGGAGATGTCCCAATGGAAGAGGGAGCCACAGCTAACGAAGACGTGGCTAACGGGGAAGCGGCGGTGGCTAAAGCTAACGGAGCAAATGGGGAGTACGAACCCATTGAGCTGCCCCCCTGGGAGATCATCGAAGGGTGGGTGACAACAGATACCATGTGTGTGCGTGCTGTATGTCTGTTGTCGGCAGCTGCTGTGCTGTCATTCTCATTTCATTATACATACAGTGCCAGGGACTTGCCTTTCATATCATTACTATTCAAGTCTTGTTTCCTACAATACAGCTGAGTAGTTACATAGTAGTTACCAAAGTACAGAGTAACTTACTACTCTATATAGCAGTTACTATGTTCAACTGAGTAATAACGTAGTTGTTACCAAAGTAAGCATAAAGAACTGAATGTAAAAGTGTTGCCAAATGACCTTTAGAGGGATGGCGAGGGTTACTTTTCCTACTCTGGAGAGAAAGATCCACTGTCATTCCAACATGACAGAAAGAAAGGGCTTTAGAACGTTGTGAAACACTGAAAGACATTGTAGAACATTGTGGAATGTTCTACAACTCTGTTGAACACTGGAATGTTCACAGTGGTTTTGTTGTGTCTGTCCATACGACTCAACATTGTGACAGCAGTGAAACTCTTAACTAAGTGGTCAAATGTTAGGTAGGAACATAGCCACTGAGTTTTACCATAAAGTGAAATTGAATCCAAAATGAAGGCATACTGTTTTGGATCGTTTCCAACCCATTGAGGCCAGACAGAAAATGTAGGGAAGTTCCATTATGATTACCTTCACAGTGATGTCTGAGGGCTTAAAAATGCCTCCACAGATTCCAACCGGCCCAGTCATTGGTTAACCACCAGAGGCCTGGATAGTAAAGTTGCACAGTCATTGGTTGATCATCTGTGAGTTTGTGTGTTAGCGTGGTGGGTCATGTTGCTGCAGTGAGGGGCTTGGTTCAGATATAGCTCAGGTGGATTTTTCCATTCTGAGATGATCTGTGTTTGGGTTCCTGTTTAGGGTGAGATTTAAGGGTCTTGGTTTCGGAGGTCATCTTGGGACTGAAGGGCCCAGAGCCCGGAAATACCCTCTGATTTAGTTTTTTATCACCCCTCCATCTGGTGGATCTGTTGTCATCCTTTGGGTATGGCTGTGATGGGGGTTACATTTGTTAACACTGCAACAAATGGAATATAGATGGCGCATATGTTGCGAAACCAAAGGGATAAAGTGTAATACTTCCCAGTCACCCACTTTGTATGCGTTTCAGCTATGTTTTTTTTATTACTTCAGATGTGTTGTCTTCTTGAAAGTGTCCTGACTTGGTTCAAACCAGCATGACAATATAAAAGGAACGCAATCAAAACCAGCACGACAACATGTCGGAAGGAAGGAACAAGTGATAAGAAAAGAGTCATTCTCCATATTTTTGGGACAGGGCTTCTGTGTCTGTGAGTGTCACGTCTGGTAGAGCCCAGCCTGACTAATAGGAGATCTGCTAGTCAAAGGGGATTAAGACTCCATTATGAGTTTGAAACACACGGCCCTCTTAAAACAGGACAGGCTCAAACAACAAACCCTCAGCCATTTCTGTGGACAGAGCCTACGCATTACTCAGTGATTACTGGTGTATTCACTTCACAGTTGACTCCAAAACCAAGACCCTTAAATCTCACCCTAAACAGGAACCCAAACACAGATCATCTCAGAATGGAAAAATCCCCCTGAGCTATATCTGAACCAAGCCCCTCACTGCTGCAACATGACCCACCACGCTAACACATAAACTCACAGATGATCAACCAATGACAAACAAAATAGCTGACTCATAATCAAAACATTTGGACTGGATCAGGTTTCCGGAATGCCTGTCATGATCTGGACCTGCCTTCCAGAGAGGACTCCTGAAGAGCTGTGACAGCTTGGGAAATAAATGATCGTAAAAGTAGTGTGCACTTCTTCTAGTTTACGGTGAGGCACTAAAACTATTGTAGTCAACAAGCGACTGTTCCCCTTCACCATCTGACTACATCACAATATACAGTAGCATAGATTATTACTAGACAGGGTAAAAGTGGAAAAACATTTGAAATAGATGAGCTCAAATATGAGCTTTTTGCTCTTGATTTTGGGTTAGGGCAATGATAAAGGGTAAAAACAGGATTTGTGAATAGAGTTGTGTCCATAGCTAGATAGTGTAGTCCTGTCCAGTTAGTACCAAGTAGGTACCAACCACGTACTGTACCAGTGGGGGGATCTTGAGCACCTCGAGCCACACAAAGCCCTGGACCGCCATGGTTAATGTTGATGTGGGTCATTGAGTCAGAAGGCTAAAAATACAGAGCTGGCATTCCACGCTAAGCCACACCAATACCCTAAAATTAGTCCTGCGTACCCCCTTATATAAGACATAATTTGTTATTATATACATTTTTACTATTATTATAGTTATTATATACACCCCTTTTTCTCCCCAATTGGTAGTTACAGTCTTGTCTCATCACTGCAACTCCCGTGCAGACTCAGGAGAGGCAAAGGTCGAGAGCCATGCGTTCTCCGAAACACAACCCAACAAAGCCGCAGTGCTTCTTGACACAATGCCCAGTTAACCACATAACCATTTAGCCTTCTGACTCAATGACCCACATCAACATTAACCATGGTGGTCCAATGTGTCAGAGGAAACACCTTACACCTGGCGACCATGTCATTGTGCACTGTCCCTAGCCCGCCACGGGAGTCTCTGGTGCGCAATGGGATAACAATATCCCTGCTGGCCAAACCCTCCCCTTACCCGGACGACACTGGGCCAATTCTACACCGCCCCATGGGTCCCCTGGTCACGGCTGGCTGTGACTGAGCCTGGACTCGAACCCAGAATCTCTTGTGGCATAGCTAGCACCTGCGATGCAGTGCCTTAGACCACTGCGCCACTCGGGAGGCCCTTATAGGAGTGATTCTGTAATGATAACTGTATAACATTTGTACATTTGTATAACATTGTAGAATAAACACTTCCATATAAATACGTTTGGGTTGACAAAATGTTCCAAAGTTAAATAACCTTGAATAGAGACCTGAAGGTAGAGAACCCTTCTCCCATTTGTTAAATTAAACCCATCCCCATATTCCCTCTCCATCCAGGGACCGCATCGACCCGTTCCAATTCAAGTTCCAGTTCAAGAACGTGGAGTACTCGTCAGGTCGTAACAAGACGTTCCTGTGTTACCTGGTGGACAAAGGGAAGGCGGATGCCGGTCTGATGAGAGGTTACCTGGAGGATGAACACTCAGGAGCCCACGCTGAGCAGGCCTTCTTCCTCCAGACTCTCCCAGACTACGACCCTGCTGTCAAATACACTATCACCTGGTACGTACACTACAGGTCAAAAGTTTTAGAACACCTACTCATTCAAGGGTTTTTCTTTACTTTTACAATTTTGTCCATTGTAGAATAATAGTGAAGACGTCAAAATTATGAAATAACATATGGAATCATGTATTAACCAAAATAGTGTTAAGAAAACGTTTGAAGCCAGCTAAATAATTATAAAAATTATGGATATTACCTAACATTTAGGTACATATAAGTGTCTTATATCGGTTGAAAGCTTATATTCTTGTTAATCTAACTGTACTATCCGATTTACAGTAGCTATTACAGCGAAAACATGCCATGCGATTGTTTGAGGATGGCGCCCCACATCAAAATATTTTTCCACTGGCACAGGTTTCATAAATTTACAAAAAGCGATAAAATATTCACTTACTTTTTGAAAATCTTCCTCTGATTTGTCATCCAAAGGGTCCAGTTATAACATGTAGTGTTGTTTTGTTAGATAAAATCCTTCTTTATATCCCAAAAAGTCAGTTTAGTTGGCGCCATCGATTTGAGTAATCAACTCGTTCAACATGCAGAGAAAGGAATTTGAAAATCTACCACTAAACTTTTTTTCAAAAAGTCAAAATATGTTTCTATATACTCCTCAGATACCCTAAAACTTTATCAAACTATATTATTTCTTACAGAAAGAAGTATGTTCAGTAGGAAACCTATTTTTACAATTAGTCTTCATGGCGCACGCAAACACAAGACTCCCTGTACTAAAACTGATATTTCTTATTCATTTTGGAAGTTACAAGCCTGAAACCTTGAACATAGACTGCTGACACCCTGTGGAAGCCATAGGCATTGGATCCTGGGAGCTCTTTTTCAGTATGCCCTTATACTTGCCATTGTAAGAGCATGGTCTCTCTCAAAAAACTTCTGGTTGGTTTTTCTTTTGATTTTCTCCTACCATATCTGTTGTGTTATGTTCTCTTCCATTATTTTAATATTTCTACAAACTTCAAATTGTTGTCTTTCCAATGGTACCAATTATATGCATATCCTGGCTTTACGGTCTGAGCTACAGGCAGTTTACTTTGGGCACGTCATTCAGGCGGAGATTGAGAAAAAAGGGGCCTAGCCCAAAGAAGTTTTAAGGTAAACCCTTGAATGAGTAGATGTTCTAAAACTTTTGACCGTTAGCTTTCAGTATCTCTCGAATACGCTGTCACCTGATATGTATCTCTCAAATACATTGTAACCTGGGGCATATCTCTCAAATACACTGTAACCTGGGGCATATCTCTCAAATACACTGTAACCTGGGACATATCTTTCAAATACACTGTAACCTGGGACATATCTCTCAAATACACTGTAACCTGGGACATATGTACAGTATTACCCAGTCAAGTACACTGTCACCTGGTACCTATCTCTCAAATGCACTTTCTCCTAGTACATATCTATCAAATACACTACAATCTGGGACATATCGCTCAAATACATGGTCTCCTGGTACATATCGCTCAGACACATATCTGTGAAATACACCTGGTAACTATTGGCCAAACACATAGTCACCTGGTCCATATCTCTCAAATATACCGTGATCTGTGAAATCTCTCTCAAATACACTGTCACGTCCATACAGTATCTCTGCAGATAGCAGTGACTCGTTTCACAGACATTTAGCAGCACTTAATGAAACAATTAGAACCCTAACTATGACCTCATCATCTGTGCCTAATTCAACTTTACCTTCTCCCCTGTCCCAGGTACATGTCATCCAGTCCCTGTGCGGTCTGTGCAGCTAAGATCGCAGAGGCCCTTCAGGCCAGGAAGAGCATCAAGATGACTCTCTTCTCAGCCCGGCTGTTTGAGTGGGAGGATCAAGACATCCAGGCGGGGCTGAATGCTCTGTCTCAAGCAGGGTGCAAGCTGAGGATGATGAAACCCATGGACTTCACCTATGTCTGGGACACTTTTGTGGAGAATGACGACCTAACGTTCACCCCCTGGGAGGACTGCCAGGACAACTACGAGTACTACCACGAGAAACTGGCAGACATCATGCAGTGACTACAGTGAGTTAATGTAGTGTAACTGTAGTATGACTAGAGAATCTGGCCGATATCATGCCGTTATCCCTGTGAGTTACTGTGGTATTACTGTGGTACAGTGGTCACCAACCGGTCGAACACGATCAACTGGTCGACCTTCAAGGCATTCCTAGTAGACCACCAAACATTTCTGTAGAAAAGCCAATGATTAAAGGGCTTGCTCTCCTTTTGTTCTTCGTGCTGCACTGTTTGCCTACCCCTACACTGGGTAGGCAAAGTGTTCCTGTTTTGAACCATTTGATTTGTCTGAATAGAGAAACTTTGCCTACACGGCAGACCGGGAGATCTGTGGCTAACTCCAGTGCATCTACTTTGCTGGCCAATTGGATATCTCAAATCACTGTGCATACCTACAGCTTCCATGACCCCGTCCACAGCAAAGTGTGATGCTAGCCCACGTGAGATTTCGTAACTGTCAAAGAACACAGCAAAGAGAGCCTGCCAAATATAGCAAAGAGCTGCACTTTTTATGAGTGAGTTCATGTCTAAGTTTTATTCAACACTGTCAACACTGTTTCTATTCAACACTATTACAAAACGTAAAACAAGCTTCTCTCTACTTCCACTCCCACTGCAATGTATGCGAAGCCAAGTGTATAGATAGCCCTGCGTTTGTATTATTATTAGCAGCTCGTCGTGTCTATTTTAATATCGAGGAGTATTTCACTTTCTCTGGTCATAGGAACAACATGAATTTGTGCCTGAGGCGGTGTGACTCGAGGTGGTTCGCCTTCAGGTGGAAGACTGTGTCTTCTCTCTAGTCAGTCTCACTGGAGGAAAGAGCAGGGACCGTGAGAGGCAGACCCTCTGCTGCTCTCTCCCTCCCTCGAGACTAATGCCAGTGTCGTGTCTTTACTGTCATTAACTGAAGTCTGATAGTTTTTATCAAAGATTCTCTGTAATGAGTTACTACGCGATCAACTGATTAATCACGTAACTAATTAACTGTGAAATCGGGGCACCAAGGAAAAATATTCAGATTACAAAGTTATCATTTCCTAAAATAACTTTTCAGATATTTTATCTGATCAATTAGTCTTCAAATTAATTAATTATTTACTTTACCTCACGTTAGACTCATTCCAAACGTCGTAATTTGTTGGTTATCTGCATGAACCCAGTCTTCACTATGAGTCATCCATACATCAATTGTCTTAAACCATTTATTTATTACTAACTAAGTAATTCACAGAAATGCATAAACAAACAAACAAGGTAAATGTAATGATAGAAGGATGTGCCCCTAGTGGACTAAACCGGCATGGCGGCTTGTTAGACAAAGGAGAAGTGGGGTTCAACTAAGGAGTCACTACAGAGTGATAATTATAACAATTGAAATGATCTGCAAATTATTTATATTTATGCTCAACTGTGCCTCGCAACTTCTACACCAACTGATCTATTTTGTTATCACATTTAATATTGTCTGAGAATAACAATATTGGCAGGCCAGGCATATAGCCAATATGCTGTGATAATGTATGAGGCCTACGGCACAAACCACATTCCTACAGAACTGTTTTCTGAGCGGTAGAGCTCACCTTGCTTTTTGACTGCGAAAGTGATCTTGACTCAGAAAAGGTTGGTGAACACTGCTATAGTACAACTAGAGACACTGACGGACATCATGCAGTGATCACAGTGAGTTACTGTAATATTACTGTATAACTAAAGAGAAACTGGCTGACATCATGCAGGTATCCAACATATGCACACTTATGCAGGCACAAATACACATGCAGGTATTCAGGGATGCAGTCATTGATCTCAGAAATGTGTATTTTTCTCATGCAAAACCAGTGAGGGGCCAGAACAATGAAGCCAATGAGGATGACGCCAGAGAGAAAGACAAACAGATACAGTTACTGTTTTCCCCTGGCTGATCCACTGCTGCCTAATGGGGGCAGCTGCTAACATTTCTGGGGAGACTGGACGAGGCAGAGGAGAAAGGAAGAGAAAGGGGAGGTATGGAGAGACAGGGGAGGTGGGGAAAAGCAGGGAATGCAGGAAGGTAAGGAAAGGCTGGAAAAGACAGATCAGGTAGGGGCAGGGAGAGGCAGAGGGAGGCAGGGGGGAAGCAGAGAGGTGTCTTGGGAGGGAGGCTGGAGATACAGGGGAAGGCAGGGGTATACATGGAGGCAGGGTGTCGATAAGCATTGAATGTTAGGGCCACGAGAAGGGGTAGAAGAGTCATCAATCAGCCTCATAACCAGTCAGTGTGGGATTAGGGCCTGGAGACTTGAAGTTTAGCTTCAACCCTGGGGTTCTGATCCTCAGAGAAAGCCTAAAGGTTAGTTAGAGTCAACAGAGCGTGATGTGTAGTATTCCTGTCTTTCTGATGAAGCGATATCAATAACTTTTGAGTTGCTGTGGATTTCAATGCTCGCTCATTCCCTCCTCTCTCTCTCTTTTTCTCTCTCTCTGTCTCTCTCTCTGTCAGGAATGTTGTCAGCCCAGAATTATCCCATCACCTGCCACCTCCACTATCTAAGGTCCTCAGTGATGTGCACAGGACTCAACCAATCAGAGGGCGCTTTGTGTGCTTGTGCGTCAAGCCGTCCTGCTGTGTTTGTTTGCCTTTATGAAGCCAGTTCCAGACCACCTCCTCCACATGGAACTCTATGTCCCAGCTTCCACTCTCTATTCTGGGGTTGTCCTCACAAGACACATGGATCTGTGGATCAATCCTCAACCTCAAGATAACAGATTTGCAATTATGTACTATTGGTTATAATTCAAGTATAAAAAGTTATTTTATTACAATTTAAGTTATAATTCATCCTTCTCCTTCTGTCCTGAAAGGACGTTTCATAACTGCACCAATGTTGCCTCTGTCATCCAGAGGACTAGAATGATATTCTATGCATGAATATTCATATAGATATTGTTAATGACAATACCCCAAACTGTTAAGTTCTAGAGAATTAACAGATATGTTTGTTATTGTTATTAGGACTAATTCAACATTTGTGAGTTATGAGATACGTTCAATATCTTTTACACATTTTAATGGAGAAAAAGATAAACATGAATGTTACCTGGTGTTCGTTTTAAATAGTGATTGAATGATCCAACATTTCTTAAAGAAAGAACGAATAGAGATTGTAGCGTCGCATGAGCACACGATTTCAACTTCAAGATTATATCGATCTGCCTGTAGAAATTTAAGCAAAGTACATTATTTATACACAGTGAAAATAAAGAAGTGTGGAGTTAAGTGGTATCTTTTTCTCATTTTTAAGTCATTGTTAGCACAAAGAGAACTGACCATTTGGATTTGAAATAAATGTGGTTGACCCCTTTTTTCTTGTTGTGACAACTAACGCCATCTACTTTCCTTTAAATGATACATCCCCCGGTCTACATGTTTCCCTATAATCATCTCCACTAATAGGTTGAAAACCCAGTTAGAATCCATGGAACTCTGAGAGCAGAAACCCTTGGCTGTTGAGTTATCTCCAGCCTACTCTTAAGAGGACTGCCTCTAGTCTCCCGATGGGACAACCGAGCGCCAATCAGCCACTATTCACAGATTAGAGTGGTTCTATAATAGAGGGGTTCTATTAAAAGACTGTGGAATGTTCGTCGCACAATATTTACAGCACTGATACACTGGGAAAATGTGAACGACCAGCAGAGGCAGGGGAGTCAAAGCAATCTTCAGATATTTCTGGGTCTCGGTTAATAAAGAAATTCAACAGAACATTCGAGTAAATTAAGAATCAATTAAGAATGATTGCGATCATCATCAGCAGATAAAGAAAAAGTATTTTAATGAGACGACCATGCATTGTTGAATACAGCACTAGTTGACATTTACAGTACATCTTCACAGAGATCCAACCTGGTCTCAGAGCATTTAGTATTATTCTGCATGTAAATCCGAGTCACTCCATATAGTATGATATGCTACCTTTCATATAATATGTATTCATTTGTGGATGTCCATCACCCATTTCATATGATTTGTTACAAATTAAAATTCATATTATGTGTTACGAATTTACAAAATGTACAATATGTTATGAATTTGAAAAACATACAATATGTTATATTTTTCAAAATGTATGATATGTTATGAATTCTAACCAGGTATCTAACATTAGTTAGCTGGCTAAAGTTAGCTAGAATAGGGGTTGAGGTTAGGGGTTAGAGTTTAGTTGAGAAGTTAGGTCAAAGGGTTAAGGTTATAGTTAGGGTTAGGTTTAGCTAAAAGGGTTAAGGTTAGGGGAACGATCAGCTAAAAGGGTTAGGGGAAGTAGCTAAAATGTAGTAAGTAGTTGAAAGTTGCTAATTAGCAAAAATGCTCAAGTTGTCCTTGATGACATTCAAACTCACAACCTTAAGGTTTCTAGACATTCGCGTTACACGCCCACCCAACCTACTTTAGTTTATTTGAGTGTCCCGGATGTACATTTACTATGTTACGAGGCTAAGAGACCAGGCTGAGAGATCTGATGGGTGAAAAACATACCAAAAATAGCAGGCTCAAAGCAGATACCCATGAATAAAAGTCATGGTCTGTTTTACTTTCATGTGTAGACTTTTAGTAGGCTAACATACTCATTGACAATCAAAGCAGCGACACAGAATGCGAAATAGAGATGGTTCGGGAGTTGCGGGGTCTATGGTTCCCCCTCAGAGAGGTCCATGAGGTTAGGGCTGAAGAAGATTTTCATAAGTCTCTCCAGTGACCCCTTGTGGTTGTTGCTTGCCTCCCCAGATTGTGAGCCAGCAGAGTGTGGTTTGAGGGCAGGGGAGAGGCCCGGGGTGTAGCGCGGCATGGGGTTGAGTGCGGTGGGGGGAAGCAGGGAGGAGGAGCGGGTCTGGGCGGTGTGGAGCCCCTCCATGGCACTGGACAACCAGATGAGTCTCTTCAGGCTCTGGATGGTCCTGCCACGGTCATGCATCAGCTGGTGCTCCGTTACCGCTCGCCTGCTGGAGTGGAGGGGAGGGGAGGAGTGGAGGAAGGAGGGGTGAGGGGGGCAGAGATATTATGTATTATTGAGTAGGGAGGGAGAGGAGTGCAGTCATATCTTCTGGAAAATAATGTGATAGAAAGATGATTAAGGAGGAGAGACAAGGAGGAGAGAGCTGTAGTGTGTAGTTTGCTCACAACAAATACAAGGTGTGAAAAATAGACTTCAGGAACATTCAGCATGTTTAAAAGTATATATAAAAAACAATAAAGGAATTAACCTTAAGAGGAACCAGAGACTTACCTTTCATTCTCCTGACAGTGACCGACTGTGAAGACGACAAGAACCATGACAGCAACGGCCTGCACATGCTTTTGGGATACCAGCATCGTCTGCAGAGATCAAACGTTCACAAAAACTTCATGTAATTCCTCAACGCACTGGGGCCATACTTGCGAACATTAGAAAAACGTTTTCTGCGTCTCAAAATGCGCGTCAGCCAATTAAAATTGTTTATGTAGTTGCAAGTGATCAAACGCTACATGTTAGCTGTTCCCATTACATAACCTGGCACATGTATCCCCATGCTAACCTGAGCAGTGACAGTGATTATTTCCTGTAACAAATTCTGCATCCTTGACTAGTGTAACAGGTTGAAGTTTGTTCTTCTTGAATACAGCCTTCTGCCTCTGTCAGTCAAAGGTGTACCTCGTTCTATTTAAGGGTGTGATTCTAAAATCTGTGCTTAACTTTTGTTTCAGAGTATACCCTAACAATGGTAAAGGCTGGCATGTCATAGGAGGATGGGAGAGGTGCGCATGGTGTGGCGAAAATTGATTTTAAATCATTAGTGATGTTCTATGGTGCCCATCTCCGTTGGTGCCGCTCTTCTTCTCCCCTGGCGTGCCCTCCTGGGTTGTTGGTATGTTTTGTATGTTGGCCGGAGTTAAACAACTTAAATGTGAAGCTTGATTATTTAATAATGGGTGGTGATGATGATGATGATGATGATGATTTAACTGATCAGAAGATTCTTTACAGAGTGGAAGGCGCTGAAGATGTTCCAGTCTAAACTTTCTATTGTGAATCACAGAGATGTTTGTTTTATACCCGGTCTGTTAATTCCCATGCTCCACATTTAAAGAACCTGTGTTTTAGTTTCGGTAAATCCCCCACTTTATGTTTGACGACAGTCGGCAGAGAATGGAGAATTGGAATATTTTAAGCGTTAAATTAAATCATTTGAAGGTAATCTTTTTTAGTATAGACATGGGATAACTATAGTTTGAAGTATGCTTTGTGGAATGTAATGATTGATTTGGTGGAACAAATAGCTTAGTTTTGAGGTGACTACATATTTGTGGAATGAGTATGCTATTTTGTTACGTTACAGCCTTATTCTAAAATCGATTAACTTGTTTTTTTCCCCCTCTTCAATCTACTCACAATACCCCATAACGACAAAGCGAAAACAGGTTTTAGAAAAGACAGAAATACCTCATTTACATATGTATTCAGGCCCTTTGTTATGAGACTTAAAATTGAGCTCAGGTGCAGCCATTTTCCATTGATCGTCCTTGAGATGTTTCTGCAACTTGGAGTCCACCTGTGGTAAATTCAATTGATTGGGCATGATCTGGAAAGGCACACACCTGTCTATATAAGGTCTCACAGTTTACAGTGCGTGTCAGAGCAAAAACCAAGCCATGAGGTCGAAGGCATTGTCTGTAGAGCCCCCGAGACAGGATTGTGTCAAGGCACAGATCTGGGGAAGGGTACTAAAACATTTCTGCAGCATTGAAGGTCTCCAAGAACACAGTGGCCTCCATCATTCTTCAATGGAAGAAGGTTGGAACCACCAAGTCTCTTCCTAGAGCTGGCCGCCCAGCCAAACTGAACAATCGGGCCTGTACAGTAGAGTGGCCAGATGGAAGCCAGTCCTCAGTAAAAGGCATATGACAGCCAGCTTGAAGTTTGCCAAAAGCCACCTCTGGTCTGATGAAACCAAGATAGAACTCTTTGGCCTGAATGCCAAGTGTCACGTTTGGAGGAAATGTGGTATCATCCCTACGGTGAAGCATGGTGGTGGCAGCATCATGCAGTGGGGATATTTTTCAGTGGCATTGACTGGGAGACTAGTCAGGATCAAGGGAAAGATGAACGGAGCAAAGTACAGAGAGCTCCGTGATGAAAACCACCTCCAGAGTGCTCAGGACCTCAGACTGGGGAGAAGGTTCACCTTCCAACAGGACAATGACCCTAAGCACACATCCAAGACAACGCAGGAGTGGCTTCGGGACAAGTCTCTGAATGTCCTTGAGTGGCCCAGCCAAAGCCTGGACTTGAACCTGATCTAACATCTCTGGGGAGATCTGAAAATAGCTGTGCAGCAATGTTCCCCATCCAACCTGACAGAGCTTGAGAGGATCTGCAGAGAATAATGGGAGAAACTCCCCAAATACAGGTGTGCCAAACTTGTAGCTTCATACCCAAGAAGACTCTATACACATATATATATATATATATATTTTTATACCTTATGTTAAATTTAGTGCTAAATGGATATTGATTGCTGCATTGTTAGGTTTGGAGCTTGCAATTAAGGCATTTCACTGTACTTGTGAACATGACATTTTAAAACATATCTGAAAAGCTGCAATTAATTTTATGATACCTGAACATACTGAACAGTATAATTTAAAGCCATTTGCAAAATTTGCAAACAGTAATTTGGATGATTAACAAAAACCACTTTGAACGTCTTTGTTCATCTGAGGGCAAGTGTTCTTGTTTCAAACACACTATGCCAACTGTCAGAGCAGCTCACAGATTACTGCACCTGTACATAGCCCACCTATAATTTAGCCCAAACAACTACCTCTTTCCCAACTGTATTTAATTTTTATTTATTTATTTATTTTGCTGCTTTGCACCCCATTATTTTTTATTTCTACTTTGCACATTCTTCCATTGCAAAACTACCATTCCAGTATTTTACTTGCTATATTGTACTTACTTTGCCATCATGGCCTTTTTTGCCTTTACCTCCCTTCTCACCTCATTTGCTCACATTGTATATAGACTTGTTTATACTGCATTATTGACTGTATGTTTGTTTTTACTCCATGTGTAACTCTGTGTCGTTTTATCTGTCGAACTGCTTTGCTTTATCTTGGCCAGGTCGCAATTGTAAATGAGAACTTGTTCTCAACTTGCCTACCTGGTTAAATAAAGGTAAAATAAAAAATAAATAAAAAAATCTTTAGAGACAGGTTACTCAGAATACAAAGTAAAATGATTTTCAACCTACCTTGGCTGTAGTCAGGGCCGGATTACCAAACGGGGGCCCCACCTCAAGGGGGCCCTCCACCACCCCCACCCCAAAAAATGGTTCAGGGGGCCCCCAGATGGCATATGCTAGCAAAATGTGTAAAATTACAGGATTACAACTTTCTCAACCCCATGGAAAAATGTGTAGAAGAACCAAAACTTAGCTTTAAAATGGCAAAATTCTCTCTCAACTTCCTGTCAAAATGTGAACAAAAGCACGAGATGAGCTATAAAACAATACTTTTTTTCTGCCCAATGGTAAAAAGTGTAGAATTAAAGGATATTAGCAGTTTTCTTAAAAAAAAGAATAAAAAAAAGGTCTGTGCCTCGGGGCCTCAAATGCTGTAGTCCGGCACTGGCAGTAGTTGATTCAAGCAGGCAGTCACCCTTTCAAGACTTAATAGCCATGCTTTGTTACTGTTAGCATTGTCAGTAACACTTTACACTTTACATTGTTATATAATACTTTGGTAATTGTATAGCAATGAGCTGAGAGTACACAAGGAATAGTGACTGTAATAATGCCATTATTATGCGATTTCCAAAGTCCTATGCCACAAAGTTTCTAATGTAATCAAAGTTACTACACATGTATAAGAACTTTATGTCAAGTGTTACTGTATTACCTTTGTCTCACTCATTATGAAAATATATCTGTTAGTCATTTTGAAGCTACAAAAGTGGTCTGTACTAGTGTTGAGGTGATTCCATGTATTGTGCTTATGATCATAGATGTAGACTAATTCAACTAACGGTTGTAGTTTTTGGTAGCCATCAATCACACCGTTTTCTCATTCAAATAACTTAAATATATTCAAAGTATTATTTGTTTTTCTGAGACCTGTATTTGAATATAATTTTTTGGGTTGCCTATTAGTTAACTTTATATAAACTATTGTATTGGTCAGTGGCGATTTTAGCATGTAAAACTTTGTGGGGCATTTTTTTTTCTTTTTTGATGCACACCAGCAAAGCCACTACACTACACATCATAACACTAAACAATACATGAATTGCACTATAATGGTGACAAACCGTGCCAACAAACTGTTAGGGTTTACATAAAACTGTCCCAACAGCAGTCCCAACACCTTACCACTGCTACACCTGGCTTTCAGTAGAGCCTTGTCTGGCAGCGAAACAGTTAAATTCAGCCTCATTCATTTCCTGGCATATTACATGATTTATGCAGCAGCATACACTACACTTTTGGACTCCCATTGTTTTGCTATGCTCACTTGAACAGGAAGGTGTGGTGGCGGTCTTTCGTGGGCAAATTTTGTCATCAAACTTTGTCATCAAAGTCTGTCATTCTCTGGATTTATGGTGCTTTCAAGACAACTGGGAACTCTGGAAAAAAAAACAGGGTTGAATCATGATGAGGTCAGTGAACTTCAGGTCGAAGCTCTAGAAAGAGGTCCGAGTTCCCGACTTGCAATTCAGAGTTGGATGACCATTCAAAAAGTATTTTCCCAGTGGAAGCTCGTTTTTATCCCAGTTTCCAGTTGTCTTGAACTCACTGAAGTCTGAGATTTGCAGTTGTTTTGAGCACGGCAGAAGTCATGCTGGATTGACAGCATGGCCCATGTTGAATGTTTATCATTTTAAGCTTGGAGAAGAGACCCTTAAAATCAGACTTGGACCACACACCCACTCCATTGAATAGCAGGCTAGTGATTGCTTTACAATGCTTGTAGTTAGCCAATGATTCCTTCCAAACCACTCTTTGTGAATTTCTGATTTCCAACTTGTTGTGTATTGTTTGTGTCCAATGGCCGATGAGCACCGATACATTTGATCTATTATTTCTCTTCATATGACAAGATTTTAAAAGGATTTGCCAGTAGATTGCCTTGATTCATGATGATGAATGCTAGCTTGCTAGCTAAGATTTGATTTTGAAAGTATGATGTCCAATCAAAGCTACTGTAGATATGTGATTCTACATCATTTTATCTGTGGCCAATGACTTTGAGCCTTCTTGGATGGGCATTTTCGAGCTCTATCCGTAGATTATGTGGTGACATAGTGTCCCCATGAGTGACAGAACACTGAGCCAATGACAGCGCAACTATAGAACATTACCAACCCCTAGGCTCTGTAATTTCCACTGGCTGCCCCACCACCACAGAAAGCACTGAGCTAGGCTGGAACACCTGCATTTTGGAGATCCCTTATATAAGAAAGCAAAAAATAGACCATGTTTGTATGCAGCTTTATTAACTCAATGATTAAAAAAATATATTTTTTTTAACATTATTTGCAAACTGATTAATTCCAAAATAACGTGCAAAACAGGCACTAAAAATATATATATTTTTTAGCTAAACAGGTTTGGCTCAAAACAGGTGCTCTGATCCACCTGCCCTTGATGACAGGTCGCTACTGGTATTGGTGCATTATGATTTTGTGTGCGGCCCTGGGTTGGCCTTGGTTTTAGGGAGCCTCTGAAGCCTGGTGTGCGCTGTGGTATTTGGGTGAGTGGGATTGAGATGCGCTAAGGAGCGGTACTTGGCACGGTTGTGTCCATAATTCCATCACAGTGTGTGTGGCTTGTGGCCTGGCGGCTGGGTAAGTAGGTTGGAGGTGTCAGGTTGGAGGTGTCGCTGCCATGAGGGAAGTTGGAGGGGATGGTGCTGAGAAGAGTGCTTCTCTGTTACGGAGTTTATGGCTGCTTCAGTGACAAAACACGGTTGAGCATAGAGGGACTGGGCTCTTCGTTCGGTTCGGCTGTGGGGTGCAGGCCGAGAAATGGCCCATGCCATCAGTGTAACCAATGAGCGCGTAAGAGCCGCTACATGGTCAATCTGACGTTGTCTGCAGTGGCCGTGTAGCATTTACTGAGATGCGGTATCCGCAGAAGTCAGAGCATTCTTACTTCTTGTGTTTCGCATATCTGTTGCGAAGGGAGTTGCCAAGGAAGTGAGTTTGTGTTTATACAGAACCTCCCGCCCTCATCTACCATCAACCAGTCATGTCGATACTGAGCTATACGGACCGCACCGCATTGTTACAAAATGTGGGAGGCACATGGCGATTAAGTACGAAGCACGAACCACAAGTACGAAGCCTCCAGATCGCATTTCCAGAGCAAGCATAACTTGGCTTCAAGTGGCTGACGAGGAGCTCCAGTAAGTAGGCCTACTATTGTTAACATTTGGCAACTGATCCTATGCACCAAGTATTTTTTTAAATATAATTATGAAGATGAAACAAATTATATATGAAGATAACTGTGCCAGTGTGTGCAAGAGAGTAGGGTATGATGCATTATAGAATCTGACGAGCGACAGTACCAGTCAAAAGTTTGGACACACCTACTCATGCATCGGTTTTTCTTTATTTTTACTATTTTCTACATTGTAGAATATTAGTGAAGATTTCAAAGCTATGAAATAACATATGGAATCATGTAGTAACCAAAAAAGTGTTAGATTTTATATTTGAGGTTCTTCAAAGTAGCCACCCTTTGCCTTCATGACAGCTTTGCGCACTCTTGACCTTCTCTCAACCAGCTTCATGAGATAGTCACCTGGACTGCATTTCAATTAACAGATGTGCCTTGTTAAAAGTTAATTTGTGGAATTTCTTTCCCTCTTAATGCATTTGAGCCCATCAGTTATGTGACCAGGTAGGGTTGGGATACAGAAGAAATCCCTATTTGGTAAAAGACCAAGTCCATATTACTGACAAGAACAGCTCAAATAAGCAAAGAGAAACGACAGCCCATCATTACTTTAAGACATGAAGGTCGGTCAATCTGGAACATTTCAAGAACTTTAAGTTTCTTCAAGTCCAGTCACAAAAACCATCAAGTGCTATGATGAAACTGGCTCTTATGAGGACCGCCACAGAAAAGGATAGGTTCATTAGCTACCAGCTTCAGAAATTGCAGCCATAATAAATGCTTCACAGAGTTCAAGTAACAGACACATCTCAACATCAACTGTTCAGAGGAGACTGCGTGAATCAGGCCTTCATGGTCAATTTGCTGCAAAGAAACCACTACTAAAGGACACCAGTAAGAAGAGGCTTGCCTGGGCCAAGAAACACGAGCAGTGGACATTAGACCGGTGGAAATCTGTCCTTTGGTCTGATGAGACAAAATATGAGATTTTTGGTTCCAACCACCGTGTCTTTGTGAGATGAGGAGCGGGTTAACGGATTATCTCTGCATGTGTGGTTCCCCACCGTAAAGTATGGAGGAGGAGGTGTGATGGTGTGGGGGTGCTTTTCTGGTGACACAGCACCTATACAAAATCAAGATCCCACAAACTAAAGGGGAAAAAAAGGCTGCCTAAGTATGATCCCCAATCAGAGACAACGATAGACAGCTGCCTCTGATTGGGAACCATACCAGGCCAAACAAAGAAATAGGAAAACTAGAATGCCCACCCAAATCACACCCCGACCTAACCAAATAGAGAAATAAAAAGGCTCTCTAAGGTGACAGTGATGAAACTTTTGACTGGTACTGCAAATGGTTATGGTTCGCAAGTGAACTGACTGGTGACGAGAAGCTGGAGAAAATATGAAGAAACAAGAAGTTGAGGAGATTGCATACTTTTTCGCTCTGTCTTTTTGCATGGTGGTTTGATATTTACTATCCCTTAAGTATCTCTTGAGTGTGCCTTTTGCATGGTGGTTTGATATTTACTATCCCTTAAGTATCTCTTGAGTGTGCCTTTTGCATGGTGGTTTGATATTTACTATCCCTTAAGTATCTCTTGAGTGTGCCTTTTGCATGGTGGTTTGATATTTACTATCCCTTAAGTATCTCTTGAGTGTGCCTTTTGCATGGTGGTTTGATATTTACTATCCCTTAAGTATCTCTTGAGTGTGCCTTTTGCATGGTGGTTTGATATTTACTATCCCTTAAGTATCTCTTGAGTGTGCCTTTTGCATGGTGGTTTGATATTTACTATCCCTTAAGTATCTCTTGAGTGTGCCTTTTGCATGGTGGTTTGATATTTACTATCCCTTAAGTATCTCTTGAGTGTGCCTTTTGCATGGTGGTTTGATATTTACTATCCCTTAAGTATCTCTTGAGTGTGCCTTTTGCATGGTGGTTTGATATTTACTATCCCTTAAGTATCTCTTGAGTGTGCCTTTTGCATGGTGGTTTGATATTTACTATCCCTTAAGTATCTCTTGAGTGTGCCTTTTGCATGGTGGTTTGATATTTACTATCCCTTAAGTATCTCTTGAGTGTGCCTTTTGCATGGTGGTTTGATATTTACTATCCCTTAAGTATCTCTTGAGTGTGCCTTTTGCATGGTGGTTTGATATTTACTATCCCTTAAGTATCTCTTGCCTTTTGCATGGTGGTTTGATATTTACTATCCCTTAAGTATCTCTTGCCTTTTGCATGGTGGTTTGATATTTACTATCCGTTAAGTATCTCTTGCCTTTTGCATGGTGGTTTGATATTTACTATCCGTTAAGTATCTCTTGCCTTTTGCATGGTGGTTTGATATTTACTATCCCTTAAGTATCTCTTGCCTTTTGCATGTTATTTTTTGACCAAACCTTTATTTATGTGTGTTTTTTGCATTATTACCCTTTAGCCTTATTTTATCCTTATTTCTTTCAGAGATTTTGAGTAGAGTGCTTATTTTATCCTTATTTCTTTCAGAGATTTTGAGTAGAGTGCTTATTTTACTTTGTGTCGAATATGAGGACACATTCCAAAATTAAGGTGGAAGGGATTGAAGTTTGTTGTGGTTCTTGAACACAGCGTCTTGCCTCTGTCAGTCACAGGTGCACCTCAATCTAATAATTAAAAAAGTAAGTCGATAGATGCGCCTGTGGCCCGTGAGGCAAACAGTAACATCATTTTGGATATTGAATAGCTCTCCATGTCTTCATGCTAGAGCCTTACCGTTTGATGGAGTGGCTGCAGCTCAATCACCTCTTTTTGCCAATATAAAGATTGCTTTCACAATCCCCATGTCAGGCGCAATGTTATCTGCACATGAGAAGATTCGGACAATACAATTGTCACAATCGTCTATAAAATCTGAACAGTTTGAGCTACAAACTAATAAGTCACCAATATTGAAAGGTATTCAGGGGAGTCAACTGAAGGTAACCCATTAAATGGCACAAAGTGCATAGGGGGTCAAAAGTGGCACAAATAAAGTTACCCAATGGGTCTAAAACAAGGAGTTTTCATATCTCTCAGATATAGGACAGACACTTTAAAATCTTATTCCTAAGGGTTTATTTTCTGACTGTTTTGCCATGTACAAATGTGTTATTCAATGTGTTTCTATGGGCTACAGCAGTAAAGGCCAAATTCAACGTTTCATCATTTTTGTCCTTAAAAACAAAATGGCAAAATGATCCATTTTATGACCATATATAACCATATGTTTTCACATATGACAAAATCACAAGTTTTTGCAAATCTGTTTCGCACACAATCCATGTGCTTTAATGAAAAAAATAACCCATAAAGGTCTATACAACATTTAAATTTATCGTACATCATTGACCATGGTTTCGAGCCCCCCCTCCCATCAGCCATTTTCTTTTTTTTTTATAAGGAAAACACTGTTCACTTCTGGTCCTTGACGCTCGATTCAAATAACGTATATGTGGCTAAGTGGGTGATTATAATAATGGATATAACATGTTGTATACGTAATTGTAGGCCTAAACATCTACGTAATATAGCCTATAGTAGAGATGGTCATTTAGGTAGCGTTGCCAGTATCCTATGTGTTGGTCTGCAAGAGGGACTCCAGCAAGAAGCTCCTCATCAAATGTATTTGTAATCTTCATTTACAAGGTTTTGACGGCACTTCTCTAACTCAACACACTAACACAATAAATTTAATTCTACATTTCAAAGAAAAAAATAAATACATATATGAGTATATGGAGCCCATGCCACAATCTGCAAAAATTTCAAAGAGCTAGGCACTCTATACAGAGCGCTGTTGGAGAAGTCAGTCAAGCACGCATAATCTCATTGTTCGGATTATCACAACGTCCCGTTGGACTTCTGTTAAGGGCGCTTATATTTGGTTGATATGAGATTTGAACCGGATATAATCCCGGCCAGCTGTGCAGGTTAGCGCAGAGCTCTGTTGGGAATAGCTAACGAATATATTTGATCACTTGCAGCTACGTCAACAATTGGAATTAGCTGATGCACATTTTGAGACGGAGAAAATGGTTTAAACTTAAACTTTTTCTAATGTTCGCAAGCAATGGCCCAAATTAATTTTGTATCTGCATCCTACTGTATCTCTTCCTCTATTTGCATATTCCTTTGAGAACGAGCAACATTTTCGGTGTTCTAATGTTATATCCATCGTTTAGGTGTTAATCTGTTCATCAGCAATCAAACTCTCAGAAACACAAAAAAAAGACATGTTGACTTTTAGTAATTACCAACAGGCGTAATACAGAGTTTGTTTGCATAGCCCTTGGAGAACACATCGTTTGGGAAACCTCTTTTTTAATAAAATGATGTCAGGCAGACATACATGGTAATAGCAGATACTGTGAAATAATGTTGAAGTGTAATAACAGACTTGACACATTTAAAATGAGTTACCAAAGTGATTACTACGTAGTTACTCAATTCACACTTCACAACATAATGTATGATAAATTCCTGAAACAAAGTCAGTACACACGCCCGGAAATCAAGAATCTCTAGTCAGTAATGGTCAATTCTAATTTGATCTCTAGCCAGTTTACCTGTGAGGAAATGAGAAGGTATCAAGGTGTACTTACATATTCCCTGATACAGCTATAGTCTTCCCTGATTCCTCAGACTCTTACTGTATTAGCCCCCAGAGAGGGTGACTTTAACCTTTTATACCTCTCCCTGACACACGCCTGCACACACACCATAGCTGACCTCACACATACACCCACACCCCTCGTTAATTAGGCTACACAGTCACACGTCACACTGCTAAAAGATAACATGTCACTCCGTTTTTTTCCCCTTCCTCAAATAGAGACACAAATCATTCCCTGCCATTGATATGCTAATATACAGTATGTTCAAATTGCCAAGTCAATGTAGGAATAAACTCCAATCCCAAAATGGATTTTCAAAGCTTTTTGTCTAGTGTCTATACTCTTTTGACTGGTGTTTTTCCCAGAGGAGGTAGGGATGTGAGGGGAAAACGTGCAATTCATCAGATTATTTGTATCAGCATAATTGAATTCCTCTGATGTTCAGGATTTGGGGTTTGGATAGCTTTCATCAGTTGAGGTATTGTCTACATTGTCTGGTTTAATGATAGGTAGGAGGAGGAGAGGATTTATAAGCATTGTCCAACAATTTCTCTCAAAGACAATTTTGAAAGACCATTAAATGAAAAGAGAGCGCTTTGAATAGGGGTGCATGTCATTCCAATGCATACCAAATCAATCTTATTTACAGTGTTTGTGAAGTACAAGACAAAGGCTATTCAGCAACATCTTGATGCTTTGGGTCCTTGGATATTGTGAGGAGCTTTCAGATTCAACTTGAGTGTCAGTCAACAAACTGTAGCACAAGCATGAAGAAACAGAGAAGAGACTGAGTGGGCAGTAGGTTGAACTTCTCTGTTAGCATACCCACCTCACCACTAGTTAAGATGCCTGGGCCTTAGAGCTGTTCTGTTCTTCAGCTCTCTGACATAACACAACCCTCCCCCTAATGAACCTGCCACAGTGGAGTCTCCCGTTACCACGGCACTGAGAGAGTTGCCATTGGAAATGCGGTAGTCTTGACACCTTCCGGGCCAGGTTTCCCTAGGTGAGAAATGCAGCCCGCTGTTAAAGGTCTGTGGGCGAGAGAGAGAAAAGAAAAGGAAAAGAGCTTGGGCAGTTACGGTATGCGTTTATAATGCTGGATTCTCTCACTGTTGAAGATCTCTGACCAGCAACCAACTACACTGAACACTAGTGTAAAGTGTTGGTCTCGTGTTTCATGAGCTGAAATAAAAGATCCTAGAAATGTTCAATTCGCACAAAAAGTTTGTGCACAAATGTGTTTACATCCCTGTTAGTGAGCATTTCTCCTTTGCCAAGATAACCCATCCACCTGACAAGTGTGGCATATCAAGAAGCTGATTAAACAGCATGATCATTACACAGGTGTACCTTGTGCTGGGGACAATAAAAGGCCACTAAAATGTGCAGACAGAATTCAGCTGGGTTAATGCTTTAAATTTCTCAACGGTCACCCTGTTGGCATTAAAAGTTCCAACACGATTCCATTGTTGTGAGACGCCAACCCTGTGTTTTCAAATCAGGTTGAGGTAACAAAGCTACTTTTAATTGATTTAAATGAAAGATTCACCCATTTGAAATATTATATCTTATTTGTGCATTTTTGAGCAATGTTCTGTCTTTCCTTTAATTGTCCAACTGAGTTTAGCTGAACAACTATATTGGGTCTCAACGTTTCTTCAACCAATCAATTTTTTCAGAACATTGATTACTTCTAGGAGGGAAGGAAGTATGCAGTATTCATGCTCAGCCCTGACCTGACCTACTGTGGCTCCATTGATAAGGGAGTATGCAGTATTCTTGCACAGCCCTGACCTACTGCGGCCCCATTGATTCAGAAAGTAATGTCCCTCTAGTGGTGTGATGGTCTTACTACACCCAGGCTCTACTGCGTCAAATCAAATCCGGTACCATACTATCAGTACTATCCACCTGGGCGCAGTTTTTCAAAACATTTAATCCAGATCAAATTATTGTGTGTTGCCTCAATCCAGGTCTCATATTGTGTTCCTCCTTCAGTTTCGAAAGACATAGATATGTCATGGGATTATATCAAATGTTCTTGGTTGTATCATTTGATGTGATATGTTAGAGATTGCATCCAAAGTAAGGATGGACCACATCTGAAGGGGAACAGAATTGAACCCAACACAGGATAATTTTGATCTGGATTCATTTTCATTTTGAAAAACTAGGCCCTAGTGACCCTGTAAACACACAAGCTGCCCGCTTGAGCACAGAATAAGACCTTGTGCTGTTGTTCTCATTTGGTAAATCAATTGGCCATGTACATAATTTCTTAGGCCATAGACTAGGAAAACCTCAATGTTTTAATGCTAGAATCTGAACAGTCCTCTTTCAGCTACAAAATGTGGTACAGAGAATTTGATTTATAGCCAAGGTGGCATAGCAGTTCAGACGTCTTTTGTCCTCGTCGTGTCCTGTGTATATATATATATTTACAACTTTTTTCACATACATTTTATTTTATTTTCCATAAACTCATCTTCAAAACACTCTCCTGCAACCCGCCTCACCAATTTATATTTATAAAAAAGTATTATTTACCTCAAATCTGTAATCCTCCAAGAAGCTAGCCAGAAACTAGCCAGAAGCTAGCCAGAAGCTAATCCAGAAGCTAATCAGAAGCTTCTTTACTGGCAAATCGTTAGTATTCAGCTAACCACGGTTTGTGGTCATCAGCTATCCTTTAGCTCGAAAATCTATCGCCAGTTCTGTACGGCGCAGCGCGGCTCGGAACGGATCATACCGGACCAATTTCTCTCTCCATGTCCCTGGATTTCGACTGCTCTCTGGACATTCATACCCGGATCTCACAGCTCCGTCAATCACTACTGAGTTCCATCAATCACTCCTGGGCTGCAGTCACCTATCCGGACCCGTTTTACTGCCTACGGAGCCCCACCGGGCCTTCACAACTGGAATGCCGACATTATCTACCCGAAGGAGATCCGGCTGGCTCCTCCATCGCGACGTTACCTGAACGCCCATCTGCGGCCTGCTAACCGTTAGCTGTCTTACCGGCTGCTATCTGAATAGACAATCTGACTATTTATTTATTTATTTTTTATTATGTTTTCTTCTTGGGCCTCTATAACTATATCTATTGTTTTTATTTTTGTTGTTGTTGTGTGATTTGGATTAATCCCCTCTACCACACGGAACCCCACTAATCTACTGACGGAACGCAAGAGGTGGCTAACAACAGACCTCCATCCTATGCTAGCTTGCTAACGATGGCCTGGCTAGCTGTCTAAATCGCCGTGACCCCCAACCAACCTCTTCACTCACTGGACCCTTTTGATCACTCGACTAAGCATGCCTCTCCTTAATGTCAATATGTCTTGTCCATTGCTGTTCTGGTTAGTGTTTATGGGCTTATTTCACTGTAGAGCCTCTAGTCCTGCTCACTATACCTTATCCAACCTATTAGTTCCACCACCCACACATGCAATGACATCTCCTGGTTTCAATGATGTTTCTAAAGACAATATCTCTCTCTTCATCACTCAATACCTAGGTTTACCTCCACTGTATTCACATACTACCATACCTTTGTCTGTACATTATACCTTGATGCTATTTTATCGCCCCCAGAAACCTCCTTTTACTCTATGTTCCAGACGTTCTAGACGACCAATTCTCATAGCTTTTAGCCGTACCCTTATTCTACTCCTCCTATGTTCCTCTGGCGATGTAGAGGTGAATCCAGGCCCTGCAGTGCCTAGCTCCACTCCTATTCCCCAGGCGCTCTCTTTTGACGACTTCTGTAACCGTAATAGCCTTGGTTTCATGCATGTTAACATTAGAAGCCTCCTCCCTAAGTTTGTTCTATTCACTGCTTTAGCACACTCTGCCAACCCGGATGTTCTAGCTGTGTCTGAATACTGGCTTAGGAAGACCACCAAAAATTCTGAAATTTTAATTCCAAACTACAACATTTTCAGACAAGATAGAACTGCCAAAGGGGGCGGTGTTGCAATCTACTGCAAAGATAGCCTGCAGAGTTCTGTCCTACTATCCAGGTCTGTACCCAAACAATTTGAACTTCTACTTTTAAAAATCCACCTCTCTAAAAACAAGTCTCTCACCGTTGCCGCCTGATATAGACCACCCTCTGCCCCCAGCTGTGCTCTGGACACCATATGTGAACTGATTGCCCCCCATCTATCTTCAGAGTTCGTGCTGCTAGGCGACCTAAACTGGAACATGCTTAACACCCCAGCCATCCTACAATCTAAACTTGATGCCCTCAATCTCACACAAATTATCAATGAACCTACCAGGTACCTCCCCAAAGCCTTAAACACGGGCACCCTCATAGATATCATCCTAATCAACTTCCCCTCTAAATACACCTCTGCTGTCTTCAACCAAGATCTCAGCGATCACTGCCTCATTGCCTGCATCCGTAATGGGTCAGCGGTCAAACGACCTCCACTCATCACTGTAAAACGCTCCCTGAAACACTTCTGCGAGCAGGCCTTTCTAATCGACCTGGCCGGGGTATCCTGGAAGGATATTGATCTCATCCCGTCAGTAGAGGATGCCTGGATATTTTTTTTAAATGCCTTCCTAACAATCTTAAATAAACATGCCCCATTCAAGAAATTTAGAACCAGGAACAGATATAGCCCTTGGTTCTCCCCAGACCTGACTGCCCTTAACCAACACAAAAACATCCTATGGCGTTCTGCATTAGCATCGAACAGCCCCCGTGATATGCAGCTGCTCAGGGAAGCTAGAAACCATTATACACAGGCAGTTAGAAAAGCCAAGGCTAGCTTTTTCAAGCATACATTTGCTTCCTGCAACACTAACTCAAAAAAGTTCTGGGACACTGTAAAGTCCATGGAGAATAAGAACACCTCCTCCCAGCTGCCCACTGCACTGAAGATAGGAAACACTGTCACCACAGATAAATCCACCATAATTGAGAATTTCAATAAGCATTTTTCTACGGCTGGCCATGCTTTCCACCTGGTTATTGCTACCCCGGTCAACAGCACTGCACCCCCAACAGCAACTCGCCCAAGTCTTCCCCATTTCTCCTTCTCCCAAATCCATTCAGCTGATGTTTTGAAAGAGCTGCTAAATCTGGACCCCTTCAAATCAGCCGGGCTAGACAATCTGGACCCTTTCTTTCTAAAATTATCTGCCGAAATTGTTGCCACCCCTATTACTAGCCTGTTCAACCTCTCTTTCGTGTCGTCTGAGATTCCCAAAGATTGGAAAGCAGCTGCGGTCATCCCCCTCTTCAAAGGGGGGGGACACTCTTGACCCAGACTGCTACAGACCTATATCTATTCTACCGTGCCTTTCTAAGGTCTTCGAAAGCCAAGTCAACAAACAGATTACCGACCATTTTGAATCTCACCATACCTTCTCTGCTATGCAATCTGGTTTCAGAGCTGGTCATGGGTGCACCTCAGCCACGCTCAAGGTCCTAAACGTTATCTTAACCGCCATCGATAAGAAACATTACTGTGCAGCCGTATTCATTGATCTGGCCAAGGCTTTCGACTCTGTCAATCACCACATCCTCATCGGCAGACTCGACAGCCTTGGTTTCTCAAATGATTGCCTCGCCTGGTTCACCAACTACTTCTCTGATAGAGTTCAGTGTGTCAAATCGGATGGTCTGCTGTCCGGACCTCTGGCAGTCTCTATGGGGGTGCCACAGGGTTAAATTTTTGGACCGACTCTCTTCTCTGTATACATCAATGAGGTCGCTCTTGCTGCTGGTGAGTCTCTGATCCACCTCTACGCAGACGACACCATTCTGTATACTTCCGGCCCTTCTTTGGACACTGTGTTAACAACCCTCCAGGCAAGCTTCAATGCCATACAACTCTCCTTCCGTGGCCTCCAATTGCTCTTAAATACAAGTAAAACTAAATGCATGCTCTTCAACCGATCGCTACCTGCACCTACCCGCCTGTCCAACATCACTACCCTGGACGGCTCTGACTTAGAATACGTGGACAATTACAAATACTTAGGTGTCTGGTTAGACTGTAAACTCTCCTTCCAGACCCATATCAAACATCTCCAATCCAAAGTTAAATCTAGAATTGGCTTCCTATTTCGCAACAAAGCATCCTTCACTCATGCTGCCAAACATACCCTTGTAAAACTGACCATCCTACCAATCCTCGACTTTGGCGATGTCATTTACAAAATAGCCTCCAATACCCTACTCAACAAATTGGATGCAGTCTATCACAGTGCAATCCGTTTTATCACCAAAGCCCCATATACTACCCACCATTGCGACCTGTACGCTCTCGTTGGCTGGCCCTCGCTTCATACTCGTCGCCAAACCCACTGGCTCCATGTCATCTACAAGACCCTGCTAGGTAAAGTCCCCCCTTATCTCAGCTCGCTGGTCACCATAGCATCTCCCACCTGTAGCACACGCTCCAGCAGGTATATCTCTCTAGTCACCCCCAAAACCAATTCTTTCTTTGGCCGCCTCTCCTTCCAGTTCTCTGCTGCCAATGACTGGAACGAACTACAAAAATCTCTGAAACTGGAAACACTTATCTCCCTCACTAGCTTTAAGCACCAACTGTCAGAGCAGCTCACAGATTACTGCACCTGTACATAGCCCACCTATAATTTAGCCCAAACAACTACCTCTTTCCCAACTGTATTTAATTTGTATTTATTTATTTTGCTCCTTTGCACCCCATTATTTTTATTTCTACTTTGCACATTCTTCCATTGCAAAACTACCATTCCAGTGTTTTACTTGCTATATTGTATTTACTTTGCCACCATGTCCTTTTTTGCCTTTACCTCCCTTCTCACCTCATTTGCTCACATTGTATATAGACTTGTTTATACTGTATTATTGACTGTATGTTTGTTTTACTCCATGTGTAACTCTGTGTCGTTGTATCTGTCGAACTGCTTTGCTTTATCTTGGCCAGGTCGCAATTGTAAATGAGAACTTGTTCTCAACTTGCCTACCTGGTTAAATAAAGGTAAAATAAAAAAATATAAAAATAAATTGATGGCTTGATTGAATACCAATGTTGGAATACCAATGTTACCCACACGGTGGTGGTGTTTGATCATTTATTTGAAATTAAAACCCATTAAAACCCTTTCTGACCTTGACTTCATGAAAGAGAAACAAATACTGTATATTTGCGAAAATGAGAAGGATCCGGAATAAAAAGAAGTTGATTAACATGAAAAGAATGGACAAAGAGGATAAATAAATGACTCTTTCTTACAACTCTTCGAGCAACATCTCTATTCTTGGAAAATCAGCATGGACTTTTTCCATAACTAGAAGGCCTGAATGTTTAGAGAGGAAGGATCAAATGTGATACTGTATCAGAGAATAAAAAATAAAAAAACCTTCAATAGTGATTGAACACAAGATTGGCTGAATTGAATCACAAGATAATGAACCATGACAAAAAGAATCACGCTGAAACCAATGTATTTCAAATTCCAATGGCTTTATTTTATGTATATAGATTTGTTTATATATATATATATTTATAATAACTTTCACCTCAATTGCTTGATTATCATTTTTTTTGTTCTGTTAAATTCAAAACAACAGGACATAAAGACCAAGGCATTCCACATGATCATATATTACAAAAGAGTAAAGAAAAATTCAGGGTGCGTGCACATCGTGCACACACATACATAATACACCGGCTTTTCTTTTAGTATAAAGAATTGAAATATGGGAAACGACTGCATCCATTGAGACAAACAAGCACACAGACAAAAAGAAAGAGGAGCGAGAGGGCGAGAGGAGGAGAGCGTTAGAAGGTCCAATGCAGCTGTTTTTATCTCAATAGCAAATCATTTCAGAGTAACAGTTAAGTACCTTACGGGGATTGTTTTCAATTGAAATGGTCAAAAATAAGTACAAATAGCTTCTTAGCAAGAGCAATTTTGCTAGGAATGTCTGGGAGTGGTTTGAGTGAGGAGGGGAAAACTGAAAACTAGCAGTCATTTGTCTATTAACTCATTTACTGGTGATATCACCAGGCAGGCCTAAACTCCATCCCACCAAAACAGCCTAAGATTTCAGGTGGTCTTTTCAGCAGCTCTTACACTAAACAGTCATTATCATCATTTTCACAATTTCACAGTAGGGGAGATGGGTAAATTGAGCCATTTTTTATATTCAGCATCACTCTGTCAAGGAAATAGTATTCTTTCTAACAAAGATATCTACATGTATTTCAGGATGTGATGTATCCCTGGAAATAGTCAGAATTAATGTACTGTAAACATTACAGTTTTTAAAACATAGTTTGTCACAAAAAAGTGGTCTCTTAGCACAATTTATCCAGGGTATGGGATAAGTTAAACCTCCTACAATTATCTGTACTAAATTAAATATTATCCCTACCTTTCTAAAACCATGCCTATCTTTTGTTTCCCAAATACAACAACACAATCACAAATCGCATGTTTGTCTTTTAGTCATTTTGAAGCATCTTTAAACAAAGGCTTTAATACCTCAAAAACGTTGCGCCTTTTTAAACACTTCAACTTGCCATTGGCTCAACGATGGGCTCAACTTGCCATTGGCTCAACGATGGGCTCAACTTGCCATTGGCTCAACGATGGGCTCAACTTGCCATTGGCTCAACGATGGGCTCAACTTGCCATTGGCTCAACGATGGGCTCAACTTGCCATTGGCTCAACGATGGGCTCAACTTGCCATTGGCTCAACGATGGGCTCAACTTGCCATTGGCTCAACGATGGGCTCAACTTGCCACTGGCTCAACGATGGGCTCAACTTGCCATTGGCTCAACGATGGGCTCAACATGCCATTGGCTCAACGATGGGCTCAACTTGCCATTGGCTCAACGATGGGCTCAACTTGCCATTGGCTCAACGATGGGCTCAACTTGCCCCAAGGCAAACACATTTGGACTATATTAGCCCACACAGCTACAAGGATGCACTTTCATGCTTGATTTAGGACCTCATATTGTAGCTTTTAGAGACCCCCCGACTGATGTATAAAACGTCTTAAAATGATCTACTTTGGTTTAGATACAAGCATCATGAAACCTCTCCACAAAAGGGTTTCCAAACTGTTTTGTCCCGCGACCCCATTTAAAATATTGTAAATGAATCGTGACCCCACCGTATAAAGACAATAATGTAATCAATTGACAATGTTAACTTTGTAATTGGGCTATGACAGTCTATTACAAATCAGTCTGAAAGTATTTTTGAAAGTATTTAATTGTGCTGGAAGTATGGGTTGAAGTGACTAAAATGCATCAGAAAGGTATTGGGAAGTTCAGATCCTCAGGCAATACTTTTGTATGATCTTCTGTGTAGAAAATAATGTATTGTTGATTATTTTCTTTTTCCAACTGCCTGACTTACTGCCTGGTCTTGTCCACTCTGTTTTATTGAGTCATTGTGGGCATTGTAGAGGGAAACAAAATACTCTCTCTAAACCGTTAGAAAGAGACACACATTAGGAAGAAAACAGAAATGGCTCTGTTTTTTTACAACCACTTGTAGCGGCTACCGGAGGCTACGGACCTAATGTTTTGATTATTGTCAGAGTTTCTCTCGCGACCCCATTTTAAAAAGACTCCTAGTTTGGGAAACGCTGCTCTGACACAATGAATTAATTTGATTTGGCTAAAATCTTTTGTTTAAAAAAAAATCTAACTGGCTTACCACTTTTTCCATATGGTTTCTACCTTCACAGACTACATGTATTTTATTTGTATGATTTCCTTAACACAAGGGTTGCTCAACTTACCCCATAGGCTCAACTTAACCCACTCCCCCCTATTATTTCAACCTCATAGTGTGGAAATATATATAAAACACAAGAAAATCACATTTGACTGCACTGGGCCTTTAAGAGAAGAACTGTGAAAATAACTAAACAACAGTATTATAATTGTAGAATATTGTTGCATAGTTTGAAGCAAACATGGGTGACATTTTAGAATGATAATGATAATAATCTTATTTACAAAAGGGGGATATGGAGAGTACAGCGAATGTGTGTTGTTGTGTCTGTATGTTTGTCAGGTGAGACACACACTGAGGAAGTGCTGCTCAAAAGGCCCTCCAAGAACTGTTAGACGTTACTGTACCCACAGAAAATGAGCTTCAATACAAACCCTCACACACATATTCGAACATTCATTATTATGCGCACACACACACACACACACACACACACAATTCAAGGAACCACAGCAACGTATTTAATGAACAATTTCAGCCAATTTAATTCCTCCCTTATCTTTGATGCTGCGGTTGTTTCTCCTGCGTCAATCAAAAACAACAGGCCTGACTGTTTCAGTATCTCAGTGCTGTGGGAACATGACCATGAAGCCAAAACGCATTTCACTTTAACGCCAAACCATGCCGAGTGCCTGTCAGAATTAGTCATGATTGCATTAACGTCAGCACAGGCCAGGGTGATGAAACAACGGCTCATCCAAAGTGCGAGAGAAATTAGCAAAACACATTTCAAAAGCTGTCAGTGTTAACACAGTTCAAGATAACAAAACAAGACAGTGCTCTTTGAAATGGTTGTACAATTATGTTCACACCAAGCCAACCAGAATGAGTGATGGAACGCGGTCACTCCAACATGCTCAGATCAACCAATCAGCCGCCTTCTCGGACAGGTCTCCTTGGGAACAGAAATATTCAGAATATCTCTCGGTCTATGGAACTGCCTGGTTTCAACAGCATAGCTATGAAGAGAGACACCAGTTGAAAGCGGTGTTCAAGACGAGGCACAGCTGTGGTCACAGTAGCTGGTGATATAAACGACAGAGGAAGAACAGAGGAGAAGCTCTCCTTCTCTCTCTTATGTCTTACTCCTCTGGACCAGCAGCTCAACCCACAGAGTAGAGAAGAAGAGACAAGCTAGGCTGCGGTCGACACTAGCGGAATACCATTCATTTGTTACCGAGATCGAATTCTTCTCTGGTGCAAGTTGGCCACGTTTTTTTAACTAGACAAGAGACGTATGGCCTCAAACATCTCTGCTCTGCCCCATAGACCTTGGTGACTGCACGCAAACACACACAGATCTGAGCCCTGGTAATCTAAGCGAGTCTGGGCAGATGGTGCAGGACTATCAACATGGAAAGCTGGGGCCCCAAGACACACAGAGACAAACACACAGGTCTCACCGACAGAGCAACAGCCTTTCTAGGAAAAAACAACTAGTGAAATATCGAAAAGGAGAAAGACAAACTGTGGTGGTCGATTTGTGTACGAGCCACAAAGCGTCAACTAAAAAGAAACTACCATAATGGATAGAACTGTTGAATAAACCAGTGAAGAATCTCAGGCATCTAGATGCTGCAGCTAGAAGAGAGGTTGACTGCTGTTTGGCACTGACAGATGAGCGCTGTCCTTGGATGGAGGGAGATGGAATGAGAGAGGAGAGTTGTAGAGTTGAGGGAGGGCAATGAGGAAATCGATTTATGTGATAGGTGTGAAATGAGTTGATGAGCAAATGCCTACCTTGGTAGAGAGTGATTCTCCGTGGCTGTGGCTGGATGATGGAATAAACAATGAACAGTGTGGTATCATAATTACTTCTCATTTGGTGGTGAAATAGATTCAGCATGGGGTACTGATTTAGGAATGTTCTAAAATGCCAATAAAACCTCAAAGTAATGACTCCTCTCATGGATAAATAAAACGAATATTAACTGCAAAACTATTATTGCGTTATGCATGATAAACAGCAGTGTTGTGTGTATGGCGTTTTTGTTGGTTATCACGTCAGGCCTCTGTGGTGAGATGGGGTAAAGTAGGATGGTCGACTGCATGGCTGCTGTGAGACACATTGGGAATGAACAGACACAGGATACAGTCAAGAAGTACCTTAGCTAATAACCAAGTAGGAATCATTCAACACTAGTGATGAAGCACCCAACAGGGACTTGCTACCTGCAGATAAAACCCTTCATTGAACAGATCTTTGTGCAACTGAATTTAAGTCCCATTCACTCACACATCTACCCATTCCATATCTTCAAGGCAGCATCCTCTCAGTGTATGTTTCACGGGGGACAGAAACGGAGTCGAAATGTGTACGAGTTTGTACGTGCAAGTTTTGTTTGGAAAGCAAGTCAACGTTTGGGGTGTCTCATTCCATACTTAACCATGCAGAACATTGAACACATATTAAACACTTAGCTTTTTTTCCCCCAAATGCAGGTATTTTTTTTCCTCTTTTAGTACAGCGTGGTTTAAGCTACACAGAACACGAAAGTACCAATCAACCAGGTCGGACATATTGCTTTAAACCACAAAATTGTTTATACGTCATGCATGCCACATAGATGGTATTATGTTTATACAAAAATAACACCAGTGTCTATTACTGTGCATCATATCAATGACAGAAAGTTCTTTTTCGGTCTTTTCTCAATTAGATACAATTGAAAATGTATTAAAACACAAGAACTGGTTCGGGTAAATATCGTCCTACGTAAAATAAGGGGTTATGACTTTAAACTGTGATATTCCAGTTTTCAAACCTTTTTTTTTGTTTTATTATTTACAACTGCGGAGAAGCTTCCCCAAAGAAATCCCCCAAATCGAAAGAAATAAAAAGCTATCTAAGAAAGAGAAGCAAATGCAGTCCATTACAGTTGACAGGTATTGCACAATGCCTTAGCAATTTCATTTTGTCATACATGAGTCATTATTGAGACCTGTGCAATGAGAAGGAACAAATCTTACAGATTGGTCAGAAGCCACGGTGGGCTTATCCCATCAGAGAAACCGAACATCGGCTTTATCAGGTCGGTCTAACCGTTCTTTAGTTCTCCCTCCACCTCAGACATGCAGACCTGTTGGTCTGCTTCTGTTGTACAGTTGTGCCAAGGTACAAATAAACAAAAACAAAAACATTGGGGTGTTTCTAGAGGATGGAGTATATGTTCACCTGTGGGATGGAATGGGAGGGCAACCAGTAAGAGATCACAACAGCACAACCAAGGCCATGGCAATAGAAGAGGGACAATCTTAGTGACGCTTCAAGCTCTTTTGTATTCTCTGTCCACGTTTACATGCAAAAACATTTGCTATTTTGGGGAGATGGAAAACAAGGAAAACACCTTCACCTGACAATAATCGTTTAAAACAATCTGTGCAAAAATAAAAAAAGGACAAAAAAGCAACGATTGTACAAAGCAAGACTTTGGCAGAACATTCTTAAAGCTATGCTCGGTGATCCCTGACTGGTTGCCCCCTGTTCATTACCAAGAGTTATAAGTTAAGTTCAACATCATCCTATGACAATATTTACACATACTGAATGTATAAGCGCAGTCTTCCAAATAGAGTAAGTCAGAAGAAAAGAAAAGATTCCAATTGAAAATGTGTCCCCAAAATGAGACTGTCTAATGGTCGAACGGACACCACAGCGAAGGCATCTAGTTTCTGTTTATGGACAAAAACAGGAAGAGGAAGTGATGTCACTACCAGTTTAACAGCTCTACTCTCTTCCCATAAACAGTGTTCTAAGCCATTAGAATTAAAAGGGTAATGCTGAATTTGGATGAAATTCATGCCCTCTTTGACAAGTCGACTAACGTCACTACACAGGCATCCGAGAGCACCGATCCTCTCACAAAATAAGTTAAACTCGCAGTCATATTAGTCTGAAAGAACAGAAAAAAAATTGCAAATAAATTTATATAGAGATTTAAAAAAAAATTACAAAAAATTATATATATATATATATATATATATATATATATATATATATATATATATATATATATACCCCCAATTAATTTAGCACATCTTCAATGTTCTGTATACTACCATGTTCTATTTCACTCACTTTCATTGGACCACATTTGATTTAAAGGAATAGTTCGCGATTTTGACAATGAGGCCCTTTATTTACTTCCCCAGAGTCAGATGAACTCGTGGATACCATTTTTATGTATCTGTGTGCAGTTTGAAGGAAGTTGCTAACTAGTGTTAGCACAATTTATTTAGCATTAGCCCCCGAAACTACCTCTAATTTCCTTCCTACTGGACGCAGATACATAAAAAACGGTGTCCACGAGTTCATCGGACTCTGGGGAAGTACTCTAGATAAAAGGGTCTCATTGCCAAAATCCCGGACTATCCCTTTAAGCTATTGAAAAGAAATAGCAGAATTTAAGATACTCTCTTTAAGACTGTATATAGTGAAAGGGAAAGGGGCGGTAAGACTAAATTGCTGAAAGAGTATGTCCAATCACATGACCTACAGTGAGTAAACAATTTATTTTAATTTAGTTAGCCCCAGCATCAGATGACCAAGCATGGTTTACAAATGTGGCATAAATATACTGTATATAGAACGGCAAAAACATCTTACACCGTCGATTGATCTTATTCATGGTCTGTACTGTCAGCAAAACTCTTCAGCCTATACATATTTATATATTTCCAAAAAGTACTTAATATAAAAATACAGAAGAAGAATTGTAAAAAATGAACAAAAAACATTGAGTTTCTATGAAAATCATGCAAGAAAGCTTCCCCATAACTATGTACTAAGACTCACGAAAGCAAGGGAATGAAGGAGACTAGCCGGTTGGAGTGAAGTGCAGCGCGAGCAGGCTTACTGCATCCAGGCTGACTATGTTCTGTAAACATCGTAGTGGTCCATGACTTATATACTGTATCGGCAGTGACACATTATTTTGTCTTTGTTTTTTTTGTTGTTGGTCAGGGGGAATAGAAAGGAAACCTCAATAACGATGGGATACAAAACAACAACGACAACCTAGAAAATATGGCTCTGAGTAAGTAGAAAAGGCGCATCACCAGAGGGTTCTATCGAAGTAAGCAACCTAGATATGAAAATAAGGTTGAAAATATGGCAGTAGTACATTACTGGTAATCGATAGCACACGTCCTGTCGAAGGGCGTCACAATCTCTGTCACAGAGTTGGTGGCCGGAGGCGGAAAAGGGGGTCAGCCCAAGTTAACACTCTCTCTACCATCATATACAACAATGACCAGGGGAATCATGCACCCAAAAAAATCTTAGGGGGCACAAAGTACGTGAGGATGGCTAGGGGGGTGGTCCGGAGGGGTGGTAAGCCCACCGACCATAAATTGGAGAATTTAGCATTTTTCAAACATCTGAAGCAGCTTTTTTCCCTGTTATCTAGAGCCATAATCATTATGCTTAATTCTATGTAAAAAAAGGTATATTTTTCTGAATATTTAAGCATACCAATTGAGCTGTCTGTATCCTGACTGGTGGTTCTTAAAAAAACAAACAAACAAAAAATATATACTTCTCTGCATCTCTGGTACAATATTGAAAGGAATGTGAGTCTTATTCAGTACATTTAGTTATTGCTTGCTTTTCTGAAGTCTACCAACCTTGCCAGCGGACATGCCAGCTAAGAGGACGACAAGCTAGCTACTCTAACTGTATTGATAGCCTGAAATGGTTTCTTGGTAGCTAGTTATATAAAATTGCTAAGTGCCTAGTAGTATTACAGAGAGAAAAAAAAGGCCCCCCAAAAAGTTATTTTAAACATGAAAAATCTGAGGGAGCACGTGCCCCTGTGCCCCCTACGGGCATGACACCTCTGACGACAACATACACTACTGAATACAGGAGCTCTCATACACATCTCTGGTTGAGTCTATTTTTCTTCTTCTTCTTGTGAGAGTATTCCTCTTATTGTTACACCATTATCTGTGGTTGATTGACATGTGGGGATGTGCTGTGTCCCTATCCTAGCAGGCCGGAGGGAGGGAGGGTGGGAGGGAGCGGTGCCGGGTGAGGAGGGAGGGGGAGATATTGGATTTATATCTGGGCCGCTCACGGTTGGCTCTCCCAGAGGCATGATGGGAGAGATCGATAGTCCCCTGTGTCACTCTGCAGCCAACACAGTGATGCTCGATAACAACATACAACACACTCACACCGGAGCTAACAGGAACAAGCCCAACGCCCCTTCGTCGACAGTGTAAAACGAGGACTAGATTTGTCTTGTTAAGGTACAGAGAATATGTATTTGTGTGGACTTTTTCATTTTTTGTGGATTTTTTTTGTTGAGACAGACTAAAGCAAAAACAATGACCCATTTCTGTCCACAGGAATACGCACGTCCTAACCCCACCCCAAATAATGTTTCACATAACCCATCTCTAAATTCCCATTCTACTCAACACAGATGAAACACGGATAATATACGTCATGCATACGAGCGATGGGGGTGAAATATCATTCACTTCACTCTGACGTTCTTAATCGTACTCCATAGAGGCAGTTTCATAAGCTGTCAACTTACTCTCAAGGGGCTGGGGGAAAACCAGAACCCTGATTGGATGAGATAAGGATGAGGTCATCGGATGAGGGAGATACCTCCACATCGTCTTGCCATGACCCTGCTCCACAGAGAGGGGGTGCCCTCTGGCTCTAGCCTGCTGCAAGCTTTACTTTGAAAATATTGTTTTAAGAGAATTCACTTTTCTGTTAAAATATCGTAGCATTCTTTACACTGTCCTTCAACAAAAACAGGATAAATCATAATGGAATCATGTCAAATGGACCCAGAAGAACCAAATTAAAGTGAGAGATGTTTAGATGATTGAACCTATATCGTTGAAACGCTGTAGTGTGTCAGAATGAATGAAGACATGGTTTCCTGCATTGAACTGAGTAACCCATTAGTACATCCTGCTTCAAAACAGATCAAATGCATACATGCTGTACAATTAAAACACAGATTGAGAAATAGAGAAGAGAAACTTAGTAGCTGAAAGCTGTTAATCACATGGGCCATGTACATCTGATCATCCAATCAGCTTGGAGCGTTGAGCCTATAAAGCATATATACAGTTAACTGCCAAAATAAAGGAAACACCAAAAGTGTCTTAAATAGGGCGTTGGGCCAACACGAGCTGCCACAACAGCTTAAATGCGACTTGGCATAGATTCTACAAGTGTCTTGAACTCTATTGGAGGGATGTGACAGCATTCCTCCATGAGAGATTCCATAATTTGGTGTTTCGTTGATGGTGGTGGAAAATGCTGTCTCAGGCGCAGCTCAAGAATCTCCCATAAGCGTTCACTTGGGTTGAGATCGAGGGACTGAGACACGTACACACACTTTAAACCCCCTATGCTCCTTTGAGGCCTCTTCTTCCAACCATGGAAGCCAAAATAATGGGCAACTAGGTATTTGTATACATGACGGGATGTTAATTGCTTAATTAGCTCAGGAACCACATCTGTGTGGGAAGCACCTGCTTTCAATATACTTTGTATCCCTTATTTAAGTGTCTTCTTTATTTTGGCAGTTACATGTATGTACATACAATATTAATGTACACATGGGTATATTCTTAAAGTTCTGTGCCAGTTAGTGTATGCAGAGTATAAGCTAGTACAGAAGGATAAACATGTTGCGTTTCAGTTCTAGGCTACTCTGAGGTAAAAAAAAAAGAAAAAACTGATATAAAACCCCAAAGATGGACAGAAGGACAGGCTACGGCCTTCGACGGAGCAGATTGGTGGACCCCAAATGGTCCTTCCCACCCATGAGTTAGGGGCACAATGTGATTGGATGCTCTGCATGTCACTCTTCTGCACAGACTTAAAGGGCACACGCGACACAGTCAGTGCAAGCCGATGAGAATGGCAAGGTGGGGGTGGTCAGGTGAAAGGTGGGTATAGGGTTCAGGAAGTGGAGGGAAGAGGTGAAGAGGGGGAGGCGCTGGGACCGGGACCCCTTGCCCACTCTGGGTGCACCCTCTGTGGGATGAGTCTAAGGATCTGAGGGGCGCACCGCTGGTCCTCCTCATGGTGGAGGAGAGGAACTGCAGGGGGGGAGCCAGCTGGCCGACGGGTGGATGGATAGATCAGAGCGGAGGAGAAGAGAGGAGGTGATCAGCAGGAGGTCTCGTGGCTGACGTCTGGAGCTTCTCCCCCCCCAGTCGAGGAGCTGGGGATGGGCTGGATCTCCATATCCACCTCATCGCTGCTGGACTCCTCTCTCTCAGGGATCTGCGCCTCCTCCTCAGACAGGGGGACAAACTCAGGGTGGGCCATGAAGTTATGGATGGAGTTTCTGGATTCTGGGTTCTCTAGCCCCGGGTAAAGGGAGCTACGGAACGCATTGACCACCTTAATCTTTTAGAGAGACCGAAGAGAGAGCGAGAGAGGGGGAGAGACAGAGAGACAGGGGAGATAAAGAGGGGAAAGATGGAGAGAAAGAGAGATAAATAAAAAGGACAGTTAGTATGAGGGTCCTGGCTCGGTCTTCCTGTGTTGATGGCGATGAGAGGAGTCAGGCAGACAGGCAGGGTTTATGGGTAATCTGCTGGGGGGGGGGCAAAAGGTGGTCAGTGAGAGGTGGGATGTGAAGGATTTTGGGATGTCATGGTCGCTCTTTGCAGTCTCGATCACTCACCGATCATTAAATCAAACAGCAAGCAAAAGACAGACAAACAACCCCCGAAATCATACACACAAAAACCTCCAGTCCACTACAATACAGTACATAAGAGCGAAGTGGAAAATAGAGAAGGAGCACCGCAAAACAAATAGAGCACAAAAACACAGAATAATACTAAAATACCAACTTACGAGGTGGGAACAGTTGATGATGACGGTGGACGGATATTTAGCAAGCATCAGGAGCACAACCACACAGCTACTTAATTCTACAACACCCCCCCTCCCCCAAACACCCTGACACATACAGTGCTATCTGAGGCTACAAGCTGCAGTCTCTTATCACTGTGACGCTAGGATGCACACCAACACACCAGCCTACACACAGCTACAGAACAGCACAGCTAGCTGGCAGCATCTCAATGTTCTTCAATGAATAAAGGGATGGAGGGAGTTGTCTGTTGGGCTCCCTGGTTGACGACCAACGACGAGTGGGATATTTGGTGTGATTGGTGGGAGTGTGGTGAGGGAAAGTGCAGGAAGAGCTAGATGATGAGAAGACTTTGGTAGAGGGCATGAAAGGTTGACGCTGCAATGGGGGAAAAAACATGCACTTCATACACACAAACACACACGCACAGTACACACTCAGCCTTTCACACAGAAACACACACGTATAGTACACACTCAGCCTTTCACACAGAAACACACACGTATAGTACACACTCAGCCTTTCACACAGAAACACACACGTATAGTACACACTCAGCCTTTCACACAGAAACACACACGTATAGTACACACTCAGCCTTTCACACAGAAACACACACGTATAGTACACACTCAGCCTTTCACACAGAAACACACACGTATAGTACACACTCAGCCTTTCACACAGAAACACACACATATAGTACACACTCAGCCTTTCACACAGAAACACACACGTATAGTACACACTCAGCCTTTCACACAGAAACACACACGTATAGTACACACTCAGCCTTTCACACAGAAACACACACGTATAGTACACACTCAGCCTTTCACACAGAAACACACACGTATAGTACACACTCAGCCTTTCACACAGAAACACACACGTATAGTACACACTCAGCCTTTCACACAGAAACACACACGTATAGTACACACTCAGACTTTCACACAGAAACACACACGTATAGTACACACTCAGCCTTTCACACAGAAACACACACGTATAGTACACACTCAGCCTTTCACACAGAAACACACACGTATAGTACACACTCAGCCTTTCACACAGAAACACACACGCACAGTACACACTCAGCCTTTCACACAGAAACACACACGCACAGTACACACTCAGCCTTTCACACAGAAACACACACGTATAGTACACACTCAGCCTTTCACACAGAAACACACACGTATAGTACACACTCAGCCTTTCACACAGAAACACACACGTATAGTACACACTCAGCCTTTCACACAGAAACACACACGTATAGTACACACTCAGCCTTTCACACAGAAACACACACGTATAGTACACACTCAGCCTTTCACACAGAAACACACACGTATAGTACACACTCAACCTGTGGTGTGGTACAGATTATAGTCTAATGAGCTCTACTTTGGTGGACTGTATGTGGACCTCATCTCTACAATCAGCATCCAACCTCTGTGATGATTCTTGATATTTCAATTCTTATTTCAGACAGACTTCTCTGGCTATGTGCGTATGTGTTTGTTTAAGAGAGCATTGTGATGTCGAACAAAAGATATTTCCATGGCTCCATTTCCATGCCAGGAAGAAAATAGTCACACACACACACACACACACACACACACACACACACACACACACGGTAAAACAAAGATGAAAACTACTGGTCTGTTATTGTTACCCTGTAGTCAGAAAGGAGAGCGTCTTGGGAGAAGAGAGGGAGACAGGAGTAGAAAGAGACATACGAGTGGGAGAGGAAGGAAACATACGCAGAGCGAGAGAAGCAAGAGATGAAGGAGGGCAACATGGGGAATAGTATCAGAGAAAACAGAGTGAAAGACAAATAAGAAAAAGAGCAAAAGGTTTGGGAATCAAGGCCTACAGCAATTGGATCAGAAAGCGAAAGGAGAAAAGGTCATGGGTGAAAAAAAAGAAGTGCTCATGTTAAACGACCACCATCCAGCAGCTCTAAATGTGTGCATAGATTGGGGATGGGGTCAGGGGTGAAAGGTAGAAGGTGACCGCTTGCCTCAATACCGCATGAGCCTTTAAAGCTGATACAAATTCCTATGAGTTACGGAAAAACAAAAACCAGCTACTTCAATTCCACTTTGTATTCTCAGTCTTACATGACCTATTTCATATATTTAGATATTTTCCACACTGTATTCTTCTAACCATCCTTTCTTCCTTTAATCATATTCACACGTTTTCCAGAGACTTTAGTTCAATTTGCAAATCCGTTACCTGCACCACCTCTTCCATTACTCCAGAACCTCAGTGTGTGACGAGTGTCTCTGCAACCTTGCCTCTTAAGCCCAGGGCTTTAAGTCCTCTAATATGGGTTTGTGTGTGTGTGCGCGCGTCTACATTTGTGTGTAGTACTCTAGGTTTCTAAGTCCTCTCATATCCGTCTGATCTCTGCGTGACTCTCGTGTGAGTGTGTTGGAGGTTGCGAAGATACACCAGTGTACCACAGGCATCCATCCATCCTTTTTACATAACAAAATGTGGTAGAAATATATGGCTATCTTTCTTCCCCATAAATCCTTTTTAGTGAGAAAAAAGCAGAGTGAGATGCAGAGGCTGTCATGGAGGAAGAAGTCAGCTCTGAGGTTGCCAGCCAAGTCTTTAATTTTTCTTTTTTATAAAACACACACTGAGTCATAAGTCCTCCCTGAATAGCGGACTGACAGGGAGAGGGAGGAGAGAGGGAAGAGAAGAAGACGAAGACAGAAAGACGACAAGACGAGAGAGACGGAGAAAGAGAGATTGAGGGCAAGGCAGAAAGAAAGATGCATGTGAAGTAGAAAAACAAGAGGGCCTCATCCATACATACGAGTTAGGGGGCAACTGGAGAAGAGAGACAGGGCACGAGAGAGAATGAGAGAAAGGGGGAAGGAGAGAGAAGGGAGTAGCTGCAGCATCTGTCAGCCATCTCCCTGCAGCCCTCTGAGGGTGTGAGGGTGTGTGTGTGCGCGCGAGCGAGTGTGTGTGTTCGTGCGAGAGTGTGTGTGTGTGCGTGTCTCTCTCAGTACTCTGTTGCTGGGCAGACGGCATGTGTGTGTCTCGGAGGGGGGGAGGAAGTGCTGTGTCGTGGTGTGAGGAATGACGTCCCCCTTTTCTTCCCTCTCACCTCTCCATCCCTCCCTCTAGCAAAGGGCAAGGTCATCCCCCATCCCTCTGTCCCTCTCATCCGTAAAGAGGAAGCTGCCTATCATATCTCACATGACTTAGCTCATCTCTCTACCTAAAACAGTCCAACACCATCACCGGAACGAATGGACTCTCTATACACTAACCACGCAGATGACTGCATTACTTCTGACACAGAATCAATCACTCACACACTCATTCAGTCATACACAGACTTTCTCCTTCTCCACACATGTATCCTCAGGGCTGGACATGGAGATGGCTGAGCTATCAGTGACCAACTGTGACCGTGACCAACTGTGACCGTGACCAACTGTGACCATAGCCCTTTAAGGTGCCCCGTGTGTCTTTAGTAACAGTTGGAGAGAAGGTAGAAGATACATGATTTCTGATATGTTGCCACTGGAAGTAGAAAACAGGAATCTGAAAAATACTAAACACTGCTCACGCACGCACCCACCCACCCACACACACACCCACAGACAGACAGAGAGAGTGACAGAGAGTGACAGAGAGAGAAGTGCTGAGGCAGCTCAGTAAATGGAGTGATGCACGTTTATTAGACAATGCAATTAACCATTCGCTATTAACCCCCGTGAGACCTCCTGGGCCCTGCCTCAGATAACGGCCTCTCAGATTAGGGCCTGCCTGCGGGATGTAACCTTTTCAGATTATATCCTGTGTGAGATTAGCCAGTCCAATTATCTCCCTACCGAGGCCGCTGTATTGCCGGACAGCCAGGGAAATCAAATGGACGCCAGGATTCCAGATGATAGGACTTTCAGAGTTAGGACTGAGACAGATTTGGCTCTTTGTAATTCCTGACAATTATTTTAGGTTGATCTCGTCTCACGGCGAGGTCTCACCTGGGTTAATACATGCAGATCATATTAAGAGTTTGGAGAACTCCAACCCCCAGGATGCACTGGGAAAGCCATAGGAAAGCCAGAGTGAACCGAGGAGAGAGTAAATAAAACAACGAGAGAGAAAGGGAACAAAGCAGACATAGAACAAGAGAAAGATAGAGAGAATCATAGAGAGGAAGTAGTCAGTAGGCATCGGCAGGCTGTGGATGGGGTAATGACGGCATGTCAGCAATTAAATCAAGAAATCAAACAGTCAGTCATGCAGCATTCTGACTGGAGGAGAGGGAGGAGGAGGCGGCAGAGAAAAGATAGCTTGTTGTTAAGGGGTCGCCATCGCAACTGCTCACTCACTGCCTGCAGTGGAGGGGGAAGCAGCGGCGGCTGCAGGAAGGGGCGGGGCCCCGGCAGAGTTGGCAGACAGGGAGGAAGAGGAAAGCCCTACGTGGGTGGGGCTAGAGACAGTTTTGGCGTCGTTGTGCTGGCTGACCACAGAGGGCTGGCGTCTCAATGCCCCCGGGACCGGAGCCTGACCCGTCTGGAACGTATAGACCACGTCCATCTGCAAACAACAGCCCACAGCATAGTCACAAGAAACAGAGAGACGTAGGGAGAGAAAGAAAGAGAGAAGGGGGCAAGGAGAGAGGGAGAGATAGAAAGAAGGGAGAGAGGAAAAGAGGAAGTGAAAAGAGGAAGGGAAAGATAGCAGAAAGAAACATTGTATGGGCAGAGCAGACAGTGGTTATTGCACAAATTTAGAAAATCCCTAAATCGTTAGTTGGAAGGGACAGAACAGGGGATTGGAGAGATTGAGGAAGAGCGGAATGAATGGAGAGGGAGAGGACTGGAAGGCCTGCCACTGAATGAAAGGGGTAATATTTTGTGACAGAGGAAAAAGGCTGAGGGCACTGGTAGGAGCGAGGGAGGGAAACAAACGAAGACGGCAGAGAGTGTTCCTACAGGCCACTGATAAAGTTTGGTGCAAAGTCGTCCTCCTCTTGCCAATTATGTCCTGGTTGTATTTGACTAACCAGCCGTGCTGACACACATACATCCTAACCACACAGCCCACCAGGATTAGACAGAGGGAAGGGAGGGGAGTCAGAGGGGCAGATAAGGACCTAATTACCTCACTGCCTCTCTCCATCACCCCCCCCCCCCACACACCTTTCTCCCTTCTATCCTCCCTCCCCAGGAGAAAGAGAGTGAGGAATGCTCGACTGCATCTCTTCCTTTATCAGTGTGATGGAGGGAGAAAGGGAGGATGGAGAGAGGACGGGAAGAGGGTGATAAATAGGGAAATTAAACTGAGGAAGTGGAACGTCGGAATGGGAATTAGAATCCGTCTCGAACGACACAGAAACCAACTTGGAAGAAACTAATAAGAACGGTCAATTATGGCGTTGTGTCCCAGTAAATGAGGAACATTTGTCAACAGTAAAATATGTTATTCAGTTCTAAATCTACACACATACAAATAAATACCTTAAAACACAATATAAAAGACAAAACATCTATTTCTTTATTATTCTGGTCAACCGTATTGAGAGTCTTTCCATCGTAAAAAAACAAACAGTTAATGGACAATAGCAGAGGGAGAGAGGGCTAAAGGACGAGAAGAGAGAAAGATTCAGAAACAAATGTGAGACGAAGAGTTACATACTTCAGATGAAGAAGAGGGTAGAAGGTTAGTCAGTTACAGGGTGCACAAACAGTATAGGCTTCTGGAGTGTGTGTGTGTGTGTGTGTGTGTGTGTGTGTGTGTGTGTGTGTGTGTGTGAGAGAGAGAGAGAAAGAAAAAAAAGAGAGAGAAAGTGGGCGAGAGAGAAACAGACACTAGAGAGACAGGACTGGAGTCTTCCACAGCCCTGTAGATAATGAAATAGTTAAAAAGAAGAACGTTAAAGCAACCCACATCCCTCCATCCGCACCCCCAACGGCAGACCGAGAAAGACTGAACTCTTTTTGACCCACTGTACGAGAGGGATGTATACGTTTACATCCAAACAACACAACAAGCTAATCATCCTTCGCCCACTCTACAGGGGTTTTTGCTGCAGGTATGTTGTTTCAGCGTTGTTTCAGCGCTAGCGAAGGCTAATGAGGCCCATAGGGACACAGAAATAGCCTCCGGACATGCTAGCGCTACGATTGCCTATAGCTCACTCCTGTAGGAGGGGAGAGCAGCACTGCCGAACCAAAGCTCGGCTTCTGGAAACGTCTCCATAGGCCCACTTTATTGTAGCGTTCACGGCCTAGGAATCCCACTCACGGAGCCGAAGAAAGGACCCAACTTGGCCGATGCATTGTCGGGGAGAACGGGACCTTCTAAAACACACGGAGAGAGAGGAGGAGGTATTCTAAAAAAGGGGAACACAGACAACCTTTTAGGTTTGTTTTGGGAAAACAACTCGAAAATAAACCATGACATTCTCTTCTGTTAGTTCTGAATGTTTCAAAGAATAAAAGCATTGTGTTTGGGACAAATCGTTCAATAAACCCTAAACCTCAACTGAATCTTGTAATGAACAATGTGGAAATTGAGCAAGTTGAGGAGACTAAACTGCTTGGAGTATAAAAGCTGTCATGATCAAAACGTATTGATGCAACAGTAGCAAAGATGGGGAGAGGTCTGTCCGTAATAAAGCGCTGCTTTGCTTTCAAAACATCCCCATCAACAAGGCAGATCCAACAGGCCCTAGTTTTGTTGCAGACGGACTACTGTCCATTCGTTTGGTCAGAACAGCGCAGCATGGCTGGCCCTTAAATGTACACGTAAAGCTAACATTACTAATATGCATGTAAATCTCTCCTGGCTCAAAGTAGAGGAGAGATCGACTTCATCACTCCTTGCGTTGACTTGTCGAATGCACCGAGCTGTCCGTTTAAACTACTAGCACACAGTTTGGACACCCATGCACACCCCAGAAGACATGCCACCAGAGGTCTCTTCACAATCCCCAAATCCAGAAGGGTATATGGGGGGGGGGGGGGTGCACAGTACTACATAGAGCCATGACTACATGGAACTCTATTCCAAATTAATTAACTCATGCTGGCAGTAAAATGAGAAAGAGAAGAGATAAAAATACACCTTATGGAACAGCGGGGACTGTGAAGAGACACACACGTTGCATTTTGTATTGTAGATATGTGACAGTAGAGTGGTGGCCTGAGGGCACACACTTAATCTGTTGTGAAATGTATTGTAACATTTGTAATTATATAGAACTGCCTTAATTTGGCTGGACCCCAGGAAGAGTAGCTGTGAAATCTGGTGGGCATGGGAGTGGTGCCATCTCTACTGCACTGTGTGTGTGTGTGTGTATGTATGGAGACAATGGACCTCGGCATCCTCTCCACCTCCATTAGTCTTGCCACTCGGATTTCTTTGAGCAGTGGTGGCGCATGCAACAAATTTCCCGCAATTCGACATATTCTGCCATGGAACCAAGAGACAATTCTGCAGTTTGAAAGCTAGTTTCTTGCAATTCTGCACATTTTACCATGGCCTTTTTTGCTATCCATGTGCCTCAAATATGAAAGTGCCCCATTACATGACATTTTGGGGAATTTCAGATTCACCCTGACTGTGTAGGTTTTATTCTGGAGGTTGTTAGTTCTCAAAGATGATCTAATAAATATAAAGGTCCATTATCTTTTCTACATACTTTATATCTGGTTGTAGTCATTTAAATTTACACTGAAACTGTTTTACCATCACAAAATGTATTAAATGCAACACACACACACACGCGTCAAAAGTTTGGACTTTTCTATGTATGTGACCACCCCGGGGGTGTGTATGTGTCTCCTTCCGATACACCCACAGAGGAAACCCAGTGGAGTCCCCTGGCAGTTAAAGGGTGTGTGTGTGTGTCCCACTACATAAGGCAATTGGAGACCTGGTGAAAAGCTCTATTTGAATACAGTCTCTAAATATAAGCTAGCCAATGGTGTGTGTGTGTGCGCAACAAGCAGTAAGTGTGTTTCTGCTCCCCATCTCCCATCACAGTAAGTCTCTTCAACCCCAAGGCTGTGTACACTGAGACAGTTGGAGAAAGAAAGAAAGCGAGAGAGGGAGGGAGGGAGAGAGGGAGCGAGCGAAAGCGAGCGAGATGATCCTTTGTAGCAGCAACAGCAGTATTAGTATGATCCTGAGAGTCATCCATTATAACTCTCCATCAGGTTATATAGAGATATGTCTAGTTGTGTTGGTGGGTAGTGACTATCGCTAAAGGCAGGCCTCCAGTGTGTCTGAGTCGGGTTTCCACTCCCCCACCTGGGGGCCCAGAGCTACTGACACCTTACATCCCAGGGCCCATATTTACAAAGCGTCTCAGAGGAGTGCTGACGTAGGATCAGCTACTACCCTGCAACACTTCATACATACAGCCCCCTGGTATCTGATCTCCTCTTGATATTACCCATCTGGATCCTGACTCCCAACCCACCATTTTAGGGATCACTTAGTTAGAGAGCTATCCAGCTAAGGGGTGACAAGTTAGACAGTAGAGACAGAGGTGGCATAGTGACAAGAAATCAAAGCCCAGACATCAGACTCTGTCACAGACTCTGTTGTCTCCCTCAGACGACAACACACACCGGTCTTTCTTCACAGGAGGAAGCAGCAAAATACATCCCAGAGAAAAACCCTTACTTAAATGCTTAACTTTCAGAGAGACTTAGAACTAGCCTGGGTACCAGTCTGTTTAGCTAGCATTCCACTCCTTGTACTCTGTGTCATTGCAAAATCTTTGGCACATGACACAGATTACAAGGAGGGGATTGCTAGCTAAACAGACTGGTGCCCAGGCTAATTTAGAATGACTGAATTTTAAAAAAGTAGGCTGAAACAACCACATAATATCAGCACAACAGTTATCAAAACGGTCACGGTGAAGAAATATGTTGTCTTATTCTTCCCCTTGGAGAACAGACAACAGGTTAAAGCTCCTCACAACAGGGAGGACAAGGGGGAAGTATATCCCTCCTCTCATCACAATGCAGTGCTTCTGTAGCTCTTCTCATCTCTTCTCGGTCTTTACCTGTGAACACTGGCGAGGGGAGAGATGGGAGAAAGGGGAGAGAGAGAGGGAGAGGAATATCCAACCCTGTCAACCCCTTATAGATGGTCTTCTCCTCTCTTCTCCTCCTCCTATACCTGCGGAACCCCTGGAGGGGACTGGAAGGAAGAGGGAGATAGAGAGGGGGGCTGCTAAAGCGAGAGCAGGTGATGGTAGTTGAGGACCCCCTGGTGCGTACCTGAGTCTGGATGCGGTTGAGTCCCCTGAACCAGAGGACCTGTCCCCTACGGAGCTCCATCTCAGCATGGTCGATCTCATCATCCCCCTCGTTCATTTCATTTTCGGGAACATCCTCCTTATGGGTGCCGTGGCCAGCCTCCTTCAGGAACTTCAGGCGGTGGGTGGGGATGGCTGTAATCAGCTGGAGGAGAGAGGAAGAGAGAATGTTTGAATAAACAGTTTCTCGCACTCAGCACAGTAGGAGTAGTTATACACCCTGTAATGACGCTGTGTGATTGTACTGGGGAACGGTCGAGATCGTCTGAGAAGAAAGAGAGCAGTGCACATGAGAACAGTCAATTTCGTGCATTAACATTCAGAGCCACATACAGTGCCTTCAGAAAGCATTCACACTCCTCGACTTTTTCAGGAGAATAAAAGTGTGCTTAACAAGTACCATAATACGCTGCATGGACACACTGTGTGCAATAATAGCGTTTAACATTATTTTGAAATGACTTCACCATTTCTGTACCCCGCACATACAATTATCTGTAAGGTCCCTAAGTCGCGCAGTGAATTTCAAGCACAAATTCAACCAAGAAAACCTGGGAGGTTTTCCTATGGTTCGCAAAGAAGGGCATCTAGTAATTTTACACTTTGGATGGTGTATCAATACACCCAGTCACAACAAAGACACAGGTACCCTTCCTAATTCAGTTGCCAGTGAGGACAGAAACCACCCAAGGATTTCACCAGGAGACAAATGGTGATTTTAAAACAGTTACAGAGTTTAATGGCTGAGATAACAGAGGATGGCTCAACAACCTTGTAGTTACTCCACAATACTAACATAAATGACAGAGTGAAAAGAAGGAAGCCTGTACAGAATACAAAATATTCCAAAAACATGCATCCTGTTTGCAATAAGGCAGTAAATTAAAACTGCAAAAAATGTGGCAAAGAAATGTACTTTATGTCCTGAATACAAAGTGTAATATTTGGGCCAAATCCAACAACACACCACTGAGTACCACGCTTCATTTTTTCATGAATGGTGACGACTGCATCATGTTATGAGTAAAGCTTGTAATTGGCAAGGACTAGGGAGTTTGAGGATAAAAAGAAACGGAATGGCGCTAAGCACAGGCAAAATCCCAGAGGAAAACCTGGTCCAGTCTGCTTTACAACAGACACTAGGAAACAAATTCACCTTTCAGCAGGACAATAACCTAAAACACAAGGTCAAATCTTCACTGGAGTTGCTTACCAAGATGACGTTGAATGTTCCCGAGTGGCCTAGTTACAGTTCTTTCTAAAATCGTCTTGAAGATCTATGGCAAGACTTGAAAATGGCTGTCTAGCAATGATCAACAACCAATAATAAAGAATAAATGTGCAAATATTGTACAATCCAGGTGTGCAAAGCTGACTTACCCAGAAAAACTCACAGCTGAAATCCCTGCCAAAGGTGATTCTAACATGCATTGACTCAGGAGATTGAATACTTATCTAATCAAGATTAGTTTTATATTCCATTTATTTAAACAAATATTGATAATATTTCTTCTACTTTGACAGAGTATTTTGGGTATATCGTTGAACAAAAATGACAAATCAATTTTATTCCCACTTTGTAACACAAACAAATGTGGAAAAAGTCAAGGGGTGTGAATACTTTCTGAAGGCACTGTAATATACACTCCCCTATGTATTCATTTGGACAGTGAGGCTAAAACCCTTAATGTCTCTATAGTCAGCGATTTTATAATTGAGATCAAAGGTACGGTGTTACGTGCCCCATATCACCTTTTATTTGAGAGCATGCTGAATCGTTTAAAAACGAATGCACTTTAAATCGAGTCCACCCCTTTTGAAAGTACATTTAGTCAAAAGTGTGCATTGGGGTCAACATGGTCCATGCCCCAACGATTTGAGGAGGGGAGTCACCTTTATTGTAGATAATAATATAATATGTTTCTGAACACTTCTACATGAATGAATAATGATGAGTGAGAACGTTTCAGATGCACACAGATCATGCCCCCAAAACCTGTCACCTAGGGCTGTCACACTGGCAGTCATGAGTCAAGACCGCAGTAAAAAGTCCACTTGCCGTTGAGTCACGGTAATCTCCTCTTATACACATGGTAGTAGTACACACACCAACTCGCTAACAATCGTCAGGTCACTAATGGCCTGGCACTCAGGCTTCTATTGTCCCTCAAACCATATTGACATCAATGCAAAAGCAATCGAAAATCACATCAAAAACACGTATCAAAACTGTATGCATTTTTTTTTTTAAATAACTCGCCTCACTGTGATTGATCAATTTTAAGAAAGAAATTCTACAACAGGTTGAAACTGAGTAGAAAACACGGTCATTGTGAACGTTAAAAACACCATATGCATGTTAGAGTTTAAGCATTGGCCTATATACGAGCCCAGGTCGTAAAATCTGAATTAAAAGAATGATTGTGATATTATACAATTACATAGCCTACACATATTAAGCAAGGCAAAAAAACTGTTTTAACATCTTTGGTTTATAACTGGTAGCCTAAATTAAACAAATTCAGAGTGAGCCTAAAATTAGGCCTAGTGTGAATTTGTATTTGATTTTGAATAGCCTAGTAATAGGGCATTTTTCTATTTCCATAAATAATAGGCTGACACATTACCTTTAACTACAGAATATCTCCTTCAGTTCTTTCTCAACCGGGCAGAAGAGGGTGTGCCAACAGTTAAATGTTTAGTTGTGAAAACACATTACTATTGATGTGCCCAGATAGACTTCACTTAGTTTCCCAAACTAAGCACTGGGTAGCTGCAGGAACAGAGTTGGAGAGCCCATGGCATACAGAGTTTGGGCTGAACATCACCTGTTGTTGGTGAGAGGCTGCATGCTCCTCAAACAGTGGTTGATGCATGAAGTGAAATAACCAGAATAACCTACCCAACATGAGTGAAAAATGAACCAGCTGGAAAGTGGCCTCCTTTCGCTAATGGAGTGCATACTGATGACATGTGTTTTTTCACCTGCCCCTGTTCCTGCCAATTTGACAATGGACCACTCTAAATCTAAACTAATTTGACCTATCAGCAAAGACCAGATTCAATTGAGAATAGACTGATGAGTGAAAATATGATCACTTGGAGAACAGCATGTACAGCCTGAGGCAAGGAACAGAGTGCAAGCTTTTTTTTTGCAACTTTCTCATATCAAATCAAACTTTTTGTCACCTGCACCAAATACAACGTGTAGACCTTACTGTGGAATGCTTACTTACAAGCTCTTAACCAACAGTGCAGTTCAAAAAAAGAGTTAAGAAAATATTTTCCCAATAAACTAAAGTAAAAAATAATAAAAAACAACAAAATAATGAGGCTATATACAGGGGGTATCAGTACTGAGTCAATGTGAGGGGGTACAGGTTAGTCGAGGTAATTTGCACACGTAGGTAGGGGTGAAGTGACAATGCATAGATTGTAAACGGCGAGTAGCAGCAGTGTAAAAAACTAAGGGGGGGGGGGGGGGGTTAGAAGCGGTTAAGGAGTCTTTTGATCCTAGAATTGGCTCTCTGGTTCCGCTTGCCGTGCTGTAGAAAAAAAAACAGTCTGACTTGGGTGACTGGAGTCTTTGACAATTGTTTGGCCTTTCCTCTGACACCGCCTAATGTATAGGTCCTGGATGGCAGGAAGCTTGGCCTCAGTGATGTACTGGGCCGTACACACTACCCTCTGTAGCGCCTTAGATGCAGAGCAGTTACCATACCAGGCGGTGATGCAACCCGTCAGGATGCTCTCAATGGTGCAGCTGTAGAACTTTGAGGATCTGGGGACCCATGCCAAATCTTTTCAGTCTCCTGAGAAGGAAAAGGTGTTGTCTTCACGACTGTCTTAGTGTGTTTGGACCATGAAAGTTCATTGGTGATGTGGACACCAAGGAACTTGAAACTCTCGACCAACTCCACTACAACCCCGTCAATGTTAATGGGGGCCTGTTCGGTCAGGCATACCACTGTTGTGTTGTCAGCAAACTTAATGATGGCATTGGAGTTGTGTTTGGCCACGCAGTCGTGGGCGAACAGGGAGTACAGGAGGGGACTAAGCACACACCCCTGAGGGGCCCCAGTGCTGAGGAGCAGCGTAGCAGACATGTTGCTGCCTACCCTTACCACCTGACGGGGGTGGCCCATCAGGAAGTCCAGGATCCAGTTTCCACATTCACTTTTAACAAGGCACACCTGTTCATTGAAGATCATTCCAGGTGAAGCTGGTTGATAGATTGCCAAGAGTGTGCAAAGCTGTCATCAAGGCAAAGGCTGGCTACTTTGAAAAATCGCAACTATAAAATATATTTTGATCACCAACACTTTTTTGGTTACTTCATGATTCCATATGTGTTATTTCATAGTTTTAATGTCTTCACTATTATTCTACAATGTAGAAAATAATAAAAAATAATAAAAAACTTGAATGAGTAGGTGTGTCCAAACTTTTGACTGGTACTCTATATGCAGGAACACGTTTAATTGGAGAACCATCTAATGAGTGAACATGCAAAACATTCTTACGAGACTTAAAACAACATACATTCTATTTTCCCCCCAAATAAGCACACATTTTAAAAGCAGTAAAGGATTCCTGCATAGCTATAAAATCTGACTGTAGTTTTGAAACAGCCAGATCAACAGTCAAGGAAATAGCATACATAATAGTATCACCTGCATATAGATTAAGTTGACCATTTTTTACCAGATTGACCAACAGTGTTTATATAAATAGTGAAGAAAACAGGTCCTAAAATTGACCCCTGTGGTACACCTTTATGTAGCAAGAAATTCAGACTCAACCCCATCAATCACAATGGCCTGAGTTCTGTCACAAAGATATTCATGAAACCATGAACAGGCATCAGAACTCAGGCCTATCTAGGACAACTTAGTCAATAAAATAGCATGATCAACAGTATCAAACGCTTTTGACAGGTCCACAAACAAAGTAGCACTTTTCATTTTAGTGTCTAAAGCATTGACAAGATCATTAACAACTAAAGAGGTTGCTGTCATAGTGCTATGTCCAGGCCTAAACCCGGATTGGTTTATATTAAAAATAAATTTCTCAGATAAAAAAGAGAGAAGTTGTATATTTACCAAGATTAGAGAATCTTAGCTGGACAAGAAAGTCTTGAAATGGGGCGATAATTATTAAGATCACTACTATCGCCTCCCTTATGGAGTGGCAGCTCAAAATTTCCTGATAACAATATAAAATAAAAAATGAGGGTTATTGAGCCAACATTGATGGGCGCTGCACACTCAAGCAGACCAGGATCCAATTGGTCACCCCCTGTGGATTTATTGTTGTCTGTTGCTAGCAAAGCATCCAGGACTTATTTTTTAAATAGCCTAAAAGAAAGGCTTTCACTATCATTTCTCTGATAATTCAGCAAATTTCTCCTATCAGCATCCAACCCAATATAATTTTGAATAGAATGGTAAAATTCCTGGTCCTTTACGATTTTTTAAGTCACATGGAAACTCCAGCTCAAACAAGCTATGCTCAATAGGCGGTTGCAGGCCCTGTCTGATGGTTGACATTGAAATAGTTAGTACGGCTATACGTTTGCATAGAACTGCACCATTTGGTCTATCCCCATTAGTAATAGAGGAAGGAGAAGAAATTGGAGATACTTTTCCAAGGTTAGCGCCATAGGGTCGGAGGCCGCAGCCAATGTCAATATGAGGAACTCAAGAGTAACCAATGATGGAATGTTATAAACGGACTTCCATGGGCTTTGGTTGCTATTGCGCAACAGCCCAAGCCCTCTACGTGATTTGAAAACCGAGGGGGTATTGAAGTTTATGGAATTCTCATTTGAACTAAAAGCACTGGGTGAGCAGAACGCATACTCCTCTCTTGAGCTAACAATAGCAGAACCAAGAGGAATTCAAACTAATGGGTACAAGATTACAACTGACAACACCCCCGACAGTAATGCTTAGAGAGGATGGGAGATATGAGTGGGGCTTGGTACGTCAATAGCTTAACGCGGCCTTGAAAGATCGGGTCCAGGCTCCGAGATGGTTTGGGTGGAGTACATAATCCCTGTAGAGTATCTTTTGTTACCAAAAAAGTGTCAAAATTGTCAATAAAAGTTAGGCCATGTGAGTAAGACTTTTAAACAGGTTAACATTCACAATGCAGCAGGGCCAGATGGATTACCGGGATGCATACTCACGAGCATACACTGACCAGCTGACAAGTGTCTTCACTGACATTTTCAACCTCTCCCTGATGCAGTCTGTAATACCTACATGTTTCAAGCAGACCACCATAGTCCTTGTGCCCAAGAACGCTAAGGTAACCTATCTAAATTAATATCGCCCCATAGCCCTCACATCTGTAGCCATGATATATTTTGAAGGGCTGGTCACAGCTCACATCAACACCATCTTCCCAGACACCCTGGACCCACTCCAATTTGCATACTGCCCCAACAGATCCACAGATGGGGTAATCTCCATTTCCCTCCACACTGCCCAACGCCTATGTGAGAATGCTGTTCATTGACTACAGCTCAGCCTTCAACACCATAGTGCCCTCCAAGCTCATCACTAAGCTAAGGACATTGGGACTAAACATATCCCTCTGAAACTGGATCCTGGACTTCCTGATGGGCTGGTCCCAGGTGGTGAGGGTAGGCAACAACACATGCGCCACTGTGACCCTCAACACGGGTCCCCTCAGGGGTGCTTGCTTAGTCTCCTTCTGTACTCCCTGTTCACCCATAAATGTGTGGCAGTGTACAAATCCAACACCATCATCAAGTTTGCTGAAGACAACGGTGGCAGGCCTGATCACCGACGACCATGAAACAGTCCATAGGGAAGAGGTCAGAGACCTGTTAGCGTGGTGTAAGGACAACCTTGCACAACACAAAGGAGCTGTTCATGGACTACAGGAAATGGAGGGCTGATTACGCCCCCATTTACATTGACGGGACTGTAGTGGAGCTGGTTGAGAGCTTCAAGTTTCGCAGTGTCCTCATCCCTAAGGATCTATCATGGTTCACACACACAACACAGTCGTGAAGGCACGAGAACCCCTCTTCCCCCCAAGAGGACTGAAAAGATTTGTCATGGACCCTCCGATCCTCAAAGGGTTCTACAGCTGCACCATTGAGAGCATCTTGACTAGCTGCATCACAGCTTGGTATGGAAACCGCAAGGTGCTACAGAGGGTACTGTGTACGGCTGGGGCCGAGCTCCCTGCCATCCAGGACCTCTATACCAGGCGGTGTCAGAAGAATGCCCCAACAATTATCAAAGACTCCAGCCTCCCAAGTCATAGGCTGTTCTCTCTGCTACCACGCGGCACCAAGTCTGAAACCAACAGGACCCTAAACAGCTTCACCCCCAAGTCATAAGGCAGCTAAATAGTTAGTTAAATAGTTAACCTAATAACTACCCGGACTATCTGCATTTACCCTTTTTGCACTACTTATATGTTCATATGTACCTCAACTACTTTGTAGCCCTGCACATCGGCTCCGTACCCCATGTACAGTATATAGCTAAGTTACCGTTGCTCATTGAGTACTTATTATTAACCTTGTAGCCCTGCACATCGACTCCGTACCCCATGTACAGTATATAGCTAAGTTATCGTTACTCACTGTGCATTTATTATAACTTTTTAAAATTATTTCTCCATTTTCTCTCTCTCTGCATTCTTGGGAAGGGTTTTCTACATCTTTTGTTTACGAAGCATGTAATGAATAGAATTAGATTTGAGTATACCATTAAAGAGCTCGGACTTGAAAATAACACCTTGTCTGATCTAAATGTAATCGGTCCACTGGTTTCTCCTCCCATCATATTTCTTGGCAGGCTCATGCATTAATAATGTTTCATATGAACTTACACGGAGTGTACAAAAAGATTCCTAATATTAAGTTGCACCCACTTTTGCCCTCAGAACAGCCTCAATTCATCAAGGCATAGACTCCACAAGGTGTCGAAAGCGTTCCACAGGGATGCTGGCCCATGTCGACTCCAATGCGTCCCACAGTTGTGTCAAGTTGGCTGGATGTCCTTTGGGTGGTGGAGCATTCTTGATACGGTTGAGCGTGAAAAACCCAGCAGAGATGCAGTTCCTGACACACTCAAACCGTTGTGCCTGGCACCTACTACCATACCCTGTTCAAAGGGATTCAAATATTTAGTCTTGCCCACTCACCCTCTGAATGGCACACATACACAATCCATGTCTCAGTTGTCTCAAGGCTTAAAAATCATTCTTTAACCTGTCTCCTCCCCTTCATCTACACTGATTGAAGTGTATTTAACAAGTGACATCAATAAGGGATAATAGCTTTCACCTGGTCAGTCAATATCATGGAAAGAGCAGGTGTTCCTAATGTTTTGTATACTCAGTGTATATCGGTTCAGTAACTCAATTAAATTAATGGTCTGAAATTCATTCATTTAAAGCATTCCCTCCATTTCTCCCAGCAATAATGCCATTTAAGCGCAAGCAAGGTCATTTCCCAGGCCCAAACTGAAGAAAGGGTTGTCCACAGAGAACTTACTAAATTACTGTAATTCTATGGTGTTGTCAGCATAGAGATACATGGGCCTCCCGAGTGGCGCAGGGGTCTAAGGCACTGCATCGCATTGCTAGCTGTGCCACTAGAGATTCTGGGTCGAGTCCGCGACCGGGAGACCCATGGGGCGGAGGACAAATTGTGGAGGACAATTGGCCCAGCAACGTCCGGGTAAGGAGGGTTTGGCCGGCAGGGATGTCCTTGTGCCATCGCGCACTAGCCACAACTGTGGCGGGTCGGGCGCAGTGCACGCTGACACGGTTGCCAGGTGTATGGTGTTTCCTCTGCCACATTGGTGTGGCTGGCTTCTGGGTTAAGTGGGCATTGTGTCAAGAAGCAGTGTGGCTTGGTTGGGTTGTGTTTTGAAGGACGCACTGCTGTCGACCTTCGCCTCTCCCGAGTCCGTACGGGAGTTGCAGCGATGAGACAAGACAAACTACCAATTGGATACCACGAAATTGGGGTAAAACAAGAAATAAAGAAAAATACATTTCAATGATTATTTATATTGAATGGTTCTAGTTAATTAAGTGGTTGCCAGCCAGTTTGTCTTTGTGTGACTGTTTTTAAGACATGGGTTGGTTAAGCAGAGAGATATATTAGGATTCCCCAACTGGTAGCCCGCGGGTGGTTTTATTTGGCCACCAAAGTTCTCTGAGCAAAAATAAATAAATAAAATACAATTTGGTATTTTTTTAATGGTTTATTGTTGGACATAAAAGACTGTAAAAACACCAGGAAACCAGCTCCAGGTGATATTAATTTAAGACATCTGTTCCCAATTATTCCCATGTATAATAGAGAGACACATGCCATTTGGGATGCAGCCTATACCAAACTGCAGTGTCAGTAGAAGGGTGTCAAACTTTCTTGCTGTATCATTCCTTAGGGTGGAGATATAGATACTAAGGTAATGTGGTGCTGCGTTATGTTCTCTTGTCTGCATTTCAAACAAGGTACGCTTATGTAACAAGTCATGATGACTCAAATTCATTTAGTCACCTCTGAACGATTATGCTTTCAAAGACTCCCACACACAGACAAACACAGAAATGTATATGCATTCACATACACATGCTGGAGGGCATCATCATGTAATATTTTAAAATGGGCGATTCAAGCCCTGAATGCTGATTGGCTGACAGCCGATTAATTATAGGCGGATACAGGGAGCTTGTTCTACCTGGTTTTACAGAGAGATCTCTCTCTCCGCCTCCTAGCTGAATTCAGTGTGGGGAAGCTCATCTTTGAGGGTACAGGCTCCTGTCTATAGACAGTATGAGATCTCTTTCTCTGTATATATGAGTCTGTGGGTGTGAGTGTGTAGGTGTAAAGTGAGAAGAGCGTGTGTCTTTGAACATGTGTGTGTGTGTGTGTATATATATATATATATATATATATATATATATATATATATATATATATATATATATATATATATATATATATATATATACACATATATATACACACACACACATGTTCAAAGACAGCACACATATATATATATATATGTGTGCTGTACTCCCTCTGTGACTATATATAGTCACAGAGGGAGTATTGTGCTGGGTTCTCATCCTCTGGGGTGTGGGCAAATGTGGGCCATGCTGCTTTCATGTGCGCCAGCGCTTATTACCACAGTGACATATGTGATGGTAACCATGGAACGCAACGGCTTTGTGTTCCTGAACCCGTCTCAACTTAGCAACAGTTCACTGGCACCTATAGTACCAGCTGCCTCACGCACACACACACGCACGCACACACAGAGATTGTTTGTGTGTCTTACCTGTCCCCAGAGCAGCTCTCCCACTCCAATGAAGACACACCAGAGCCACTGGTCAATGCTCAGAGCTGTGCAGGAAAAGGGCTTTCCTCCAAACTGGACAATGACAATCTGAGACAGAGACACAGAGTGAGTGTGTGTACCTGTAGATCTAATAGACACTAATACAGATGGAGAAACAGTGTGTGTGAGAGAGTGCATGTGGTGTGTGTGAGTGTATGCCTGGTTGTGTTTGAGTTAGTTTTAGTCCTCATTTGGGCTAATATTCCAGAGTGCTTACACATAAAAGTGCAAGCCAGCTGATCGGCTGTGATCAGATCATTCTTTTCCATGTACTCCCATATTTGTCTACTCACAATACCCTCCAATATCTTACTGAGTGAAGGGAGTTGACTGATTGGTTGACTATTGGCAGGAATAATGTGTTCTTTTTATTTGTTATGTAACCTTTATTTAACTAGGCAAGTCAGTTAAGAACAAATTCTTATTTACAATCACAGCCTACACCGGCCAAACTCGGACGACGCTGGGAATCCCAATCACGGCCGGTTGTGAGAGAGTCTGGATTTGAACCAGGTTGTCTGTAGTGACGCCTCTAGCACTGAGATGCAGTGTCTTAGACCACTGCGCCACTTGGTAGCCCCAAATGGATGGACACAGCTTAGCATGCTTCCATACATTCGGAAATTTCCCAAGGTTCCAAAGAAACCCCCAAAGATTTGTCACAATCAAATATGTATTTCAGTGGAGCTGCAATCTGGGGAGCAGCATAGCGAAGTAAAAAAATGTCCATAAGATCATAACCTGTAGATTTGCCATTTGGTATGGAAGTTTTTTATTTATTTGAGAAAACACCTCACCCAGGTCATCATCAACCCATGGAGATGGATGAGCCCCAACTGTACTCTTTCTTACTGGGCCACGATGGTCCATTACCCCAGTGAGCAAATCAATAAAACATTCTGTAGCGTGATTTAAATCATCCTCTAGATAAGTCCGCTCTCAGGGTACAGCAGCCAAATCATTTTGAAATTGCTCATGATTTAAAACTCTTTTTTTTCTCTTGACCACAATCTTTGGGGGTTTCTTTGGAACCTTGGTGTTCATGGTTATGGTCACAATATTATCGTCTATCCAGCAGACAGGCATTGATCTGGCCTCTAAGCATTGCAATGGTATATTATAGAATATCAGATCAATGCATGTGTCAGAATAGTGACACGTCTTGGTTGACGATCTAGTAGTGTCATTAAGCATTTGCTTCAAACCACAGCTCTCAGCATCTCTCAATAATTTTGTTATATTTGAATTATTCTGATCCAATTTATATAAAATCCCTAAGATAAATATATCTCTGTTACTATGTCTGGCCTGGTCAAACCCAGTGCCTATGTCATCCAGATAAGACACCTTTGAGCTAAGAGGTCTGTACACACACCCTATCAATATGGGTGCCTGGTGAGGCAGATGTACGAGGCTATAGTGTATCTATTTAACATACATTAAGGTCATCCCTAGGGCTGTGGAGGTCACAAAATCTTGTCTACCGGTGATTGCCAAGCAAATAATTGTCAGTCTCACGGTAATTGACCGTTAATTAGCATAAACACACTGAGCATCTCCTGGCTTCCAGCCTACAAGCCACTGATGCAGACCTTCGTAACATACATTTTCCTGATCTAGCTATGCCATATGGCTGTGGGCTATGCTAGTTCATTTAGTAGACCAGATTTGGATAGAATTCCATGGCATTATTTTATAGTATGAAGAATACAAGTGAACAAAGCTGAATAAAATAGGAATGAGGGAGTGCTCACATCCGGCTATACTGTGTTGAGCGATTAACAAAGAAATAGGTCCACCTATAGGCTTAATTTAGAGTTCTTAATGTAACTTGTTCTACAAACGTTGGGCTGTATGTTTTGATTCTTAATACATTGTAAAGCTGCATGATGCGACTAATGATGATTTGAAAAAAGCAAACAGGTGCCGAGTTTGAAGGTAGGTCTTGAAATGCATCCACAGGCTTCCAATTGGCTTAAATGATGTCAATTAGCCCTATCAAAAGCTTCTAAAGCCATGACAATTTTCTGGAATTTTCCAAGCTGTTTGAAGGCACAGTCAACTTAGTTTATGTACATTTCTGACCCACTGGAATTGTGATACAGTGAAATAATCTGTCTTTAAACAAAGTAGATGTTCCAACCGACTTGCCAAAACTAGTTTGTTAACAAGAAATTTGTGGAGTGGTTCAAAAATGAGTTTTAATGACTCCAACTTAAGTGTATGTAAACTTCTGACTTTAACTGTAAATATAGTAGGCCTGGCGTATAGAAATCTGATGCCATCCTCCTCTTTTTAAGAGGCCATCACTCTGTTTTCTCTAGCAATTGCATAGCCTTTAGAAATATTGCGCAACATGAACTCATTGGGTCTCATGTAGTGTTTGATTCGATTTTCGATTACATTTGCATTGATGTCAGAGTGATTAGAGGGACAATAGAGAGCTGAGTACCAGGCAGTTAGCAAGTTTGGTAGGCTACTAATGTCCATCAGCAGCATCAGAGTTTGTAGAAGCCTAATTACTGTGACTAAACGGTCACGTGGAATTTGACTGCCTTCATGACTCGTGACAGCCGGTGTGGCGGTAAAAGGTTCGCCGCAACAGCCCTAGTCATGCCTCCTCTTGAAAGGTATAGGATTCTGAAAGTACAACGCTACACCTCCATCTCTATTCCTGTCCTATCTACGTTCATTTGCCCATCGTTAACGGATGTATCCAAATGTGTTTCAGTTAAAGCTAGAATGTGAATGTTATTTGTGTTGACCAAGTTCAAAACCTCTATTTTATTAGGAAGGCTACATACGTGAACACGGGCTATATGCAGCCCTTTCCTTGTCAAGTGAAAACCAGTAGAGCATGTATTTGTTGTAGTTGAAGTCGTGATGATACACGACAACACACAAGCTCAGGTTTGAACGACGCTTTAAAATTGCCAGGGAGTGATTCTAGAGTCCCAATGCAATTGCGTTGCCCGTTGACGTAAAGTCTATCCATCACCAAGGAGACTCCCATGATGGGATTTTTTTCTTCTTTCATTGATCTCCGTGGGGAAGTGATCATTCATTCCAAAAGCAGTGCATCTGAGTTCTCCGCCCCTGCTCTTCACCATCTCCTTTCCTTGTGTGTGTGAGAGTGTGCATGTAAGTGTGTGTGTGTGTGTCTACAGTATGTGTGTGTACCTGCAGGATGAAGGTTCCCATAACCACGCTACAGAAGATGGGGTTACGGTAGATGGCCTCGAAGACGTTCCTCTCTCCGTGGATCTTCCTGGCGTTGATCTCGTTGAACAGCTGCATCATGACGAACACGTTGAACACGATGGTGTAGTGCTCCGACGGTGGTGAGTGAAGAGGCGCGTTACGCCCGCTGTCAATATTAAAGAAGTTCTCTCCTGGGAAAGGGGAAGAGCAAACAGGATAATATATTTCAATTTTTGTTTAAGCATACTGTCTCGAGATTTCAGCGGGGTCTGACTCTCTGTGTGTTCCAGCGGGGTCTGACTCTCTGTGTGTTCCAGCGGGGTCTGACTCTCTGTGTGTTCCAGCGGGGTCTGACTCTCTGTGTGTTCCAGCGGGGTCTGACTCTCTGTGTGTTCCAGCGGGGTCTGACTCTCTGTGTGTTCCAGCGGGGTCTGACTCTCTGTGTGTTCCAGCGGGGTCTGACTCTCTGTGTGTTCCAGCGGGGTCTGACTCTCTGTGTGTTCCAGCGGGGTCTGACTCTCTGTGTGTTCCAGCGGGGTCTGACTCTCTGTGTGTTCCAGCGGGGTCTGACTCTCTGTGTGTTCCAGCGGGGTCTGACTCTCTGTGTGTTCCAGCGGGGTCTGACTCTCTGTGTGTTCCAGTGTGTGATGGTCTCACCAGCGAACAGCAGGGTGAAGATGATGGTGAGCTGGTAGACGGCATGACCCAGGATATTCTTCATCATGGTGCGGGAGATCAGGGGCTTGTTGCGGCCGTACGGCTTCCTCAGCAACAGGGACTCGGTGGGGGGCTCAGTGGCCAGAGCCAGGGATGCCAGGGTGTCCATGATCAGGTTAACCCACAACATCTGCACTGCTTTCAGAGGAGAGTCCTGGAGAGAGGGAGGAAAAGAGGGAGGTAGAGTGGAAGCGTGAGAGACAGAAAGAGAGAAAGCGAACGAGGGTGGGAGAGAGAGAAAGTAAATAAATAATGAATTTCAAGAAGGATCAAAGGGTAAGTGTGTTACCTGTGTGATGCAGGCGCCAGTGAAGGCCACAATGACGGCCACCACGTTGACAGTGAGCTGGAACTGGAGGAACTTGGAGATGCTGTCGTAGACGTTGCGGCCCCACATCACAGCCTTGACGATGCTGGTGAAGTTATCGTCAGTCAGAATGATGTCAGATGCTTCCTTAGCCACATCTGTACCGGCAATACCCTATCAGGAGACAGAGATGGAGGTGTTCGGTTTATAGGGATGACGATGAGGCTGATGATGATAGAAATGGCCGTGATCGTTCCCATTGTTTTTAATATATGTTATTACATATTCCCTTTAGGCCTATTAACAAAGAATTACATTTATATAGTGCTATCGATTACATCTCAAATGCTTTACATTGTATGGGGAACTAACCTAATCCACCAATCTGCTGTGCCTGGCTGATAACGGCAGCCATTTTTTGCCAGATGTGACCTCAGTTCAGTCGGCCGTAATAATAAAGGTTCAATAAAAGTTGCAGTCAGTCAGGGACATGAACCAGCTACATCATTGACAGCTGACGAGTGGTGAGCGGTTCAGCACAAAATGGCTGCCGTGCATCAGCCAGGTGGATGAGTGTGAATAACCAGTACCCACAGTGTTAAGTGTCAAAGTTTGAGTCCCGGTGAAAATAACTAGCAAGCAAACCGCCTGCATTTCATGACATATTGGTACTGCATTCCACCCCTTTAACATCTGCCCTTTTCTCCTCTAAATCATGCGAGTCAATTAACTTTGGAGAAAAAAAAGGGAAGGAGACAAAGTCTAGCTATTAAAATGTATTTCATCTCTCTGCGACCTTTCGTCTACACAGAACATTTGGGGCCACTAATACCCGAGGCTATATCATTATCCTTTCTATTTTCAATTACTGTGCTTTTAGTTTTCTTCTCTTTCCCTCAAAGCTTTGTTGAACTCACTTAGGCCATTTTCCTCATTACATACAAGGACAGTGAGTGTTTCATGAAGATCTGTGGGACTATAGACTCTGTACCTAGTCAGTGTTTTCCTCAGTTTTCTATCAGACACAGCGGTCAGATAGTCTGTCACCATGTACTGTCTGTTTAGAGCCAAATAGCATTGAAGTTCACTTTCATTTTTTTGGTGTCTTTCCAATCGGTGATATATTTTTCTTTTTGTTTTGTGATGATTTCGTTAGGCCAGATTTTCTGAGTGCTGTCATGAGGCTCTATGGGTTTGGTTTGGGCTTGTGAACTGAACCTCAGAACCAGCTGGCTGAGGGGACTCTTCTCTGGTTTCATCTCTTGACATTGTAGAGCTGTGTGATGGAATGTTTTGGGGTCACTTGTTTTTAGATGGTTGTAAAATTTGATGGCTCTTTTTTTCTATTCGAATGAGGGGGTATTGGCCCAATTCTGCTCTACATGCGTTATTTGGAGTTATTCTTTGCACTTGCAATACAGTCTTGCAAAACTAGGCATGCAGTATTTCAATTGGATGTTTGTCCCATTTGGTGAATTCATTAGAGAGTGGACCCCATACTTCACTGCCATATAGAGCAATTGGTTCTATAACCGATTGGAACATTTTGAGCCAGATTCTAATTGGAATTTCGATTTTAATGTTCCTTTTAATGACATAGAATGCCATGTGAAAGCTACCTGTGTTGCTGATATTTAGTCCGAGATATGTTTCCGGTGCTTCCGATTCATCTAATGTTCTTGCCAATTCATTAATGTAGATGTTAAATTGTGTTGGACTTATTGGGCAGCCCTATTTCACTCCCCGTCACTGAGAGAAGAAGTCTGTTTGCTTGTTGCCAATTTTAACTGCACATTTGTTTTTAGTGTACATTGATTTAATAACATCACATGTTTTCCCTCCAATACCACTTTCTATTAGTTTGTAAAAAAGACCTTTGTGCCAAATTGAATCAAATGCTTTCTTGAAATCAACAAAACACGAGTAGATTTTGCCTTTGTTTTGGTTTACTTGTTTGTCAATTAGAGTGTGGAGGGCGTAAATGTGGTCTGTTTAAGAACATTTTTTAGAAATCCAATCTGGCTTCTGCTCAGGACGTTGTGTTGGTCAAGGAAATGGTGTAGTCTGCTATTTATAATACTGCAGAGAATTTTCCCCAAGCTTCTGTTAACGCAAACTCCTCTGGAATTATTTGGGTCAAATTTGTCTCCATTTTTAGATTGGTGTGATCAATCCCTGAAACAAAATATTGGGGAAAATACCTGCAGTGAGGATAATGTTGAAGAGTTTGAGTATAGCCAATTTGAATTTGTGGATGTATATTTGATCATTTCATTTCAAATACCATCAGCACCACAGGCCTTTTTGGGTTGGAAAGCACGTAGTTTTTCCAATAATTCTTCTTCTGCAATTGAGGTATCCACAGGATTCTTATAGTCAGCTCTCTCTCTCTGTTTTATCTTTTTTTTTTTGAATTTTACCCCCTTTTTCTCCCCAATTTCATGGTATCCAATTGTTAGTAATTACTATCGTGTCTCATTGCTACAACTCCTGTACCGGCTCGGGAGAGACGAAGGTTGAAAGTCATGCGACCTCCGATACACAACCCAACCAAGCCGCACTGCTTCTTAACACAGCGCGCATTCAACCCGTCGGAGGAAACACCGTGCACCTGGCAACCTTGGTTAACGTGCACTGCGCCCGGCCCGCCACAGGAGTCGCTGGTGCGCGATGAGACAAGGATATCCCTATCGGCCAAACCCTCCCTAACCTGGACGACGCTATGCCAATTGTGCGTCGCCCCACGGACCTCCCGGTCGCGTCCGGTTAAGACAGAGCCTGGGCGCGAACCCAGAATCTCTGGTGGCACAGCTGGCGCTGCAGTACAGCGCCCTTAACCACTGCACCACCCGGGAGGCCCAGCTCGCCCTCTCTCTCTCAAGCAGCTCTCTCTCAAGCAGCTCTCTCTCTCTCAAGCAGCTCTCTCTCTCTCAAGCAGCTCTCTCTCTCTCTCAAGCAGCTCTCTCTCTCTCTCAAGCAGCTCTCTCTCTCTCTCAAGCAGCTCTCTCTCTCTCTCAAGCAGCTCTCTCTCTCTCTCTCTCTCTCTCTCGCTCAAGCAGCTCTCTCTCTCTCTCTCAAGCAGCTCTCTCTCTCTCTCAAGCAGCTCTCTCTCTCTCTCTCTCAAGCAGCTCTCTCTCTCTCTCTCTCAAGCAGCTCGCTCTCTCTCTCAAGCAGCTCGCTCTCTCTCTCAAGCAGCTCGCTCTCTCTCTCAAGCAGCTCGCTCTCTCTCTCAAGCAGCTCGCTCTCTCTCTCAAGCAGCTCGCTCTCTCTCTCAAGCAGCTCGCTCTCTCTCTCAAGCAGCTCGCTCTCTCTCTCAAGCAGCTCGCTCTCTCTCTCAAGCAGCTCTCTCTCTCTCTCAAGCAGCTCTCTCTCTCTCTCTCAAGCAGCTCTCTCTCTCAAGCAGCTCTCTCTCTCTCAAGCAGCTCTCTCTCTCTCAAGCAGCTCTCTCTCTCAAGCAGCTCTCTCTCTCTCAAGCAGCTCTCTCTCTCAAGCAGCTCTCTCTCTCTCAAGCAGCTCTCTCTCTCTCAAGCAGCTCTCTCTCTCTCAAGCAGCTCTCTCTCTCAAGCAGCTCTCTCTCTCTCAAGCAGCTCATTCTCTCTCAAGCAGCTCATTCTCTCTCAATTCTCTCCCTGTTTTGGAGGACCTGAGCCCTGGGACCATGCCTCAGGACTACCTGGCCTGATAACTTCTTGCTGTCCCCAGTCCACCTGGCCGTGCTGCTGCTCCAAATGCTATCTGTCCAAGACCTGCTATTTTCAACTCCCTAGAGACAGGAGGAGCGGTAGAGATACTCTGAATGATCGGCTATGAAAAGCCAACTGACATTTACTCCAGAGGTGCTGACCTGTTGCACCCTCGACAGCCACTGTGATTATTATTATTTGACCCTGCTGGTCATCTATGAACATTTGAACATCTTGGCCATGTTCTGTTATAATCTCCACCCGGGACAGCAAGAAGAGGACTGGCCACCCATCATAGCCTGGTTCCTCTCTAGGTTTCTTCCTAGGTTCCAGCCTATCTAGGGAGTTTTCCTAGCCACCGTGCTTCTACACCTGCATTGCTTGCTGTTTGGGGTTTTAGGCAGGGTTTCTGTACAGCACTTAGTGACATCAGCTGATGTAAGAAGGGCTTCATAAATATATGTGATTGATTCTATGAACTGGTCTTCCTGGCTGTGGGGTCTCCCTGTTAGTGTGACACAGGCTCGCAGAGGGAGTGTAGTCTGAATGAATGTGAAGGGGACTATATTGGGATGGGATTTAACTGAACCACAAGGACGACTGCTAATCTGAAACAAGGCTCCTCACAGCGGCATACTGACACGGGCTGCCAAGCACACAGATAGACAACACAGTATATACAACACAGTATAATTACACATGTACACTCACTCTTATTCTGTAACTCCCAAACCCAGAGGTCTTTCTACGAGGGGTGCAGTGTGTGTGTGTGAATGTAGTGGGGCTTGTCTGGTGATAAGCAGATTTATCCAGTCGTTACTCCCTCTAATGATTTATTATCCAATTACACAGCCATCTTAAATGGGGGCACTTGGAGTAAATTGGAGAGTTGCAGAGATGAAGTTTGTGCAAAATTAGCTTGTCATGGCTGTTGTGTATTCGCAAATACTTACTAAGTTCTCGCTAACAATTCTTGTCTGAGAAAATAGAGGGAGTAAAATTGGAAGGAAATTTGTTACAAGGGAACCATGAAAACAGACCGATATGAATAGAGTGTTACCATAGCGAATCCGACATCGGCCTTCTTTAGGGCGGGGCCATCGTTAGTTCCGTCGCCTGTCACAGCCACCACCTGTCGTGTCTCGAGGACGGTGCTGTCCATGATACCTGAGGGAGAGGAACAAGACCACACCCCTCAGATATCAGTACACTGGACAGCAGTATACACATTCTCTGAGGAATGGAATTTTGTTGGATGAACATAACTAACAAATGTCGGTCCCCAAATATTTCGAAATGGCCTTTTAACCATTTCATTTGCTTTTTCAGTGACTGAAATGCAGTGTTTTTTTCCCCAGTAAGTCTTCTAGTCAAGAGTCTCCATATTCATGACCAACACCTGCGTTATGCCTCACCTGGCCCGTAACACTCTCTCCACCCCTCCACCACCCCCAACTGAGATGAAACAGGCTAGTCTTTGAAGAAAACTGGGTTGGGCTGAAGGGGATGGCAGTGCTAGAGACCCCTGGGTCCGCTGTGTGTGTGTCGATCACACATGAAAGAGAACACATTTTAGGAAGGAGGAGGGGAGTAAAAACAAGAAAAGGAGAGATGTGTGACAGCTTTAACCCACCTTTGACCAGAGTGTGTTTGTCAGTGGGAGAGGAGCGAGCCAGCACACGCAGCTTGGGCCACACCTTATCCAGACGCTCTTGCTCCACCTAGAGCACAGGAGGACACGGAGTCAGAGGGACTGAATCTCGAGTAATGAAGAACTTTAAAAATGCATCACTCCCAATGTTAGTACTACTACTACGACATCATTTAAGTCCCCAAGCCTGTCTCATCTTTAATATATCATAATAAAAGTACCTCTTTCAAAATAAAAAAGTCCTGTGGTGTGTCTCACCTCTCCCTGGTCGTTACGGATCAGCTGGTTGAACTCTTTGCCCTCCAGACACAGGAAGTCCTCACCCGGCAACAGGATGCCACACTTGGTTGCTATGGCGCGGGCAGTGTTGATGTTGTCCCCGGTAACCATGCGCACGGTGATGCCGGCCTTCTGGCACTTGAGGATGGCATTAGGTACCTTTAGGTGAGGGAGGAGAGAGTCATGACTTGAACATCATTACAAGGACATTGATCAGCCAGTATTCTGTAGTTATATATCCACTTCACAACAACATTCCTTGGTATAGTATCAGTGCTGATCTCAGGCCAGTCTGTGTAAGGTATATGTTTGTATCTGAGTGATTCGGTATGTATATTCCCCTCCGTATGTTCCCCACTCCAGGGTTAGTCTCAGTAACAGTAAGTGTCGGATGTTATTTTAGTTTCTCTCTCAGCATGACAATGTGAAGCCCTGACAGCTTTTGCTCATTCGGGCCTGACCTCTCAACCCGCTGTGTATGCGAGACGCTCTCTCTGTGTGTTTGAGTGAGTGTGTATATGTGTCTGTGCTTGTATGTGAGCTTGCGTTTGAAGTCCTGTGTAATTATCCACCCTCAGGCATGTGATGAGTCACTTCTCATTAGACCAATCAGATTACTTATTTATAGATCATTAGAAACCCCCCCACAGTTGTTTGCCTGTCAATCACACCTCTGAACCCCAACCTGGCACCCCCACCTCCCACCTCCTCTGCCCTCACATAAACATGTAGCTACACTCTTTGCGTAACCCTCTCACACCCCCAAAGTAACAGAGAACCGCAAAGAAACAATAGATCCTTGACCCACTAGGGTGGAATGATCCCACAATAACACTGGCAGACCACCTCATGCAAACATCCACTCACGCCCTAACGCAGAACAACTCAGGGGCATGATGGACTGATACGACGTTAGTTGTAATTAACTAGGCTATTCTTTGTCACCGGAGGTGGGCAAGGTGTCACCTCTACCACAGAGTTTTGACAACTGGAAGAGGGACCCACGCATTAAGGACCAGGGTATGTGAACAGTTGGCTAAATTCGTGGGTTAGGAGTTTGAGCTTGTTGCCATGGGTTTATGAACCAAAATACTGAAATGATAAACCATAATTTCTTTGGAGTTTACTTTATTGGCCATTATGCCAAATGGCTGCCACTGGGCTATATAGCACAAATTTGCGGTGGTAATTCCAAACATACTATTCCATCTGATGATGCATCCGTTATAGCCTATATAATAAACAGATACTAGCCTACACAGAAAACGCATTGTTTATCTATATGTTTAGTCATGTTATAATCATGAATAGGTATAATGCTGGTAATCAGACTTTTGAAATCAGTGGAATGCCCAGTGGAAGAAGAGATCATTGCCAAATGTGGAGAGTCAAAAAGAGAACACAAAAGGCTGTTGTATAAAACACCTGTCTCCGGATTACATCTTCAAACTAAAGGGCAACCATGGAATCCATGACAGAGAGGGAGAAGTGTTCATCCATGTATACGGGTAAGAGTCTAGCTAAATGGTCTGTATGATCTATGTAGTAATATTATTTGTATCTCAGAGATACATTTGCATTGCTAGTTATAGCCTAATTAGCTAGCTAGCTAACATTGAACATAGTTGGTTAGCTTTAGACACCTGCAGATACATGCATGGTGCATGGTAGTACGAGTTAGGATTAATTTATGGTTGATTGTTTAGCTAGCTAGCTACATGTCTAAACAAAATATTATACTATGCAAGTAACCATTTCACTGTACCGTTTACACCTTCTGTATCCTGTGCATGTGACAAATAAACGTTGATTATATTTGATATAGTGTGTGTTTACCAAAGACGGTAATGTGAAGAACAATATGACCTGCTTCAAAGTCAGATTAGGATATAGGCCAAGGACTAGATAGTGTATTTTTACTACTACTTCTTACTACAACTCATCACTTTTAGTCTTGAAATCTTTGGTTGTTTACTACACTACACTATTCACCATGTTTAGCACATGGCCTCACATGTGAATCCTTAAAGAGATGGGTGGGGCTAAGGCTTAAGAGGATGTGAAGGATGCTGAATGGGTGTAGACAAAGAAGCGCTCTCCAGTAGAGGGCCTCCTGAGTGGCGCAGTAGTCGAAGGCACTGCATCGCAGGGCTTGAGGCATCACTACAGCCCCAGGTTCGATCCCTGGCTGCGTCGTGACCGGGAGACCCATGAGGCATACACTACATGAAAAAGTATGAGGACACCTGCTCGCTGAAACATCTCATTCCAAAATCATGGGCATTAATATGGAGTTGGTCCCCCCTTTGCTGATATATTAAAAAAATAAAAATAATATTTCACCTTTATTTAACTAAAATGAATAAATATCAAGACATTCAACCTCTCTCTTAAAGCTTATATTATACTGAAACTATATCTAAATCCAAACTGGTTTTCCAGGAGGAGACTAAGTGGCACATCCGATGTTTAAAAAGGGGGCTCTTTGCTGTTATATAGATTAAAACGATAAATTTCCAGTGGATTGTAACCCTATTTAAAGTATTCTTATTTTTAAATGAAGGTATACAGAGTTTTCTAAAATTACAATTTATCCTCCAGAAGAGGAAGAATCTACACAACCCTTCAAAAGTTTGGGGTCACTTAGAAATGTCCTTATTTTTTAAAGAAAATCAAATTTTTTGTCCATGAAAATAACAAAATTGATCAGAAATACAGTGTAGACATTGTTAATGTTGTAAATTACTATTATAGCTGGAAACGGCAGATTTTTTATATCTACATAGGAGTACAGAGGCCCATTATAAGCAACCATCACTCATGTGTTCCAATGACACGTTGTGTTAACTAATCTAAGTTTATCATTTTAAAAGGCTAATTGATCATTAGAAAATCCTATTGCAATTATGTTAGCACAGCTGAAAACTGTTGTGCTAATTAAAGAAGCAATACAATTGGCCTTCTTTTGACTAGATGAGTATCTGAAGCATTGTGGGTTCGATTACAGGATCAAAATGTCCAGAAACAAAGAACTTTCTTCTGAACTTTGTCATTCTATCCTTGTTCTGAGAAATGAAGGGTATTCCATGCAAGAAATTGCCAAGAAACTGAAGATCTCGTACAACGCTGTGTACTACTCCCTTTACAGAACAGAGAAAACTGTCTCTAACCAGAATAGAAAGGAGTGGGAGGCCCTGGTGCACAACTGAGCAAGAGGACAAGGACAAATACATTAGTGTCTAGTTTGAGAAACAGATGCCTCAAGTTCTCAACTGTCAGCCTCAATAAATAGTACCCGCAAAACACCCGTCTCAATGTCAACCGTGAAGAGGCGACTCTGGGATGCTAGCCTTCAAGGCAGAGTTCCTCTGTCCAGTGTCTGTGTTCTTTTGGCCATCTTAATCTTTTCTTTTTTTGGGCCAGTCTGAGATATGACTTTTTCTTTGCAACTCAGCCTAGAAGGCCAGCATCCCGGAGTCGCCTCTTCACTGTTGACGTTGAGACTGGTGTTTTGCGGGTACTATTTAATGAAGCTGACAGATTAAGGACTTGTGAGGCGTCTGTTTCTAAGTGACCACAAACTTTTGAACGGTAGGGTATATTTCAGCAAACAATATGGCTAAACGCCAATGTACTGAGAGAGATGTATAAGAAAGGTATGTTTATGAATGACATTGTGAACAACGACGGTGTTACAACCAATTCATCCAGGTGTATGGAAAATATAACCGACTCATCATAGCTCCGACACAAAAAAATTGAAAATGCAATGAAGTAGTTTGTCTGCCACCAATTAAAAATGCCAAATCCTTGAAATCACTCATGTAAATGGCAAAATGTATCAGTTTCACTTACGGTCAAGAGTGTTGACAAATATGCCGCATAAAATTCAAGATAGTTGTCTCAATACCATGGCATTGGGTTTATGAACTGATATACCGAACAATTGATGCATCTATTTAAGTTATCATATAAAATTATCGCCCCACAGAATCAAGAGAGAATCAATAGAGCATCTCTTTGGTACTGTCCATCAGAAGCTTGTTTTTGGAGTCATGTCCAGGAATGGTTGTTACGCCATAATATCAGGGTAAGGTTGACCTGCAAACTGTATTGCTGAGGGATTTGAAGGACCACACAGTCAATAGGAAATAATTGTGCTCTTGGCTAAATTGTTTATTTTTGGGGCAATTTCGTCAGAAATGCTGCAAACTGGGAGGTTCAAGTCCCTAGTGAGACACCATGGGAGAATGGCGGGATGAATTGCGATAGGAAATGGTAGAATGACTTATTGGGGAAGAGGGGTTGATCTGTGGCTGTCTGAATGGTGGAATTGATGGGTGTTGGAATAATTATATACACAAATGTACAGCATAAATGTTTGAGGTCCTCCAATCAGGGGAAAGGGTGGGAATGGGATTTTTATACGCTTTGCGTTTCGCTATTTATGTTTTGTGGTTTGGTTTCATGCTGTGAGCTGTGTGTGTGCTGGTCCTGGTAGTTATTTGTGCACTCCACCCGGGCGCCGGGCTGTGCTTGGTTTTTCCTGCCTTTGGAAAATCCATTTGGGCCAGGGCCTTGCTGGTGTCTCGGGGCGGGTGGGGGCGAGCGCACCATCTGACCAGAGCACCCACTGATGGGAGCAGCCATTTTTATTGTCTGTATTGTATTATTGCTTGAAAAAAAAAAGAATTATATGTATAAAATTCAAAACAACTCACAAACCTACGATCACTCACTCTCCGATGTTCCACATTTCTGGACTTTAGTCGAAACCATGATAATATCCCTGATACTTTGCATTTTCCCCTCAGTTATGCATTTGAATAATAAAATGACACAGGTGTCCTTTCCTCATTTATCATGGAAATGAAGTGTTCCTCATCTCCATAATTAGATAGATGATACGAGTAAATCTTCGACATACCAGCAGCACATTTCAGAGACGCCGCTGTCATGAAAGATCAGCACTAAAGTGCACAGCCATTATACTGGCGGCTACAGTACAGTATCTTTCATCTAGCAGCTAGCCGCCCTTTCCTTCCAACTCTATTGGGAAATGGTCGAGTCAGTCACCCACTGGCTACGAAGCTATTTCCATCCACTCTTATCTGCTGCTGCTTGACAATCAAAACTCTAATGACTATCAGTCTGTCACGTGAAGAACACAGCAAGTGGCGGTTGGGCGGAGCAAGGAAATAGCTAATAGGTCACAGTCACACTCTCAAAAATGGCTATATTAGATTTACATAATGCTGTTTTCACCAAAGTTCAGTGCTCTGTGATATTACATTTGAATTCTAATTATCAGGTTTACGGGCAATATGGCTCTGGCTGGAGCTATAGAGAATACTTTTTTTAGGAGACAACAGGGACATTTCAGTCCTCTAGGGCCACAGTGGAGTGAGGTGGTGTGTTCAGCTGGGGGGCATCCTAATAAAATACTTGGGCTTCACTGAACGGGCGTCACTTACATGTGATGTGTGTGTGTGTGTGTGTGTGTGTGTGTGTGTGTGTGTGTGTGTGTGTGTGTGTGTGTGTGTGTGTGTGTATGTATGTGAGTGAGTGAGTGAGTGTGAGAGAGTGTGTGTGTGTGTGTGCAGATGAGCTTTTCAATCATACTCGCAGTTATCACAGCACAGCAGAACTTGGATCACTGCATTACTGGCTTTATAACATTGATTTGAACATGTTGATTTGATACACTGTTAACAGTGTCATATGCCCCAGTAAGCAATTCTAGTGCTTGTAACTGTATTTAGACATAGCTTATTTAAAACATGTTGGGGTTTCATTTTGATTAGAATTTTAGGCCTCATCAATAGTCAATTTAATCGTGCTTATTGACAACGTTTGGCATGTCCATGGCATGTACACGGCACCTGGAATAAAAATGATCCATACTGTTCCCGGAAACAGAATCGTTCTTTTAAAAGCTTGGCAACCAGTTAATAATGTTATTTTACACTCCAGATATTTTTTTTCATAGTCCCACAACAAAATGCAACAAAGCGCCTATGCAAAGCGTATTTAGGCTTCCTGCACCTCCCCCTCCGAATCATAGGCTAATTTACTGAAATTACAAGCTTAATTCAGAAGACAGGGGGAGAGATTTCCTATTCGAAGAATAGAAGAATGGATAAACGCTTGCTGATGACACTATAGGGCTAGTTATCAGGTTTAATTTAGTTTAGATTTATTAACAACAACAAAAAATATATAAGATGTGTTTTTAATTCTGGTGCCACTCTGCACACACAAGCGTGTTAGCTAGCTAGTTCAAAGGACATTCAAATATTAAAGCAACAGACTATGGAGGGTTTTACGCATATCTAAACTTTTCACAGAAGCTGGACAAAGATCTAATATAAAGAGAAAGGGAGAATGTCCACTCACTGCTCCCAAATATGTTCTAGAAAACATTATGGAACCATCTTACAGAATGCATTAACACTTTCTCATCATAAAGCTAGGACTGAATTATTCTAAGAAATGTGCAACATGTTGAATTAAACTGTCTCCCTCTCACTCTAATATTGAATATCTTACTCCTTCCACAGTCAAGAGACTCAAACTAATCTTTGGGCTTCTTATAATCTTCTTTACTCTCCTCTCCCCTCTTTCACTGTCTTATCCCTCTCCTCTCCTCTAATTAAACGAGAAACAAGCAATATGTATTTTTTTCCCATATATTTTTTAAACAAAAACAATATTTCTTAGTAGGTTGGGGTCAGAAGCATGATATCATAAAATCTGCAGGATTCAAAAAAAGACGACACATTGCAGTTGAATCAGCTTTCGTTATTGTAGCCTAGGCCTTAGAGTAAAGGAGGGAGGGCTTGGTTTTTAGTCATGTGAAATGGAAAATGAGAAATTGTTAAAAGAAAATTACTTCTAAATACAAGGGTCACCATCATCATCTCATCTCTTGTTCCACACAGGCAGCCAGGCAGCCGGCATTACAACAAGGATGGTAGCAACATGTGAAAATCGTTGTGGGTATCTGTTGCAGCTCAATTTGATTACAAAACCTACAATGCAATGCTCTCTCTCTGGGCTGGCTGGCTAACTAGCTAGCAAACGTAGCTACACTAGGGTGACCAAACGGGGACAGTCCCCTGGAGATGTACCCGGAAATGTGACCGTTTTTAACTGTGTGTTCAAAACAGTCCACAAAGTGAAATAATATTTTAGGTGTCAAGAAAGACCAGGCAACAGAGCCTACCGGTTGACGTCTCAATCACATTGTGCTTGTTTTGGCCAACAGAGGGGGCTGCTCGCTATAGCAGCTTCATTCACTCTTCTTCTTCTACTACCAACTACTTATTCAAGCTAGTTTTAGAGAAAACTGCTGTGGATAACTCAGCCAGAAGCTATTAAGTGTCAAGTGAATCCACAACATCACCACAAATGTCTTTTCAAGCCAGGTAAGTAAGTTACAATCGTTTGTGTTACTAGCTAGTGATGTCACAATTTATTATATAGATAGGTGATCTGCTCTATAAGGTTTTAAATAAGTTATACTAGCTAACGTTAGTCTACATAGACAAGTTAGCTAGCTACTGTCATGGTAGCTAGGTTATGATTATATTAAATTAATGGATAATATTAGCATAATGTTTTCTGTTAGAGAGTGGAGTTGAAGGAGAGGAGGAAGACTGGATAGGAAGAAGAATGAAAGAGATAGAGGAATGGTAAAGATATGGTTACAGAGCCTGCAAATGTATTATTCCAAATTATGTTTTTGAGATTCAATTTTAAAAAATGGGTCAAGCAACAGGAATCTGTTCACCAAAGTATTTGATCTAATAGTGTACTATTTATTATTAAAGATTGGAGCAGAAGGAGAAGAGAGTGAGAAGGACCAATTGAGTAAAAAGAGTGAAGCGAGGAGAGTGTAGAAGAGTGAGGTGGAAAGGTAAAGAGAAGGAAAGGAAGAAAGAGAAGGAAGACGAGTGAAGACCAGAGGAGGAGCTCGATTGGAGGAGAAGGAAAGAGTTGAGAGCAAGAAGAGTGACAAGGAGAGTGAAGGAGAGCAGACAGAGGAGGTACAATAGCTCGTACCAAGAAACGGAAATGCCACTTTAATGACAACATGATGAAAGAATTTCCATTTATACGCTCAGATCAAGAATGGTTCACTGCACCCTTTGTAATTCCTCTTTTTCAATTGGCAGCGGGGGACGAACGGCAGTGGAAGAACATGAAAAAGCATAAAGCCTCTCTGATTGGCCGTGTTGGTATGCCCTCTGTCACCACATTCTTCAAGAAGGTAGAGCCTTCCCAAGACGAATATGATTTAGCTGTGCAGGAGGGTGTCTTTGCATACCACACGATGCAACACAATCATAGTTACAGATATATGGACTGCACAGCACAACTGACACGGAAGCTTTGGATCAGGTTGAATTTGTGTCCCTGTCCATTGATGCGTCCAATCATAGACATGTAAAGCTGCTGACAATAGTAGTCAGATATTGTAAGATACATGATGGCAGCACATCTGTGGAAACAAAACTGCTTGATTTTGTTGAATTGAAAGGAGAAACAGCAGAGGGAATTGCAGAGGAGGTCCTGGTGTTCATCCAAAAATGTAACCTGGAAAACAAAGTTGTGGCATTCTCTGCCGACAACACAAATACCAACTTTGGAGGACTGAATAGACTGGGGAGGGTGAATGTCTATACCAAAATAATCTGCAGCGGGAGGTGATGGACTTAGGTTGTCCTGCCCACATAATTCATTACACAGACAGAACAGATTTGCATATGATTCCCCTTGATGTTGAGTACCTGCTCAAAGATATTTTCATATTTTTACCATCAGAGTAGAAAGACTGAAGAGGTTTTGTGAGTTTGTTTGCCAGGAGTACCATAACATTTTATTACACATCAATGTTCGCAGGCTGTCCATGCTCCCTGCTCTAGAAAGAATGCTGAAAACGTGCCACTGAAATCCTATTTTCTTTCTGAAGACAAATGCCCTGTTGTCCTGCAAACTGACTGAACTTTGTCTGGCCTTTGTCCATGGAAACCTGACCGTATTCAGTGACACGATCAAGATGCTTGAAGGCCAGGACCGCTGTGCTGTGGAGTCAGCTGCAATTCAGAGAAACGCTGAGGCAAAATTGACTGCAAGACGTGATGAAAACGTCACTCCAGTTTTGGTCAGAGGACTTCTGAGAGAGCTGGAGGAAAATGGAGCCATGTCTAAAGAGAGCTTTGTCAAAACATCCCAATCATTCTTCACTATGGCTGTGAACTACATGCAAGCAAAGATTTACATGTTCTCCGTTTAAAAAGGCAACCTCAGCGTGAAGAGATTCAGAAGGCAGCAGCCACACTGCAGAAAAAAATGCCCCAATGTGACCATCAATGAGGATGCATTGTGTGATGAGGTTACTGCCTGCAAGAGTTCCTAAAGGGGGGATCGCTTGAAGAATGGAAAACATCTGAAACACCGCTTAGTCAAAGATGGAGCACGGTGGTTACCCACTTCAAAGAGAATCACATCCCACACACTAACCTGGCTAGATTAGCGTCTGTTGTCATGTGCTTACCTGGAAATAATGCACCAGTCGCGAGAGTATTCTCCCAAATGAATGATATATGGACAGCAGCAAGAAATAGGTTCCTACCATCAAGGACATGCTTATTGTGAAGACAAAATTCATCCTCCCCTGCCAGGAGTTCATGGAGAAGCTGGCCAAAGACAGAGCAATACATTCTTCTGAGAAATGAACGATTAGGTTGGTATAAGTCTATTATGTAGTTACCAATCTCATCATCATCTTCTTTCTTTATTATGTTATACTATTGTCTCTGTTTTTTCAATTTTGCTCATGTTCTCTTCTGCTCTTATTCTACCAGGACCACTGAATGGCTGTTCAGTTCGGACAGTTCGGTCTTGTCTGTAGTGTTACTGTAGCATAGTTGTTTTCTCTGTATCACAGTGTGCATGTTAGACTAAATACCTGAAACCCGGAATTGTCCCCCTTTTTTTATTTCATAGATATTAACATTGGATATTTTAATGACATATTGACCGCCGAACTGGAAATGTCCCCGGGTTTTCATTTCAGAAATTTGGTCACCTTAAGCAACACACAATAACATCAAAGTCAATAACAGCATGTGAAGTAGCTAGCTAGCTGTAAAATCGCCTAAACAAACTGCGCTATATACTTAGGAGTCCATCTCACAGAGTTCAACTCACAGTTGCTATGGCAACACCAGCCCTTTCCCACGTTTCTCACAGACACACTGGCAGCTTCATTAAATAAAAAACACCAGTCTCAACGTCAACAGTGAAGAGGCGACTCTGGGATGCTGGCCTTCTAGGCAGAGTTGCAAAGAAAAAGCCATATCGCAGACTCGCCAATAAAAAGAAGAGATTAAGATGGGCAAAAGAACAGACACTGGACAGAGGAACTCTGCCTAGAAGGCCAGCATCCCGGAGTTGTCTCTTCACTGTTGACGTTGAGACTGGTGTTTTGAGGGTACTATTTAATGAACCTGACAGTTGAGGACTTGTGAGGCATCAGTTTCTCAAACTAGACACTAATGTATTTGTCTTCTTGCTCAGTTGTGCACCGGGGCCTCCCACTCCTCTTTCTATTCTGGTTAGAGACAGTTTGCGCTGTTCTGTGAAGGGAGTAGTACACAGCATTGTACGAGATCTTCAGTTTCTTGGCAATTTCTTGCATGGAATAGCCTTCATTTCTCAGAACAAGAATAGACTGACGAGTTTCAGAAGAAAGTTCTTTGTTTCTGGACATTTTGATCCTGTAATCGAACCCACAAATGCTGATGCTCCAGATACTCAACTAGTCTAAAAGGTCAGTTTTATTGCTTCTTTAATCAAAACAACAGTTTTCAGCTGTGCTAACATAATTGCAAAAGGGTTTTCTAATGATCAATTAGCCTTTTAAAATGATAAACTTGGATTAGCTAACACAACGTGCCATTGGAACACGAGAGTGATGGTTGCTGATAATGGGCCTCTGTACGCCCATGTAGATATTCCATAAAAAAATTGGCTTTTCATTCAAAAACAAGGACATTTCTAAGTGACCCCAAACTTTTGAACAGTAGTATATATGTGGACAGCGCTTCAAATTAGAGGATTCGGCTATTTCAGCCACACCCATTGCTGACAGGTGTATAAAATCGAGCACACTCCATAAACAAACATTGGCAGTAGAATGGCCAGTGGTCTGTTCATAAAATCTCTGCCCTGCTAGAGGTGCCCCAGTGAACTTCAAGTGCTGTTATTGTGAAGTGGAAACATGTAGGAGCAACAACGCCTCAGCTGAGAAGTGGTAGGCCACAAAAGCTCATAGAATGGGACGTGCTGAAGTGCATAGCATAAAAATCGTCTGTCCTTGGTTGCAACACTAACAACCGAGTTCCAAACTGCCTCTGGAAGCAATGTCAGCAGAAGACCTGTTCGTCGGGAACTTCATGAAATGGGTTTCCATGGCAGAGCAGCCACACACAAGCCTAAGATCACTATGCGCAATGCTAAACGTCAGCTGGAGTGTTGTAAAGCTCGCTGCCATTGGACTCTGGAACAGTGGAAACGCGTTCTCTGGAGTGATGAATCACGCTTTATTATCTGGCAGTCCAAAGGACGAATCTGGGTTTGGTGGATGCCAGGAGAACGCTACCTGCCCCAATGCATAGTGCCAACTGTAATGTTTGGTGGAGGAGGAATAATGGTCTGGGGCTATTTTTCATGATTCGGGCTAGGCTCCTTAGCTACAGTATACAATTAATCTAGACGATTCTGTGCCTCCAACTTTGGCAACATCTCTTTCCTGTTTCAGCATGACAATGCCCACATGCACAAAGCGAGGTACATACAGAAATGGTTTGTCGACATCAGTGTGGAAGGACTTGACTGGCCTTCGCAGAGCCCTGACCTCAACCACATCGAACACCTTTGGGATTGATTGGAACGCCAACTGAGAGCCAGGCCTAACATCAGTGCCTGACATCAATGCCGACCTCACTAATGCGCTTGTGGCTGAATGGAAGCAAATCCCCGCAGCAATGTTCCAACATCTAGTGGAAGCCTGCCCAGAAAATTGAGGCTGTTATAGCAGCAAAGGGGGGACCAACTCCATATTAATACCCATGATTTTGCAATGAGATGTTCGACGAGCAGGTCCCAACATACTTTTGGTCATGTGCGGTGCGACAGGTAGCCTAGTGGTTAGAGTGTTGGACTAGTACCCGAAAGGTTGCAAGATTGAATCCCGGAGCGGACAAGTTAAAAATCTGTCATTCTGCCCCTGAACAAGGCAGTTAACCCACTGTTCCAAGGCCATCATGGAAAGTAAGAATTTGTTCTTAACTGACTTGCCTAGTTAAATAAAGGTTAAATATAGATATATATATATTTTTTAGTAAGGCAGCAAAGGGGGGACCAACTCCATATTAATGCCCATGATTTTGGAATGAGATGTTCGGCGAGCAGGTGTCCTCATATCTTTTCATGTAGTGTATGCCTCATGGGTCTCCCGGTCACGGCCGGCTGTGACGCAGCCTGGGATCGAACCCGGGGCTGTAGGGATGCCTCAAGCACTGCGATGCATAAAATGCCAGAGCGACAGTTTACACATGGCGAAATTGACAACAAGTTTTTTTTTAAAGCTACAAATCCAAATAATTCTGATTAAATGAATCAATAAGGTAGTACATAACAATTAATTACAAGACTTGCACCGCCTTAGCGCCAGCTGAAAATATAGCCCCCGTACATTGGGTTTCATGTCTAAACCTCTGATACTGTGGACAACCTCCACACAACAGTCAACCTCCAGACAACACACTACACAGCTAATCTAAGCAGTGTCCAGCCATATCCAACCTCAGCTCTGAAGGGATCAACTACAAAATCCCACAATTATTTATGCGCTTTCTGATCAGGCTGAGGGTGTCCACCCGTGTGTTTTGTTCATGCAAAATATGTCTTTCTGTGTCCCACCTCGTGTCTGACGGGATCCTCGATGCCGACCACACAGATGCAGGTGAGCTCATCAAGGATGTCGCCCTCGTTGTCCCAGTCTGGTTCTCCTGCCTCGGCAGGGAAGTCCCTGTAGGCCACACAGATTGTCCTCAGACCGTCACAGGCCATGGGCTCAATCACGTTCTTCACCATCTCGTCACGGTCCTTAGGCTTGAAGATACGTGGCTCCCCGTTCGTGTTAAGGATATGAGAACATCTAGAGAGGGAAGGGGGAAGAGATGTTTAACTCATCACATCGCAAATGATCAACTCCATCTTTCTGTTTATCTATCTCTGTGTATCCGTTCATCAGGGAAAGACAAGATCAATCTCCCTCCCTTCCGTACTTGCGTAGGACGATCTCGGAGGCTCCCTTGCTGTACATGCGGAAGCCGCTACCGTCTGTGTTCTTCAGCACCGTGCTCATGCTCTTACGGGAGGAGTTGAATGTGTACACCTGGAAACACACCAATCAGTTATAACTATCATATTACTCTATATTATTATAGTACAGTAGCTTGTGTATAAGTTAGCTCTCTGTAAGAATAATGGGTAGTAGGTTATTTGAACATTCTCTCTTGGGGCCACCGGGAACAAAACACACATATACATACATTAGCTAGACAAGTTACAGATTGCACCATTAACGTTATGGATACATTTTGAAGCAGCTACACACCTTGTACAGACTCTCTTCGGGAATCTCGTCCCTGATTGGCTGGTAGTCTCTCTTCAGCTCCAGCACGAAGCCCAATAGGGAGCACTCTGTCTTGTTGCCGACGTGGCGGGGCAGACCTCCCTCCTTCTCTGGGGACTGGAGCAACAAAAACGTTACATATAACCTACATACTATATCCTACCAACATACCATATCCTACCAACATGTATATTTCATGAAGACGTACAGCAAAAGGGACATTGAGACATGCATCATATAGAGTGTAAAAGCAACCATGTAGATATGCACTAGAGAAGAAGACACTATGCTTTCGTGTGTGTGTGTGTGTGTGTGTGTGTGTGTGTGTGTGTGTGGGGGTCTGTCTCTTACCAGAATCTTAGTAGTATAGGCTGAGTTGATGGCGATGCTGTTGACCATGACTTCCAGAGTGAATGGTTTGATGACGTCAGGTTCCGGTACTTTCTTGTAGTGTGTGTCTCCCAAGTAGGCCTGCACCACGGTCATACGGTTCATGGTGAGGGTGCCTGTCTTGTCAGAGCAGATGGTGGTAGCGTTCCCCATGGTCTCGCATGCATCCAGGTGACGCACCAGGTTATTGTCCTTCATCATTTTCTACACAGGGGACAAGACAGACAGTAGAGGTTAGAGCTGTGTGTGTGTGTGTACCTGACAGAGTAAGTCTGGGAGATGGTGACAGCTAGCGGCAGCCCCTCTGGCACTGCCACTACCAGCATTGAGTGTGTGTGTGTGTGTGTGTGTGTGCGCTCACACTGTGTGTCTCTCTGTGTGTACCTTGACAGAGTAGGCCAGAGAGATGGTGACAGCTAGGGGCAGCCCCTCAGGCACAGCCACCACCAGAACAGTGACTCCGATGATGAAGAACTTGACAAAGTACTGGATATAGATGGGGGTACACTCCTTCAGCCATGGGCGACCCTGCACCCCGAACGTGTCAATCACGAAGTACAGGATGAGAATGATCACCGTCACAGCTGACATGATCAGACCTGGGCATAGGAAATGAAGTAGACAGTTGCAATCCTGCTGTCAAATCCAGGAGAAGGAATATAAGAACGATGATGTGGGTCCTATCGTTTTTAAGACCTTCTCTGCCTTCCCAATCTGCATGGTCCGTCTCTGTGTGTGTCTCTCTATGGTTTTTCTGTCTGTGTGTGCTCGTTAGTGTTGTCACAATACCAGATTTTTTAAATATTTAGAGTTTAATATCAGGATACTCGATACCGTCACAATATCAGATACCAAAACGATATTACGGCAAAACAAAAATAAGGCGCATTAGCCAAAGTCACAGAATGGCACTTCCAGACAGATCTTTTGAGTTCAATATCATTACATGCATACAATCAATCTAATTACACAACAATATGACGGTAATCATTTATTTCAATGATACATCTCGGTTGATAAACTGGGTAAGTCAAGATGTAGCAATACAGGTGAATGCATATTCAATAGGAGTGTGCACATGCATTGAGTTATTGAGCTTTGTTTGTGTGATTACATGGGGCTATAGATGAAAAACTGTTTCCATTTGGGACCAATTGTGTTGTACAGATCAACAACATTTGCACTCAAGCAATCTCTTCTTTTATAATAGTGTGGATGGTCTATTTAAGACCCATGATGTCATTCACACACAGTTCGAGGAACAAGCAAAGATCACCTTGACTGGGAGAGACATGAAGTTTTGGTGACAGTCAGCTTTTAAAAATCAGCAATATTTTTGCGTTATGGTTTGCATATTATCACAAATCAGGTACAATGGTAGTACAATGATGTTAGCTTCAGCTGTACAGTGCCTTCAGAAAGTATTGATACTCATTTATTCCACTTTTTTGTGTTACAGCCTGAATTTTTATTTAACTAGGCAAGAACAAATTCTTATTTACAATGACAGCCTAACAGTATAGGTATTGTTTCTCACCAATCTACACACAATACATAATGACAAAGTGAAAACATGGTTTTAGAAATGTTTTCAAATGTATTGAAAATTAAATACAGAAATATCTCATTTACATAAGTATTCACACCCCTGAGTCAATACATGTTAAATCACCTTTGCCAGTGATTACAGATTTGAGTAATATCTAAGTGCTTTGCACACCTGGATTGTACAATATTTGCACATTATTCTTTTCAAAATGATTCAAGCTCTGTAAAATTGGCTGTTGATCATTGCTAGACAACCATTTTTACAAGTCTTGCCATAGATTTTCAAGCAGATTAAAGTCAAAATTGTAACACGGCCACTCAGGAACAGTCACAGTCTTCTTGGTAAGCAACTCCAGTGTGGATTTGGTCATGTGTTTTAGGTTATTGTCCTGCTGAAAGGAGAAATAATCTCCCAATGTCTAGTGGAAAGCAGACTGAACCAGGCTTTCCTCTAGGACGTTACCTGTGCTTAGCTCCATTCCATTTATTTGTTATCCTGAAAAACACCCCAGTTCTTAATGATTACAAGCATACCCTTAACATGATGCAGCCACCACTATGCTTGAAAATATGGAGAGTGGTACTCAGTAGTGTTGTATTATGTGTTGTATTATTTCCAAACATTATTTCCAAACAAGTGCAAACAGGATGCATGTTTTGGAATATTTTCTATTCTGTACAGCCTTCCTTCTTTTCACTCTGTTAATTAGGTTAGTATTGTGGAGTAACTACAATGTTGTTGATTCATCCTCCATTTTCTCCTACCATAGCCATTAAACTAACTTTAAAAAAATAATAATTGGCCTCATGGTGAACTCCCTGAGCGGTTTCTTTCAACTCCGCCAACTGAGTTAGGAAGGACGCCTGTATCTTTGTAGTGACTGGGTGTATTGATACACCATCCAAAGTCTAATTAATAACTTCACCATGCTCAAAGAGATATTCAATGTCTACTGTTTATTTTTACCCATGTACCAATAGGTGCCCTTCTTTGTGACGCTTTGGAAAACCTCCCTGGTCTTTGTGGTTGTATCTGTGTTTAAAATTCACTGCACGACTGAGGGACCTCACAGAAAATTCTACATGTGTGGGGTACAGAGATGAGGTAGTCATTAAAAATAATAATTTGAACCATTATTATTGCACACAGAGTGTGTCCATGCAACTCATTGTGTGACTTGTTAAGCACATTTTTTACTTCTGAATTTATTTAGGCTTGCCATAACAAAAGGGTGTTCAGCTTTGTTTTTTAAATTAATTTGAAAATGTCTAAAAATTATTCCACTTGGATATTATGGGATATTGTGTGTAGGCCAGTGACCCAAAAAAACCTAAATTTAATCCATTTAAAATTCAGGTTGTAAAACAACAAAATGTGAAAAAAAGTCAAGGGGTGTGAATACATTACTTTCTCTATGCTGTTCTATGCTCTCAGTACATGGAGTGAGACACATTTGACAGAAGTACAGTAAGTAACAAAAATTCTAAAACCAAACCGTTTTCTATGTTCTAGTATCGAAACAGTACAGACGTTTGGTATACCGTGCAACACTAGTGCCGTCATCAATCTACACACAATACCACATAATGACTAAGCAAAAAGAGGTTTTAGATTTTTTGGGGCAAAAAATAAAATAAATACCTTATTTACAGAATTATTCAGACCCTTTGCTATGAGACTTATTGAGCTCATCCTTGAGATGTTTCTACATCTTGATTGGAGTCCACTTGTGGTAAATTCAATTGATTGGACATAATTTGGAAAGGCACACACTTGACTATATAAAGGTCCAATAGTTGACAGTGCATATCAGAGCATAAACCAAGCCATGAGGTCGAAGGAATTGTCCGTAGAGCTCCGAGACACGATTGTGTCGAGGCACAGATCTAGGGAAGGGTACCAAAACATGTCTGCAGCATTGAAGGTGCCCAAGAACACAGTGGACTCCATCATTCTTAAATGGAAGAAGTTTGGAACCACCAAGACTCTTCCTGGTGCTGGCCGCCCGGCCAAACTGAGCCATCGGGGGGAGAAGGGCCTTGGTCAGGGAGGTAATCAAGAACCCGATGGTCACTCTGATAGAGCTCCAGAGTTCCTCTGGGGAGATGGGAGAACCTTCCAGAAGGACAACCATCTCGGCAAGCCTTGTGGGTAGAGTGGCTAGATGGAAGCCACTCTTCAGTAAAAGCACATAACAGCCTGCTTGGATTTTGCCAAAAGGCACCTAAAGGACTCTCAGACCATGAGAAACAAGATTCTCTGCTCTGATGAAACCAAGATTGAACTCTTTTTGCCTGAATGCCAAGCGTCACCTGGCACCATCCCTACGGTGAAACATGGTGGTGGCAGCATCATGCTGTGGGGATGTTTATCAGCAGCAAGGACTAGGAGACTAGTCGGGATTGAGGGAAAGATGAACAGAGCAAAGTACAGAGAGATCCTTGATGAAAGCCACCTGCTCCAGAGTGCTCAGGAACTCAGACTGGGGCGAACCCTAAGCATACAGGCAAGACAGGCAAGACAATGCAGGAGTGGCATCAGGACAAGTCTCTGAATGTTCATGAGTGGCCCAGCCAGAGCCCTTATTGAACATCTCTGGAGAGACCTGAAAATAGCTGTGCAGCGACGCTCCCCATCCAACCTGACAGATCTTGAGAGGATCTGCAGAGAAGAATAGGAGAAACTCCCCAAATACAGGTGTGCCAAGCTTGCTGCGTCGTACCCAAGAAGTCAAAAGGCTTTCTAAAAAACAGTTTTTGCTTTGTCATTATGAGGTATTGTGTGTAGATTGAAAGATTGAAAAAACTATATATATATTTAGAATACGGCTATAACGTATATCGTTTTATGTCCATCTGTGTGTGTGTCCATGTAAGTGTGTATCTCCGCCTCGGTCCTCACCTGCCTTCCCGATCTGCACGGCCAGTTTGGTGAGTTTGCCCTGCAGCACAGACTTCTCCTTCTTGTTGACCTGAACCTTCTTCACCCGTTTCACCTCCACCTCAGGCTCCTTCTCCTCAGACTCAACCGCCTCGTCACTCTTCAGGGGCTGGATCTCCAGGGCAATGCCGTCCTGGGTCTTAGCTATTGGATAGGGTAATGGGATGGGGAAGAGGGATGGGTGGGATAGAGGGAGGGGGTAAAGGGAAGTGGGATAGAGGGAGGTGGAGTGGGAGGTTGAGCGGAGGGAAGCATTTAGTAGTGGTGTGGGGAAGGTTTTGGGGGGGGGGTTAAGATAGTGATATGAGGATGAAGATGATCGGTGGGGAGGTTTTGTTGGGTCGGGGAGAGGAGCAGCAACAGTAAGGGGATCAAGGAGGGGTTGGGGTGAAGGGCAGAGAGACAGAGAGGTTGTGGTTCAGTTACGGTTGAAAGAGAGACAGACACAGTCAGTCACCAAACCACCAGACTCCGGTCCTGAACAGTGATCCACTGAAACAACTCCGCTGCGGATCACTTAGATCTCTTTAACCAGAACAAATCCCTTAAGGTGATCAACACTGATGTTATTATGTGTTGTTACCTGTCAGGTTGATGGAAAGTTCAGCAATGTGATGTATTCTTCATTAAAGCAAAATCGGTATTAAATTTTTTTTTAAATCGACTGATTGTTTAAGTACTCTTATGCATAAATGAAACATTATGAAAGAAGGTATTGGAAAGAGTAAACACATAGCACAGAATTCAGCAGGAAATGCTTGAGATAAAAGGATTTAATGATACAAAACGGATTTAAAGCAGCAATTTAACGATATACAACTTGTCCCAGAGTCTATGGAGACATTTTTACAGCATTCATATAAACAGAGAATAGATTCAGAACAAGAGATACAGGTTGTACATTTTACAATGGTTCATTGTCGGGGGATTGTCAACTGAACATTTTCCATCTCTGCTACAGAGCTCAGTCATGTTTTACATACGCAAATATGAGATTTGCATTTCACCACTTCAACAGCTTAGATTTGCTCTGTTTGTTCTCTGGGAGCATTGTGATCTCGGTGTTTCATCTTCATTCTGCCAACAACCTGGCACTGCAACAATTCACTATCTATTTTACAGTATAAATAATCCACAATATCTAAGGGTGAGTATAATAAAGGTGATAAAGTAATGGAAGAATAAAGATATCAGAATTCTATGGTAATCAGTGCCTTATGCATTCCATTTGTGGCACATGCAACACTCAACACTAGTCAGTTCACACAAAAGCAGTACATTCACAATCTAGCAGGATCATTTTGTACTGTCTACTTATGTTGTTTTTGCCTAGATAATATGACTTTACATGAGTCCCCCTGTGCTGAGCAGAACAGGCCACCAGTCTCAACACAAAACCCATTAGAACAGACCAGAATAAACACAGCCACACACTGACTGGACTGGCAGACGGACGGACTGACTCACGCACAGCACTTACAAACGCAGCACGGACCACGCACCACGACGAAGAAGGGGGGGCGAGTGTGTGTCACGAAAAAGAAAAAAAAACATGTCAACAAACAAAGAAACCGACAAACTGCAAAAAGATACCCAAAAAACCAAGCAGAGCGATACAACCACCACAAAAGAAAGAAGAGAAGGAGGGTAGTAAGAAGAGGTAGAAGAGGAGGCTGCAAATCTCCAGAGGTAGTTTTTTTTGCGAAAGAGAGAGAGGGAGAGAGAGAGAGAGAGAGAGACAGAAAGAGAGGTAAACAGTGATAAGAGAGTACGAGACAGCATGAGGTCCTGAGCAACATCCTGGAAAGAGGCAACAGTGAGAGAAATTAAAGAAAAGAGAAACAATAGAGAAACAGACCAGACAACAATCCACAGCCAATTGATACTGTCAGGGTGCAATTCCCACACTGAACCACTTCCCAGAGCTAATGCTGTCTCCTTAACCCCTAGAGACTAGTGTTAGATATTCTAGTATTCTATTATAATTCTATTAAGATCCCTTCTCTTTTACACTAAGCCCAATCACTATTGCCAAATTCCCAGATTCATGAAATGTATGTGGAGCATGGTATCAGGGGTCCTACAACTCCCATTCCATTTCCTCTGAAGAGCCAGAGATGACTTGGCGTCCATAAAGCTACACTGGGTTCACTGCAATTGAAATAAGTTTGTAGACGTTACGTTTTCAGAATATGATATGTTGTGAAGTGAATGCAGGTCAGGTCGACATGTCCCAATTAATTTAACCTTCTCCTGCTCCAGCAATATTTCTCCATGCTAGAAAGGAGAGAATCTGTTCACTAGTGATAAAGTCCAAGGGCGAGGGGAAAGAGAGGACAGGAGGGCTGGGGAGGTGTAAGTAGCAGATGCTCAGGCCCTAGGTGGCTGGGGGACGGTATGGTGTGTGAGGGGGGAGGCACAAAGCTTGGATGAGTTCTGAATAACACGCCACAGAGGGTGGGAGGGTGGACCCGTCCAGGCCAGGAAAGCCGGGAAGAGCTACAACACCCGGGTCCTTTGTTTAATGTATCTGACCTCTCCACATCTGACACACACACACATTTTTTTTTAAGTACTTTAATTCAACCTTTATTTGTTGAGATGAAAATATATGTGGAATGTATCTTTTCAATCTCAACATAGCATGTGAGGATGGTGAAACTTCTATAACTAATCCCTTTGCAGCTCTGTGAGCGAGATAAAGCTGAACCCATTTAGCTCTATAAGGGTTAAAAATCTACTGGAGTTAAATAGCTCTGAATGATATAACTGTAGTCAATAACAGTAATGCTGAATGCTAACCCTAGCTAGCTTTAGTTATTGATTGGGTCTGCTATGGTGGCATTGACAGCCTACCCCACTTTTCTCTGTGTGCCAGTGGCAGGTGAGAGTTGCATCCTTTCACAGGTAAAGCGAGACGAGAAGAACCTCCCCTTTTCAGCAGGTGGAGGGAAGCGAGAGTGAGAGAGACAGAGTGAGACGGACACGAGACTCCCAGACTGCTGCTGAATGGAGGGGGGAGGGAGGGATGGAGGGGTTACCTTTGTTGCGATTTTCGGGGGGTCCTTGTTTTTTACCTGTTCAGACAGAGAGAGAGAGTGCGGAATGCTGACAACATGGCTTAAAAGGAAATAAAAAAATCATAAAGCCAAACAGAACAGAAGATCAAAACAATAGAAATTCACGTGTGTTGGGGGCTGGAACGGGCCATCAGAGGAGAGAGCACTAGTTTGTTTAAGGCTGTAGAGTATAAAGTAGAGCATCCACCCATAGACAGTTACTGATGACTGGTTTCACTGGGCTCTTGTCTGTTTCAGTCAATACATGTGTAACTAACGACAGTAAGTTTATAAAAACACATGCATATACACGCACACAGACACACACACACACACACACAGACACACACACACACACACACACACACACACATCCCATCCATTCACGCCTCGGTCTTGACATTCAGGGAAGCAGTCATTTCAGATTGATGTCAGACAGACGAAGAGGCTGCACTGCCGCAGGTTTTTCTCCTTCTGCCTGAGAGTGGTGGTGAAGAATTGGGGGGGGGTGTATGTCAGTTCAAGATGTGTGTAGCCCTGAAGGGGGGGTGCATGTGGAGATTAGTTGTGTGCATGCGCGTGTGTGTAACAGTTGTCAGCAAAATGCCCTGAAGTCTCTGCCCCCTCATCTACTCTATGAGTAACTGTATCAGTATGTGTCTCTGGCAGAGGTGTGTGTGTGTGTGTGTGTGTGTATGTATGTTTGACTGTCTTTGTGTGTGTGTGTGTGTGTGTGTGTGTGTGTGTGTGTGTGTGTGTGTGTGTGTGTGTGTGTGTGTGTGTGTGTGTGTGTATACATGTTTGACTGTCTTTGTGTGTGTGTGTGTGTGTATACGTGTTTGACTTTCTGTGTGTGTGTGTGTGTGTGTGTGTGTGTGTGTGTGTGTGTGTGTGTGTGTGTGTGTGAGCATGAAGGGGAAGTGTGTGTGCATGAGTGAACACATGGGAGGTGAGTTTGTGTGTGTGTGTGTGGAGTGGAGGTGACACAGCACTCTTTCTGTTTCCATCCTCGCTGTACACACCTGTCTCAGAGGAAGACAGCCTTTTCAACATCTAGTGTGTGTGCCTGTGTTGCAGCCAGTGTGTGTGTGCGCCTGTGTTGCAGCCAGTGTGTGTGTGCCTGTGTGTGTCTGTGTGTGTGTGTCTGTGTGTATCTAGCCAGTACTTGCTCTGATCTACTTTCTAATAAACCCATAACATTAAGATCATGATGGTGGCGCTCTGCAGTTTCATGAACAATTGAAATCACAGTCTAATTCTGTGATGCCATGAGATGCCAATTGGAATGAGTTGTTGCCTTGCAGCTCCCTCCTCTGAGCAGGCACATTCAGCCCCTTTAGAATGAATGCCTGAAGAACTGAAATCTTAGCAAAAAACTCTTACCAAACAGAAAAGAAGACGTGGCAAAGTGTTAGTACGGAACACACGCTTATTAGAGGCCATATTGATAGATACACAGATCGAATGTATTGGCAGGCCTTTGTTGTTTAACGTGATCATATCTATCCACGAGCTTCCCCACGTCAAGTCCCTTGAGAGGTAGATGCATGACAGATGTTGAACACATACAGTGATGTCCCCGCTTTAGCTCTTCTCACTTCAGCGCCTGTGACGTCATAGATTTAAGTAGGTTAAGTACAGGGTTCTGACAATGGCGTTCCAGTGTAGTTAGAACAGATACGAAAGGGGGGGGGGGGGATGAAGGAGTGGAGAATAAAATGACCACCCACGAACAGAACCCCTTCTGGGAAGGAGTGGTCTAGAAAGGGCCTTGGCTTGGATGTGAAATCTAAAACCAAGGATTCGATAAAAGAAGGGTAGGACAGTGAAGTCAGTGACACTGAGCATTCAGAATGGAACCGCTGGCCTCCATAGTACAGTGTCTATCATGGCCGTCCCATTCTGTGTAGTTACTCAACCTCGCACCAGAATCTTACCTCAGGGAACCAGCAAACCGAGAACTCACGTAGAAAGACCGTGAGAGCTCGGCGGAAAGAAATGCAGAGGAAGGAGACCACTTGTAAAAAGCAAGTCACTGACTCTCTGTGAACTGTGACCATGGCGACATGCGTTTTGTCAATTGTTCCCCGTTTATCTCTCACCTTTCTTGATCTTCTTTTCCTCATCGCTGTCTCCCGCCCCCAGCAGAGTGAAGATGATTCCAGTCTGGGAGTTGAGACCCACCGCAGACACCACCATTCGCCCTGATCCCTCCATCACATGGGTGCCTGGAGGAGGGAGGGAAGGAAAGAGAAATAGAAAGAGAGAATACTAGCACATAAACAGAAAGGTCATGACTGTGCTACAGTATACTGTACGTATGAATGACTATACTGTATGTTACTCCATTGTGTCCTCCATTTTCAGTCTCCATATACTACATCACACGCTTCATGTTATCATTCAAGCTAGAATCCTTAGTTGCTACACCAATTGTTGGACTTATAAATGAGTGATATATACCCATTGATTCCTGAAGACTATAACTTATGCGTAAATGCCTCATGAGCTTATTTCAACTGTCGTACCCCATCAGAACACAAAGTACAAGATTGTTTTAGACCAATGTTTGTAAACAACGTAAATGTAAACACAATTTGCATAGCATAAAAATATGCTTAAAACTATAATTGGTATATCATGGATGGTCAGTCCTATGAATTTGAGAGTGGTAAAAATTTTTTTAGGCCCATCCCACAGCTTTTTACAAAAACAGATGCGGGATGAAAACTTGGATAGTTTGAAATGCGGATTCTATCTTTAAAGGGGCAAAATGGATGTAGCAACTGCATATTACCCCTTTTAAAGACAAAGTTCCTGACTGGAATATGTTCCGGGATTCTTCCGATGGCGTTAAGGAGTACACCACATCAGTCACAGGCTTTATCAATAAGTGCATCGAGGACGTCGTCCCCACAGTGACTGTACGTTTCTACCCCGACCAGAAGCCATGGATTACCGGCAACATTCGCACTGATCTAAAGGGTAGAGCTGCCGCTTTCATGGAGTGGGACTCTAACCCGGATGCTTATAAGAAATCCCACTATGCCCTCAGAAGAACGATCAAACAAGCAAAGTGTCAATACAGGACTAAGATCGAATCATACTACACCAGCTCCGACGCTCGTCGGATGTGGCAGGGCTTGCAAACTATTACAGACTACAAAGGGAAGCACAGCCAAGAGCTGCCCAGTGACACAAGCCTACCAGACGAGCTAAATAGAGGCAAGTAACACTGAAACATGCATGACAGCATCAGTTGTTCCGACAACAGTGTGATCTCGCTCTCCGCAGCCAATGTGAGTAAGACCTTTAAACAGGTCAACATTCACAAGGCCGCACAGGGATTACCAGGACGTGTACCCAGAGCACGCGCGACAAACTGGCAAGTGTCGAGTCTGTAATACCAACATGTTTCAAGCAGACCACCATTGTTCTTGTGCCCAAGAACACCAAGGTAACCTGACTAAATGACTACAGACCCGTAGCACTCACGTCTGTAGCCATTAAATGCTTTGAAAGGCTGGTCATGGATCACATCAACACCATTATCCCAGAAACCCTAGACCCACTCCAATTTGCATACCACACCAACAGATCCACAGATGATGCAATCTCTATTGCACTCCACACTGCCCTTTCACACCTGAACAAAAGGAACACCGAGGTGAGAATGCTATTCATTGACTACAGCTCAGCGTTCAACACCAGTGCCCTCAAAACTCATCACTAAGCTAAGGACCCTGGGACTAAACACCTCCATCTGCAACTGGATCCTGGACTTCCTGACGTGCCGCCCCAGGTGTTAAGGGTAGGTAACAACACATCTGCCACGCTGATCCTCAACACGGGGGCCCCTCAGGGGTGCGTGCTCAGTCCCCTCCTGTACTCCCTGTTCACTCATGACTGCACGGCCAGGCACGACTCCAACACTATCATTTAGTTTGCTGATGATACAACAGTGGTAGGCCAGATCACCGACAACGATGAGACAGCCTATAGGGAGGTCAGAGACCTGACCGTATGGCGTAAGGACAACAACAACCTCTCCCTCAATGTGATCACAGGTGATAATTGTGAACTACAGGAAAAGGAGGACCGAGCATGCTCCTATTCTCATCGTCGAGGCTGTAGTTGAGCAGGTTGAGAGCTTCAAGTTCCTTGGCATCCACATTACCAACAAACTAACATGGTACACCAAGACAGTCATGAAGAGGGCACGACCAACCTATTCCCCCTCAGGGGACTGTGTTACAGCTGCACCATCGGGAGCATCCTAACGGGTTGCATCAATGCCTGGTAAAGCAACTGCCCGGCCCGGCACTACAGAGGGTAGGGCGTACGGCCCAGTACATCACCGGGGCCAAGCTTCCTGCCATTCAGGACCTCTATACCAGGTGGTGTCAGAGGAAGGCCCTAAAAATTGTCAAAGACTCCAGCCACCCCAGTCATAGACTGTTCGGGACTGCTTGCCGTGCGGTAGCAGAGAGGAGTGCCAAGTCTTGGTCCAAGAGGCTTCTAAACAGCTTTTACCCCCAAGCCATAAGACCCCGAACAGCTAATCAAATGGCTACCCAGAGTATTTGCATTGCCCCCCCCTCCTCCTCCTCTTATACACTGCTGCTACTCTCTGTTATTATCTATGCATATTCACTTTGACAACTCTACCTACATATATTTCACTGGTGTACACCTGTTTGACTTGATTTGACTGGGATATTGAATGTCTGATAATAGTGATGTTATTAACAGGCGCTCTCACCTGACAGCAGCATGGGGTCCTTCTCCAGGGACTTCCTGACTTGGTCTGATTCGCCGGTCAGAGAGCTCTCATCGATCTTCAGGTCGTTGCCCTGGATCAGGATACCATCAGCTGGCAGCAGGTCACCTAGGAAACAGTTACACAGTTATATGACTGCGATATACAACGTCTCATCATATACCCTACCTTGGTGCATTCGGTCAATGTGTTACCTCATTATATTGGTTCACTGTATCCTATCTGGGGTATATTACAGAATGTTGAATTCAAGCTATATCTCTCACTGCGTTTTAACAGAACCCTGTCTCACCGCGTTAACGGAACCCTGTCTCACCATATTTGATCTGGGCGATGTCTCCTGTCACCAGTTCGGACACGGGGATCTGGATGACCTGGCCCTTGCGAATGACGGTGAACTTTTGCTCCTGCTCGATGCGGTTCTGCAGCCCACGGAACTGCTTCTCCTTGCTCCAGTCGTTAAACGCTGTCACCAAGACAACGATTGCCACAGAGAACAAGATGGCGGCGCCCTCGATCCAGCCCGCCTGCGCCTCCCCCTCATCCTCCACTCCTGACGCTGTCTCACCACACACTGGGGAAACCAGAACACAACCATTTTTAATAACAACAGACCAAAACACAACCAGGTCAGTGGAACAGAGCTGAAACACCACCAGGTCAGTGGAACAGAGCTGACACACCACCAGGTCAGTGGAACAGAGCTGAAACACCACCAGGTCAATAGAACAGAGCTGAAACACCACCAGGTCAATAGAACAGAGCTGAAACACCACCAGGTCAATAGAACAGAGCTGAAACACCACCAGGTCAATAGAACAGAGCTGAAACACCACCAGGTCAATAGAACAGAGCTGAAACACCACCAGGTCAATAGAACAGAGCTGAAACACCACCAGGTCAATAGAACAGAGCTGAAACACCACCAGGTCAATAGAACAGAGCTGAAACACCACCAGGTCAATAGAACAGAGCTGAAACACCACCAGGTCAATAGAACAGAGCTGAAACACCACCAGGTCAATAGAACAGAGCTGAAACACCACCAGGTCAATAGAACAGAGCTGAAACACCACCAGGTCAGTGGAACAGAACCGAAACCCGACAAGATCAATAGAACAGGAACAAAACATGGCCAAGTGAATAACACAGGACCAAAACTTTTACAAACACTCTTCATTCTCCCACCTGTCCAAAACTGCCCCGGGTTAGGGTGTACTACTCACGCTCGCTATCTCCCCCAGGGGGGTGGTAGAAGGACAGGCCCAGGGAGATTACGGCAGCAATCTCCAGGATGATGAGTGTAACATCCTGTAGGGCCTCCCATACCAGCGCCAGGAAGGACTTAGGCTTTTTAGGAGGGATGAAGTTCTTCCCAAATGCCGCGTGGCGCTTCTCCAGATCCACTGGGTTACCAGACAGACCTGAGAGAAATGGAGGAGGAGGATGAGGAGGAGGAAGAAAAGGAGGAGGAAGGAGAAGAGACAGTTAATAGAGTAACCAGTTATCACAGAAATGCATATAACGAGATCAAAACAATAGATGTTGAATATATACACTTACTATAAAAAGGTATGAAAACATATGACAGCCCGTCAGGGTTAGAAGTCTTTAGGGTATTCTATAGGAAGTGGTGTAAAGTACTTAAGTGAAAATAATTTAAACTTTTACTTTACTACATTCCTAAAGAAAGTAGATGTACTTTATACTCCATCCCTTTTCCTTAACACCCAAAAGTACTTGTTACATTTTGAATGCTAAGCAGGACAGGAAAATGGTCCAATTCACACTCTTCTCAAGAGAACATCCCTGGTCATCTCTACTGCCCCTTATCTGGCGGACTCACTAAACACAAATACATCGTTTGTAAATGATGTCTGAGCGTAGGAGTGTGCCCCTGGTTAACCGTAAATAAAATAGTACCATCTGGCTTGCTTATACTTTCACTTTTGATACTTAAGTATATTTAAAACCAAATACTTTTAGAATTTTACTCAAGTAGTATTTTACTTTTACTTGAGTAAAGGTCTAGATGTCTTAATAGATAATTACTCAAGTATGACAATTGGGTACTTTTTCCAACCACTGTCTATAGGTTGCTGTATAAGTCTGGGTACAAATGTCTTAAATTACTTTTGTAGTGAAACGTCTACATCACCCTTTCTTTATCTGAGGATAAACATGACAACAATGGCTGTTGCCATACCAAACAGAACCAAGTAGAGCTGACAGTTCAAACACACCCATCCACACCCCATGTCAGCCTCCCTCTGCTGTCACAAGCTGCTAGACAACCACTGCCAAAGACTTTGAATTTCAGTTGGACAAAACCACACATCGGTCCGACAAAACATAATATCACTTTGGTACATTTTTCATCAATCAAACCGCTAGATCATCTGGTATTGTCCTATTAAGATAAAATAAAAATGTTTTAATACATTCTGAGTAAGATATCATCACCTCATGGAAATCTTATGATTCATAAATGTTGCAAAGAAATCTAGAAAACTGCAATTAAAAAAAAAATACAAAATGGAGGTCAGTCAATGAGAACCCATGAGGCGTTTGAAATTATCACAAGGGTGTTGAACACATTGGGCGCATCCCAAAATGGCAAGCTACTCCCTATGAAGTGCACTACTTTTGACCATGGCCCATAGGGAATCGGGTGTCATTGGGGATGGAGCTGTCATTACTGTTTCCTGTCCTCTGGGATTGAATGTCGGAAGGATCAGACAGTGAATCAATTATGCTTTAGTCACTCCCACATTGGTCCAGGATTTAACCACTCTCCCTGCTTCGTTCAATCTTTCACTCAGCAGCTTTACACTATGTCCTCGTTGTATCAATCTCCCTCATGTAGTTCAAGGTCTATTCAAATAGATCAGCTACTGAGATGTGGCTAGCTATGGATAACTGGTGAGGTGTATAGGATACATCGATAGTACAGCACACTAACAGTTATACAAGATCAATAAGTTCAGAATACATTTAGTATTGACATGGCTAGTTATGGTAGTGCATGACTGGTGAGTAGATCCACAACCAAAGACAGCTTAGTTATGCTAACATGCTGATGTATTACACTGCTGATATGCAGAACTGTAGTTAGCTATGCTAACCGGATAAATGTGAGAACGAGCTGGATGAACAAAATACAGTATACAGAGTCCCAGCCCTCTACGACAGATGCCCCTTAAAACCACCATCATATTGCTTTCCCGCTACTGTGAGCCAGCTGGACAACCGGAGGGAGGGAGGGATGGAGGGAGAGGGGGGGAGGCAGGGGGTGGGTGAGGCAGTGGGGAAGAAAGGCAGAAGGTGAGGGAAGTGTGAGGGGGGGGGGGGGGAAACTCTCTTATGTTGCTAAAAACAGCTGGACGTAATGACGTTAAACCCCCCAAAAATATTGTTATGCAAAAACCTTGTGTCAAATAAAAATGGAGTGGTTGAAGTCTTTCCATTATCCATTCAGGCAAGTTGCATATTAATACATTGTCGACAGTCTGTATACCCTCCCACTTATCTGTTCCCCGTCTCAGGAAGACCGCAAAAACAGCATGGATAGAAGGCACTAATTGAATCATATTTGCCATATTCTAATAACTGTCATGTGCCAATGTATCCCACCGGTTCGTGCCATGGTGAAACTTGCACTCCTGTAGATCTGAAATAAATTTATGACGAAACTTGCATCCAGCCAGCCAGAAAATCAAGACGAAGCAATTCAGGCATTCTTGAAAGTCAAGACAACCCTTGTCCTGCCTAGAAGCATTATTTTTATAGTTTAAAAATAGATTTACCAAGCAGTAGGAATTTAGAATTAAAATGGGGAGTTCAAAAAAACAAATCGTTCCCATTATGATTTTTCGCAAAAGAAAGTTCAGCAAGATAAAATTTCACCCGTCGAACAGATCTTGACAACATTTCTCCGATAGTTGCCGTGACCATTAAACATGTCGCAATGTTTTTTGTTGTTGTGATATTGCTTTTGTCAAATAAAATTGGGTCAACTGAAAATCTGTTTACAGTAATCTCCGATAGCTAACAGAGAACCTTCGTGGAATTTACAGTACCAGTCAAAAGTTGACACACCTAATCAGTCAAGGGCTTTTATTTATTTGTACTATTTTCTACATTGTAGAATAATAGTGAAGACATCAAAACTATGAAATAACACATATGGAATAATGTAGCAACCAAAAAAAGTATTAAGCAAATCAAAAAAATGTTTTCAAATTGAGATTCTTCCTAGTAGCCACCCTTTGCCTTGACAGCTTTGCACACTTTTGGCATTCTCTCAACCAGCATCATGTGGTAGTCACCTGGAATGCATTTCAATTTGCAGGTGTGCATTGTAAAAAGTTATTTTGTGGAATTTCTTCCCTTCTTAGTGCACTGTGTTGTGACAAGGTAGAGGTGGTATACAGAAGATAGCCCTATTTGGTTAAAGACCAAGTCCATATTATAGCAATAACAGCTCAAATAAGCAGAGACGACAGTCCATCATTACTTTAAGACATGAAGGTCAGTCAATTCGGGAAATTTCATGGTCGAATTGCTGCAAAGACACCACTTCTAAAGGACACCAATAAGAAGCAGAGACTTGCTTGGGCCAAGAAACTTGAGCAATGGACAATAGGCCAGTGGAAATCTGTCCTTTGTTCTGATGAGTCCAAATTTTAGATTTTTGGTTCCAACCACTGTCTTTGTGAGACGCAGAGCAGTTGAACGGATGATCTCTGCCTGTGTGGTTCCCCCCGTGAAGCATGCAGGATGTGTGATGGTGCTTTTCTGGTGACACTTTGAATTATCAATAAATAACAGACAAAGGCACACTTAACCAGCATGGCAACACCACCATTCTGCAGCGATACAACATCCCATCTGGTTACACTTAGTGGGACATTCATTTGTTTTTCAACAGGACAATGACCCAAAACACCCCTCCAGGCTGTGTAGGGGGTATTTGACCAAGACCGAGAATGACGGAGTGCTGCATCAGATGACCTGGCCTTCACAATCACCCGACCTCAACGCAGTTAAGATGGTTTGGGACGAGTTGGACCGCAGAGTGAAGGAAAAGCAGTCAACAAGTGCTCAGCATATGTGAGAACTCCTTCAAGACTGTTTGAAAAGCATTCCAGGTGAAGCTGGTTGAGAGAATGCCAAGAGTGTACAAAGCTGCCATCAAGGAAAAGGGTGGCTACTTTGAAGTAACTCAAATATAATATATATTTAGATTTGAACACTTTTTTTGGTTACTAAATTATTCCATGTGTTATTTCATAGTTTTGATGTCTTCACTATTATTCTACAATGTAGAATATAGTACAAATAAATAAAAACCCTTGAATGAGTAGGTGTGTCCAAACTTTGGACTGGTACACATATTAATGATTTCACATAGAATGGAGCAGGTATGGTAGGGAGCAGAGAGGCAACGAGATGGGATTTCATTGTAAAATGCATCTGAAGATTGTTTTAGCAGAGTTCAAACTGCATTGCTATCCTGTTGTCTACTATAATCTAACATTACTTAATTCTTTGTGGGCTCATTTAGTATTTAGTAGCCTATGCATAATTGATTGAGAAATACCACAGCGTGAACAGTTGAAATTAATCAAGACAGCTGATTGGATTAGATTGTTTTCCAGGCCCCCCTCCGTCGATGCTACTTGTTGAGCCTAGAAAGTGGATAGCTGAGAAGATGGGCTAGAATAAGATGTTGTCATGACTTTGCCCGTTTGCGTGAGGGTCGTAAAACCCCCTTTCTCTCTTCTCTCCCTTCCCCTCAGCAGTTTATGATCCATGAATACCAAAACTCTCCCTCTCCACTCTATAGAATGGACATTGCAATAAATCCTTTGTTACAAATTGTATCGTGGAATGTCTACACATTCTAGTTATCAGATTCACATTGAATTGTTGTGCAATTTAAATGTTTCAATATGAAACTATTTGTGAAAAGATAAAATGTCATTTTAGCCTTCTAAATGAGAGAATTGTTTTCACAAGTAATTTATGCCCATTCAGGGGCCACGCCCAAGTGAACAGACATTGGTTGGAGAGGGATGAAACATGCCCTTCTCTTCCCCAGTATAAAGCCCCCATGACCCAATTCACGTCAGACTAAGCAAACCCCAGCGTGAGCTGTGGTTTCAAATGGTTAGGACCCTTACAAAACGATAAGACTAGAAAACCATCCCATGTGGAGCATTGGCTACATGGCTGGAAATGGTTCAACTCTGAGACTATCGATTCACTACAGAATGAGTGAGAAATTCTAGATGACACTAATTACTAGACTGCGGCTAGAAATGACATAAACCTAGGACGAGAACACCGACAACCGCCGAAGCAACTATTCCATGAGAACATTTCTGAATGGTACTCGGAAGTATCCATTCTAAACATCTACAACCACGAAAGACTTTGTGACTTCTGGGAAAGTTAATCAGAGACTGATGAACCCTACAGGACGATTGAGGATTCCAACAGAAGACAACAACGACATACGGGCGTAAATATAAATTGCAATTTATTTTCGAATGAGCGGCCATTCATAGGCAAAGGATTAGCATTTCAATGAATAAAATTATAGACTGTGTAATGAATCCATTTGTCTTTCCCGCTCTCTCAGTTCCACCCCTTTCTCTTTGTCTACCAAGCTGTCATATCGGCTTAGCCCACTAGGGACTTCTCCATCATTGTTAGTAACCAATATCTACTGTTTCTTTTTATGTATTTCTGGTGATTATTTAGTTAGTAAATAAATTTGTATATGGCTGATTAATAATTAATGCTAGGGTTCATGCAGATAACCAATAATTTTACAACCTTCAGATGAGACTGATAGAAGGTCACAATTAATAATCATGAATGGAAGACTAATTGATAAGATATGAAAATATCTGAAGAGTCGATTTGGGAAATACCACGTGATTATAATAGACCATTTGCATACTGTTTGGATGGTTAGGCCTACTATATGCACACAGCCTTCCAGATGCATGCCCACTGATAAGGCTAAGAATGCAACTCCTTCATGGTTAAATGTTCTATCTTGAATGGAAAACAACAACCTACAACAACTACTCACAAAGGTTCTCTCTTCCTATCTGATCAACTCTCACCATCTACACCAGAGACGACACAGACATTGTCAGCTATCGTGACAAATGCATGTGTGGACTCTGTTGAAATGGCACTCTCACTCCTTCCTGTTGGAGGGAGTGATACTGAACAGAGTCCACCGCAGGGAGCTAGTGTGCACGGATGTCTCGCTAGCGAATTTGTGGGCAGTGTTCAGAGGAATGACAGCGAGCGGACGCTGGAGCCCCCATGGGGTGGCCAGCACATCAATGTGCTGGAGCACAGGGCGGTTCGCCTGGCACTCCAATAGCTCCAGAAGCATGGAAGGGAAGCATGTTCTGGTCAGATCAGACAACACGGTAGCGGCGTATATCATATATCAATCACCATGGCGGACTGAGATCATGGCACCTCCACAAAATGGCTTCCAAGCTCTTGCTGTGGGCTTAGACCCCGGTTAACGCACATCCACGAGGTCTTGAGAAATGGCCTGCTGAAGGAGGACTGGAGTCTACACCCTCAGTTGGTGTTAGAGCTGTGGGAAAGGTTTGGGAGAGGGCAGGTGGACCTGTTTGCATTCATTGTCCCAGCTGGTTGTAGATGTCGGACAACAAGATCTTAACTAGCTGAATCAGAAATTATGAAGAATCAGGGTTGGACTGAAAACCTAGAGGACAGTAGATCTCCAGGAAGAGGATTGGGCAGCCCTGCTCTAGACCCTCTGGGTTTGGACACCCTCGCTCACGATTGGCCAGCAACAACACTTTGTGTTTCCACCATTTCCCCTCATCACAGCTACGCTAGACAGGGTTAGAAGTCTGTGTCTGGTGAAGGCCCCTTCGGTGCGAAACTGAGACCTTGACGTGGTGCTGTCAACACCTTGCTAGGCCACCTTTTGAGCCCCTGGGTTAGCGTCTTTGAAGCACTGATCCATAAAGGTGGCATTTCTGTTGGCTATTACCTCGATTAAGAGGCTTAGTGAACTTCATGCTCTTTCAGTGAGCGCTGAATGTTTCCGAATGGGTGCAAACAAGTGCAGTGTTATCCTCCGGCCTAGCCCCTCTTTCATGTCAAAGGTCCTGTCTGACAGACATGTGAACCGGCCCTCGCATTTACCTTCCATGGCTGCAAGTGGGCTGGGTTTTTACCCAAGTTTGCTGTGCCCGGTGAAGGCACATGACACTTACGTTACACATACTAAGTCAAAATGACAGTCGGATCAGCTGTTCGTATGTTATGGTCAGAGAGTTCTGGGGAAGAGCCTATCGAAACAGAGATTCTCACATTGGATTGGGGACACTATTACTACAGCATATCCGCTGGCTGGCCGGCCTTTGCCATCTGCTGTAGTGGCGCATTCTACTAGAGGAGTAGGTACATCATGGGCCCTGCCCCGAGGAGTTTCCCTTGATGAAATTTGCGCCTCGGCAAGTTGGGCGTCGTCTAGCACTTTTGCTAGGTACTATTGAGTCAATGGTGCTGCCGCGGACCAGGTCAGGATAGCCATGTTGGGTGACCCTGGGTCTCGACTCCGCCCTGTGCAACTGGGTCCTGGACTTCCTGACGGGCAGACCCCAGGTGGTGAGGGTAGGAAACAACATCTCCACCCCACTGATCCTCAACACTGGGGCCCCACAAGGGTGCGTTCTCATCCCTCTCCTGTTCTCCCTGTTCACCCATGACTGTGTGGTTACGCATGCCTCCAACTCAATCATCAAGTTTGACAAATAATTGTATAGTTATTAATAATTATTAGTTTTACACAAATAATTGTAAATATTCAGAAATAAAATTGCCAATTGTTAATGTTTATTTAAAGTACTGATGATGGTGTACTGTTGCTTGTAAGTGTTGTGTCCGTGTGCTTACTGTGACTGTCACCCTGATATTAGCCACTAGGTAGCTACTTCCGACACGTTGCAGGACAAGTAGTGATTGGCAAGAGGGAGTGAAGGACACTGTATCCCAGTGTTGTTGCCGTTCATGCCCGCCACATTGAATAGACTGCATGTATGTATCAAAGTGACATGTAGATGGTTATCAATTAGTAATTTCTTGTTTCGGTTACTATCCTTCCTAAAGTCATGGCTACAGCTACCGCCGGCCACACAGTGATAAAGCTGCCCAGTGGGAAGGTTGGCAAGGACCTCGATACAAACACTGGTGCACTGGTCGCCATGTTAGCTCCCGCCAGCAATACAGATTCCCAGGCACCTCGATACAAACACCGGTGCACTGGTCGCCATGTTAGCTACCGCCAGCAATACAGATTCCCAGGCACCTCGATACAAACACCGGTGCACTGGTCGCCATGTTAGCTACCGCCAGCAATACAGATTCCCAGGCACCTCGATACAACCTAGACATTCGCACCGATTTATTGACTCGTCATGCAGCCCAATCAGCCAGGCAAAACGGTCTTGAGTGGCAACAAATCTGCCCAATTAGCGGATTCCATACACCACCTTTCGACACACCCACACGCCGGTCGCCACATTGGCTTGCAGCTACCCATACTTGCTTTACAGCCCTACCAGACTGATAACCGTGTAGCAAACATCCATGTAAGCTCACGAGATCAGGTGGCTTGTGAGGCTAGAGGAGGAATGTGCTGTGGCCAAATAAAATAAGGAAAAAGAGGGGGAGAAAAAAAGCCCCAAAACAAAGCACCGCTGCCAAGCGCTCTCTGGTTGGCTATCTGTCAGGATCTGAGTCTAGTCTGGAGATTGGGTGCTATCAGAAGTGACAGAGTATTGTCTGTGGACACTGGCTGTCTGCCTAGAGTCCTGTTCTGTTAGTCTGGCCTCCCAGTTACCATGATAAATGTGAAGCGTTGCTGTCACTTTTTCGTCCCTCTATTTCCATGGGCAGTGATACGGGAGCAGGTGCAGAGGGAGGATAGAGGGAGGGAGAGGAAGAGGAAAATAGGTATAGAGGAAGCCATATGGAAAGAAAGAAAGAAAGAAAGAATGAGAGAGCGAGAGAAAGCGAGAGAGGAAAACTGAAAGGAAATCCATCTTGCCGCAGCCGGACAGAAAACACATACAAGACAACCGTCGTTCAGCGAAGTCGAGGGGTTATGGGATGGCAGCCGCAGAGGGGGCCAATGAATAAATTGGGAGAAGTTGCCGTGGAAAACAGAAGACGCGGATGATGAGGTGTCTGGGATTTCAGGGACATCAACTGCACACAGACAAACAGGACACAGCAACGCGTTGTCAGGCTAGGCAAAAACCACACTTTTACAGTCTGAAGTTGCCAGGTTGAGTCATCGTCACCATTTATAGCCTTTTTAAAAATATATATTTTTACATTTAACCTTTATTTAACTAGGCAAGTCAGTTAAGAACAAATTCTTATTTACAATGACGGCCGACCCGGACTACACTGGGCCAATTGTGAGCCGCCCTATGGGTCTCCCAATCACTGCCCGGTGTGATGCAGCCTGGATTCAAACCAAGGACTGTATTGACGCACCTTGCATTGAGATGCAGTGCCTTAGACCGCTGAGCCACTCGGGAGCCCAAATAGTCTGAGGCTAAAATCAACAGATAGGTGTTTTATGTCACATGCACCGGACAGGTGCAGTCAAACGCCTTTATAGTCTTGGGTTGCCAGTTTGGGTACACATCTCTTAGTGATCTTTTAACAGGGTATTACGTGGAATAATGTATTTCTGTGGATGAAACGTAATTTCTCTGAATAGAAGAGCACGTATTTCTGTGGATGAAACGTAATTTCTCTGAATAGAAGAGCACGTATTTCTGTGGATGAAACGTAATTTCTCTGAATAGAAGAGCACGTATTTCTGTGGATGAAACGTAATTTCTCTGAATAGAAGAGCACGTATTTCTGTGAGTAGCCTAAAACATAAATCAAAGCACAAACTACTTATCAAGCAGCATGGCCACATGCTGATTACATGGGTTTCTGTTCAAATGTGTATTATTATTTGCTCACTTTGCGTTTTATGAGAACACATGCCTTCTCCTGACACTTGCTAGTGGCAGCAGATTTGCAGAGGAACGCGCTGTGAATGTAAAGATGACGACGTCAGACTTTCCCTTCAGAAAGGCGAAAATGGATCGAGTTGATGAGATTATTTTCTGTAGTCTATAGCCCCCAAACTCAACTCTGGACCTCGAAGCCAGTTCCACTGCTTTTTATTTTATTTTTCTACTCCAATCAGGGACTGATTTAGACCTGGGACACCAGGTGTGTGCAATTAATTATCAGGTAGAACAGAATCAGCAGGCTCCGAACCACTTAAGGTAAGAGTTGAATACCCAGGGGCCCAGTTTCCCGATAGCGATGGAATTTAGGCTTAGGAGTGTTTTAACGATGCATTTTTCCTACAACGGACAAATATTTAACATGCGTTTCCCAAAACACCGCGGAGCGAGAATGGTCGCTACGTGCAATGTTGGAGCATGTGTCGATATACAGTTGAAGTCGGAAGTTTACATAAACTGAGTCATCAAAACTAGTTTTTCAACCACTCCACAAATGTATTGTCAACAAATTAGTTTTGGCAAGTCGGTTAGGACATTACTTTGTGCATGACAAGTAATTTTTCTAACATTTAATTACAGACAGATTATTTCACTTATAATTCACAGTATCACAATTCCAGTGGATCAGAAGTTTACATACACCAAGTTGCCTATGCCATTAAACAGCTTGGAAAATTCCAGAAAAGTATATGGCTTTAGTAGCTTGTTCCCTGTAGTAATAGGCTAATTGACATAATTTGAGTCAATTGGAGGTGTACCTGTGGATGTATTTTCAAGGCCGACCTTCAAACTCAGTGCCTCTTTGCTTTACATCAGGGGAAAATCAATAGAAATCAGCCAAGACCTCAGAAAAATAATTGTAGATCTCCACAAGTCTGGTTCATCCTTGGGAGCAATTTCCAAATGCCTGATGCCACGTTGATTTGTACAAACAATATAGTGCACAAGTATAAACACCATGGGACCACGCTGCCGTCATACCGCTCAGGAAGGAGATGCGTTCTGTCTCCTAGAGATGAATGTACTTTGGTGTGAAAAAGTGCATGAAGATGCTGGAGGAAACGGGTACAAAAGTTTCTATATCCACAGTAAAACGAGTCCTATATCGACATAACCTGAAAGGCCGCTCAGCAAGGAAGAAGCTACTGCTCCAAAACCACCATAAAAAAGCCAGACTACGGTTTGCAACTGCACATGGGGACAAAGATTGTACTTTTTGGAGAAATGTCCTCTGGTCTGATGAAACAAAAATAGAACTGTTTGGCCATAATGACCATCATTATGTTTGGAGGAAAAAGGGGGAGGCTTGCAAGCCGAAGAACACTATCCCAACCATGAAGCACGGGGGTGGCAGCATCATGTTGTGGGGGTTATTTGCTGCAGGAGGGACTGGTGCACTTCACAAAATAGATGACACCATAAGGTAGAAAAAGGATGTGGATATATTTAAGCAACATCTCAAGACATCAGTCAGGAAGTTAAAGCTTGGTCGCAAATGGGTATTCCAAATGGACAATGACCCCAAGCATACTTCCAAAGTTGTGGCAAAATGTCTTAAGGACAACAAAGTCAAGATATTAGAGTGGTCATCACAAAGCCCTGACCTAAATCCTATAGAACATTTGTGGGCAGAACTGAAACTGTGTGAGCAAGGAGGCCTACAAACCGGACTCAGTTACACTAGGTCTGTCAGGAGGAATGGGCCAACATTCACCCAACTTATTGTGGGAAGCTTGTGGAAGGCTACCCGAAACGTTTGACCCAAGTTAAACAATGTAAAGGCAATGCTACCAAATACTAATTGAGTGTATGTAAACATCTGACCTACTGGATGAAAGAAATAAAAGCTGAAATAAATCATTCTCTCTATTATTATTCTGAAATTTCACATTCTTAAAATAAAAGTGGTGATCCTAACCTAAGACAGGCAATTTTTACTAGGATTAAATGTCAGGAATTGTGAAAAACTGAGTTTAAATCTATTAGGCTAAGGTGTATGTAAACTTCTGACTTCAACTGTTAATGGGATCAAAAGAAAGGGAGCGTTGCTCTAGGATCAGCATTCTTCATTCAAATCTTACCTTAGCATTATTTCACAATACTGACGACAGATGAGCTTCTAGACAAATATTTTCCACCTACGGCTGCACATTTTGACGCAGGTTATTCTAACGCTTACCTGATAAAAATGCATTCAACCTCTGATTTGGCACATCATGCCATATACTGAGACAAATTACAGACAGTAGCCTAACCTACAAGTAGTAAAAAAAAAAATACTCTATTGAACACGAAATGCATTTCAATATGATTAAAATAGGCCCACAGCCTACTCTTTATTTTTTAACGCAGTCATCTCAGTTTCCATTTGACTCATATTTGTATACGTCTCGTGATTGTATCAATTGCAGACATTGGCAACATTGTACTGAAGTTCTCAGTCAGAGTGGAGATGGATACACCATGTGATTCTGTTTAGCAGATATCTTCTGTGTTAAAAAATGACACAGAAGGGCATCCTTTCCATCCTTTCCTCTCCTCCTTCAGTCTGACCCATGCCCTTCCATCTTATCTCCTCCGTTTCTCTTTCAATCCCCCTCTCTATGTGTGGATCACCGACTTCAATGTGCTGCTACATATGGCCGCTCATCAGGGTAAACAGCTAGCCAATTGAGAGTCACACCCACCCACCTCTTCTTCGCCTCCCTCCTCTATCCATCGTCCCCCCCCTTTCTCCCGTCTCTCCCTTCCTGCTGAAGCAATACTTGGGTTCTTCCATCCATAAAAGTCAGGCATTACACACTCCCCCTCTCCCTTCCTGGGTTCTGATAAAGTGCCCTCCGTGCCAACTGGCCTGTGAAGCCTGCTACTGTATATCTCTCCTTCCTTCTGTCAATCTTCCCTTGCTCCATCTCCCTTTATATCCCTCGTTCATTCTCCCTGCCTCCACTTCTCTATCATTCCCTCTCCATCATTCTGTCACCTTTATTCTCCTCACAACATCTCCCCGCTCCTTCTCCCTCACTTCCCTCCCTCTGAGCGATTAGCTGAAATTTCTTTTCAAGTTTGAATTATTAGCCGATCTAGAACTTAGCCGGTAGTTGTAGTTTTAAAAATGAAAATAGTCAACATAATTTACCGTAGAAAACGTGGTAATAAACTACAATGACCATAATACAATTTTCCCCTCTTGACACACAGACCTCGTGAGAGGAGGGAACAGCAGAGCACGACGTTAGGGAGACAGTGGAAGGATAGGGAAAGAGACGGAAACAGTTGCTTTTTGAGGTTGCCTATCTCTAGTCGACAATACATCTGATTGTTCTAAATGTAATCCGTCTTGAAAGTATGCCTTATCTACTTTGAAGAACTACTAAAGTAGCGCTTTCGTCAGACAGCATAGCCAGCTAGCAAGCCCAATTAGGATGGCTTATTGGAGAGCACAGAGATACACAGGTGACTGCCCAAATAAAGGAAATGCCAACATAAAGTGTCTTAATAGGGCCACCATGAGCTGCCAGAACAGCTTCAATGCACCTTGACATAGATTCTACAAGTGTCTGGAACACTATTGGAGGGATGTGACACCATTCTTCCTCAAGAAATACCATAATTTGGAAAATGCTGTCTCAGGCGGCGCTCGAGAATCTCTCGTGTTCAATTGGGTTGAGATCTGGTGACTGAGATGGCAATGGCATAAGGTTTACATCATTTATGCTCATTAAACCATTAAGTGACAACTCTTGCCCAGTGGGCCATAAAATCATGGAAGCTCTGCAGATTTTGTTGTGAGGATACAGAATCAATAGACCAATTGGTATTGCCCTCAGGTAGCATGTTTCTGGTCTCCAGTTCAGGAATGGCTGAAAATGCATAGCATTGATCTAAAATTGACCCTAGAAATAGTACTGTGAGGAGATCTGGAGAGACCGGGTCAGTCAATTACTAATATACTTAGTAAAAGTATTTATCTTCAACACGCAATCTGTAGATTCTATTCGATTAGATAGAAATTGTATGTTAAACATCATAGCATAGTTGAAAGATGTGTTGCGTAGAAACCCGAAGTGGGTGGCCAGCAGAGATAGATGGGGTGGGCTGAGGGAAGCCGAGGGTTAGTATGTGGAATTGGAGACAAGTGAGAGTGAGTGACACAGGTGTTTGTACACGTCTATACACAAACTATCGTTCAAATAAAACACATACATGTAATAGTGCCAGACATGCACAAACCTATACAGTTGCCATTACTGTTATGATTTCAGTTGTTCTTGATGTCCTTTTTTTGCATTGTTGTTTTCTGTTTTCTTCTGTCGTTTCCTTTTTTCTCTTTAGTTCATTCTCTTAGTTGTTGGTGCATTGGGGGGGTTCTTGGGGGTGGGGAATGGAATTAATTGTATTTTTTCTTTCTCCTCCGGGGGGGGGGGGGGGGGACTGTGGGAGGGGTCTCGAATGGTTGAGAGACAGCTATTGGGGATCTTGGAGGGTTCGGGTTTCACAAGTTTGTGATCATGAAAAAGGAAACTGACATTTTATATCACTATCATGCACAAACACCCTCACACAATAAGGATGGCTCTGTTGCGGAAAGACTAATACATGTTTGATAGTGTCTTGATGCTGTATTGTTTGTCCTTCATGTTAATAATTTAATGTTACCCCTTCCTTGTGTTTTCTGTTATAAATAATAATAAAAAAACACCTTTTTTAAAACTCTTGCCCTGTGGATGGTGGCCCACCCAGCAATTTGTTATACAAGACCCTACGCATGTGATGTTAATTGCTTAATTAGCTCAGGAACCCCATCTGTGTGGAAGCACCTGCTTTCAAAATACTTTCTATCCCTTATTTAATTGTTTCCATTATTTTGGCAGTTACCTGTAAATGGTGGCTGCTACGGCCCGAGCAGAGATGAGATGACTTGAAATAAAATATTAAAGTCATCAAATAAAAATAAATGTAATAAACACAACTTAATTATTGTATTAAATTAAAGGATTGTGATAAAGGGTGGTTTGCTAATAAGTAAAATGGGCAGTCACTACTTGCTATTTTTTATGAAATAGCTATAATAAAGTCATCATACTAAAACAAATACGCATTTATTGTACTAAATAATGTAAAAAATCTAAAAACGAAATTGAAAACTGTCAACATTTTCCAAAAACCGAACCAACCTCAAAAATCACTAATCACTCAGCAATACACCCTCCCTCATTTTCCTCTCTCAATCTCATCCCCCAATCTCTCCTGTAAGCAGTGTTAAAGTTGATAAAACCGGAACAGTCCAATAAGGGTTGATGCCCACCCTCCGTGTGTCAATGTTTTACTGTTAACGGCCTGTGCCGCCTTTTTACTGCAGAGGCAGCCAAGTGTTTTTATGTGTGCTCCGACACATTTACTGGATTGGGAATTAGTCCAAGAGCATCTGAGGCTTCCCAGAGGTAGAGCTGAAAATCAAGGGCTTTCCGGCACAAAAGACAACACTATCTGTATAGACATGTACAACAATTTATTTTTGGGTGTTTCTCCCTCTAAAAACTTCTTCCCGAGCCATGTTTGAAACCATGGTGACCACATTGTTGTACTTGTGCCCCATGTATTGTCAGAAATTTAAACGGACTCTCAGCAAACATTTTAGGGGTGTAAGATTAATTAAATCACTTTAAGATGCCCCCATAGTTCACTGCTAGCCCTGATGATAAATACCATCCACTGAGACCGCCCACTCCGGGGGAAACACCATAGGGAGCCAATCAAAATAACCCCTCGGGCTCCTTTCCTTCCTCAGTGGCTTCTGGAGGACACAGGCTTCTCTGAATCACTCATCCAGACTGGCGGAATCCCAAAGTTACACCCAAGGGCCCATTACCGGGGGCGATGGGTGTCAAGGTGACTGAGATGTATATATATATATATATATGTGAGTGAGTGAGTGAGTGAGTGAGCGAGAAAATGGAAAATGACTCGATAGGAGAGTAATTAAAATAAATAAATAATAATCACACTATAGTGAGGTAGGCCTTTACACTCGTACCCGGGTTGAAAATGGCACTGAAAAACTCCTAAATTGGAACTCAGTGGCTGTACAGTGAACTCTGGCTCTGTGCATCATAGTGCTTCACTTGAGCACCTCGTGAGACAAGAAGTTGCCCCCATCCCTTACGCTAATTGAGCAACTTTGCACATCTGAGTGAGGGAAATGCTGGAAATGAAGAGCACTATGTAATTTGAAAGATTAAACATGGAGGATTATAATAAATACCACTGATGTCATACAAGCAAGCCAAACACCCGTGTGTGCACGTCACATTTCCATATCATAAATCACATGGAATATACAGTGTAAATCTTTATGGGCACTAATGTTTAATGTACAGTCACAAGATGACAATGGCGTCATACCCTGGGTTTTTCTGAAGAGAATGAAGTTGTTTGTCTTTTGTGATGAAAAATTTACTGCGGCACAAGTACCCGAAAGCACTCATGACTATTTCTATGGGCACCATAATGATGATCAGTTTCCCTGAATTGCATTGTGAAAGACTAATGTCAAATTTGATAACTTAGCTAGTCATGTTGGCAATAGAACAAGCTTTAAGATACTCACCTGACCCTGATTGCTATTTATAAAATGGTACGTTTTGGATTGCATAAACAACCGTAATTGTGTGATGGCAGCGATGCAGGGTTGTGTTCCAAACAAAACAACTATAAGTGTGCTTTGCTCTACTTCCTCACAACTAGGAGAGCTAAAAAAAACACCTTATAGTTGAAGACTCTTCTTTGAATCATAAAAAGTGCATTGAAATTACTTAGGAACTGTGCACGCTTTGGAGAGATGTGGCCACGTAGAGACACCAGTTAGCCCTCTCACTAAAACCCTTGTCATTGTTTTGTCTTATGCTGCAACTACCCCACATTTTCCGGGAATATTCTTGTCATGTTACTGAATGTAGTATTTTCAGAGTTCGTTCTCAACAGATACGGCGAAAAATGCACCTCAAATGCACCTCAAATCAACAGTGAAATATTTGGATTCAGTCTTGTCGGGTGAACGGTTGGGCCTTCACTTTGGGAGTAATCATTTTATCATGAATTCCAAACTGTTCCCTTTCAATTGCTACCATGGTTATGCATATGATTTTCATATTTCTTGTGTAAGAAACATTTCAATTTTGCCCTATCCATATACGCCAATTCTCATTAGTATAAAGGGTTAACGGGTGAAATAGCAGGAATGGAATGGAGACCATCTGTGAAGCCATTTTGATAATTACGCACATAATAAAATATAAGAAAAGGCCCTGTTTATACAGAGCGATAAAGAGTGTGCGTCTGTGAGTGACAGAGAGAGAGAGAGAGAGAGAGAGAGACAGAAAATCGGAATAAAAATAAATCAGAATCAGATACAGTCCACCTTAAACAGGACACACCCATTATCTGGAGGTGACCCCTTCCCATTATGCAAATCTTTTGAGTCTGGGGACAAATTCATAAATCAGAACACACAAGATAATACATTACAGTGCATTTATAAAAATATATATATTATTTTTGGGGGGTGGGGTACAATAAATATTAAGTTGGCACATATATAAATTGGTGAACTGTGGATACCAATATCCCTGTGAGTCTCCCAGGCCCAGGGTTAAGAAAATAAATGATAGATTAATGGTATTGTATTAAACCCCCCCCCACATTTATTCCAGGGATCCCTTCACCAACATTTGTTTAGTCTATTGTTTTCAGTAATAAACTATTTAAAAATCTGCTCTGACACCACTGAAGTCTTGTGGTTCCTGAACACATGGGCAGCAGCAGGGCACAAGCTCTCATGGAGGGAGGCCAAGTTGCCCTCACCCTCTGCCTCTCCCCCTCACTCAAACCCTGTGTCCCACTCTCTCCCGCTTCTCAATCCGCCATCCTACCTCTCAATTTCTCACTTCTTTGCACTGTCATTTTATCTCTGTCTCCCACACTTTCTCTTACTCCCCTTATATATTGTATTCTCTCTCCCCATAATATTCCTCTTTTACTCAATCTTGTATTCTAATTACCACACTGTGAATGTGCTTCATTCATCTCCAGACAGCTTGATAACTACATTTCTGTTCCCCTTCCCCTGAGAATCCTCGCCTGCTCTGAAAGATGCATGAACATATGCACCACACAATCACACATCACACGCTCCACGCCTTCACACACCATCTCCACCGTCATCTAGATCACTTGTCAACAACCATTGAAAAAAGCTTGTTAACATGAAAGCACAGTAACGAGGGAAGCCTGGGCTTACAGTAAATCACAGTGGCTCCAGATCAGCAGTCTATATATGCACTGTCCGAGTAGAGAGCATACCAGGCTATACTCTAGATTTGATTTGATTGATCAGGATCCCCATTAGCCGACGCCAATGGTGACAGCTAGTCTTACTGTGGTCCGACATAACTAAAAAGACATTACAGACAAAAGACTTTAAACATAAATGTCAGTACATAAACACAGCAAGAGGGTCACATGGGGGATAGGAGTTGTGCCATGAGGTGTTGCTTTATTTGTTTTTTGAAACCACATTTGCTGTTCACTTGCGCTGATGGGAGTTCCATGCACTGATGCCTCTGTGTATAATGTGTACATTTCCTTGAATTTGATCTGGACCTGGGGACTTTGAAAAGACCCATGGTGGCATGTTTTTCTTATAAAAACAAGTGATGCAGTCAGTCTTTCCTCAACTCGTAGCAAATTGAGACTGGCATGCATAGTATTAATATTAGCCCTCTGATTGCAATTAAGAGCAAGACGTGCTGCTCTGTTCTGGGCCAGCTGCAGCTTAACTAGGTCTTTCTTTGCAGCACTTGATCAAATGACTGGACAATAATCAAGATACAATAAAACTAGAGCCTGCAGGACTTGGAGTATGGTGTCAAAAAAAATCAGAGCATCACTTTATAACAGACAGACCTCTCCCCATCTTCACAACTATTGAATCTATATGTTTTGACCTTGACAGTTTACAATCTAAGTAATTGTCTCATCAACTTGTTCAACAGTTACACCATTCATTTCCAGATTCAGCTGAGGTCTAGAACTTAGGGAATGATTTGTACCAATGCTCTGGCCATCCATTCCAAAACAGACTGTCACTCTTTGTGTTTCAGTGACTTAATTAGCTGCTATTGCTGATGCATATATGGTTGAATCATCAGCATACATGGACACACATGCTTTGTTTAATGCCAGTGGCAGGTCATTGATAAAAATAGAAAAGAGGGCCTAGAGAGCTGCCCTGTTGTACACCACACTTTACGTTTGACATCAGAGAAGCTTCCATTAAAGAAACCCCTCAGATATATTAGATCGCTCTGAATCCAAAATATGGAATGAGTTGAAAAGCCATAACACATCAGTTCTCAACAACAGGTTTTGGTCAAGAATATCAAAGGCTGACTGAAATCTAACAGTATTGCTCCCACAATCTTCTAATTATCAATTTCTTTCAACCAATCACCAGTCATTTGTATCAGTCCAGTACATGTTGGGTGCCCTTCTCTAAAAGCATACTGAAAGTATGTTGTTAATTTGTTTACAAAGAAATAGCATTGTATTTGGTCAAACACAATTATTTCCAACAGTTTGCTAAGACCTGGCAGAAAGCTGATAGATCCAGTAAAGGCCACTTTACCATTCTTGGGTAGCGGAATAACTTTAGATTGAATATGTATGCAATACATGTGGTCCTACGGGGCTCAGTTGTTAGAGCATTGAAACTTCAGGATCAAGAGTTTGATTCCCACCGTGGACACCTATGTGAAAACGTATGCACGCATGAATGTATGTCACTTTAGATAAAAGCATTTGCTAAATGGCATATACAGTACATTCAGAAAGTATTCAGACCTCTTCTGTTTTTCCATATTTTGTTATATTACAGCCTTATTCTAAAGAGAATAATACATTTTAAAATCTTAATCAATCTACACACAATACCCCATAATGACAAAGGGAAAAACACTTTAGATTTTATTTGCAAATGTATTTAAAAAAAAAAACAGAAATACATTATTTACATAAGTATTCAGACCCTTTAATATGAGACTCGAAATTGAGCCCAGGTATATCCTGTTTCCATTGATCATCCTTGAAATGTTTCTACAACTTAGAGTCCACTTGTGATAAATTCAATTGATTGGAAAGGCAGACACACCTGTCATTATAAGGTCGATACAGTTGACAGTGCATGTCAGAGCAAAAACCAAGCCATGAGGTCAAAAGGAATTGTCCGTAGCAGTCTAAAACATAATTGTGTTGAGGCACAGATCTGGGGAAGGGTACCAACAATTTCTGCAGCATTGAAGGTCCCAAAGAACAGAGTGGCCTCCATCATTCTTAAATGGAAAAAGGTTTTAGAGAAGGACAACCATCTCCACAGCACTACACCAATCAGGCCTTTATGATAGTGGCCAGACGGAAGACATATGACAGCCCGCTTGGAGTTTGTCAAAAGGCACCTAAAGGACTCAGAACATGAAAAACAAGATTGAAGACAATAGTGACCCATCCAACTATCTAGATGTGGCTGGGGGGTGTTTATAGCATTGCTTTCACATGACCCATTAATTTAGACAAGTGTGTCAGTTAAGCATCATCTAATAAGGATCAAATATTTATAATATACGCAAGTAACCACTTCAACGTACCATTTACACCTTCTCTACATTGTGCATGTGACAAATAAATGTAGATATTTTATTTGATATAGCGTGTGTTTACCACATAGAGATGGGTGGGGCTTAAGAGGATGTGAACCACGCTGAACGGTGTAGACAAAGAAGAGCTCTCGAGTAGGTGTACCAAAACATTCAAGGGACATTTTCTCAAAAGTGGGAATACAAGTTTATCAACTTTCAAAGCAGAATGACCTTCATTGTTCCTCAACTGCAGTGCATGATAGACAATTTTCTAGCTGAGTCTCTACTTTTATACAATGTAAATAAACACTATTTCAAATTTTGCTACATAAGACTGAATCGAGACAAAATCAGGGGCATTAACATGATGCTATAACAGTGGCGCAGTGGTCTAAGGCACTGCATCTCAGTGCAAGAGGTGTCACTACAGACCCTTGTTCTATCCCGGGCTGTATCACAACTGGCCGTGATCGGGAGTCCCATAGGGCGGCACATAATTGGCCAAGCGTTGTCCGGGTTAGGGGAGGGTTTGGCCGTCATTGTAAAGTAAAAATGTGTTCTTAGCTGACTTGCCTAGTTAAATAAATAACAGCCTCCACTCTTCTGGGAAGGCTTTCCACCAGATGTTGGAACATTGCTGCAGGACTTGCTTCTATTCAGCCACAAGAGCATTAGTGAGGTCGGGCAATGATGTTGGGTGATTAGGCCTGGCGTGCAGTCGCCGTTCCAAATCATCCGAAAAGGTGTTTGATAGGGGGTTGAAGTCAGGGCTCTGTGCAGGCCAGTCAAGTTCTTCATCACCGATAGTGACAAACCATTTATGTATAGACCTTGCTTTATGCACAGTAGCACTGTCATGCTGAAATAGGAATGGTCCTTCCAACTTTAAGGCAACAGTTTGGAGAAGAACAGAATCGTCTAGAATGTCATTGTATGCTGTACTGATAAGATCTCTTCACTGGAACTAAGGGGCCTAGCCCAAACCATGAAAAACACCCCCACACCATTATTCATCCTCCATCAAACTTTACAGTTGGCACTATGCAATGGGGAAGGCAGCGTTCTCCTGGCATCCGCCAAACCGAGATTCGTCCTTCGAACTGCCAGATGGTGAAGCGTGATTAATCACTACAGAAAATGCATTTCCACTGCTCCAGAGTCCAACAGCGGCAAACTTTTCAGCACTCCAGCCAACATTTAGCATTGTGCATAGTGATCTTGGGCTTGTGTGCTGCTGCTGGGCCATGGAAACCCATTTCATGAAGCTCCCAACAAACTGTTATTGTGATGACGATGCTTCCAGATACCGTTTGGAACTCAGTAGTGAGTGTTGCAACCGAGGACAGATTACTTTTACGGGTTGTGTGCTTCAGCACTCGGTGGTCCTGTTCTGTGAGATTTAGTGGCCTACAACTTTGACGAACTGACTTGTAGGGAAGGTGGCATCCTATGACGAGCTCTTCAGAAAGGCCATTCTACTGACAATGGCTGTCTATGGAGAATACATGGCTGTGTGCTCTATTTTAATACACCTGTCAGCAACGGGTGTGGCTGAAATAGCTGAATTCACCAATTTGAAGAGATATCCACATACATTTGTTTGTTTGTTACATACAGTACCAGTAAAAAGTTTGGACACACCTACTCATTAAAGGGATCTATCTATCTATCTATATATATATATATTCTTCAAAGTAGCCACCCTTTGCCTTGATAACAGGTTTGCACACACTGGTTTGGCATTCTCTAAACCAGCTTCACCTGGAACTTTTCCAAAATTCTTGAAGGAGTTCCCACATATGCTGAGCACTGGTCGGCTGCTTTTCCTTCACTCTGCGGTCCAACTCATCCCAAACCATCTCAATTGGGTTGAGTTTGGGTGATTGTGGAGGTCAGGTCATCTAATTCAGCACTCCATCCCTCTCCTTGTTCAATTAGCCCTTACACATCCTGGAGGTGTGTTGGGTCATTGTCCTGTTGAAAAACAAATTATAGTCCCACTAAGCGCAAACAAGATGGGATGGCATATCGCTGCAGAAATCTCAAATTTGGATTTCCACCGGTCTAATGTCCATTGCTCATTTTTCTTGGCTTAAACAAGTCTCTTCTTCTTATTGGTGTCCTTTAGTAGTCTTGTCTGGCCTGATTCAAGCAGTCTTGTCTGAACAGTTGATGTTGAGATGTGTCTGTTACTTGAACTCTTTGAAGCATTTATTTGGGCTGCAATTTCTGAAGCTGGTAACTCTCATGAACTTATGCTCTGCAGCAGAGGTAAATCTGGCTCTTCCTTTCCTGTGGCAGTCCTCATGAGAGCCAGTTTCATCATAGCTCTTGATGGTTTTTGCAACTGCACTTGAAGAAACTTTCAAAGTTCTTGAAATGTTCCACATTGACTGACCATGTCTAAAATTGACGGACAGTTGTTTCTTTTTGCTTTTTTGAGCTGTTCATGCCATAATATGAACTTGATGTTTTACTAATTAGGTCCATCTTCTATATACCACCACTACTGTCACAACAAAACTGATTGGCTCAAATGCAATCAGAAGGAAAGAAATTCCACAAATGAACTTTTAACAAGGCACACCTGTTAATTGAAATGCAGTCCAGGTGACTACCTCATGAAGCTGTTTGAGAGAAGCTGTCAAGGCAAAAGGGTGGCTACTTTGAAGAAGCTTGTTTAACACTTTTTTGATTACATGCGTGTTATTTCATAGTTGTGATGTCTTCACTATTATTCTACAATTTAGAACATTGTAAAATAAAGAGAAATGAGTAGGTGTGTTCAAACTTGACTGGTACTGGTCCCTGTGTAGAGCATAGTAACCTGTACTTTTACTTCATACTGAATGTGTACAATGTCCCAATAGAGAACATAGTAACTGGTCTGCTCTTATTGGTTGAGAATGATGCAAATGTGTGGCTAATTAAAAAGCTCACATCAAGGGGGACGGCGTGGAGAAACAATTAAAAGCTGGCACCTTATGGCGAGGGTGTACGTTGAGGGGTGTAGTCACGACTCACTGAACTTTACATATCCTTTGGGGGCAAAGGATTTAAACGTTTATATTTTTAACAAACAACATTTTTCAAGCTTACCACTACCTCAAACTGTTGAATGGCAGGGACAAGAACACAGCCCACAGGCAGAGGTAAGGGAGGAGAGTGGGAGATGAAGAGAGAGAGGGCAGATATAGGGTGAAAAGAGGTAGATATGGAGAGAGAGGTTTAGGGATGATGAGGAGTCCGAGGGTGAATGAGAAGATATAGGGCAAGAGGGAGAGGAGCTAAAGGGGAATGAGGGCGAAAGAGGGAGAGACAAGAGGTACAGTATACTAGTTGGTTGGCAGGGAAGAGGCCTGCATGTCTTTTAACTGCTGGTGCACCTTCAACAGACATCCAGCCCTAGGTTGTGTGTGTACTGTATGTGTTTTCATGTATGTGAGAACAAGTGAAATTGCTGTGACTATCCTTATCACGCACCCATAGTTCCCAGTAAGAGTGGAGATGCACAATTTCTCACATCACTCATTTCTAAAAGCATCCACAGACTAACAAACTCTTTAACCTGAACATACATGCTTACAGACCATACACACACACTCAGTATATTCCATATGTGTAATTGTGGTAAATTGTGGAAAATGACAATGACCCCTCAAAAAGCATTCATTCACTCTGAAAGCTAACAGGGCTAAATAAATAAGGGCACTTATGTCATGATGTCCAGAATCTCCAAACTCTTTCTGCTCTAAGGGCCAAAATGGATGGAGCAGAATGAGCCGAATGGAACCTCTGGGACCAAGGTTAAGGCCATGTCTCCTCTATGACATAATGACATCTGCATTGTCCACTACAATGCATATCTGCTGGTTGACCCTGCAACAAAGCTGGTAGTCATAGAGCCCAGTCCAACCAATCAAATCAAAGCTATCACAGGGTACACACTGGTTTGTACTATGCTACACTGTATTTCCCCAGACTATGACCTTGAAAGAGATAACAATGCTTTAATTCACTAACGACGTTGGAACATTTGCCTACTTCTGAATTGGTCTTTTTTTTCCTTTAACAAAACCACCCTACTACGGGTGTCAGTAGAAGAATACGTTTTTTTGTTTTTCCAACCAAACCAAGATGGCTGCATGTCTGCCTCAGTGACAGTCTGCAGTGGAGGGATAATGCCCAGATTGTCCATCATGTGGTCTGTCCATTCCACATTAATTTAGAGTAGCCTAGAGACCAGATATATTTACACTGCAGCGAGAATAAAAACACCCATCTCTCTCTCCCCCTCATTCCCTCCTAACTTCTCAATTCAAGAAGCATTATTAACATTACAAGAAAGGGGATGACAAACCAAATTATGACAAAAGCATCTACCTGCTCTCTCTCTCTCTCTCCCTCTAAATTAGTTTTTATTCTTTAAATAACTTATGAAAGAGATTGGTGTTTTTTTTAATGATCTAATCATGGAATGGGGTTGTTCAATGACAGATTTTAAACAAATACATGTCTATCACTTTATGGTTTCATTTCAGAGACAAAATAATCATGTTTTTTTTTTTACCAAATGCTATATAATCAGCCTCATTCTCAGATAAATAAATAATACTGCTAAGTCTAAATTCCAACTGGGATTGAGATAAAACTGAGTTATTATACAGGAAGTCTTTCAACTTGGAGTTCACCGGGTTTTACAAAACTTTTTCCAGTGCAGACAGTTTAGATATGGGACGATAGCTATCCAACCGTGACGGATCTCCACCCTTATGTAAAGGGATGATGTAGGCTGCTTTACAGACTTTTGGAATCATATTACTTGCCAATGAAATATTGAATTTGTGTGTGAGAGGGTCAGTAATGATCTCTTTTTTTTAAGTTCAATTAGTCCAGGCTGACCGCTATCTTAATATCAAAAGATTTGAGTGCCTTTACAACTTCTGAAAGCGCAATCTCGGTCAAATGAAAAAGATGAACCGTAGGTCGGCTTGCGACAGTTTCATGCACAGCCTCATTCGAGATGTAAGGATGGAGATCATTACATTAAATACATGCCCAGCCTTAGAAAATTGCTCATTAAACATGTCAATCAGTTTATTCTTGACCTCAAATTCAATGGACATGACTGACAACTTCAGCGGAAGACCAGAGGAGTTTGTATTAGCATTTATGGACTCTGGTTTTCCATAATTCCGTCAGGTTACTGAGGGTTGCCTTGATAGATTCGTAATAGAAGCTAAATTTGCATTTCCCTATTAACAAAGTGCACTTATTTCTCAGTGCCCTGAATAATTGCCATTCAGCCTGGGAGTTGTCCTTTCTGGCTTTGGCCCATTGTGTATTTCATTTATGGATCAAATCAGATAATTCCCTGTACTTTTTAAGAGGGGCGTGTTGATCACAGATTGTAGAAAACATGGAATGAAAATAGGAGAACCATTCTTCGATGTCAGTAATATACGCAATCCTATCCCAGTTGCAGGCAGAAAATTTGTACAGGAAAGCCTGCTCACAGAATTGCTTAAAATGATGTTTGACTATGAACCGAGGGAGCACTTTAGGGATTTTAGTGTCTAATGCAAGCAACTTTACAATAATCACTTAAATCATTAGCTATGGAAAATATTAACAGCCTGGTACTTATGCAGATTGTTAGTTAGAATAACATCAGTAAGTGTGGACTTGGAGATATATTTTGGGTTGGGTCTTGTGACTGCATTTATCAGTTGAGTAAAATTCAGTGATTTGCACAGTCCTCTTATAACCTCAAGAGTTTGGAGAGTCCCAAGTCTTAGTTTAAAAATCGCCCATGAGCACCATTTAATGCTTTCCCCAACCACGCAGTATTTCAGCCAGAGAATCCAGGGATTCTACATTTGGAGGAGGAATATAACATCCTATTAAGTCTAACTTCACAGCATTTGATAAAGGCAGTTCCGATGCTAAAAACGTTGGTTTAGATAAAGACCTTAGTTCAATAACCACATGTATGTCTTTAATATACTCCGTCGCTTAACCATTATAACCAGCCAAGCCTGTAATAAAACACCTTGATTTGCTGCTTCCTCAAATCTCTCTACACTTAGAACACTTAAAAGATGCACGATGCAGAAATCGCTCCGCCATTTCCTGGTTGCTAAAATACTAATAGTTCGACTAATTTCAGTTTGTGTGACAAATCAAGCAAGTATAGTGTAGAAAATGATTGTTCCAGCTAAACCACTGTGAAAGACATTCTCCATAACCCAAAATATTGTATTTTCAGCTGTTTGAAGCTGGTGTACAAAACAAAGTACAAAGTACAAAGACAAAAAGTAAACTTAAAACGGGAAGCATAGAAATAACACATAAAACATCTACCACTTCCTACACTTGCTTTCAATGAGAATGACAGATCTATAACTCCCATTTCTATGTGAATGAGTCACCCAAAAAGTTACATATTGCAGCTTTAAAATAATACAAACTAAAGTAATCTGATACAACAAGCCGTTTTAAACCAGACCAAATCTTGTCGATAAGAAAGTTTAAAAAGCATGTCACAGTAGGAATCAAATGGTAACACAGACCTCTCTGAAAGATAAAACCTGCTGTACTGTCAGTCAAAGTAGGGTTTGGCAGCTTTTCTGGGGTAAGGAGAGAGTTATCGAAAGCAGAGACAGGCAGCTATAACCCAGATATGCAGCTATAAAAACCTTAAGTGCCCTAAAAATGTTCAGCTGTAGCCTACAGGTCTAGTTAAGTCAGAAACCAAGTGTGTGCCCTAGCGTTGGTGACTTAGCTGCAGCCCCAGCACGTTCAACAGCTGCTGGAGGAGTGCGCTGACACGGAATTCACCCGGTGTGTGAATCTGGTCAATTCACCCAGTCGCTTCAGTGTCCCGCACAGTGAGGCAGCAGCGGGACCTGTAGAACAGCAAATCACCGGTGGCGAGTCTACCTGGCGGCGGGCGTATCCTGGTCTAGCAAACCCAGCGCATCTAGATGTTCTGTCACAGGGCAGATACTGACCTCCGGCTTCCACCACCCAGCACAGCAAGGCAGGAGAGGACACCGGTAGATTGGCAGAACACAGGTGAAGAATCTGACTCCGAGATAGGATTGTGTTGAGGCACAGATCTGGGGAAGGGCACCCAAAATTGTCTGCAGCATTGAAGGTCCCTACAAACAGTGGCCTCTATCATTCTAAAATGGAAGAAGTTTGGAACCACTGACTGTTCCTAGAGCTGGCCGCCCGGCCAAACTGAGCAATAGGGGGAGAAGGACCTTGGTCAGGGCGGTGACCAAGACTCCGATGCTCACTCTGACAGAGCTCCAGAGTTTCTCTGTGATGGTAGAACCTCCCAGAAGGACAACCATTTCTGCAGCACTCCAACAATCATGCCTTTATCGTATAGTGACCAGACAGAAGCCACTCTACCATTAAGTAAAAGGCACATGACAGCACACTTGGAGTTTCCCAAAAGGCACATAAGACTCTCAGACCATGAGAAACAAGATTCTCTGGTCTGATGAAACCAAGATTGAACTCTTTGGCCTGAATGCCAAGCGTCACATCTGGAGGAAACCTGGCATTATCCGTACGGTGAAGAATGGTGGCAGCATCATGTGTGGGGATGTTTCTCAGCAGCAGGGACTGGGAGACTAGTCAGGATCGAGGGAAAGATGAACGGAGCAAAGTACAGAGAGATCCTTGATGAAAACCTTCTTCAGAACACTCAGGACCTCAGATTGGAGCGAAGGTTCACCTTCCAACAGGACAATGACCCAAAGCTCACAGCCAAGACAACGCAGGAGTGGCTTTGGGACAAGTCTCTGAGTGTCCTTGAGTGGTCCAGCCAGAGCCCGGACTTGAACCTGGAGAGACCTGAAATAGCTGTGCAGCGACGCTCCCAATCCAACCTGACAGAGCTTCAGAGGATCTGCAGAGAAGAATGGGAGAAACTCCCCAAATACAGGTGTGCCAAGCTATATATACACATTTGAAGTCGGAAGTTTACATTCACATTAGCAAAATACATTTAAACTCAGTTTCACAAATCCTGACATTTAATCCTAGTAAAAATTCCCTGTTTTAGGTCAGTTAGGATCACCACTTTATATTAACAATGTGAAAATGTCAGAATAATAGTAGCGAGAAAGATTTATTTTCATTTTTTATTTCTTTAATCACATTACCAGTGGGTCAGAAGTTTGCATACACTCAATTAGTATTTGGGAGCATTGCCCTTAAATTGCTTAACTTGGGTCAAACATTTCGGGTAGCCTTCCCCAAGCTTCCAACAATAAGTTGGGTGAATGTTGGCCCATTCCTCCTGACAGAGCTGGTGTAACTGAGTCAGGTTTGTAGGCCTCCTTGATAACACATGCTTTTTCAGTTCTGCCCACAGATTTTCTATAGGATTGAGGACAGGGCTTTGTGATGGCCACTCCAATACCTTGACTTTGTTGTCCTTAAGCCATTTTGCCACAACTTTGGAAGTATGCTTGGGGTCATTGTCCATTTGGAAGACCCATTCGCGACCAAGCTTTAACTGATGTCTTGGGGATGTTGCTTCAATATATCCACGTAATTTTCCAGCCTCATGATGCCATCTATTTTGTGAAATGCACCAGTCCGTCCTGCAGCAACACACAACATGATGCTGCCACCCCTGTGCTTCACGGCTGGGATGGTGTTCTTCGGCTTGCAAGCCTCCCCCTTTTTCTCCAAACATAACGATGGTCATTATGGCCAAACATTTCTATTTTTGTTTCATCAGACCAGAGGACATTTCTCCAAAAAGTACAATATTTGTCCCTATGTGCAGTTGCAAACTGTAGTATGGCTTTTTTATGGCAGTTTTGGAGCAGTGGCATCTTCCTTGCTGAGCGGCCTAGGTTATGTCGATATAGGACTCGTTTTACCTGTTTCCTCCAGCATCTTCACAAGGTCCTTTACCGTTGTTCTGGGAATGATTTGCACTTTTCGCATCAAAGTACGTTCATCTCTAGGAGACAGAATGAGTCTCCTTTCTGAGCTGTATGATGGCTGCGTGGTCCCATGGTGTTTATACTTGCGTACTATTGTTTTTACAGATGAACGTGGTACCTTCAGGCGTTTGGAAATTGCTCCCAAGGAAGAACCAGACTTGTGGAGATCTACAATTATTTTTCTGAGGTTGGCTGATTTCTATTGATTTTCCCCTGATGTCAAGCAAAGAGGCACTGAGTTTGAAGGTAGGCCTTGAAATACATCCACAGGTACACCTCTAATTAACTCAAATGATGTCAATTAGTCTATCATAAGCTTTTAAAGCCATGTCATCATTTTCTGGAGTTTTCCAAGCTGTTTAAAGGCATAGTCAACTTAGTATACATAAACTTCTGACCCACTGGAATTGTGATAAACTGAATTATAAGTTAAATAATCTGTCTGTAAACAATTGTTGGAAAAATTACTTGTGTCATGCACTAAGTAGATGTCCTAAACAACTTGCCAAAACTATAGTTTGTTAACAAGAAATTTGTGGAGTGGTTGAAAAACGAGTTAATGACTACAACCTAAGTGTATGTAAACTTCCGACTTCAACTGCATGTGTGCATGTGTATATAATATATATATATATATATATAAAATAATTACATTTACACACAAAGATTTCTAAAAACCTGTTTTTGCTTTGTCATTATGGGGTATTGTGTGTAGATTGATGAGAGAAGAAACGATTGAATCCATTTTAGAATAATGTGGAAAAAGTCAAGGGGTCTGAATACTTTCCGAATGCACTGTATATGTTTCACATCTCTGGAAGGTGGCTAAAACATGCTTCCCCTCAATATGAGATCTGTATGGAAAACATTTACATTAGACATTTTAGTAATTTAGCAGATGCTATTATCCAGAGTGACTTACACTAAGTGCATTCATCTTAAGATAGCTAGGTGAGACAACCACATACTGTATCACAATGAAATATACAGGATACAAACATTCCATTCCAGCTTAACAATGGATATATGTTTTTGCAAAAAACACTCTTAAAGGCAGTCTCGTGTAATGCTGTAATCCTGCGCTTTTCCTGCCATGGCGCTAGCAGCATAACTGAGCTGATGTGTCATACAACCCCACCCACCGAACAGGGAAATCCTGGGCCAATGAGGCTGGGCTGTTAGCTGCAGGCACAGCGATGAATCACTGCTCTGCCCGTGTCATATATGCCTACATGCCACGCCATTCTAACCGCCTCCACAAGAGAACTAGGGCGTGTTTACACACATCTAACTAGGCTTATATCCTAAGTAATACGTTTCTGCCCTTTGCCTAAAATAGGGATGTGTCATGTTCTAATTCTGTGTAAGCCTTGCCTACGTAAGTTGTTATGGAGTCCCCCGTGCTCCATACCCTGGTCCCCCGTGCTCGATACCCTGGTCCCCCGTGCTCTATACCCTGGTCCCCCGTGCTCGATACCCTGGTCCCCCGTGCTCGATACCCTGGTCCCCCGTGCTCGATACCCTGGTCCCCCGTGCTCGATACCCTGGTCCCCCGTGCTCGATACCCTGGTCCCCCGTGCTCGATACCCTGGTCCCCCGTGCTCGATACCCTGGTTGGATAACTTGAGCAGATCCCGTCTCAAACCTAGGTTGGACAGCAAAATCAGCAGGAGCAGAAGCATTGCATTGTTTGAAAAAAAAACTGTAGTCTCTGGAGCAAACACTACTACACTGAACACAACATAGCAGAGAAGAGCAAATCTGATGAAACTGTACTTATGGCAATGCTGAGTGTCCAAGAGTGTGTGTGCGTTTGTATGCACTTTTGTTTGTGTACGCAGGCATGCATGTATCTGTGTGTGTACGGGCACGTGTGTGTGTGTGTGTGTGTGTGTGTGTAGTGGGTGGAGAAAAGGGGAAAGTGCCTCTCCTCTCTGTGTAGTAGTTCAGGTGAGTGTTAATGGAGGTGGTAAAGTGTTGTTAAGGTGGAGGTTAATGCTCATCTTTCTCTCCTCTCCCGCCTCCACTGATGCACCACAGAGTAATGAACCATAGAGATAAAACGACTGGATCCATCTCTAGGAAATGAACAACCACATTTATCCTGGATCAGGTGATGATGCACTTAGTGCTACTGCATCAGTATTCACACGTTCCCAAATGGCACCCTATCCCCTATACAGTGCAATGCTTTTGATCAGAGCCATATAGGTCCTGGTCAAATGTGGCGTACTACAGTATATAGGGAATAGGGTGGCATTTGGGATAAAAAAAACATTGTAGTTGGTAGATAACTAGCCAGCCATATCAAATAAGGAAGTGTTCTGCTAGCTACAGTACTGTGTACGGAAGCGGTACAGACGGATAAAGATATACATTTGTTACATGCACTGGGCTGTGGCGAGATGAGAGTGACGTCATTGTCAGAGAAGCCCCCCCGGTGGATAGAACACTTACTCACACATCCAAGGGACTGAAGTAGAACTGTATCGGCAAGGCAAACCGAATCCTAGACAGGTCATTTGAGCCGAGCGGCCCCTTCTTGTCTCGTGAAAGAAAGAAAGTGAATCCACACACTAAATAGCGGCATTATGACAACAGTGATATGAGATGCCAGGCTTCTGAGGCCCATTTGCTTACAAAACAACCAGCAGAAAACCCATCTTGTTTTCTACTGAAATTAACCAGCCTTTCGTTATGTGTTTGAGTGGCTCCCCCCCTCAATCCACCCATCAGTCCACTGAAAACATAATTATGTTTCCTTCATTAAAAATAGTAATTTATTGTGCGGAGAACGGCGCTACAGCTGTCCCTTGATTACTAAATGGAATAGAGCAATGATCTATGAAGTCATTAGGGCTACAGTGTGGAACTAATTCCAACCCTGGAATGAACCGCAGAACCAAGGAGAGGAGAGGAGAGGAGAGGAGAGGAGAGGAGAGGAGAGGAGAGGAGAGGAGAGGAGAGGAGAGGAGAGGAGAGGAGAGGAGAGGAGAGGAGAGGAGAGGAGAGGAGAGGAGAGGAGAGGAGAGGAGAGGAGAGGAGAGGAGAGGAGAGGAGAGGAGAGGAGAGGAGAGGAGTTAGGAGGCGGGAGGGAGAGAGAAAGTAGCAGTGGCCATTTTCTACTCTCAACCCATAGTTGATCAGCTGTCAGATATCATGTGATTAATCTACTCTGAGTGATTCCAATCGTGTATGTACGTGTGTGCACGTGCGTAAATGTTCCGATGATAAATCAGAGTGCAAGTTGTTGGTGGCGAAAGATTATCTCCTTGTTTCTAAAGCCAGCCCGGGGATGGTTTGAAGGCCTGGTTAGCAAACGGTGTCGAACTCATTAGCAGTAGGCCCATTGCCACACCTGGATAGCATGTACAGGAGGGAGCAGTTAAAGGAATACTTCACTAGCTAAAGGCTTGCTGGGGACTGGGGAGTGCCTGTACAGTGAAATAGATACTGTATTGGGTTAAATGGTTAGCATTAGCAGGTCATTGAACTTGCACAGTCCATACTGGACGTATATTATACATATATGATGTACTTCAGCCTGTATTTTCAAAACTTTGCGTTGGAGACAGCAACGATGAAAATGTCCTACACACAGCATCACTTAACCTCTATAATTAACCCTTCACTCTCTGCTGCTCAAACGGATTTAAAAATCAGTCATGTCAGAGCAGTTTAGCCCTGGGACTCAGCACAACCAGCGGCCTAACTCTGGCCATGGGCCCTATTCATGGGGTACATGTTTCGTCACAATATTGTTTTGAATGTTCGAGTGAATTTTTTAGGGGTCATTTAAGAGGACATTCTTTCCACAATTTACCACAATTGCACATATGGAAGGTCACCTGATTTTAGCTAGCTAACTTGAGGCATTGCTAGCAATTGTTGACGAACTTTGCTAGCTAATGACAACATTGCCATCTGTCTAAAGTACATTTGACGACATGATAATGCTGGCAAAGTTGTTTCCAACTATCCATTTGAATACTTTCTCAATGTCATTGTATTTCCAGGCACTATTGTGTAATTTAGACTAAACCATATTTAGCCTCTGTCCAGAATGACTAGGCGCTTATCACTTTAGGGCACCACTACTGTGCCTCCGGTAGAGGGCGACTTGAGTAGATGTTCATAACAATGGCATGACATTACCAACAATGGCATGACGCGACCGAGTGACAGAGGTGCAACCTATGAATAAGGGTCAGATATATGATGACATCATCATTATAACATTAAGTAGGGCTAATGGGGTGATACAGTAATGTGTGAGTGTGTGTGTGTATAATGTCCCTTACCCTCGATGGGCGATGTCTTGAGCCTGCGGCAGACCCCCTGCACGTCTCCGTAGGAGTCGGCTATCTTGGTGACGGCCTCTCCACTCCTCAGCTCCATCAGCTCTCGGAGGTCCATCACCGTGATGCCAAAGTCCCCCTCCTGGTTGCCATCGGCAACAGAGTTCCCGGGAGGGTGGTCCGCCGTGTTGTTGGCCATTCTGTCGTAGTTGGATTGTTTTCCTCTTTACTGGCCTACTGTCTCTAAGATCACTGTGCGTGACAGTTGTAAACTAAGAACTGGCTCGTAGTGCGGAAATAGTTCAATAGTACAACAAGGAAGTCCAAGTCACCTAAGGGCTTCAACACCTAAGTCCTTACTTTGTGCAGACAGGAAATGTGGGTATTGTAGTAGTATTGAGTGGTGGTCTCTCTGCCAGGTGTGGGAGATTAACATCAGTGGACGAGCGTCTGGACCCGGAAGTGCATATATCTACCAAGGAAACAGTGGAGTCATGTTCCGTTGGCCACTTCTTCTGTTCCACAAAACTGCAGGAGAAAGAGACAAGAAAAAAAAAAGGTTTTAAAACATTGAAAAAGTCTAAATGAATATAAACCACAGGAATAACTTGCTATTGAGGATTTCTAGCAAATACTACATGATCACCACCACATAACCAGAAAAAAATTTAACCCTTAAATTATTGCAGGAACAGTATGGCAGTGGTTCCCCAAACTGTGGGGCGGGCGAGGGGGTGTCATTTGTCATTTAAGGAACTCAGCCCGGTAAGAAACAAAATTGTGCAACGCGCAAGGTGCATTTACGAAATTGGGTACGGCATCATCAGTTCCTCGTCGTGTTAGTTAATGCAGACCTTAGAGAGCGATGTAGAACTACTCAGATAGTGTCCAGATCAACCAGCCCATGTCAGCTAACGTTTTTATATCAAGTTGTTGTTGTTGCCCATTGTCATTTTTTGGGGTCACGCAAATACTACACGCATACACATTTGACACTGCAAAATGTACAGAATTGCAAGAAAAGTGGAGGAACTGAGATCAGAGAAGAAAATGCCAAAACGCTGAAGAGATTCTCAAAAGCAGAGAGCATGTGATTCTCTGAATTTGAAAGACAGCCATGCTTTGCATCGAGGTTGAACAATTCCTAACGACAGGCCATACAGTAGGACACATATTTAGGATAATCCGACTCTCACTTGACACACACAGACCCTTTGTTTGTATAAGATTAGCCGTCTCGCAGTAGATCCAACTGCTTGTCCCAAAACGACTGCTTTTCACATAGAATCCTAATTCCCCTATATGGAGGCAGAGGATAAAGACACCATGGGAATCACCATAGTGACCTGGTTCTATGACACCAGTGCTATAGAGTAGTTATCAGTGGTGTGTAGCTGTAGAGAGAGGAGCTATAATAGATTGTTAATATCTGCCATACAATACAAAGTCTAATACAGCAGTCTAATGCAGCGCTGTGTGTTGAAACTGACTGGAAGGAAGAGGACATTATGCTAATGTGAGATAACGCTCTGGACCACTCCTCTGAGCCAGTGTGTGTGTGTGTGTCCCACTCCTCTGGGCTCTCCATGACATACTAAACACCCCAAATGGAGGTCTGCCTTTGATGTGTGCTTATGTGATAAGAACTGATGTGCTGGAGTGTGACTCTCCAGATTTCCATTCTCTGTCTCACAGGCCAGAAATACACTCATGCACACGCACATCCACACCAGGGTTTCCGTTAGCCGGCAACAGCCGACTTTTGGCCGATAAAAATGATGAAAAGCTGATTAATAAAAATTGTCGGGCTGCCTCTTATACACGATTGCCTTACGTACATGCACCTGATGCTGAGGAGGGAGAGCGAGAGACGAGCCATGGCCTAAGTTACTGTTGATTGCGAAGATGGAGGCCATTTTCATTGAAGTAAAACGAAAGTTAGAGGGGGAAAAGTATGCCGATAGTGAAAGGGGGGGGGGGGTATTTATAATAAGAATTATTATTATTATTATTATTATTAATTATTATTATTATTATTATTATTATTGGCCTATTTATTCATCTAAACCAGTTGTTTAATATGCACAAAAAAAAGTGTTTGTTTCATTCGGTTTTCTCAATACGATCTGCCTTTTTAATTGTGTGCTCCGTATTTAGTTCACTATTGCTGTCATTTGTTGGATACGGTAAGCACTAGACTTTGTTGGTAATTGCTGCAATATAGCCTGTTCAAACCATTTGTGAATGTTTAAACCAGTTCACAAGTGTTTTATTTCATTCTGTTGGGCCATTTTCTTTGGCCAAATTAAGTTCCAACTGTAATATTGTGTTAGCCAAAATATAATATCCTGCTCTTATTTTGCCTATAAACAATGGCTTGACTTACTTTTGAAATTACCCAAATAAAGTTTAGAAACCTTTGTGAAGGTTTTGGTGTTGTGTGGCAGTGCGCACCAACTGACTCTGAGAGTTGAACTTGAGGTGAGGAAGAATGTTTTAGGCCTACCAGAGTGAATCCTATAAATTAACAATATAATGCTCATCATTAATTATGATAGAAAATTAACGAATTAGTCTCCTTGTGTACGCCTATATCATAGCAGACGCAGTAGCCCATCTGAAAGGCATGTCAGTGCAGCATTCTACCAGCTCTAGGTCTAACCTTTATATCTTTATTAAATATCGTACAGTGAATGCCTAAGCCTATAGGCATATGCATGCAACACCCTGGTGCGTTTAGTGCTCAAATCTCCAACAGCTGAATAATTATTGTTTTAGGAAAGTAAAAACCAATAATGCAAATGGGCAAGAAAGTTTTGCATAGGCTACGCACCGAAAACACAAGGAATAGTTTTTTAGAAATGTGTAATTAAGGTTGTTCTTAAGGACACGTAAATGTGGCTCATTTGGCCAACATCGCTCGTTTATTGATGGTGCTGGCTGCTTGGGTGGACGCCCTAATGGGTTACGCACCCCAATACATATTGATGACCGGGTCATTTTCTCAAAATGTCAGATAAATGTAAATATTCCCAGTCACTTGGCAAATTTTCCTAACAAAAACCCTGACACACACACACACACACACACACTATAATTAGCCTAGGAGCGGTTATTTTATATATGGGAAAGTGGTGTATGTGAGGTGGTTTGCTTGTGAGAACCTGCAGGAAGGCATTAACCTAGATTGGGTTAATATGCTCTTCTTTATACTCTGACATCTTCCCTGGAATTTGATATAAATATAAAACAAAGAGCACCGCACTGATTTAACCTCAGGCCTTTCACTGAAGCAGTTAGACAAAACAACCACCATGGCCATGTACTGCTCCTCAATGGAAGTTTCCACACACTTAGGTTGGAGTCATTAAAAAAAAAAACTTGTTTTTCAACCACTCCACAAAATCCTTGTTAGCAAACTATAGTTTTGGCAAGTCGGTTAGGACATCTAATTTTTCCAACAATTGTTTACAGACAGATTATTTCACTGTATCACAATTCCAGTGGGTCACAAGTTTACATGCACTAAGTTGACTGTGCCTTTAAATGCTTGGAAAATTCCAGAAATGTCATGGCTTTAGAAGCTTCTGATAGGCTAATTGACATCATTTGAGTCAATTGGAGGTGTACCTGTGGCTGTATTTCAAGGCCAACCTTCAAACTCAGTGCCTCGTTGCTTGGCATCATAGGGAAAAATCTAAAGAAATCAGCCAAGATCTCAGAAAAATATTGTAGACCTCCACAGGTCTGGTTCATGCTTGGGAGCAATTTCCAAAACACCTGAAGGTACCACGTTCATCAGTACAAACAGTATGCAAGTAAACACAATGGGACCACGCAGCCGTCATACCGCTCAGGAAGGAGACACGTTCTGTCTCCTAGAGATGAACGGACTTTGGTGTGAAAGGTGCAAATCGATCCCAGAACAGCAGCAAAGGACCTTGTGAAGATGCTGGAGGAAACAGGTACAAAAGTATCTATATCCATAGTAGAGGTCAACCGATTATGATTTTTCAACACCGATACCGATTATTGGAGGACCAAAAAAAGCTGATACCGATTAATCGGATGATTCTTATTTATATATAATAATAACAATTACACCAATACTGAATGAGCACTTATTTTAACTTAATATAACACATCAATTTAGTCTCAAATAAATAATGAAACGTGTTCAATTTGGTTTAAATAATGCAAAAACAAAGTGTTGGAGAAGAGTAAAAGTGCAATATGTGCCATGTAAAAAAGCTAACGTTTAAGTTCCTTGCTCAGAACATATGAAAGCTGGTGGTTCCTTTTAACATGAGTCTTCAATATTCCCAGGTAAGAAGTTTTAGGTTGTAGTATTTACAGGACTATTTCTCTCTATACCATTTGTATTTCATATACTTTTGACTATTGGATGTTCTAATAGGTACTTTAGTATTGCCAGCCTAATCTCGGGAGTTGATAGGCTTGAATTCATAAACAGCGCAATGCTTGAAGCACAGCAAAGAGCTGCTGGCAAATGCATGAAAGTGCTATTTGAATGAATGCTTACGAGCCTGCTGCTGCCTACCACCGCTCAGGTCAGACTGCTCTATCAAATAATAGACTTAATTATAATAACCCACAGAAATACGAGCCTTAGGTCATTAATATGGTCAAATCCGGAAACTATCATCTCGAAAACAAAAAGTTTATTCTTTCAGTGAAATACGAAACCGTTCCGTATTTTATCTAACGGGTGGCATCCCTAAGTCTAAATATCGCTGTTACATTGCACAACCTTCAATGTCATAATTATGTAAAATTCTGGAAAATTAATTACGGTCTTTGTTAGGAATAAATGGTCTTCACACAGTTCGCAACAAGCCAGGCGGCCCAAACTGCTGCATATACCATGACTCTGCTTGCACAGAACGCAAAAGTGAGAAAATGTCCCTAGTTAAAAGAAATTCATGTTAGCAGGCAATATTAACTAAATATGCAGATTTAAAAATATATACTTGTGTACTGATTTTAAGAAAAGGCATTGATGTTTATGGTTAGGTACACATTGGTGCAACGACGGTGCTTTTTTCGCGAATGCGCTTGTTAAATCACCCGTTTGGCGAAGTAGGCTGTGATTCAATGATAAATTAACAGGCACCACATAGGACAAGCTAGATAAACTAGCAATATCATCAACCATGTGTAGTTAACTAGTGATTATGTTAAGATTGATTGTTTTTTATAAGATAAGTTTAATGCTAGGTAGCACCTTACCTTGAGTGCAATGTAATCGGCCATAACTGGTGTCCAAAAATGCTGATTACCGATTGTTATGAAAACGTCCCTAATTAAAATCGGCCATTCCGATTAATCGGTCGACCTCTAATCCATAGTAAAACGAGTCCTATATCATCATAACCTGAAAGGCCGCTCATAAACAATGATTGTACTTTTTGGAGAAATGTCCTCTGGTCTGATGAAACAAAAACAAAAATAGAAATGTTTGGCCATAATGACCATCGTTATGTTTGGAGAAAAAGGGGGAGGCTTGCAAGCCGAAGAATACCATCCCAAACGTGAAGCACGGGGGGTGGCAGCATTATGTTGTGGGGGTGTTTTGCTGTAGGACGGACTGCCGCACTTCACAAAATAGATGGCATGAAAGGCTTGAAAATTATGTGGATATTCTGAAGCGACATCAGTCAGGAAGTTAAAGCTTGGTCGCAAAATGGGTCTTCCAAGCATACTTCCAAAGTTGTGGCAAAATGGCTTGAGGACAAAAAAGTCAAGGTATTGGAGTGGCCATCACAAAGCCCAGACCTCAATCCTATAGAAAATTTGTGGGCAGAACTGAAAAAGCGTGTTCAAGCAAGGAGGCCTACAAACCTGACTCAGTTACACCAGGTCTGTCAGGAGGAATGGCATTTTTACTCTGATTAAAATGTCAGGAATTGTGAAAAACAGAGTTTTAATGTATTTGGCTAAGGTGTAGGTAATCTTCCGACTTCAACAGTATATACAGCTTACCATTTAAAGTGAATGGCCATCTATATTGCTCCCCCAAAAAGTGTGTTCCGCTCTGTGTGTGTGTGTATGTGTATGTGTGTGTGTGTGTATGTGTGTGTGAGAGAGAGAGAGAGACTTTCCACAGAGGGGAAGTGACCTGTCCTCTAGAGTTTCAATGATGGTGTTTTCAGCAATGCTTCTGGACAAAAAGTTGGTAGACGCTGCTCGGGTCTACAAATGCATTAGCCTGATGTAACCAGTATGCATGTGTAAATGCCACATGAGATCAGTTTCCAAACAAAATCTATTGACTTTGTGAAATGTCAGCAGTCGCCTGGGGACCATTAAAGGGCCACTAAATGGCTCCCTAAATTAGGGGCCCAAACAGTGAAAGCTTTTAGACAACATACAGTACACTGCAATACACTATATATATATACACAAAAGTATGTGGATTAGTGGATTCAGCCATTTCAGCCACAGCCAATGCTGACAGGTGTATAAAATCGAGCACACAGCCATGCAATATCCACAGACAAACTTTGGCAGTAGAATGGCCTCACTGAAGAGTTTAGTGACATTCAATGTGGCACCATCATAGGATGCCAACTTTCCAACAAGTCAGTTCATCAAATTTATGCACTGCTAGAGCTGTCCCGTTCAACTGTAAGTGCTGTCACTGTGAAGTGGAAATGTCTAGGAGCAACAACGGCTTAGCCGCAAAGTGGCAGGCCACACAAGCTCACAGAACAGGACTGCCCAATGCTGAAATGTGTAGCGCGTAAAAATAGTCTGTCCTCGGTTGCAACACCACCGAGTTACAAACTGCCTCTGGAAGCAACTTCAGTACAAAAACAGTTAGTCGGGAGCTTCATAAAATGGGGTTTTCTTCCCAGAAGAGTGAAGGCTGTTATAGCAGCAAACGGGGGACCAACTCCATATTAATGCCCATGATTTTGGAATGAGATGTTCGATGAGTAGGTGTCCACATACACTACATGACCAAAAGTATGTCCCCAAGTCACCAGCCTCTCCCCTTCTCTCGCTCTATCCCCCTTTTGCTCCCTCTGTGTATTGTTCTCACCCTCACTCTTATCCTCCTCTGTGCCCCTCTTCATCTATCTCTTCCTCTCTACTTAGTTAACGTGGTCGTGAATACACGGTATGAAAAACAGCCGTAAGCATGACTTTTACCGACTTCTTCTCATTTCCCACGGTCACTTTGCTATAAACCACATTAACCATCCTCGATCCATCGCCAGACAGAATGAGCACCACCGCCACCAAAATGAACAACACAGATCTGTGACACGTCTCTATGGAGAAGAGATGTTTATTAATGTTGATGGGTGAGGATCTAGCTACCCGTTAAGACAAGCTAATCAACTGGCACGCTAATTTTACCAATAGTCATTTCATTAGTGAAATTAGCCCAAGCGCCGGAGCATCTCCAACACCAAGAAAATAACGCAGATGCCTCTGCTTGTTCCCTCATTATGCAAAACAGCGCGGTGATGTCATTAACACGGAATGCAGTAATTATAGCTATTGTGATGATACAATTAGGGAGAGAGGGGATGTGAGATGGAGAGATGAGGAATGAAAGAATGTGAAAAACAGGGACGAGGAGAATAATTCACTTGAATGCCGAAATGATGTGGGGGGGGGGGGGGGGGGGTACCCTCATTCTCGTAACATGACCTGATTAAATACATCCAAGCTATGGCCTATGCCACAGCGATGGGAGAGAGAGAGGGTAGAGAAAAGAAAAGACAGAGAGACAGAATACCTTAGAGAAGTAGACGATAACATGGAAGAGAGCAGAGTATGGAATAGCCAAAGAAAAGGCTGTGTGCGTCCAGCTACTACTAGCTGAGGGATTCCCTCTGAGTAAAGGAAGTGAGAGCAGCACAAATACAAGGCATGTGGCCAACTACCTACACTTCCTTATTCACAAACACACAGCATACAGCAGAGCACAGGGAGGTTCTGTTTTAACAGCGTGGCTGGGTATTTGACTAACTCCACACACACACACACACACACACACACACACACCACTCCACCCTGATCTGCTACCAGGCCTGTTGTCAAGTAACTCACCACTTACACTGTAATCATCACTAGATACTACTCAGAATACACCGCCAAGCTACTGAAGAGCCCCACTTTCTCAACTCTGGCATGGAATGATGTAGCGAGGGAGAGATCAAGAGAGAGCGAGAGAGAGAGAGGAATGTGAGAGAAAAATGAGGATATAAAAACAGAGGGGGTGGAGGAGGAATGATATGCATATACTGTAGAGAGGGAAATGAGCTAGATGAAAAAGGAGAGCAGTAAAACAAGGAGGCACATGTAGAAAGGCAGATCGAACAAAAGGGAGCGAGGTAGAGTAGAACGAGAGGTAGAGTAGAACGAGAAATATGGATAACCCACTAGAGCAATAACGTTGCTACATGTGTCTCATTAAATTACAGTCCTCATTACTGTGTTGTCCTTCTAAATTGCTATTAACAATGGACCATTGAAGTCTGTTTTTTTACTCAAATCTATCTGTACCATCATTTATTTTGACAAATGCCTTTGTTTGATTTGGCAATGTATGGGTTTTCATGCCAATAAATATGTTTTAATTGAATTCAAATTGAGGGAGAGTAGAAAAATCTAGTAGATTTCTATGAGAAGGGCAGACAGAGGTAAAGTTAGAAATATAGGTAAAGTAGATGACATGTTAAAGAGAGGGAAGACAGCAGGTGATTGTAGCTTTAACGGTTCAAAAGATAGCGCCACATTTGAAGGAAGAAAACTGAAACCGCTCTGTTTATTACAACCGCGGCTAACGGAGGTTACCGACGTAACCCCGGTTCTGTGAACCAGCACGCTTTATTTTATTTCAGAGTTTCTTTCGCAACCCCATTTTCAAATCAGGTGGCCCCACATGGGGTCGCTATCACCAGTTTGGGAAATGCTGCTCTACTGGCTCAAAGACCATGAGGCTACATGACAGCCTATGCTAGGAACAAAACCTGCTCTCCCTCATTCTCTTTTTCACTCTCCTTTCCCTTCTACCCCGCTCTCTTTGCCTCTTTCTCCCTGTCCCTCTGGGGAGTGTCCCAAATGGCACCCTATGCCTTATATAGTGGGCTCTGGTCATTAGTACTACACAGGGAATAGGGTGCCATTTGGGACTCAGCCAATGACTCCATATAAGCTTTGTCATTCTGGACAGAGCACTCTACTGTTTATCTGCTTACTATCGGCCAGCTGATGAAATTAGTGACCACGGTACCTCAGGCTAGATCAGTGTGTGTGTGTGAGCGTGTGCGTGCACAGAAATATAGCAAACCAGGAACAAATTGTCTTACGACTATTAGAGCAAACAGCTACTACAGTAGATACCCAAAGTGTACACGCAGTATTACTACAGTAGATACCCAAAGTGTACACGCAGTATTACTACAGTACTGGAGATATAAATAATTATACAATACGCAGTGTGTGGTAAGTGAATGTTAAGCGTGTAAATTCCCAGTTACACACTGCTACTCCCATTCCACTATTCTCTCACTTCTCTTCCTCTAGTACTAGGCCACTTCAATACAACGTACTGTGAAGAGTGGCAGCAGCATTTACCAGCGAATAAGTGAACAAGGTAAATCCATTCGAACACTGACCTTCCATTCCAGCCCTTTACTTGACAACAAGAGGACATTGACAGGACATGGCTGCCTGGTTTAAATGGTAGCATGTTATTTAAGGCATCATAACCCCGCTAGAGAGAGAGAGAGAAAAAAAAGAAAAGAAGTAGAGATAGAAAATGTCTGGAAGAAAAAAAGCTTGACATCTCATTCATACTAAACTGTTAAGCGTCTAGTAGGCATTAAAAAGTGCAGGATCAAATTTAGAGAGTTTTCAAAATCAGACTTTTCATGATTAGTAGAAGAAATCACAGATATACCGTCATGAACTGGCATCAAATTATAGTTAAGAGCACTCTATCCTGTATCTAGAACAGAAAACAGACAGAAAACAAATAAGGGAGAAAAGTGGAGTGCAGCAACAACAGCAACCTCGGAGCAGCTCTTCAGTTGCTGGGTTGGTGATGGAGAGAGGGTCAGTGTATTTTTTGGGGGCCTCCTATGTCCACACACTTGTGTGTGGAACCGGTATTTATTTTTCATATTTTAGTCGTTTAGCAGAAGTTCTTGCTCAAGGACACGTCGGCAGATTTTTCACCTAGTCCGCTCAGGGATTTGAGCTAGTAACCTTTCAGTTACTGGCCCAACACTCTTAACTGCTAGGCTACCTGCTGCCTAGTCTAACAAATTCTAAATGGCACTAACAGTTTGCAAATTAGTTTAAGTGGAAAATAGAGGGGACACATTTATTCCAAAACTGCAGCTCGTTGTTGGAACAATCAACCAGTCCATTTTGAATTGTTGCTAAAACTGTCGTCACTTGGCAAGGAATGTGGCTTGTGTATCCCATCAGTTTTTAACAGGCACTTATACCTGTAGGCCTAACGGGAGCTTGTACGCGCACTCACGGTCGTAACGCAACTGAGTGAGCCATGGAGGGAATTTAGGGAGAAGAACTGTGTGATGTTTGGCAATGGATTCTTTTCTGTTGTGCCCCACAAATCCACATGTCAAATAAAATGTACGTGGTCTGCAAGAACATTTCACTTGCCTGCTCAGGCATCCACAAACCACATTCCCCAAAATTGTTTTAGTGTTTTTACATTTAAAATGTATTTATTTATTTTGAAATCTCTGGTAAAAAAAAAATTGTATATATATTTTTTTTTAACAATCGAGCTTTGGCGTCCTTCCGAGTACTCGAACACTCATGTCCATCCCTACACCCTCCGTTCATCCATCAGCAGTCAGGGTATTCAACAGGTGGGGATGGAAAAACAGATTGGCTGGAGGCGAAACAGATCAAACACTGGTAAACAAATTAGGGAGGAAAGGGAGATGGGGAAGGAGAGGTTAGTGACACAGGTGAAAGATGAAGAGCTGGGTTTGTATTCTAATGGAGGTAGAAAGTAGAGCGCAGAGATGAAGAGAAGAGAGGGGGAAAGAGAACAAGAGGAGAGAATAAGGTTCAGTTGGTAGGAGGCAGAACTCCTCACCTCTATCATTCTCTTGGCCCTCAACTTCTCCCTCCTCACCCCTCTCCTCCCTGCCCTTTCCCAATCATCCCTCCTTGCCTCCTCTCTTCCTGCCTCTGCAGACACACCTGCCTTGCATACTAAAGCACGGACTGCGTCTCTCCCTCTCCTTCCCTCCCTGCAGAGCAGACACGCAACCCCCCACTCACAGACTGCACCAAACCCCACCTCCCCCCCTGCCACTAAGAAAACGTGGCTGTGGCCACACCCTAGACAGTGGGGAACTTGCCCAGTCGCACCCAGCAACAGCTCAAAAATCAGCTTTACAGTTCCAGCACCACATGCTATAGCTGGCTGATCGCTTACGGCCCTATACTGCCTACTAATGACTCATACATCCCATGTGATGTAAAGTGTAAGCACACGCACGCTGCCAACACTTGCTCCACCCACACCCAGTATGGTGCACACACACACACAGGTTCATATAATAAACGGTCTTAACATATAACACTCCATAGGGAAATCAGGTCCTTCTCAAAGAAGGAGCTTCAGTTCAACTGTGCTTACTCTCACTACAACACCACACAATCTCAGAATACACCATCTCAGAGTAAGAGAGTACGAGAGTACGAGAGAGAGAAGCATTGAAGTGTGTTATTCAATAAGCTAATGTTTTGCATTCAAACACACTGTCCACTCCCCTATTTTTTTTAGATACGAGTCAATATAAAAACCTAGATGATAATATCCAGCAAATCACAGCTAAACAAACATTATCTTAGCATGTGGTCTGTGTTTGTATATGCAGTGTTGTGCTGCCTCGGTTCTAACGAGCTGACCATTTGCTGGTGTTTACCAATGAAAAAGCTGCAACAGGACAGAGTACACACACCAACATCTCTCCCCCTCCGCCTCTCTCCCCCTCCCTCCCTCGTTCCACTGTTGCAGTGGCAGAAAGATAAAGCAGGAATGAAGGAGACCACACCCTATCTGCAGTCACATGACCTGCCTGGAGGAGGAAATCCCTTACTGCAGAGAGAGGTAGAGAGAGAGAGACAGAAGAGAGAGAAGAAACTGAAAAAGACAGAGACGGACGGGATTTTTCTTTTACAGAGAGAGAGAGAGAGAGAGAGAGTGAAAATATATTAACCATGTAAGTAGAGAGACAACAAGTGGAGTCAGGCAGCGAATAAGAGGCAAAGAATGAAAAGGGGGAAAACATGAAGAGAGAGGGCGAGGGTTGGTGGCGAGGCAACTCTCCCTCTTCTCCTCAGACACGTTGAACTCATTTGTGTTCTCAAACATGCAGTGAGCAGAGCCATAGCTGGCCAGCCCAAATCACAAAGACACCTCCCAACTCTTCTCCTCTAATCCTCCTCTCCTTCTCATCCCTCTCTCCCGCTGTGTGTGTCTGGTAGGCGCCTGGCCCTAAGGTATGAACAAGACATAACATCAGCGAAGACAGTGGCACACACCCCAACACCCCAGACTATATAAGGACACAACTACAATAAGAAACTACACACACACATACAGCTCTATATAAGGACTCAACTACAATAAGAAACTGAATACACGCACGCACACAGCACTATATAAGGACTCAGCTACAACAAGAACCTACACACACACACACACACGTCCATATAAGGAGCTGACAACAGTCAAATGGAAATCACAAAAAACATGCAAACATATTTTACATGTTGATCCATTAGCAGATGCTTCCCATAGCAACTTACACTCAGTTCTTTCAACTAAGGCAGGTAAGACAACCACAGATCATTCATTGCATGTAAAACATTCCAAAGAAAATCTGCTATTAAAAAAAACACACACGTTCAAACATGTAACCTGGTTACAAAAAAAAAACGAATCCGTTATGTTACCCTGTAAATGTAATCAGTTACCTTACCAGAAAAAATATTATTGTCAGATTACAGATACTTTTGAAAAAGTAGATGATTTCTTCTTGGATTACTTTTAAAATCATAAAGGATGCTTCTGAAAGAAATACATTATGACACCTGGATTACCTGAACTCAGTAATGTAATCAATGACATTCAATTCAGCATTGAAAAAAGGCACAAGTTTAAGTTCGTTCCACCACGCTCAGGTGGAACAAACAGAGACCACTATGAAGACACGCCAAATACGTTTGATGGATCCGTTTTGTCTTCTTCAGAAAGAAGAAACAGAAAGTAATCTGATTACATTACTGAGTTCAGGTAATCCAAAAGTTGTTTCTGATTACAATTTTGGACAGGTAATTAGTAACTAACATTTAGAAAGTAACCTACCCAACCCCACACAGCTTTACATAACGACCTCCTGTACAGCTCCTCAATGCCAGAAGGTTTTGACCATTTTCCTCCACTCGGAGTGTATCTGAGATATAGTACACTAAATAAATAGCTGGAGACACAGACAGACAGCACCACCTGAGTCACCGGAGGACAGATGGAGTGGATCAGAACACGGAGGCTCGATCTGGGACGGGCTCTGGAAGGCATGTTGGCACACAGACAAACACAACGACATGCCAGGGTGCCCACAGAACTAGGATGACTATTACATGAATGTACCAGTGGCATTAGAAAATCCAAGTACAGAGCAAGTTACTTCACAGTAAAAAAATCTAATAAAATAAACTATTTTCCGGTGATCTGTATTCTTTCTCCGTGTGTGATCAGTGGTTCCCTTTTCCATCCACTGCGAGACCCAGGGATCTCTAACCCTCACACTGGTCAGAGCCAGAGTCACATCTCCAGGGCAACCCTCATTGATAAAGAGCAAAGAACACACACACACACACACACACACACACATACACACCACTACTTATCTCCTACTCCAGGGTCTTCCTGCTGCTGGGATTACATTGGGGTCTCACAAGCACATAGTCAGGTATAGACAGTGGACAAAAACACTATTTACGGCCTCTCCCTCTTTCAACCTTAGCAAATATTAATGAATTTAGAGGAATTAATAGTTTCCACCCTGACACTTTATATTAGAGATTCTTCAAAGTAGATACCCTTTATCTTGACAACAGCTTTGCACACTCTAGGCATTCTCTCAACCAGCGTCATGAGGAAGTCATGAATCAGGGCTTCATGGTCAAATTGCTGCAAAGCAACCACTACGAAAGGACACCAATAATAAGAAGAGACTTGCTTGGGCCAAGAAACACAAGCAAATGGACATTAAACCACTGGAATATCTGTCCTTTGGTCTGATGAGTCCAAATTTTTGGTTCCAACTGCCATGTCATTGTGAGATGCAGAGTAGGTGAACGGATGATCTCTGCATGTGTGGTTCCCACCGTGAAGCATGGACGAGGAGGTGCGATTGTGTGGGGGTGCATTGCTGGTGACGCTGTCATGATTTATTTAGAATTCAAGGCACACTTAACCAGCATGGCTACCACAGCATTCTGCAGCGATACAACATCCCATCTGGTTTGTGCTTAGTGGGACTATCATTTGTTTTTCAACAGGACAATGACCCAAAACAGACTTCCAGTCTGTGTAAGGGCTATATGACCAAGAAGGAGAGTGATGCATCAGATGACCTGGCCTCCACAATCACCCAACCTCAACCCAGTTGAGATGGTTTGGGATGAGTTGGACTGCAGAGTGAAGAAAAAGCAGCCAACAAGTGCTCAGCATATGTGGGAAATCCAAGACGGTTGGAAAAGCATTCCTCATGAAGCTGGTTGAGAGAATGCCAAGAGTGTGCAAAGCTGTCATCAAGGAAAAGGGTGGCTACTTTGAAGAAACTCAAATATAAAATATATTTTGATTTGTTCAACACTTTGTTGGTTACTACATGAATCAATGTGTTATTTCATAGTTGATGTCTTCACTATTCTTCTACAATGTAGAAAATAGTAAAAAATTAAGAAAGACCCTTGAATGAGTCGGTGTCCAAACTTTTGACTGGCACTGTAGAAGTCTACTTTTAACAACTGCTACTGAACATTTTACTAAAACACATTTACTTGAAGAGTACAGACGTACATTTTGGCAACAGAATGACAGTAAAATCTCCAAGTTTACGTGACCATGTATTCCAAAAACAACGTTAAACATCTACTCTAAATAAAGATTCAAAAGATGTCTGCGGAAAGACTGGGGTGTCAGTTATGATTATGACACCTTGACTTTGGGAAAAATATTTACAGTAAGTGAAGTGGATCAACACTTGGTAACAGAATGACATCATGGGTTCTCGATCCCTTTCCAGAAATGATTAGTTATGAATGTAATTTTATTAATGGAGGTGTATCCTGAATATGTACACAAAAAAGGTAGACAAATATAATATCCTCCTTTGCATGTTTGGGTATTATTCTACAAACTGGTTACTATTCTAATGAGCTCCGCCCCCAAACAAAACCACATTTGGTATAGTAAAGTAGTGTAATATTCAGTACAGTCATGTATATTACATCTCTACTATCCTTTATTATACTGTATTATCCCTTTCTATACTCTACTCTGTCGTATCCCTTTCTTTACTCTACTGTCGTATCCCTTTCTTTACTCTACTGTAGTATCCCTTTCTTTACTCTACTGTCGTATCCCTTTCTTTACTCTACTGTCGTATCCCTTTCTTTACTCTACTGTAGTATCCCTTTCTTTACTCTACTGTCGTATCCCTTTCTTTACTCTACTGTCGTATCCCTTTCTTTACTCTACTGTCGTATCCCTTTCTTTACTCTACTGTCGTATCCCTTTCTTTACTCTACTGTCGTATCCCTTTCTTTACTCTACTTTACTGTGCTCTAATGCCACTGCGGTTGGTGACTATGATTTCCTGTAGTGGCCAATTAAATTGCAGTCATTCTGTTACTGATCTGTCACTGTTACCAATTTGGTAACATCGTGACATGTTTTAGTCACTTAATAATTCATAAACAAAATTGCTATCCATAAAAAAAATCTTAAAGATATGTGGGTTTTTTGGTAACAGAATGACAAGACACTAGGCAATATTTGTTAAAAACTTACAGAAGGAAAATCATTTCTGCAAATCTAAATATAAAAGCTTATATTAGTTGTCAGGGGCCATTTCTTCAACATGAGTGTGTTTTGATGTAGTCCTAATAGCGTTTAAAGACTCTCCATCTGTGTGACCAGAAATCAAAGCCTTTGCTTTTTATTTTTTTAAGATGGAAAATAGTCATTTCCCAAAAACAGACTCTTAGCTTTCAATTGACACAAAATGTGATATGCTCCTATAAAGTCGTATTGGTGCTCTTGGGGCTTTTAAGAGGAAATGACCCGTCTCTCTGTGTGTCCAGGTCTGGAATGTCACCACACTGATCTGGGAGGGCGGGTCTGAAGCAGAGACATGATCACACCCCTGCCCCTCCCACCCCACACCACCACACACAGGCAGGCATGAAGACACAAGCATTCTCACAGACATGCATACACATGCACACTCACACAAACATACAGGCTTGTAAGTAGGCATAGGCTTGCACACAAGCACCAAATGGAAATTCCAAAAAGATGCACGCACACACTATAGTTTCATGCATTAAGCTCATTCTTGGCATTCCTGTCCCGTACTCCATTCCTCCCTCTTGCCGACTTACTCTGGGTGGACGGTGGAATCACATTCCTCAGTCTGAATATAAAACTACACACCGTGTGTTTTCTAAAAGCTTGTAAAGAGAGATTATCGAGGAAACATTTGGCTAAAGCAGGACTCTCTCCTCCCTCTCAAATGCTTCCTCCTTCCATCTTTCCCCTCTACCTACCTTTTTGGTTCCTTATTTCTGTCGTTCCCTCCCTCCTCCCTCTTTCACTGAACAGAACAATGAGCTGTATGTGTGCCCAAGCACTCTGAGCCACTCCCAGGGGTGCGTGGGCTCTGGTTCCATTTAGAAATTATTCCATGCTGTCAGCTACTAAATGAGAGGGCCCGCTCAGAGAAGAGGGAACGAGACAGAGTGAACGAGTAGCGAGAGCGCGGGGGGGGGGAAGGAATATAGCGAATACGTTCGAGACAAGAGGCAAGGAGACTGAGCTAAAATTGTTTGAGGAGAGAAGAACGATAGACAGAGGGAGGGGGAGAGAAAAAGGGGGAGAGTGTAAGAGCGAGAAGAGGAAGGGACCTGGTGAGTAAGCACGAGACATGGAAAGAGAAGAGGAGACAGCTAAAAAATATTTGAGGGAAGAAGAACGATAGAAGAGAGAGAGAGGGGAAGAGAGAGCGAGCGAGAGGGAGGGACATGGTGAGTAAGCACGAGACACATGGAAAGAGACAAGAGGAGAGACTGAGCTAAAAATGTTTGAAGGAAGAAGAAGAATCGAAGAGAGAGGGGAAGAGATAGAGGGAAGATGAAGGGCGAGGGGACATGGTGAGTAAGAATGATACACATGGAAAGAGAGGGCAGAAAGAGAGAGAATTGACTCATGCAGAGACCAAAGGACAAAGAAACAAAACTAACCAGAGAAACAGCAGTGTACATGAAAGAAAGTGAAGAAAAGGTGGATATGTTACATGTTGCCATAGTGATGGTGAGTCCATGGACAATTGCCAAAAGCCAGTCCCTTGTACTAGTAGCCAAATACACAGACAGTCTCATCTCTAGCTGATCCTGTTGGTTTTGGCCCAGGCTCATCTTAAACTCTTTAGAATGTGAATCTGGTCCCTCTATCCCATAAAAAGAAGGGTTGTTGAAACCTCAACTCACAGAGCAACCAAACCTAGCTCTAAAAACAACATCCAACCATCTCTCCGAGTTGGTGAAAGCTCGAGAAAAAAGCAAATTCCTGCAACAGGCATTTAAGCAAATTCAGGTAAAAGGCTTTTTTTTTAACATTGAAGGACAAGTTGTGTTAACTCTACTTGGGTTGTGGTTGGAGTTGACACGAATACACACATATGATAAATTGTGCCTGTGTAACTTTTCCATCTCACATGGGAATGTTGCCACTGATCATGGTTGACTGCTGTCATTGAATTAAAGTCCTTACTCTTGGCAGCTCTACGCTATGTGCGCGCATGTGATCAGTGTGATTGTGTGTGTGTGTGTGTATACACTTGTTAGTGGGAATTGACTGCACTGACAGATGACTTAGGCTTCCATTGCAGCCAGCCAATCAACACGAGGTTGACATTCAGAGATGAGCGCAGGCGAACAGAGAGGTACTACAAACACACCTCAACCAACCAATTAGCCACTTTGTTTTCATTATGCATGTTACTTGAATAAACATTTTTTACCCTGTAATTCATCAGGATTCTTTTTTTTGTGTGTGTAAATCTCTATTTATTTGTTTATCTGCCTTAGGTACATTTTGGTTGTATGGTTTGTGTTATGAATAGTTGAAAGGTGGTGACTTACGTATTAAACATCTTGTTTTATATTTTCTTGAGTGCAAATACAAAAAAACTATATGAACACACACGGTTTTGCAGTAGCATAGACATAGCTGTGTAGGAGTGGACGCTCACGTCACATCAGCACAAAAACCTTTTACTGTACAGGGGCCTATAAACCCCCTTCAGACTAGGAACCCTTGTTGACCCCACTGGCCAGAAGAAGTCCCTTCAAGCCAGGCTTGACCAGGAAAAGGCCCCAATCAAGCCTGCTATCTTTATCCAGGGCTATAGAACATATTAGAGAGACAAACCAGAAGAGCCCCAGCTGGAATGCTTTTTCCTGTGAGTGTATGGTGTATGGTATTCTGTGAGTGTATGGTGTATGGTATTCTGTGAGTGTATGGTGTATGGTATTCTGTGAGTGTATGGTGTATGGTATTCTGTGAGTGTATGGTGTATGGTTTCCTGTGAGTGTATGGTTTCCTGTGAGTGTATGGTGTATGGTTTCCTGTGAGTGTATGGTGTATGGTTTCCTGTGAGTGTATGGTGTATGGTTTCCTGTGAGTGTATGGTGTATGGTTTCCTGTGAGTGTATGGTGTATGGTTTCCTGTGAGTGTATGGTGTATGGTTTCCTGTGAGTGTATGGTGTATGGTTTCCTGTGAGTGTATGGTGTATGGTTTCCTGTGAGTGTATGGTGTTCTGTGAGTGTATGGTACACACAGAACATTCTATGGACACTTATGGACCAATTCTTAATTTCTCCAATTGGCACAAACATACCAACCCTAGGAGAGGCTTAACATGGCTTTCTCCCCCTTTCAGAGCTTGAACCAAATCAGCAGGGTCAGATGGTTTGGCGGGACATTTTCAACCTTCCCCTCAATATGGAGGAAGAAAAGATCAGCGGAAAACGGTTCACACTTTCGTTCCAGTGAATGTTTTGGCTGTCAGATGGTGACTGTCAAGACGACTTCTAGACGAACTACCGAAAAAGGACTTCCTCTTGCGAGTTGTCATTTTCCCCATTGAAGCCGAGCTAAGGATTCCAGATTACCAGCTTGCATCGGACTGATCCCGTCAAGAGCTCAGTCAGAAGGTCAACTCTAGCGTTCCTCACCAAACCTCTACTTCGGACCGGTTTGCCTTGCACAGCCCAGGACCACCTGGTGTCAGAGCGCAACATCCGAAGACCCCCATTCTATCTATTGACTGTAACTACAACTAAATTGGCCTTTCTCTCCCCAGCATTGGCATGAGGTGTAATGTGTAGCTCTTTAGGTTAACGTTAAAGCAGCAATAATCAGTAGAAATCTAAGGGATGGGGCTGGAGAAATGTAACCACTCTCAAATGCAAGGACTGACCATACATGATATCAAAATTTTAGTTTCAACCATGTTTTGAGGCTTTATAGTGTTTGTTTACAAAACAAGCTTATATTTTGGGGTCTGATGGGGTATAACAGTTGAACTAAGCTCATGAGGCATTTAAAAAGTTAACAATCTTCAAGAATCTATGGAAGCATATTTTTTTTAAATATTTTATGTATTTAAACTTTATTTTTCTTGGCAAGTCAGTTAAGAACAACATTTTTATTTACAATGACAGCCTACACCAGCCAAACTCGGATGACGCTGGGCCAATTGTGCACCGTCCTATGGTACTCCCAATCACGGCCGGTTATGATACAGCCTGGATCCGAACCAGGGTGTCTGTAGTGACGCCTCTCACACTGAGATGCAGTGCCTTTGACCGCTGCGCCACTCGGGTGCCCAAAAAAGGATATAGCAACTTCTGATTGGAACAGGATAATTTAAACATTAGAACTGAACCATTACTTGCCCTTTTAAGTTCGTCCCTCCATTCACAGAAATATAGGAAATAATCTTTCACAGTATGCACCCGCGTGACCTGTTAAGTATAGTGGAGTGTGTAAATGTCGGTCTATCCAAATTGAGAATATCATCTAACAATTTGCTGGAATATATTTTTTTTTATTCATACATTCCCTGTATCGATCATATGCCATTATCATTCATCCTGTAGCCATTGATTCATTTTATCTGTTGTTTTCTGATACAAAACAAGCTTTAGAAAACATACGAATTCATGAATGTGATACTAGGCTCATCAATATACCTTCAGATAAATAAATTATTAATAATATCCCTATTTTTCGTTCTAAGTGTCATTGTTAAGGTCACTTATAAGCCAGGTCTTCATGTACAATTTATTTTCCAATAAACGGACTGGTTCCCAGATTTATAGCATTTATTAATTTGTCATTAGAGATACATTTCTTTATTTATAGTAATAACTTGACCAATATCTCTTACAGCTGGGGATGTCCAAGCTATTGCAACACCTACAGATGTAGGATCTTAATTTGATCACTCTTTTGCTGCACAGAAGGAAAAGCAAACTTGTAGTGTATTCAAGGTTTAAAAAGGCTTCTAAAAAGTTTGTAAATTCCACTTAAAAATGTCAGACTTGATTTTCCCTAAAGAGAAATGTACTAACCCCTACAAAAGAAATGCCCATTCATTATAATTCACATAATTAATTTCCTGTTGCTGGGGGATTATTTCCCTGCTGTATAAAACTGGCTCAAATTAAGATCCTAGATCTGTATCAATGAATAGTTACACCTCCATGAATGAACCAAGTCATTCCACTCTCAGCACTCTTACCTATAGGGGACTTTGAAGGGGACTCCTTTGAAGTGCATATCAACATCTGTGCTCTATAAAGCCTTCTCAATCAGCGCCCATGGCTAATGAGAACCAGAGGGCTCACAGGGAGGGGGAAAAAACCTTTGATTTAGACCAGGTTTAGACCAGGCCTCAGATGAGTTAGCTGGTAGCTGACCTCCAGTGGGCTGAGCCTACATCCAGGCTGGATGAAGAGATACTGTCACCTGGTTCAGATAAGCGCCTGATCAGATGTGGAGGTATCCCCAGGTACAGATGAGCTTGTGTTGGCCTGAACACCCATGTACAGGAAAGACAGGGCCTCTAAACTGATGCGATTTAAAGGGAAGCCCTTTCTGGTGAACATTGAAACAGTCCATGTAAGCCTGTAGCTCTGCAGTAGTCTGTCGTTGGAGCTATAGGACATGTCTTAAACAAGCTCAGGCGAAGCGTCGCTGACTGCTTGTCCTCTGTGTGTGTGTGTGTGTGTGTGTGTATATGTGTGCGGACCAAGCTCAGAGAGGTCTACTTTAGCACCAGCGGATCCTTGTTCTCCTAATTGCGACATGTCTTGGCCGTTAGTGCTAGCAGGCCGTGGTTACGCTAGCAGTCTCAGAGGATATGCTAATCTCTTAATTAGAATCGCTCAGAAGAGCTTTCAACAGTCTTCCACTCTCCCTCTCCTCCCCCGCTCCCTTACTCCCATTCTCCCCACTTCAACACCACCATCTCTCATCTAGTGTCCTCTCTGCGCCCCTGTTTTCCCTTTGAATCTCCTTTCCATCTACCCTCCTCAGCTTCCTCTCTCCCCTCCATCACCCCTTTCCTAACCTGTCCCCCCTTCATCTCTTGCTGTCTAGGCCAGCCAGGTCGCCCGTGATACAAGTCAGTATTCGACTGACTGATTAGCTAATCCTATCCCAATCCTTAACCCTTACCTTAACCATTCCGAGTTAATGCCTAACCTCAAGAATTCGGAGGGAATGCCTAAACTTAACTTTAAAACACCACAACCTTAACAATTTGACATTTGAGAAACATGGATGTACATCTAATTCTGAAGTGAGACAGAGCCGGTAGGTCTAGGCACTGGCTACAGAGACTGACAATGAAAAACTAAAACCAACAGGTGGTTAGATGACAGTGTGTAATTATGCTAATTACAAAGCATGAAGGCTGCTAAGTAAACATCTGACATGATATTGCAAAAACCAAAGTTGAAGCTCTCATTTCCCAAGCGCTCTGTGGGAGAAATAGAGACGGCCCTTTAGCGACCAATGCCTAATTCTCCATCCCCCCCTCCCCCCTCCCTCATAGCACCTCTCGCGGAAAGTTCCACACACAATACCTCAAGGAGATTGGGCGGGGAGAGAGAAAATGGGTGGCTGAGGTAAAGGAGAGTGTATAAATCCCCTGAATTGGAAAAAAAGTGTGTGTGTCGGGGGGGTGACGGCTACAGCAGTGATTATTAGATAGCACAGAAGGTCCCTCAGATAAAGGCCAGTCATATCATCCCTCTCTCTCCATCACTCTCTCCCTCCCCCCTCCCTTCCTTCTCCCTCTCACACACAGATACATCTAACTGCATCAATTGACAGAGAGAGGGAGCGTACCAGTGCTTAAGGACGAGAGAGGCACCATACCAGCCTCCCACAAATCCCAGCCTGTATGGAGTCCAACACAAATCAGAGTTCGGCGTGAACGCCTGTTCACATACCTGCTTCCCCATTCACACACACTCACACACACACACACACACTTCTAAAACGGGCTCTCCAGGACTGGAGCTTTTAAAAGTGGAAATATTTTTACATTAAATGTGATGCACAGGATGCAATCTCTACTGGCAGTATTCCATTTTTGAGGAAAGTACCCTGCAGTGGATTAAGTCTTTTTGGACTAACAGCTTGACATTGTGTCAATAGGAAGTCAACAGTTTCACAGAGGAAGAAAAACAAACGCTGTTAAAGTGGTCTACTTTTGAGACGGTAACACAACAGCTCTTATACTGACAGACCCATTATAGAACCACTCACCCTGGAGCGTAGTGTCAATGAGCATGCTACCAGTGTGTGTGGCCAGAGGTTAGAGGCAACAAAAAAAACTACATCTGGTCCTGACCCTATTCAGCTGACCTCTTGTTCGATTGATCGCAGAGACACCGGTGGTCACGGGCTGGCCCTATCCCCAACACGCCTGCTTTGGGGTCTACAAAAGATTGCTTCAGAATTATGGTGGTCTTGTTTGGGATACAATGGCTGAGCTGTATAAGCCTACAGCCAACTCCCCGATATATTCAATGACTTGAGACTAATGAAATCAAGCACTAAACTGAAGCAAGTAGTACAACATTTATTTGAATGGGACATGGTGAACTGCGGTGCACTGGAAGAGAATGACACGTATCAGGAGTGAACAGTAGAGCGCAGAATCATATTACGGAGGGAGATCGGTCCACTTGGTTGGATGGCATGTTACTACTGCCTCTGCTGGTGCCATGGTTTCATTCATAATGACTAGCTGGGTTCCACTTCTAATTCCATTCATGTAGGTTATATGCTGGCTTGGCTACACACCCGGTGTTGTGTTGCATTCTGGGGCAGAACACCCCACGTCAGCCAATGACCCTGAGCCTGTCTTCTAACCAATCACTCAGAGGCATGCTGTCAAGTGACATCACTCTGGATTACAATTCAAAAAATTAATTTAAAATAAATTAAAAAAAATATATATATATATATATATACACACTGCTCAAAAAAATAAAGGGAACACTAAAATAACACATCCTAGATCTGAAGGAATTAAATATTCTTATTAAATACTTTTTTCTTTACATAGTTGAATGTGCTGACAACAAAATCACACAAAAATTATCAATAAAAATCAAATGTATCAACCCATGGAGGTCTGGATTTGGAGTCACACTCAAAATTAAAGTGGAAAACCACACTACAGGCTGATCCAACTTTGATGTAATGTCCTTAAAACAAGTCAGATGAGGCTCAGTAGTGTGTGTGGACTCCACGTGCCTGTATGACCTCCCTACAACGCCTGGGCATGCTCCTGATGAGGTGGCGGATGGTCTCCTGAGGGATCTCCTCCCAGACCTGGACTAAAGCATCCGCCAACTCCTGGACAGTCTGTGGTGCAACGTGGCGTTGTTGGATGGAGCGAGACATGATGTCCCAGATGTGCTCAATTGGATTCAGGTCTGGGGAACAGGCGGGCCAGTCCATAGCATCAATGCCTTCCTCTTGCAGGAACTGCTGACACACTCCAGCCACATGAGGTCTAGCATTGTCTTGCATTAGGAGGAACCCAGGGCCAACCGCACCAGCATATGGTCTCACAAGGGGTCTGAGGATCTCATCTCGGTACCTAATGGCAGTCAGGCTACCTCTGGCGAGCACATGGAGGGCTGTGCGGCCCCCCAAAGAAATGCCACCCCACACCATGACTGACCCACCGCCAAACCGGTCATGCTGGAGGATGTTGCAGGCAGCAGAACGTTCTCCACGGCGTCTCCAGACTCTGTCACATGTGCTCAGTGTGAACCTGCTTTCATCTGTGAAGAGCACAGGGTGCCAGTGGCGAATTTGCCAATCTTGGTGTTCTCTGGCAAATGCTAAACGTCCTGCACAGTGTTGGGCTGTAAGCACAACTCCCACCTGTGGACGTCGGGCCCTCATACCACCCTCATGGAGTCTGTTTCTGACCGTTTGAGTACATACGTACATACATACATACATACATACATACATAATCACTGCTCAAAAAAATAAAGGGAACATTTAAACAACACAATGTAACTCCAAGTCAATCATACTTCTGTGAAATCAAACTGTCCACTTAGGAAGCAACACTGATTGACAATACATTTCACATGCTGTTGTGCAAATGGAATATATATATATATATATATTAAACAGCAGGGGGTATCTAATGTTGGCCAACATTGACTACTACTAAATGTCACAAATAACACTTGGCATGTGCAGCAAGGTCACATTGTGTAATTAGCGATGATTTACTAAAGCGACAAGTGTTTAGACTGAACGAGACTCATTCGACCCTCAAGACATTGGAAACACAAACATTGTGTAATAGCACACACAGAGAGAGAGAGAAGTGCTAGTTCTTTAGGAAAACTGAGTTTGTCAGCTTCAGATGACTGTTTTGCAAGGTTGTTCCTCTACTGCAGTCACAAGATGGTCCCAGATGTTGAGGCACAACAAATGTCGTGGTTTTCAGTGTGTTCAGCAAACCACCAGCATTCCTACCTCAGTGCCACCGCTCGTTTTAAATGAAGTCATGCTAATGCTACTGGAATGTGTGCTAACCAGGTTTGCTTGAGACAGTGACGCAAACACAGAGAGCCATTGATACTTGTGGGACGGGACGGGCGTATCTCACAATCCTATCTCACAGTCCTCCCAATCTATACGGCTTCGTCCTCATTCGCTCTTCTAGGATCCACTCTCCTTGTCTCTGTTCTGTGACACAATCAGCTTACTCAGCAGCTAGACGCGATGTATAGTTGATCAGATGTTTCATTCCATACAAAAGAGGCGTGTAGGAACTACACAATTACACACAGCATCGGTATGAATGCACCCATGTGCTTTTCGGTCTCCGGACCCACTCGCTCTCCCTTTCCCCTTCCCCTTCTGTAAGGCCTCTTGTTTAAATGGGACCAGCACGTCGGGCAGCAGTGGAAAAACACGTTATTTACAGCATTCATATGATCATAACGCAGAGCTATTTAGGTCAAGGACAACGGCGCCTTTGATTGTTTGACACACCACGGAAAGGCTTGTCCTAAACCTCAAATAAGCAGGAACTCTGATACAGGCAGACTAGCCAGTTTAATGCAATTAACACCACTGAGCATATATAACAGCAGACTAAATGTTTTCGAACTCTGTCAGAGGAATGAAAGGACATGTAGAAATCGGTTGGTTTATGCTGTATAAAACGTGGAATAACTTCTGTTCCGTTAGTGGAACAGTTCGGTAAGGTTTCCAAATACGTCTGTTTCAGGTTTTCCAGACACATTTCATTTCAGTATAATATTCCTATTTCCTTCTTCCATTTTGGATTTGATGTTGGGCCAGTCAACTGAATGAAGTTCAGTGAGTGTGTGTGTATATATATATATACACACACACATACAGGCTGTTTACTGAAGATTATTTATTTATTTATTTTATATATATATATACACATACACACACACACACACATATACATATACATACACATACATACACACACACATATATATATATATATATCTTCAGTAAACAGCCGCAGTAGGAGAGAACAGCACAGCCTCATTGTGTTCAGTAATAATGTCCAAACAGCACCACACCCTGTTTCTCAACCCAAATAACATTCAGCATTTAACCCCCATTCACTGCTCCAGACACAGGACGCGCGCACACACATACACCTCATTACATAACCAACAGCTAACGATGCACAATCAGTTTTAATACAAAACCCTGTTTTAATAGCATTGTGTGTGATTTGTAAACTAGCTTATTGTAGCGCATAAATATCCAAGCAGTTAATCTCTGTGACGATATATATGTGTGTGTGTGTGTGTGTGTGTGTGTGTGTGTGTGTGTGTGTGTGTGTGTGTGTGCACATGAGGTTAAGGCTGTGACCGCTATAAACACTCGCCTGTCTGGAGGCTGGTCTGGGTGAACAGATCAGACCCCCGACACACACCCCAACTCTCCCATCCCAGAGAGAGAAAGAACGGGGAACGATGAATGAACCAAGAGATAGACGAGGAAAACAAGGAGTGACGGGGGAAACGAGGAAGGACAGGGAGCAGAGAGAGGCAGAGAACAAGGGGATGGAGGGAGGGGAGGAGGCAGTGAGCCAGAGAGTTCCCTCTTGGCATTGGGCCCAGCAGCTACATCTGACGTGTGTTACTGTTACTCCCAGACTTCCAAACATACAAACAACTACAGCACTAGAACTACATACACTGGCTACATAAACACACATTTAACTACACAACTACATCACACACACACCCCAACTCCCCCATCCCAGAGAGAGAAAGAAGGGAGAATGATGAATGAACCGAGAGATAGACAGGGAGGAAAAAGGAGTGACGGGGAAAACAAGGAAGGACGAGGGGGGGGGGGGTACGAAAGACAGGGAGCAGAGGAGGCAGAGGGAGAGAACAAGGGGATGGAGGCAGTGAGGCAGAGAGTTCCCTCTTGGCATTGGGCCCGGCAGCTACAACTGACGTGTGTTACTGTTACCGCCAGACTTCCAAACAACTACAGCACTAGAACTACATACACTGGCTACTTAAACACACATTTAACTAAACAACGACATCACACACACACAAAAGCTGGCTACATAAACACAAACAGATGTAAAAGAGGGACAGAGAGGGAGAGGCCTCAGCCCAGTGTCGTTAAAATATCAGGAAGTGAAATGGCGAGGAGAAAATATGCATGTGGAACACAGAACATGAGGAAACCATCCAGATCTCCACTTCCTCTGCGCCTACAACACTCGACCTCGGACCCCTTTGTCCCACCCCCTCTCCTGTCCCCTCATCCACCTCTCCTCTGTGAGTTTAACTGCCGTACTGTTACCATACATAGTGAGTTCAGTAAACGAGTGCAATGCGTCGCGCTCCTTCTCTGGAGCCAACGTGAGCTCCACGACCAGTGCAGTGCATCCCTCCCTCCCTCCCTCCGTGCAAATACATTCCATTGGTTCCAGTAAATGACTACACTTCATCCTAACCTCACCACTCTCCCTCTTCTTCTCTCGCTCCCTCTCTGCCAGTCTCAAATTCCGCTTCAGATCAGCTTTATTATAGCAAGAGTGGCAAGGCCACCGTTGCTCAAGCAAAGTGGGACAGACTATGATATTAAAAACAACAAATCATTATGGCAACAATAATAGGTATAGCGAGAGACAGGACATTTCTTTTGAACACTACTGTGATGATCTAAAAAAAGCATATTTTGCTTTGAATATCTAAAAATAAAAAAGATGTGAGACCGTGTGCTACTAAATGATCGTCAACAATTTGCTCTGATAGATAAAGCCACAATGAACAAACGGGCGTGCATTAACCATGCTGCGGAGGATGATAAAAGAATGCAGGAAATAACTCAGGAGCCTACTAAGAGTCCCTTGCTTCACTATGTGTGTATGAATGTAGGTGTGCTCTCAATGTAAACAACCATCTGGGTTGGGTACTAGAGTCACACCGGTTTCATCACAGACAGCATATGTTAATGGCCCTCTTTCATGGTCCCCATATAATCCTCATGCCTCGGACTTGCTCTCCTCCCGCTCTCGGTCACAATCCCTCTCCGCTCCATTCATCTCCCCCCCCCCCCCCCTCCCCTCCTTACTCATACCTGTTCTCTCTATCGCTCTGTGCCTCTCTCGCCATCGCGTTCTCTCCTTCATTAGCATGTTTTCTAATCAATCCAACCTCTTCGTCAGTGTTCCACATTTTTTGCCTGTCTGCTAATATCCACACACACACACACACACACACACACACACACACACCCTTGCAGCAGGGACAAAGAGTCACATTGTTTGGCACCATAGATGAACTCAACAATGACAACTTCATGTGTTCAGAAACCGGTGTGTGTTTGTCTTAATGAGTACGCCAGTGATGTTTTGTGATAATGAGCTGAAGCCGCACGCCCCCCCCCCCACCCACACCTCTACTCTGTGTCGATCCTGTCAACACGCCACAATCCCACAATGCACCACAGGGACTCTCAGGGGACACTTCACTTCCACGCTCTATTAATACAACTCACAACACATCTAGCAGCTGTGTGTGCGCTGAGCTGTCACTTCACCACACACACACACACACACACACACACTTGATGGAGCCTGCCTACAGCTCATCACATCCTCAGCAGCAGTCTGCAACACCTTAACGAGAAGTTCATCATGACTAAACACACATACAGAACAAAAACACTCGAAACAATTTGCCACGATGACGAACAAAGGAGAGAAAAGGAGTGGAGAGGAGAGAGCAGAGAGAAGAGAAGAGTGTTGCATTGTATACCGAAACTTCTGTACTTTTTCGATACAAGAACAGGAAAAACAGTTCGGTACTATAATTATTTTGTTATTTTTTTCCCTTCTGTACTTCTATCAAATGTGTCTCATGTCGTCTACTGATTGAGAGAGAATCAAGTCTGTCTATCAGTGCAGCCGATGCCCCCTTAAAGCGCAACGTGCCTGCTCTACTTACTCATTGCTAGCTCTAGCCTGAACCACTGCACTCACATGGAGTCTGGCCTGCATCACCACTTATGCTGCACAGAAGCTAACATTTACATTTTAGTAATTTAGCAGACGCTCTTATCCAGAGTGACTTACAGGAACAATTAGGGTTGAGTGCCTTTGAATAATGCAATATGGCATGTAGCTAGAAATGTCGAAAGTGTTCGCAAAACAATGTCCATTACAGTCTAGAACACTTTACAATGCAAGAAGATACCGGTAGCTTCCAGCTTTGTAGATGAACTTTCCTTGCTTACAGCTGAATAGAACATCAATTCACTACCCTAGTACCTTGTTTGTGATGAAGCAAAAATACTGCTGATATCATAGCTGAATGTAGGCGTAACTGGGACATATACACACCCACATGTGTGTGTGAGACTAAATCTATACACAAAACATATTATATACACCCAGGTGGCGACACGCATCTCTGCGTGCCTGGTAGTTATACTATATATAAAGTATGTGGACAACTCTTCAGATTAGTGGATTTGGTTATTAACAGTCCCACCCGTTATTGACCGCGTATAAAAATCGAGCACACAGCCGTGCAATCTCCATAGACAAACATTGGCAGTAGAATGACCTAACTGAAGAGCTCAGTGACTTTCACCGTGGCACCGCCATAGGATGCCACCTTTCAAACAGGTCAGTTCATAAAATGGCTGCCCTACTAGAGCTGCCCCGGTCAGTTGTAAGTGCTGCTATTGTGAAGTGGAAGCATCTATGAGCAACAACAGTTTAGCCGCGAAGTGGTAGGTCACAGAAGCTCACAGGAGGGGGCCGCCGAGTGCTGAAGCGTGTGGCATGTAAAAATCATCTGTCCTCGGTTGCAACACTCACGAACGAGTTCTAAACTGCCTCTGGAAGCAACGTCAGCACAAGAACTGTTCGTCGGGAGCTTCATGAAACAGGTTTCCACGGCCGAGCAGCCGCACACAAGCCTAAGATCACCATGCACAATGTCAAGCGTCGGCTGGAGTGGTGTAAAGCTCGCCTCCATTGGACTCTGGAGCAGTGGCAACGCGTTCTCTGGAGTGATTAATCCCGCTTAACCATCTGGCAGTCCAAAGGAGGAATCTGGGTTTGGCGGATGCCAGGAGAACGCTACCTGCCCCAATGCATTGTGCCACCTGTAAAGTTTGGTGGAGGAGGAATAATGGTGTGGGGCTGTTTTTCATGGTTCGGGCTAGGCCCCTTAGTTCCAGTGAAGGGAAATCTTAAAGCTACAGCATTCAAACCCTTTCCGGTTTCAGCATGACAATGCCCCTGTGCACAAAGCAAGGTCCATACAGAAATGGTTTGTCAAGGTCAGTGTGGAAGGGCTTTCTGAGATGAGATAGGGTGCTAAAGGGGCTCTTGGTTTTGGGGGCTTAACCTCTGCTATGAATCGTGACTCTGAGACTAACTCAATTCTTTGTTCACTCAAACCTGAACATGAGGAGGAATGGGGGGGGGGGGGGGGGGGAATGGGGATTGAAGAGAGGAGTGGAATAAGAAGAGGGTTGAGGAGCGGGGGATTTGAACGAGGGAAAATAAACCGGTCAGCCTCTGCATGAGCCCAATCCTTTTGGAAGATGTCCCCTCTTCCCACCCAAATCGGGAATTGAAACATCACCGCCCAGAACAAACAGTCCTGTAGAAAAACCTTCAATAATGGGTTAGCGGTGTTGGTTACATGAAGAAAATTAAATTAAAAACGTAACAAGAGAAGTGAGTATAATGGACGTTGGAAGTTGCTAGGTAATTGCATTCTATTAAAATCTCTACTGATGAGGTTTCCTAGAGGGACACAGTTCTGGCAGGCCACCCAAGCCCACCCAGAGCATAAGACAAAATATAGAACATGTACAATTAGTTGGGAAGATGCAGCATAGTGAGTACTAGAATATTAATGATGGTAGTCACATATATGGAACAATTGCGGCACAATAACACTACAGGCCTACAGGTCCGCAATACACACCAACTAGCATAACAAACACCTCCTAAAAAAAACACACTAACAAAACAAACACCACAATACAGACCAACAAAACACTAACAAAACCCAATGAAAACAAATAAAAACATGTAACACAGAGCCTGTCAACCCTATAGCAACAACAGAGTTTAGACAAAGAGGTGCAGTATGACAGAGTTTTGTCTGTGTTCAAACCCTGGACAATAAGGATGTGCCTCCGTGTGGTCCTCTGTTGATGATACCAACGCAAAGGTTGCGGGTTCAATTGCCACAGGGAATTCATGACAGTACAGGGAGTGCAATCCAGTCTTCTAAATGGCATATATTATTATCCTTGTGGGCCCCTGGGACCAACACTGAAGAGTAACATACTGTCCCAAGTGTATATATTAGCTTAAAGGGGCAACCTCCCCCATCAACCTTGGCAGACAAGTCCCCTCGGGCACAGTGGAGATTTGAAGGATGGATGAGCAAGAAGGAAGCTGAAGCTGATTAGATAGAAGAGACGGACCAGTAGGAAGCTGGGAATGATTAGGGTCGGTAGCCATAATGTCTTTATGATGGGACTGATGAGATTTTGTGAATCCCTAACCACCCCCCTTGCCCCTACTAACTCGCTTTGAGGGACCTGCATGATCACGTGTTGCTGACAAAACTCAGAGGGTGACTTCCAGAGAGTGGCATGGCGGAGTCACCGGGGCAGTCATTCATGCATGTGACTAGTGGATTAACGAGGCAGAAAAGGATGTCCCACGGGATCATGGGACAAGGACAGAGGACACAATCCTCTGCTCAGAAGTTGCTGACCCCTGCCAGATCTTACAACACCTGGATAGGCATCTTATACGTATCAGCTAACGTACTATATTATAGCAATACGTCAGTCGACGCCGTGGCATGCAACCATTGGTTGATGCCTGCGACGTTTGCGGAGGGGAACGCAATCTATATGACAATGTCACACTGTGAAGCTGACGTCAACATTTGCTGTTCTGTCTGGAGTACGATGGAGTTCAGAGTGCGTCTTGAACCAGCAAACCTGCAATTACTTTCTGCTATAAAAAGGTTGATACCCTTTATCAGAGGGACGAAACACACTTAGAGAGATGTTTGCTGCCTTTTTCAGACAGTCCAAGATAATAAATAACCGGCATATCACCATACAGACGGGACAGAAAGAAAGGACAGACACACAGCACTATGCGTGCATGCAGTGTCATTTACTATATTGATAATGTGAGTGTTATTGATCAGGCTGTGAGTTGAATTGATCAAGTTGACAGACAGGACACAGAACATTCCCTCAGTCAAAGAGATGAATGAGACACACTATATTAATAATAATAATGCCTGTGACAGACAATGCTATACATAGAGAACCAATCAAAAGTTTGGACACACCTACTCATTCTTGTGGTTTTTCATTATTTGTACTGTTTTCTACAATATAGAATGAAGTGAAAAGACACCAGAAACTATGAAATAACACATATGGAATCAAGTACTAAAAAAATGTTTTTTTAAAAAGTGTTAAATAAAAATATAATTTATATTTGAGATTCTTCAAAGTAGCCACCCTTTTGCCTTGATGGCAGCTTTGCACACACCTGGCATTCTCTCAACCAGAATGCATTCAACTAAAAGGTGCGCCTTGATAAAGTTGTAGAATTTCTATCTTGATAAATTTGAGCCAATCAGTTGTGTTGTGACAAGGTAGGGGTGGTATACAAAAGAAAGCCCTATTTGAAAAAGACCAAGTCCATATTATGTCAAGAACAGCTCAAATAAGCAAAGAGAAACAACAGTCCATCATTACTTTAAGACACGAAGGTCAGTCAATACGGAAGATTTCAATGTTGCAAAATCCATCAAGCGCTATGACGAAACTGGCTCTCATGAGGACCGCCACAGGAAAGGAAGACCCAGAGTTACCTCTGCTGCAGAGGATAAGTTCATTAGAGTTACCAGCCTCAGAAATTGAAGCCCAAATAAATGCTTCAAAGTTCAAGTAATAGACACATCTCAACATCAACTGTTTCAGAGGAGACTGTGTGAATCAGACCTTCATGGTCAAATTGCTGCAAAGAAACCACTACTAAAGGACAGAAGAGACTTGCTTGGGCCAAGAAACATGACCAATGGACATTCGTCTGGTGGAAATCTGTCCTTTGGTCTGATAAATCTCAAATTCTGACTTTTGGTTCCAACTGCATTGTCTTTGTGAGACGCAGAGTAGGTGAATGGATGATCTACCACAGCATTCTGCAGCGATACACCATCCCACCTAGTATGCGCTTAGTGGGACAGTCATTTGTTTATCAACAGGACAATGACCCAACATACCTCCAGGCTGTGTAAGGCTAAGAAGGAGAGTGATGGAGTGCTGCATCAGATGACCTGGCCTCCACCCAATTGACATGGTTTGGGATGAGTTGGACCGCAGAGTGAAGGAAAAGCAGCCAACAAGTGCTCAGCATATGTGGGAGCTCCTTCAAGGCTGTTGGAAAAGCATTCCTCATGAAGATGGGTGAGAGAATGCCAAGAGTGTGTAAAGCTGTCATCAAGGCAAAGGGTGGCTATTTGAAGAACCTCAAATATAAAATATATTTTGATTTGTTTCACACTTTTTAGGTTACTACATGATTCAATGTGTTTTTTCATAGTTTTGATGCCTTCACTTTCATTCTACAAGGTATAATCAGTCAAAATAAAGAAAAACCCTTGAATTAGTCAGTGTCCAAAATTTTGACTGGTACTGTATGTTACAGCATTAAAACACACAACAAATAGTAGTCAATAAGTTAAATATGTAATGTTTTTCTGGGGCTGTTCCTGAGGGGAAGGTGTAGCCTACAGTATGATTAGACATTTTCAGTTTACTGCAGCAGTCACACCTAGTCTAGTCTAGAGTGAAGGTGAAAGTGCGTATATGGGATAAAGGCCAGCTTTAAAGGGGTGAGATCAACCTGAATGTTCTGAATATAATAATATTGCAATTATAGCCGTGGTCCCTGACACTCCGCTGCCGGAGGAAAATAACAGCGCAGATGACCTCCTTTGGAGGTCACACAATCTGAAAAATAGTCACGAGCAGATTTTGCGGGGTCTCCCCCTGTAGAAACGCAATAGCGCGAGGACACACCCAGAAAAAGGAAGGAGAGGAGAGCCGATGCCCATCCCTTGGAAATTATGTAAGAAGGATTTACTTCTCACAACGAGCGAGCGCTTGTTAATTAAACAAGGTTGTCTCCTTCTCTTTCGAAGCTCGAGCTAAACATTCTGTTTGAGTTTTAAAAAAACACAACCATTCACTACAGTTGGCATGTAGAATCTGAACTAGGAACAACTAATGGATCAAGCTAAACCGGCATATCCAATAATGCAGACACAAAGCTACGCACAGATAAATACACGCACACGCGAGCACGATCAAATACACACGAGAGACGACCCTGATGACAGTTGCGCATTGCCGTCTGTGACATTTACGCGGATTCTCCAAATAAAACGATAGGATAAAACCACGAGCGCATAAAATGCCTCCCCAGACATGACCAACCATTCATGTTCTACCTGAGACAAACTGTTGCGACAAACACTCATTGGTGAAGGACACAGACTCCCTGTCTGAATAGTAGCCCCCCCCATACGGAAATTAGCTGTTCCCACCTATAAAACATCAGTGTTTATTACCAAACTAGGGGAGGTTGTTTATTGCAACTTGACTATTTTCTCCCAGCAAGACTGAACTCGTTATCTGCAGACAACAGGCGGATGGTGCATTGGTAAAGCCAGTGCAAAACACACGCATCGCACGAAACCATTCATTCGTTCCACTCATACACCTGTGGAAAATAACATGAAATTTGGAAGAGAAGGGTATAGGCAGCAGTCCTTACCCGGATGCGGAGGGCAGTCAGGCGGTTAGGTAGCCTACATGACAACCAGACGGCGGGAGATGGTCTAAGTGAGCGCTCCTCTCAGCTCACCAACACACACAATCACACTGCACTAGCGGGTAAATCCACTATCCCGTATCTCAGTCTTCTTCCGCTTCTGTCAGAGCTGGGTAGTGCAAAAGGTATTTCAGTGAGTAGGCGTACAGTTTGACACCGAAAAACACCACACATACACACAAAAATCAGTGCCTATATTGATATTGTGCCTTTGGGATAGGGAAAGAAATCAGTGAGATGGGATTTACCACTATGTGAACGGCGCAAATATGCGTGCTGTAGAAGTGCAAGCTATAGCCTACGGTTTTGTTTTTTCCTCATCTGGGCTCCGATGTGACAACTGTGGCATTGCACAGAGACGGGCTTGATCGTGGCACTTTGTAGATTTTCCTTTTGTTTTAGATATCGGTAACTTGACGTGAAGTGTGTGACAAACTAGACCAACGCGTTATGAGTCCCAAATGGAAACCAACTGTTGAGATTTCACTTCGAAAACTAACACCCTTCCTCTCCAAATAGGAGGAAAATATCGCGCAGAGGAAGGATCCTCTTGGTGGTCCGAATGAACAGCAGCAGTCCCAATAGATTCACTCCGCAAGGTTTCTTGTTTTGTCTAGGCTAAATTGTGACTGTGTTCACGTCCATCCGCGGTAAAAAGTACAGATAAACGCGACCAATCTCCGAACTATAGAAAGATCGGTTCACCGATTTCCGTGGCTGGAAAAACGAAAGAGATATACAGCGTCTGAAGCGAGCGCCGCCACGGAGCGGGAGGGGGAGGCGGGCGGAGGGAGAAAGAGGGAGGGACAAAATCGGGATTACCCATTTAAAGTGGATCCTTGAGGAGACATGATCGTTTCTCTTGAACAATTGAATCGATGATCGCTTGAATAGTCCCGTAATGGCACCAGGAAACCTATATAATTATCATATTTCCGTCCCAGGTCTGCGTTGTAGCTTGTCTGCTCTGCCCTCCACGGTGTGATTCATGAAATGGTTCAATTTAGGCCTAGGCCTGGTTACATGTCCCCAATACAGGAATACATGTTTGATTAAGACTCCATAAGTAGCCTAAAGTTTAGTAGAATAAGAATGTACCTATAGGCCTAAATAGTGTTTCGGATTATGTTGGGCCCAATAGAAATGAGGCACTTTGAGGCACTTTTTATTACATTATTAATATTTTTGTAAACATTTTATTTAACTAGGCAAGTCATTAGAATAAGAATGTAATGTTTCTGAGCAAATCTACATTATTCTGGGTGCTACCATGATTCTGGGTAATCATGAATGAATGGTGAGTAATGATGAGTGGCAAAGTTACAGAAATGATGCTGAAACTAGTTTCACAACATTTGTTCACAACGAACGTAGGGCAGCGCACAATTGGCCCAGCGTCGTCCGGGTTAAGGGGAAGTTTGTCCGGAAAGGCCGTCATTGTAAATAAGAATTTGTTTCTTAAACTGACTTGCCTTGTTAAATAAAGGTTAAATACATTTGAAAAAAACATAATACGAAACACAACCAAAACAAACTGCAAATGCATCCAGCAAGTTTTGCTAGAAATATGGGACCAAATACTAAACTTTTCACTACATTTAAGTGAATTTGTCCAAAAACGTATGACACCTTCAAATGGGGGGGACTATATACATAAAGTGCATTGATTTCTAAATGCTAAAACGGATATGTATGAAAATACCCTCAAATAAAAGATGACGTTCTGTACTTCCGCCTCATGTAAAACATTTGATCTAAAATCCAAAATGCTGGAGTATATAGCCAAGATTTATCTCCTCTGTCCAAATAAATACGTAGTGAATTGCGTATAGCCCAAATACAGCAGATTATGTAGGCTACTGATGATACATGGTTTATATGAATGCAGTGGTTGTTTCCAAGGTAGTGGTTTAAGTACCTTCTTAGCAAAGAGCATTTTCTCAAGCAAGAATTTTGGTAGGACTGTCTGGCAGTGGTCTGAGAGGAGAGAGGTCAACTGAAAATTAGCAGTTATTGGCAGAGAGGTTTGTAACTCTGTGTCCTTTTGGTCTATTTAACAAATGTACTGTACAGTGATGTCACCATGGAAGGCCACAACTCCAACCCACCAAAACAGGCTGAAATTGCAGGCGGTCTTTTCAAACAGCTTCTACACCAAAAGGGCATTATCATAATGTTCTCAATTTCACAGTATTATTCCAACCTCATAGTGTGGAAATATATACAATAAATCAAGTTTTTGACTGCACTGGGCCTCCAGTGGGTTCTACAAAGCTAACATGAAATGATTTTAAAATGTTCATACATCGGACACTACAGGCCTTTTCGTGAGAAGACCGATTTACAGGATGTCTCATGGTCTGACAAACACCGCTCTAGCTCTGTCACCTTTCACCGCAGATGTGGAAGGGCGACATCGGCTCTGCCCCCAGATATCTCCAGTTTAAACCGACAGATGTTGATGGGGATTTTTGTATTATGCTAATTAGATTTCAGCGGGGGCACGGAATCCGACTCTAGTGGGTTAAAGGTAAAAAAAATAAAAAATTTAAACTCACTATAAAAATACACATTATGTGCACAGGTAGCCATGGAAACGACCGGAGAGATGGAGAGATTTATGGAAGTGGACATTTGACTCAAACGTTCCATGTGCTGTATTGGTATTTGTAAACACTGAGCAAAAATAGGTTAAAGGTAGAAAAAGAAATGCAGTCTGGTTGAAACAATGAGATGGGTTGCTAAAATAGTAACGACCATATGTAGATAACAGAGTGTTCTAGGAACACAAACATGTTATTAGCTTGGAGAAAAAGAGCGAGAAAGAAAGAGAGAGAGAGAGAGAATGGTCTCGACTCTAGCATACAGTACAATGATTTTAAATGTAAATGAGTTCAACATGTGTTTAAAGTTGTGTAGCAGAGTCGTGAGAGTGAAGTTGTGTAGCAGAGGGGGTTCGGTAAATTATGCTCGCATAAATGAGCAATCTTGCCCGAAGATTTGTTTTTACCACAACAGTTAACGCCAAGGCTTTTTATTAATGACATTTTTATTTCATCTTTATTTAACTAGCTCTGTGCGCCATCATGGTCTTAGGGTTAGGGTTTGATTTTTGGTTTGATTCCTGGTTTGTGGTTATGGTCAAAAACAGAGACACAAATAAGGAAGTCACAAATCGATATTGTCATACCTTTGTGCCTGAGTTATCCCTCTGAGCTAAAGCCTGTGCATTAGTTAGGGGAGCTAACACGAGTCTTCAGTTTTCTGACAGTTTGAACATAGTTCAGTCAGTAAACCACCTTTACTGCATCTACATATAAGACCTGATAGAATACAGAGGCGAGAAAGTATGCCCAAGGCCTATACGAAACGCCAACGCATGAAAACACTGCATCTGATATTCATGAGCACCTGTTCTACATGTAGGCGTAACAGGCTGAGAGGTGCCAGTCAACATCTCAGCTCTTCTGTGACTGACACCCTCCCTTTGCACTTAAAGGGATAATTCAACACCAAATCTTGAAGGGGTAGTTCAACACCAAATATTACAGGGATAGAACAACAACAAATATATAATGGAGAGGTCAACACCAAATCTTGAAGGGGTAGTTCAACACCAAATATTACAGGGATAGAACAACAACAAATATATAATGGAGAGGTCAACACCAAATATTACAGGGATAGAACAACAACAAATATATAATGGAGAGGTCAACACCAAATCTTGAAGGGGTAGTTCAACACCAAATATTACAGGGACATTTATAAAACAAATATAAAAGGGACAACTCAACGCCAAATTTTGATGGGACAGGTCAAATTTTAAAGCAAACAGGTCAACACCATAGAGCACAAAATCTACATTTTAAAGTAGTAATTTGTCTTCTTATTTTATGTTTGAAAAAAGCATGAAGCTAATATTGCCGATTTACTGACACATTGCAGTGCTGTGACTCCTGAATCTAAACTTGTCATTTATTTATTGTAGCCACTAGATGTCAGTGATATAGCTTAAAGCCATTGACATACCATAGGCAACACAATTTGAAGAAGAAGACAATGCTCTGATCATTGGCTGATTGTTCCAAGGCCATCGGAATCCCCACCCAGTTGACTACTTTAAAAGGGTGGAAGCCCTCAATGGCAATGTCCATGCTAAAACAGGTTATATGAGTCCTCTATCTGTCTCTATGGTCAACACCAAACGTTAAAGAGATAGGTCAACACCAAATCTTAAAGGGGAAGTTCAACACCCAATCTTAAAGGGATAGTACAACACCTAATCTTAAAGGGTAGTTCAACACCAAGGTCGGGTTTCCCTGCAGACAACAACCAGGTGTGTTGAAGCGTGAGGCTAAAGTTCTCCGCTGTTTTGGTCCCATAGCTACCACGTTGTAGCGGCGTGAAGCGCACCTGTGCACATACTCTGTGTGACTTTGTAAGAGCAAAGTCTTGTATTGTGCTTCTCTCAATGGGCTCGTTTGAGCGGATCACTTTTGTCAAGTTGATGGACACCGCCCGTCAAAGTGTGTTGCATTCTGGGGGGGGGACATTTTTTCTGACTTGCGCATAAATGTCGACTGCATTTAACTTTACAAAAACCATGTGATGTTTTGACTGCAAGTTTCTGCAGTTTCTGATTTCATCCTGGCAACACTGCCACGTTGATCTGAGCCTTGCTGTCGGAAAACCACATTAGTGTCTGACTTTCGGCTGTCGCAAATGCACCTCCCCCGGCTCCACTCCTCGACTTTTGGTTGCTTTATCCACTCAAACAAGCCCAATATCTGCGGTGTTGCTCGCGGCAACGTCATCTCGCTGAGTCTCCCTTTAAATGATGAAGTCAATCTCAATGTGAGCCGCCAGATTCAGAGGCCTGATGATAACCAAACTAGAAAAAAACTGAACATAATGAATGTCTTATTTAAATTTAAATTTGATTTGAGTTAGTTTTGGAGTCAAAGATAATAGTTTCAGTATAGTTTTAGTTTTCCAAACAGGTTTATGAATTATTTCATTTAATTTTACTAAGTTGTTTTTTCATGATTAGTTTTAGTTCAAATTTTAGTTTACTATAATAACCTTGGTGTGTGTGTGTGTGTGTGTGTGTGTCCATGTGTGCACGTGCAGATGGTTAATTCACCCTCTGACAGGTCCCTGCACTGCAGCATTTAGAGATAGAGCAGGTATCAACCCTCCTCTTCCTTCTTATCCTCCTCTTCCTCCCATACGTTTTTGAACGTTTCCTCTTTCTATTCTCCTCCTTTTATCTATCATTCCCTCCCTATCTCCTCTCTGTCTTCTCCTTCTTACTCTTTTCCCCCCATCTCTTCCTGTCTTCCTCTTTCGCTGTCACCTCTCTCTCTATCCCCTTTTTTAGAGTCTCTCATTACCTCTATCCCCAAGCTTGTTGACTCTCTCTCTCTCTCTCTCTCTCTCTCTTTCTCCCTCTCTCTCCAAAAACATTGAAAATGTTTCCCCTCTGTTTCTATTCCCCTCCCTTTCTCTCTCATTCCCTGCCCCATCTATTTACTCTCTTCTTCTCTGTGTTGTGTAAGACAAAGCCTCCGTGGGCTGAGCTTTGCGTAGCTGGACAAACACACAGATTAACCAGTACATCTACAGCACCGAACACAACTCATCTCTTCATCTCCTCACCTGGAGCCTTGATCACAGGATAGACACGCGCATTACCAACCGTATCACCAGCCGTATCACCAACTGTTACCATCCACTCAGGTTGGGTTAATGGAGAAAATGCATTTGAGTTCTTGTGCTCTCACTCCTTCTGTCACTGTCTCTCCTTCACCTCTATCCCTTTCTTTATCCCAACCGTCTCTCTCTCTCTCTCTCTCTCTCTCTCTCTCTCTCTCTCTCTCTCTCTCTCTCTCTCGCACGCACGCACGCACGCACACACACACACGTACACACACACGCACACACACACGTACACACACGTACACACACACACACACACACACACACACACACACACACACACACACACACACACACACACACACACACACACACACACACACACACACCCTTTCCTTTCCCTGCCTGTCTACCCTCCAGAGAAGGGATGTGATATGTAACGGTGAAACCTGATTGGCTGTTGCTGGTAGCACTGTCCCATATCCCCTCGTTCTGTTCTTGTTGCCATAACAGCCTTGTGTATCTAATGTCAATACAGCGCTGGCTAGGAGAAGAGAGTAGAGGAGGATTTGATAGGAGGGAGGACGCAGTATCAGGGATAACTCTTGCTAGTGAAGGAGACCTCAATCAGCTGTAGCTCATTGTGGAATTTCTTTTGGCTTGTGTTAGGACTGACACCTGTTTGGAGACAATGGTTTTGCTGACTCGATGTGTCAATAGAAAACGCCAAGTGCTTTTGGTGTGTAATAGTGTGTTCCCAGGTTTGGGGACCCTTATAGATTCTAGCAGATATTTTATGTTCAGGTATAAAAGTGTCCCTTGCTTGTCTCTCCCTCTATCTCTTTCTTCCCTCTCCTTTTGTTTCTCTCTCCTTTCTCTCTGTGTATGTGTGTTCTATTGGACATATTTGAAAGTATTTAAAAAAACAAATCCTATAAATAGCCTACATTTTGAATGTATTTTCAAATACTTATTTCACATCTAATTGTACGTATCTGTGTTAAATGCATGGGGGTGTATTTGAGTCAGTGTATTTAGTAAGTATTTTCAAATATTTTCCAGGTGTAATTCCAAATACTGTACATTCCAAAATTCAACTACTTATCTTAAAACAGGTATGTCTAAATACAACAATAAATACATGTCTTTGAAAGTAATTGAAATACATATAAATAGTATTTGAACCCAGGTCTGACACACACACACACACACACACACACACACACACACACACACACACACACACACACACACACACACACACACACACACACACACACACACACACACACACACACACACACACACACACACACACACACACACACACACACACACACACACACACACACACACACACACACACACACACACACACACATTCATTTTCACTTTCACTTTCTCACCTAGAAGTAATTGTTTCCAAAATAGTGAGGAAGAAGAAGGAGAGATAGAGATATAATGATCACAATTATATTTTGGTGGAAGGAGACATCCCCCTGACCTACTGAAGAACTGTTGTAGCTTGTTAAAAGGGTACCCCTAGAGGCCTAAGCTTACCATCAAAATACTTTATAGTTACACATTTGGTAAGAATTCAAGTATAACAACACAGTCATCAATCAGAGCGTTTAAACATCTATTTGCTAAGATAAGAAACTGAAACAGAACATCCCTCAGAGCCAACTGCATGTAAAGCACAGTAACCATAGTTACCTGGAGTCAGTGAGAGGGAGACCACACAATGAGAACATAATGCAGCCCTGGTGGTCTTTCACATTCCGTTTAAAGGTTTCCTTTCGAGCATAGTTTTTTTCACTTAAAGTAAAATGTAGTCACCACTGGAGTAACGCAGTTTCTCAGGACCCCCCCCTTGAATGGGTGATCAAGACAGCCACTCACAAAGTATAGCCATGGTGCTGAAATTGTGACATGTGTATGCGGCTGCATACCCATCAAATCAATGATAGGCTTTCGGTGGTGCCAGGGCATGTATAGCTTTGCTTTAGCTAATGGATAAATGTTTGTAATTTTCTCAGGTGAAACCTAACATTTCACAAAGCTATACACAGTGTCGCAATGCTGCCATTTTTAGACTGGTGGCTGGTGGTAATAATGTAGTTACTTGTTCAGTAATTAAAGTTGGAAACTAAAACATTGCAGATTGTAAAATACATTTTCTCTGCAACAGCATACTAATCAGTTACCAATGAATTTTTTTTATATAAAAAAAGAAATGTCCCTTTTTCAGGACACTGTCTTTCATAGATAATTCGTAAAAATCCAAATAACTTCACACATCTTCATTGTAAAGGGTTTAAACACTGTTTCCCATGCTTATTCAATGAACCATAAACAATTAATGAACATGCACCATTGGAACGGTCGTCAAGACACTAACAGCTTACAGAAGGTAGGCAATTGAGGTCACAGTTATGAAAACTTAGGACTCTAAAGAGACCTTTCTACTGACTCTGAAAAACACCCAAAGGAAAGATGCCCAGGGTCCCTGCTCATCTGCGTGAACGTGCCTTAGCCATGCTGCAAGGAGGCATGAAGACTGCAGATGTGGCCAGGGCAATAAATTGCAATGTCCGTACTGTGAGACGCCTAAGACAGCACTACAGGGAGACAGGATGGACAGCTGATCGTCCTCGCAGTGGCAGACCACGTGTAACAACACCTGCACAGGATCGGTACATCCAAACATCCCACCTGCGGGACAGGTACAGGATGGCAACAACAACTGTCCGAGTTACACCAGGAACACACAATCCCTCCATGAGTGCTCAGACTTTCAGCAATCGGCTGAGAGAGGCTGGACTGAAGGCCTGTAGGCCCGTTGTAAGGCAGGTCCTCACCAGACATCACTGGCAACCACGTTGCCTATGGGCACAAACCCACCATCGCTGGACCAGACAGGACTGGCAAAAGGTGCTCTTCACTGACGAGTTGTGGTTTTGTCTCACCAGAGGTGATGGTCGGATTCGTGTTTATCGTCGAAGGAATAAGCATTACACTGAGGACTGTACTCTGGAGTGAGAATGATTTGGAGGTGGAGGTGGAGGGTCCGTCATGGTCTAGGGCAGTGTGTTACAGCATCATCGGACTGAGCTTGTTATCATTGCAGGCAATCTCAACGCTGTGTGTTACAGGGAAGACATCCTTCTCCCTCATGTGGTACCCTTCCTGCAGGCTCATCCTGACATGACCCTCCAGCATGACAATGCCACCAGCCATACTGCTCGTTCTGTGTGTGATTTCCTGCAAGAAAGGAATGTCAGTGTTCTGCCATGGGCAGCGAAGAGCCCGGATCTCAATCCCACTGAGCATGTCTGGGACCTGTTGGATCGGAGGGTGAGGGCTATGGCCATTCTCCCCAGAAATGTCCAGGAACTTGCAGGTGCCTTGGTGGAAGAGTGGGGTAACATCTCACAGCAAGAACTGGCAAATCTGGTGCAGTCCATGAGGAGTAGATGCACTGCAGTACTTAATGTAGCTGGTGGCCACACTGTTACTTTTGATTTTGACCCCCGCTTTGTTCAGGGACACATTATTCAATTTCTGTTAGTCACATGTCTGTGAACTTGTTCCGTTTATGTCTCAGTTGTTGAATCTTGTCATGTTCATACAAATATTTGCACGTGAAGTTTGCTGAAAATAAACGCAGTTGACAGTGAGAGGATGTTTCTTCTTTTGCCGAGTTTTACAACTGTCCTGTATAGGCTCCCTGAACCTGCATGACATGAGCTGTCCTCATGCTCTCTCTTAGCATGAATACAAATGTATTGTGCTTAAAACCAGTCTATTAATGGTAAATAATACAGTCAGTCCACCATGAAAACACTAGCTTTACTAGGGATTGTTTCATTATTCAGTGTACTATCTAAAGCTATATAGTGTATTTTGCTGCTATTTGGCTGCTATTTATAAACCTTTTATAAAATAAATGTCACGTGAAATAGCCTAACAGTAACCAGGTTTCCATCCAAACTTTTATGCGACTAAAGTACATGTCAGATAAAACATTTCATGACAGGCCTGATGGAAACAGAGCATTTGTCTGTAAACGTTCCAAACGTTGAGGAAACAAAACATGCTAGACAAGGTGAGATGTTTTTGTGTCGGGAATAATTACTTACATGAGAAATGTCGATGGAAAGGCATTTACGCACAAATACTGACATAATGACCATCATATCGAAGGAAACCTGGAGTCACGCGATGCAATGTCGTGTGGTCCTCCCACTACAACTTGTCGGGAAAGCACAGAGTTTATTAGGCTACAGATGAAATAAGTGATGATGAACTTCACAGGGTGGTGAAAGTGCAAGGTGATGAGCTTCATGCTGCTTTCCAATAAATATCTAGGGTCTTGTTCTGGTGACATGACCGTCGATGCTTGGCTGCCATCTGTCCATATAATCTCATCATATGGACAGATGGACAGCGCACGTATCAGTGTTCGATACGTGCGCTGTAGCCAACAGTGTGCAGATAGCGCGGTTGGCTAGAGTTCTCTTGCCAATACCATTGTGGGCACACACTATATAAAGCAAACCTTTTTTTGTGAGAAAACCATCGGTAGAGTTAAAAATGCAATGGAAAATGTAGTGGGAATTTAAGAGAAAAATAAATGTGTATATGCACTACATCATCACGCACAGCCTTTTATCTGCAAGAAGTCCATTTGATGGAAACATCTCTGGTGGGAAAATGCACATATTGTTTTTAGAATATTGTTTTTAGAATATTTGCATGAAAATCTGTCTCCAATTGGATGGAAACCTAGATAGTGAGGAAAAAACTAGTTCGGCTTGAGGATAAATTCAGCCACTTTGATGAATTCAGCAGTTTTTTTTCTGGCTAATAGCCTACAAAAATGGCCTGCAATATTGAAGTTCAATTCAATTAAATCAAAATAAATCCAACTTGAGAGACTCCCTGTCACGTTCTGATCTTAGTTCTGTTGTTATGTCTTTGTTTAGTATGGTCAGGGCGTGAGTTGGGTGGGTTGTCTATGTTCCTTTTTCTATGACTTGGGATTTTTGCGTTTGGCCTGGTATGGTTCTCAATCAGAGGCAGGTGTCCTTAGTTGTCTCTGATTGAGAATCATACTTAGGTAGCCTTTTCCCACTTGTGTTTGGTGGGTGTTTATCTTCTGTGTCTGTGTGTTCCACATTGAACTGTTGTGCAGCCACACAACTCAAATGCTGCTTCACCAGTATGAAACAAATCTTAAAATATTTTTTTTGTTCAAGCCCTCAAGAACTGTTGTCCTCTAAAGATAATAATCTGTTTCCATCTGCCAATTTATTATCTGTCCAGTACCCAGATGACCTGTCCTAAGAGCTTCCAATACAGTTAATCCCTTTCCGTAATGTGTTGAGGCCGGAAATTAAGGAGAACGTGAGGCTCAATTAAAAATGTTGCAGAACTGCTGAATTTTTAAACACCACTCCCTTCTGTTCAGTTTTCCTGATATTGCTACAGCAATCAAGCTTTCGTTCCCATCCCTGCAACTGGTACTTCTGCGGAGAGATCGTTTTCTAAACTAAAACTCATGAAGAACAACCTAACATGCTGACCAAACCGGCTCTGCGTGCGCAATCGTCGGTTTGATCTATCCCCGCCAGACGCATTCCTCGCATGCAGGTTAAATACCAAAACTGTGAACCAATTACAGTACCAGTCAAACGTTTCGACACACCTACTCATTCAAGGGTTTTTCTTTATTTTGTACTATTTTCTACATTGTAGAATAATAGTGAAAACATCTAAACTATGAAATAACACATGGAATCATGTAGTGACCAAAAAAGTAATACAAGAATCGAGATTCTTCAAAGTAGCCACCCTTTAACTTGATGACAGCTTTGCATTCTCTTGGCATTCTCTCAACCAGCTTCACCTGGAATGCTTTTCCAACAGTCTTGAAGAAGTTCCCACATATGCTGAGCACTTGTTGGCTGCTTTTCCTTCACTCTGTGGTCCAAATCATCCCAAACCATCTCAATTGGGTTGATGTCGGGTGATTGTGGAGGCCAGGACATCTGATGCAGCACTCCATCACTCTCCTTCTTGGTCAAATAGTCCTTACACAACCTGGAGGTGTGTGTTGGGTCATTGTCCTGTTGAAAAACAAATGACAGTCCCACTAAGCGCAAACCAGATGAGATGGCATATCACTGCAGCATGCTGTGGAAGCCATGCTGGTTAAATGTGCCTTGAATTCGAAATAAATCACTGACAGTGTCACCAGCAAAGCATCCCCACACCATCACACCTCCTCGTTCATGCTCCACGGTGAGAACCACACATGCGGAGATCATCAGTTCACCTGCTCTGCGTCTCACAAAAACCCAGCGGTTGGAACCAAAAATCTCAAATTTGGACTCATCAGACCAAAGGACAGATTTCCACAGGTCTAATGTTCATTGCTCGTGTTTCTTGACCTAAGCAAGTCTCTTCTTATTATCGGTGTCCTTAAGTAGTGGTTTCTTTGCAGTAAGTCAGCCATGAAGGCCTGATTCACGCAGTCTCCTCTAAACAGTTGATGTTGAGATGTGTCTGTTACTTGAACTCTGAAGCATTTATTTGGGCTGCCCTTTCTGAGGCTGGTAACTCTAATGAACTTATCCTCTGCAGTAGAGGTATTTCTGGGTCTTCCTTTCCTGTGGCGGTCCTCATGAGAGTCAGTTTGATCATATCTGTTAATGGTTTGTGCGACTGCAGTTGACGAAACTTGGATTGACTGACCTGCTTGTCTTAAAGTAATGATGGACTGTCGTTTCTCTTTGCTTATTTGAGCTGTACTTGCCATAATATGGACTCGGTATTTGACCTAATATGCTGGATCATTGTAGAATTTTGACCCATTCTGAGTCATAGAAAATCGTGTGTGATCTACTCCGACAATTAATCCACAGATAAAAAAAGCAGTTTCTTGATTAATCTCTCCTTGTTCATCTTTCTTCTTCTGTGGATTTTACATGGTGGTTGGTAACCAACTGTAAGGTATATTACCGCCACCAACTGGACTGGAGTGTGGACCTCATTCATCTTTCAATCACCCACGTGGATATATGCTCATAAAACCCAAAGAGTAGATGGGAGAGGCGGGACTTGCCAAGCCAGTCCCGCCTCGTTGGTTTTATGAGCATATATCCATGTGGGTGATTGAAAGATGAACAAGGTCCACACTCCACTCCAGTTGGTGGCGGTAAATATACCTTAAACCAAGTTATATTTTAGCGACTGGCTATGCAGACGCTTGTTGACGCGCACAAGCAAATTATTGAATAACGTGTATGTGTACATTTATTTCGCAACGTCCTTGCACACACAACGCGGACGGTTTGGTCAGCAGGTAAGAAGCATTAGGCTCTCGGTCTGATATGCACTTTTGAACACCTGAGTAATCTCCAATCATTATACTGGCGCCGTCGAAGCCTTGACCACGGCATTTGTTCAAAGGTGTCCCCTTACACTTTCAATCAGTAAAATGTTTTCTTTTTCAAGGCTTGAGGCACTTTTTCAGTCACATTCCTGAAGCCCAAGAAACCAAAACTTAACATCCTAGTACATATGGAATTGAAAAATGTTAATTAATTACTTTTTGGATGGACCTCTTACCAGGCCAATAGACTGTTGAACAGCTTCTATTACCAGACCATCAGACTGTTGGACAGCTTCTATTACCAGACCATCAGACTGTTGGACAGCTTCTATTACCAGACCATCAGACTGTTGGACAGCTTCTATTACCAGACCATCAGACTGTTGGACAGCTTCTATTACCAGACCATCAGACTGTTGGACAGCTTCTATTACCAGACCATCAGACTGTTGGACAGCTTCTATTACCAGACCATCAGACTGTTGGACAGCTTCTATTACCAGACCATCAGACTGTTGGACAGCTTCTATTACCAGACCATCAGACTGTTGGACAGCTTCTATTACCAGAACATCAGACTGTTGAACAGCTTCTATTACCAGACCATCAGACTGTTGGACAGCTTCTATTACCAACCATCAGACTGTTGAACAGCCATCACTAGCCCTCTACCAGGTGATGTACACTCACTCACACAAAATACACACGCAAGCTATCATACTCACACACCTCATACTCACAAACATATGCACATACACACTCACACACACACACACACACACACACACACACACACACACACACACACACACACACACACACACACACACACACACACACACACACAGCCAACGCTGCTGTCCTGTGTTACAGAAACCATAAACCACTGGACACTTCCCGTTTCACACTGTGTATTTAAATAGTGTATTCTCGACATAGCTCATTCTAATAATTATTCTACTGTACATTGTATTTTAGTAACATTTTTTTTTACACACCGCGTATTTATCTATACACTGGACTCTTGACATAGCTCACTGATATATCTATTGCTGTACCTATCATTCTTAGTGTATCCTGTGCAAATTCATCTGGTGTATAAATATGTATAGATTTCCTTCGGATTACAGGTACCATGCTAGTTGGGTAGTTCATTTGATTCATTCCAACATTTCTAGATTTTTTGTTGTTGTTGTTGATTATTTGTATACTTGTTTGCATTGTTTGGATCTATTAACATAAGCATTTCGCTCCACCCGCTATAACATCTGCTAAACTGTGTACGTGACAAATAAACTGATTTGATTGGATTTTAAATCCTTTCTGGCTAACAATTAAAGCAACAGTCTTTTTCCTGGCCCTTAGAGGAGAGGCTGTTCCACCTACAGTAGATTATGTGCTACTGAGTGGGCTATCAGCAGGTGCGCTGCCTGGAGAATATGCAACACGACACATAGTAGATTCCTCCACCTCTGGATTGTGAGCTGTGTCACAGGGGTTGGTAGCAGTGAACAGTCTGTGGCTCAGGTGACTGTGAGGTCCATAATGATCTTCTTGGCATTCCTTTGACACTGAGTGCTGTAGATGTCCCGGAGGGAAGGCAGTGTGTCCCCGATGATGCGTTCGGCTGACCACACCACCCTCTGGAGAGCCATGCAGTTGAGGGCATTGCAGTTGCCGTACCAGGCAGTAATGCAGCCCGACATAATGCTCTCAGTAACGCCTAACTTATGTAGAAGTTTGTGAGGCTCTTAGGGGTGCTGTTCCTGCCTTCTTCACCACGGTGTTGGTGTGTTGAGACCATTTCAGGATTTCATTGATTTGCACGTAGAGGAACTTGAAGCTTTTGACCCGACCCAATGTTGCCCCGTCAATGAGGATCTCTCTTCTGTCTGCTGTAGTCCACGATCAGCTCCTTTGTTTTGTTGATGACGAGGGAGAGCTTATTTTCTTGGCATTGTTACACCAGGGATCTGAGGTCCTCCCTGTTAGGCTGTCTCAGGCCTACCCCTGTCGTGTCGTTAGCAAACGTGATGATTGAGTTGGAGTCGTGCGTGGCCATGCTTTCATGGTGAACAGGGAGTACAAGAGGGCAGCACACACTCACTTGCTGTGCACTAAGGTTTTGAAAGTTGAGCTGCAGCCCACGATCAGCATTCTCACATAGGTATTCCTCTTGTCTAGGTGGGATAGGGCAGTGTGCTGTGCAGTGCAATGGCGATTGCGTTGTTCGCAGAGCTGTTGGGGCGGTATGCAAATTGTAGTGGGTCCTAGTTGATATGGTCCTTGACTTTCAAAGCCCTTCATGATGACAGAAGTGAGTGCTACATGACGCATGCTCTGAGAACATGGCTTGGGATGCCATCCGGACCGGCAGCATTGCGAGGATTGACGTGCTTGAAGGTAGTAGAATGATGCATGTGACATAAAATTAGAGAGCTAACAGGAAGCTCTCACAATAACATATTTCCAATGAGGAGCAACACTGGTCCATTTTCACATGAAATTAAGCAAATAGTTTTGATTAGCTACAGGGGCCATTTGTAAAGTTATATTATGTTGCAGAGAGAGAGAAAGGCAGAGAGAGAGAGAAGGATGGGAGAGAGAGAGAAGGACGGAGAGAGAGAAGATCGGAGAAAGAGAAGGACGGAGACTTGGAGAAAGTGTTATCTTATCATCAGGCAGGACCTCCTTTAATGTCAACCAACGGGCCTGCGAGGATACACACACGCACACATACATATACACGCATGCACACAAAGCACTGCACAGCTCAGTGGGACTAGCTCAGTGACGGATTGTCCCATAGTGAAGCCCAAAACAAAGTACTAATGATGCTGTAAGCGTTTGCTCTGGGTAATACAATAATATCATCTTCCATTCTCTAGCTTAGAGACAGATGCATGGCCCCTGCAGGGTGGCTGTGACCAACTCAGTAGACTGCTCCTTCATACACTCTGTAGCAGTCTACTAGGGTACCCTATTGGCCCTGGTCAAAAGTAGTGCACTATATAGGTAATAAGAAGAAGAAGAAGAATAATACATGGGACTTGTATAGCACTTTTCAAGGACCCAAAGATGCTTTACAATTATAGAAATAAAAAAGACAAACAGAAAATCATCCTAAACAAGACATAAATGAAGAGAGGGGTGGCCTCAAGAAGGGAAAGAGTGTGATGTATCAGTCTATGGGGAGAGGATTGGGATTTGGATATGGATATGAACCAGATTTAGGGCAGAGGGTAAGGTAAGATCTAAATGCTGCTTTTTGCTTGTGTGTGTGTGTGTGTGTGTGTGTGTGTGTGTGTGTGTGTGTGTGTGTGTGTGTGTGTGTGTGTGTGTGTGTGTGTGTGTGTGTGTGTGTGTGTGTGTGTGTGTGTGTGTGTTGGGGGAGGGGGGGGGGGTGCGCGTGTGGGTTGGCAGGGGAGAAGAAGGTTTGAGAGGTAAGGGGGTAGAGGGAGAAGATGGTTTGAGAGGTAAGAGGGTAGAAGGAGAAGATGGTTTGAAAGGTAAGGGGGTAGAAAGAGAAGATGGTTTGAGAGGTAAGGGGGTAGAAGGAGAAGAACGTTTGAGAGGTAAGGGGGTAGAAGGAGAAGATGGTTTGAGAGGTAAGGGGGTAGAAAGAGAAGATGGTTTGAGAGGTAAGAGGGTAGAAGGAGAAGATGGTTTGAAAGGTAAGGGGGTAGAAGGAGAAGATGGTTTGAGAGGTAAGGGGGTAGAAGGAGAAGGTGGTTTGAGAGGTAAGGGGGTAGAAGGAGAAGATGGTTTGAGAGGTAAGGGGGTAGAAAGAGAAGATGGTTTGAGAGGTAAGAGGGTAGAAGGAGAAGATGGTTTGAGAGGTAAGGGTGGGCAAGGTGGTGTAGTGCTTTGTAGATCAGAAGGAGGATCTTGAAATCAATGCGTTGGGAGACAGTGGAGTCCACAGAGGACAGGGGTGATGTGCTGACAGGACATGGTGTGGGTGAGTCGGGCTGCAGAGTTTTGAACCATTTGGAGCTTATGGAGGGAACTTGAGTTGATCCTGGAGAGTAGTGAGTTGCAGTAGTCAAGACGTAAGGAGAAGAATGCATATGTGAGGGTTTCAGCGGCAGGACAGGAGAGGGAGGACTTTGGCAATGTTGCAGAGATGGAAGAATGAGGATTTGTCTGTCTGTTTTATGTGGTGGTGAAATGAGAGGGTGGAGTAAACAGGGTTAAAATGGGACAGCAATGGTGAGGGGTTCAGATAGTTCTGACAGGAACGATTCATTATCTTTAGGAGGACGGTACACAAGTATAGTGGTCATGGAGACAGATGATTTGTAAGCAAGGTATTCAAATGAGGAGACACTCGGGAGAGACAGTTCAGTTATTCCGATTTTAGAGTTGAACAGTACAGCTAGGCTGCCACCACGGCCGGTGAAGTGGGGGATGACAAAGGTAGCCATAACCAGCAGGAGTAGATTGGTTAAGAGAAAATAAATCACCAGGATGTTGCCATGTTTCCGTTAGGAGGAGGAAGTCTAGCTTGTTTTAAGTCAATGCAGTAAGGGGGCTTTGTGGTTCATGGATCGAGTGTTGAGGAGACCAAAGTTAGTATTGTGATGCTCGAGAGTTGAGTTTATGGATAGTGTTAGGCTGAAGGGGGTGTAAGCAGTCATGGTTTACAGTGCGAGATGATTGGGAGCAGGGCGCGAGTGAGACCAGAGAGAGTTAATCTTGCTACCAGTAGTATAGTTAACAGACCAGTTGCGGCGTGAGCCACGATGCAGGTAACGGCGTCAGAGGAGAGACGTTAGAGGAGAGACGATAGTTCTTATTCCGGCGGGGAAGCTCAAGGGGGGAGTAGTATTTGGTCTGTAAAAAACAGGGAAACCATAGTAATCCAGGGCAGAGAGCAAACAAGAGGAAGAGGGAGGAGCCAGTGGGCATGACAGGGTGCCACCTGGGATGTAGCCAGAGTGTATGAAGGAGCAGTCTACTAGGGTTGGTCACAGCCATCCTGCAGGGGCAATGCATCTGTCTCTGAGCTAGATGGAGGATGATATAATTAAGCAATAAGGCACGAGGGGGTGTGGTACATGGGCAATATACCACGGCTAAGGGCTGTTCTTATGCACAACGCAACGCGGAGTGGACACAGCCCTTAACCGTGATATACTGGCCATATACCACAAACCCCTGTGGTGCCTTATTGCTATTATAAACTGGTTACCAGCGTAATTAGAGCAGTAAAAATACATGTTTTGCCATACCCGTGGTATACGATATGATATACCATGGCTGTCAGCCAATTAGAATTTAGGGCTCGAACCACCCAGTTTATAATGAAATTTAAAGACTAATTATGTAACATGCTATTCTATAGTTGAGGAAGACACAAGTAATCGTGTTTGTATTTGATATTATGAAGATGTTGCCTGAGGATATTTTATCATCCCCATGTCAATATAGAGGCGCCACTACAGACCCTGGCTCGATACCAGTCTGTATCACAACCGGCTGTGATTGGGAGTCCCATATGGTGGCGCACAATTGGCCCTGTGTTGTCTGGGTTAGGGTTTGGCCGGGGTAGGCCGTCATTTTAAATAAGCATTTGTTCTTAACTGACTTGCCTAGTTGAATAAAGGTTCAATTAAATAAATAAATAAAACATATCTACTGATTTCTCCCTGATTAGAGGGGTAGAATGAACCAATAGTGCTACTGACCCCAAGGCCTGAGTTGATTAAAAAAGACTTCTATATGGTTAGCGATCAATTAAAAAGGCATCTGTGGAGCACAGTACGTCCTTCTGTGCTTTAGCTTGGGGACACATAATACATAATGACATCGGAGATAACCTCTGGACCGCTGAAGATGGAGGCTGTGTCCCAAATGGCACCCTATCACCAATATAGTGCACTGTTAGGGACATACCCCTAGGGTCTAGGCTCTTTTGTCCTGTTTTCCTGTTCTCTCTGTCACATTAGCACTTAGTCACCCAGCAGATGCTCTTAGTGGCTTTCAGGAAGAAGGACTACTAGGAAGTACACAGGAAGATGTCTGAAAAACAGTGTTACTATAGCTACAGTAGCTGCAGTAGAGGCCAGGGCTGATAGAGCTCAGTACCACAGCTCTGTCTTTCTAAACACTCCTGTTCAATCTGTCAGCTAGACCCAATGCCCTGCCACTCACACCTGATGAAGAGCTCCTGCATCACTCCCCCATGACTGTGTGTGTGTTAGAGCGAGAGAGCGTTATGTGTGTGCGGAAGCTCAAGCTGTCAAACTCGACAGGTGAGATCTCTCCTTAGGGCATGTGTGTGTGCACCTGCATGTGTGTGTGTTTCCGTCTGTGTGTGTGTTTGTATGTGTACCTCAGGAGGGAGGCAGGGATCAGATTGGAGCTAGCTAACCACTTGTGAATCTTTCCACGATCTCTGAGGTGCCCTGGCCTGCTTTGTTAACATATGCGAGACCTGCTTGCCTGACACCTGCTCCCTGCATGCCTCCCTCCCTCCCTACCTCTGTCTCTCTCTCTCTCCCTCTCTCTCGCTCTCTCTCTCTCTCCTTGGACGGATAGATGGATGACTTAGAGGGATGGAAAAAACAATGTAGGAAGTGCAGGACCATCCTCCTCAGGGAATTTCATAAAAATCAAAATAGTGAAACATTAAAAAAGTTTTCCGTTTTAGATAAAACTATACTAACTATATTCACATATCCCCAAATAATTGATTAAAACACACTATTTTGCAATGAAGGTTGCCTCAGCAGCTCTCAATAGCCTCAGCAGTACTAGGTAGGGTAGCACCTAGGTGTAGCTGGAGGACAGCTAGCTTCTGTCCTCCTCTGGGTACAATGACTACAAAAACCTAGGGGGCTCATAGTTCTCTCCCTTCCATAGACTTACACAGTAATTATGACAACTTCCGGAGGACGTCCTCTGACCTATCAGAGCTCTTGCAGCATGACGTTATCCACCCAATCAAAGGATCAGATAATTAATCTAGTACCAAAAGCATTTTATTATTTTTTTGGTGTGTTTTTTTTGTTTATCTGCTGGCCCCAGCTGCGAACACAGGCTCTGTCTATAGTTAACCGACCCTCTGTCCAGTCATCGCCATTTTACCTGTTGTTGTTTTAGCTGATTAGCTGTTGTTGTTGTCTTAGCTAGCTCTCCAAATCAACGACTGTGATTACTTTATGCCTCGCTGTATGTCTCTCTCATATGTCAATATGCCTTGTATACTGTTGTTTAGGTTAGTTATCATTGTTTCAGTTTACTGAGGAGCCCCTAGTTCCACTCATTATACCTCTGATACCTCCTTTGTCCCACCTCCCACACATGCGGTGACCTCACCCATTATAACCAGCTTATCCAGAGATACAACCTCTCTTATCATCACCCAGTGCCTGGACTTACCCCCTCTGTACCCACACCCCACCATACCCCTGTCTGCACATTATGCCCTGAATATATTCTATCACGCCCAGAAATCTGCTCCATTTATTCTTTGATGTCCTTGCCGTGTCTGAATCCTGGCTTAGGAAGGCCATTTCCATAACCAGCTACAACATTTTTCGTCATGATTGAACTGCCAAGGGGGAGGTGTTGCAATCTACTGCAGAGAGAGCCTGCAAAGTTCTGTCATACTTTTCAGGTCTATACCCAAACAGTTTGAACTTCTAATTTTAAATATTAATGCGAGTGTAGTGAAATGCTTGTGCTTCTAGTTCCGACAATGCAGTAATAACCAACGAGTAATCTAACCAAAAAATTCCAAAACTACTACCTTATACACACAAGTGTAAAGGGATAAAGAATATGTACATAAAGATATATGGATGAGTGATGGTACAGAACGGCATAGGCAAGATGCAGTAGATGGTATAGAGTATAGTATACACATATGAGATGAGCGATGTAGGGTATGTAAACATTATATTAAGTAGCATTGTTTAATGTGGCTAGTGATATATTTTATATCAATTTCCATTATTAAAGTGGCTGGAGTTGAGTCAGTGTGTTGGCTGCAGCCACTCAATGTTAGTGGTGGCTGTTTAACAGTCTGATGGCCTTGAGATAGAAGCTGTTTTTCAGTCTCTCGGTCCCTGCATTGATGCACCTGTACTGACCTCGCCTTCTGGATGATAGCGGGGTGAACAGGCAGTGGCTCGGGTGGTTGTTGTACTTGATGATCTTTATGGCCTTCCTGTGACATCGGGTGGTGTAGGTGTCCTGGAGGGCAGGTAGTTTGCTCCCGGTGATGCGTTGTGCAGACCTCACTACCTTCTGGAGAGCCTTACCGTTGTGGGTGGAGCAATTGCCGTACCAGGCGGTGATACAGCCCGACAGGATGCTCTCGATTTTGCATCTGTAGAAGTTTTTGAGGGCTTTTGGTGACAAGCCAAATTTCTTCAGCCTCCTGAGGTTGAAGAGGCGCTGCTGCTGCTGCGCCTTCTTCATGACGCTGTCTGTGTGGGTGGACCAATTCAGTTTGTCCGTGAAGTGTACGCAGAGGAACTTAAAACTTACTACCCGCTCCACTACTATCCCATCGATGTGGATCGGGGGGTGCTCCCTCTGCTGTTTCCTGAAGTCCACAATCATCTCCTTTGTTTTGTTGACGTTGAGTGTGAGGTTATTTTCCTGACACCACACTCCGAGGGCCCTCACCTCCTCCCTGTAGGCCGTCTCGTCGTTGTTGGTAATCAAGCCTACCACTGTAGTGTCGTCCGCAAACTTGATGATTGAGTTGGAGGCGTGCATGGCCACGCAGTCATGGGTGAACAGGGAGTACAGGAGAGGGCTCAGAACGCACCCTTGTGGGGCCCCAGTGTTGAGGATCAGCGGGGTGGAGATGTTGTTACCTACCCTCACCACCTGGGGGCGGCCCGTCAGGAAGTCCAATACCCAGTTGCACAGGGCGGGGTCGAGACCCAGGGTCTCGAGCTTGATGACGAGTTTGGAGGGAACTATGGTGTTAAATGCTGAGCTGTAGTCGATGAACAGCATTCTCACATAGGTATTCCTCTTGTCCAGATGGTTTAGGGCAGTGTGCAGTGTGGTTGAGATTGCGTCGTCTGTGGACCTATTTGGGCGGTAAGCAAATTGGAGTGGGTCCAGGGTGTCAGGTAGGGTGGAGGTGATATGGTCCTTGACTAGTCTCTCAAAGCACTTCATGATGACGGAAGTGAGTGCTACGGGGTGGTAGTCGTTTAGCTCAGTTACCTTAGCTTTCTTGGGAACAGGGACAATGGTGGCCCTCTTGAAGCATGTGGGAACAGCAGACTGGGATAAGGATTGATTGAATATGTCCGTAAACACACCAGCCAGCTGGTCTGATTTCAGTCCTTCACGGCGTAGTGTGTTACCAATTGTTTTCTTGGCGACTATGGTCCCAGCTGCCTTGAGATCATTGACAAGATCCTGTAGTTCTGAGATGATTCCTCACCGTTCTTTTGATCATTGCAACTCCATGAGGTGAGATCTTGCATGGAACCCCAGGCCGAGGGAGATTGACAGTTATTTTGTGTTTCTTCCATTTGCGAATAATCGCACCAACTGTTATATCCTTCTCACCAAGCTGCTTGGCGATGGTCTTGTAGCCCATTCCAGCCTTGTGTAGGTCTACAATCTTGTCCCTGACATTCTTGGAGAGCTCTTTGGTCTTGGCCATGGTGGAGTTTGGAATCTAATTGATTGATTGATTGCTTCTGTGGACAGGTGTCTTTTATACAGGTAACAAACTGAGATTAGGAGCACTCCCTTTAAGAGTGTGCTCCTAATCTCAGCTCGTTACCTGCATAAAAGACACCTGGGAGCCAGGAATCTTTCTGATTGAGAGGGGGTCAAATACTAATTTCCCTCATTAAAATGCAAATCAATTCATAACATTTTTGACATGTGTTTTTCTGGATTTTTGTTGTTGTTATTCTGTCTCTCACTGTTCAAATAAACCTACCATTAAAATTATAGACGGATCATTTCTTTGTCAGTGGCAAAATGTACAAATCAGCAGGGGATCAAATACTTTTTTCCCTCACTGTATGTGTAATGTCCCTTATTTCAGGTAATGTTGATTTCATGACAGGACTATGTGTGAATGCCCTTGTCTATTGACCGATTAATGCTTATCCTGTGGAATGGCATTGCCAGTGTTGAACTGTATGGCTACGTTCTTTCATAGTCTGTGTGGTATTCCTTTCATCTCCGTTAAATGTCATGGTTCACTCTCTGTTGATGGAGGGGGGGATGAGTGATCTTATTTCGGGTTTGAAGATGATATCTGGGTCCATTCAGTGCGAGGCCACACCTTACCAAACCCTCTAACATTCCCCTTGCCCCCCTGGGCAGTGGTAATTACATGGACACGCTCCATGACAGGGACCGTCGAGCAGCTCCAGCCAGGGAGGCAAGGCTCCTCTCCCTACCCAGCATCGGACACACCTTGCTTGGCATCCTTCAGCGGGGTGGAGAGTCATGGTGATCTGGATGATGAGTGAGTCTGGGGGGTAGGAACACACCCCTCTTGCTCTTCCTCTATCTCGCTCCTAATAGCTGACATCTCCTGATGGATTCCCCCTTGACCTTTAGCCTTCCATCCCTCCCTCCGATATACAACTTAATTTCAATTCCTCCATTTCATCCATCCATTATATCACTTTATTCCATTACTGTGACATCCCTTCTTTCCATCCCTAATCTTATTCTTAATTCCATCTCACTATTCCATCAGTGGCAGTCAGTGCCATTTAATATGAGGGAGAACGATACTTTTTTGTAATGAGCATGGCCTTATTTCTATTACAGCATGTTGTATGATTGTCATTCATATTCCATTTACCCAGCTCAATGTAACATCGATAGGTTTAGGCTACTACATGATACTGAAATGTTCCCTGTTGCTACAACCTAGCCTATAAATTGAAGTTTACAACGTAGGTGCACAGGTCAAGAGAATTTTGTGACACATTCAATATTGCTTTGCACACTCTTGCCTGCGTCTAGCTGAGTTAGGGTGTAATTATTAGTCCAACATTTCCAAATGTAAGTTTTTATTGGACGATATCAGGTATTTTTATCCCCGTTTTGCTCTGTTTGCTTCCATTTAAGAAACGTTTTCAGACAGAATTGGCTGAATAAAAACACCCCTGATCACACGCAAACACAGTTCACTTTCATAGGAGCCACATACAAACAGCATCATCACTTTGATCATTGTATATATACAGAAATTCCTTCTCGCAACTATCTACACGCTCTCCCCCTCTCACTTTTTGCCCTCACTTGTGGACCGCTACACACAGCCTACATCATTGTCAAGTCATATTGAACATAGATACTAGAACTAACGCATTACAGTGTATAGTCAGAAAGCAGTTTAGCAGTTTAAAAATACAGCCTTCTCTCTCTCTCTCTCTTCTCCTTCATTTGTAAGAATTAAATTTGTTGAAAACTTCCACTATTTTCTTTATATTTTTATGCACTACGGTGCTAGCCAGCTGTAGTTCTTTTTTTCACCTTTATTTAACCAGGTAGGCTAGTTGAGAACGACTTCTCATTTGCAACTGCAACCTGGCCAAGATAAAGCAAAGCAGTGTGACACAGACAATAACACAGAGTAGGGAAAAGAAAGTATATATACAGTGTGTGCAAAAGGCATGAGGAGGTAGGCAATAAATAGGCCATAGGAGCGAATAATTACAATTTAGCAGATTAACACTGGAGTGATAAATGAGCAGATGATGATGTGCAAGTAGAGATACTGGTGTGCAAAAGAGCAGAAAAGTAAATAAAATAAAAACAGTATGGGGATGAGGTAAGTAGATTGGGTGGGCTATTTACAGATGGACTATGTACAGCTCGGTTAGCTGCTCAGATAGTTGATGTTTAAAGTTGGTGAGGGAAATAAAAGTCTCCAACTTCAGCGATTTTTGCAATTTGTTCCAGTCACTGGCAGCAGAGAACTGGAAGGAAAGGTGGCCAAATTAGGTGTTGGCTTGGGGATGGCCAGTGAGATATACCTGCTGGAATGTGTGCTATGGGTGGGTGTTGTTATTGTGACTAGTGAACTGAGATAAGGTGGAGCTTTACCTAGCATAGACTTATAGATGACCTGGAATCAGTGGGTCTGGCGACGAATATGTAGTGGGGGCCAGCCGACTAGAGCATACAGGTCACAGTGGTGGGTGGTATAAGGTAATTTGGTAACAAAACGGATGGCACGGTGATAAACTGCATCCAGTTTGCTGAGAAGAGTGTTGGAAACTATTTTGTAGATTACATCGCCGAAGTCGAGGATCGGTAGGACAGTCAGTTTTGCTAGGGTAAGTTTGGCGGTGTGAGTGAAGGAGGCTTTGTTGCGAAATAGAAAGCCGATTCTAGATTTGATTTTGGATTGGAGATGTTTAATATGAGTCTGGAAGGAGAGTTTACAGTCTAGCCAGACACCTATGTATTTATAGTCGTCCACATATTCTAGGTCGGAACAGTCCAGGTTGGTGATGCTAGTCGGGCAGGCGGGTGCGGGCAGTGAATGGTTGAAAAGCATGCATTTGGTTTTACTAGCGTTTAAGAGCAGTTGGAGGCCACGGAAGGAGTGTTGTATGGCATTGAAGCTCGTTTGGAGGTTAGTTAGCACAGTGTCCAAGGAAGGGCCAGAAGTATACAGAATGGTGTCGTCTGCGTAGAGGTGGATCAAGGAATCGCCCGCAGCAAGAGCGACATCATTGATATATACAGAGAAAAGAGTCGGCCCGAGAATTGAACCCTGTGGTACCCCCATAGAGACCGCCAGAGGTCCGGACAACATGCCCTCCGATTTGACACACTGAACTCTGTCTGCAAAGTAGTTGGTGAACCAGGCGAGGCAGTCGTCAGAAAAACCAAGGCTATTGAGTCTGCCAATAAGAATACGGTGATTGACAGAGTCGAAAGCCTTGGCCAGGTCGATGAAGACGGCTGCACAGTACCGTCTTTTATCGATGGCGGTTATGATATCATTTAGTACATTGAGCGTGGCTGAGGTGCACCCGTGACCGGCTCGGAAGACGGATTGCACAGCGGAGAAGGTACGGTGGGAATCGAAATGGTCAGTTATCTGTTTATTAGCTTGGCTTTCAAAGACTTTAGATAGGCAGGGCAGGATGGATATAGGTCTGTAACAGTTTGGGTCTAGGGTGTCACCCCCTTTGAACACCCTTGACCGCTGCAGCTTTCCAATCTTTATGGATCTCAGACGATACGAAAGAGAGGTTGAACAGACTGGTAATAGGGGTTGCAAAAATGGCGGCTGAGAGTTTAAGAAAGAGCAGGGTCCAGATTGTCTAGCCCAGCTGATTTGTACTGGTCCAGGTTTTGCAGCTCTTTCAGAACATCCTCTGTCTGGATATGGGTAAAGGAGAAGCTGGGGAGGCTTGGACGAGTAGCTGTGGGGGGGGCGGAGCTGTTGGCCGGGGTTGGAGTAGCCAGGAGGAAGGCATGGCCAGCCGTTGAGAAATGCTTATTGACATTTTCGATTATCATTATGGATTTATCAGTGGTGACTGAGTTACCTAGCCTCAGTGCAGTGGGCAGCTGGGAGGAGATACTCTTGTTCTCCATGGACTTTACAGTGTCCCAAAACTTTTTGGAGTTAGAGCTACAGGATGCGAATTTCTGCTTCAAATAGCTAGTCTTTGCTTTCCTGACTGACTGCGTGTATTGGTTCCTGACTTCCCTGTACAGTTCCATATCGTGGGGTCTATTCGATGCTATGGCAGTCCGCCACAGGATGTTTTTGTGCTGGTCAAGGGCAGTAAGGTCTGGAGTGAACCAAGGGCTATATCTGTTTTTAGTTCTGCATTTTTGAATGGGGCATGCTTATCTAAGATGCTGAGGAAATTACTTTTAAAGAATGACCAGGCATGCACGACTGACAGGATGAGGTCAATATCCTTCCAGGATGCCCGGGCCAGGTTGATTAGAAAGGCTTGCTCGAAGAAGAGTTTTAGGGAGCGTTTGACAGTGATGAGGGGTGGTTGTTTGACCGCGGACCCATAGAGGATACAGGCAATGAGGCAGTGATCGCTGAGATCCTGATTGAAAACAGCAGAGGTGTATTTGGAGGGCAAGTTGTTCAGGATAATGTCTATGAGGGTGCCCATGTTTACGGATTTAGGGTTGTACCTGGTGGGTTCCTTGATGATTTGTGTGAGATTGAGGGCATCTAGCTTAGATTGTAGGACTGCCGGGGTGTTAAGCATATCCCAGTTTAGGTCACCTAACAGAACGAACTCTGAAGCTAGATGGTGGGCGATCAATTCACAAATGGTGTCCAGGGCACAGCTGGTAGCGGAGGGGGGTCGATAGCAGGTGGCAACAGTGAGATAATTATTTCTGGAGAGGTTAACATCTGCTAACCATGTGTATGTGACAAATACATTTGATTTGGTTAGATTTTATTTGAAATCCTGCAGTGCCCGCAAGATCCCCCTGCTCAAGAAAGCACATATACATGCCCGTCTGAAGTTTGCCAATGAACATCTGAATGATTCAGAGGACAACTGGATGAAAGTGCTGTGGTCAGATGAGACCAAAATGGAACTCTTTGGCATCAGCTCAACTCGCCGTGTTTGGAGGAGGAGGAATGCTGCCTATGACCCCAAGAACACCATCCCCACCGTCAAACATGGAGATGGAAACATTATGCTTTGGGGCTGTTTTTCTGCTAAGGGGACAGGACAACCTCACCGCATCAAAGGGACGATGGACGGGGCAATGTACCGTCAAATCTTGGGTGAGAACCTCCTTCCCTCAGCCAGGACATTGAAAATGGGTCATGAATGGGTATTCCAGCATGACAATGACCCAAAACACACAGCCAGGCAACAAAGGAGTGGCTCAAGAAGAAGCACATTAAGGTCCTGGAGTGGCCTAGCCAGTCTCCAGACCTTAATCCCATATAAAATCTGTGGAGGGAGCCGAAGGTTCGAGTTGCCAAACGTCAGCCTCGAAACCTTAATGACTTGGAGAAGATCAGCAAAGAGGAGTGGGACAAAATCCCTCCTGAGATGTGTGTAAACCTGGTTGCCAACTGCAAGAAACATCTGACCTCTGTGATTGCCAACAAGGGTTTTGCCACCAAGTTCTAAGTCATGTTTTGCAGAGGGGTCAAATACTCATTTCCCTCATTAAAATGAAAATCTATTTATAACATTTTTGACATGTGTTTTTCTGGATTTTTTTGTTGTTATTCTGTCTCTCACTGTTCAAATAAACCTACCATTAAAATTATAGACTGATCATTTTTTTGTCAGTGGGCAAATGTACAAAATCAGCAGGGGATCAAATACTTTTTCCTTCACTGTAAAGTGCCTTCAGAAAGTATTCACACTGTCACGTTCTGACCTTTATTTCCTTTGTTTTGTCATTATTTAGTATGGTCAGGGCGTGAGTTGGGGTGGGCAGTCTATGTTTGTTTTTCTATGATTTGGGTATTTCTATGTTTCAGCCTAGTATGGTTCTCAATCAGAGGCATGTGTCATTAGTTGTCTCTGATTGAGAAATATACTTAGGTAGCCTGGGTTTCACTGTGTGTTTGTGGGTGATTGTTCCTGTCTCTGTGTTTGCACCAGATAGGGCTGTTTTAGGTTTTCACGTTTCTTGTTTTGTAGATTGTTCATGTGTAGTTGCTTTATTAAAGTACCATGAATAGAAACCACGCTGCGTTTTGGTCCGCCTCTCCTTCACCACAAGAAAACCGTTACACACACTCCTTGACTTATTCCACATTTTGTTCTATTACAGCCTGAATTGGATTAAACATATATTTTGTTTTTATCACCTATCTACACACATTAGCCCATAATGTCAAAGTGAAAACATGGTGTTGCTTTTTTGGGCAAATATATTGAAAATTAAATACAAAAATATCTCACTCACACCCCTGAGTCAATACATGTTAGAATCCACTTTGGCAGTGATTACAGCTATGAGCATTTCTGGGTAAGTCTCTAAGAGCTTTGCACTCCTGAATTGTACAATATTTGCACATTGTTATTAAAATAAATCTTCAAACTCTGTCAAGTTGGTTGTTGATCTTCACTAGACAGGCATTTACAAGTCTTGCCATAGATTTTCAAGATGATTTCAGTCAAAACTGTAACTAGGCCACTCAGGAACATTCATTGTTGTATTGGTAAGCAACATCAGTATATTTGGCTTTATGTTTTAGGTTATTATCCTGCTGAAATATGAATTTGTCTACTAGTGTCTAGGATTTTGCCTGTGCTTAGCTCTATTACATTTATTTTTATCCTAAAAAACAGCCTAGTCTTTGCCGATGACAAGCATACCAATAACATGATGCAGCACCCACCATGCTTGAGAATATGAAGAGTGGTACTCAGTGATGTGTTGTGTTGGATTTGCCCCAAATATAACACTTTGTATTCAGGACATAAAGTTAATTTATTTTCATTTTTTTTTGCTGTTTTACTTTAGTGCCTGCCTTATTACAAACAGGATGCATGTTTTGGAATATTTTATTCTGTACAGGCTTTCTTCTTTTCACTCTGCTAATTAGGTTAGTATTGTGGAGTAATTACAATGTTGTTGATCCATCCTCAGATATCTTCTATCAGAGCCATTAAACTCTGTAACACTTTTAAAGTCACCATTGGGCTCATGGTGAAATACCTGAGTGGTTTTCTTCCTCTCCAGCAACTGAGTTAGGAAGGACGCCAGTATCTTGTATTGACTGGGTGTATTGAAACACCATCCCAAGTCTAATTAATAACTTCACCATGCTTTTTTATTCATTTTTTAACCCATCTACCAATAGGTGCCCTTCTTTGCGAGGCATTGGAAAACATCCCTGGTCTTTGTGGTTAAATCTGTGTTTGAAATTCACTGCTGGACTTAGGGACCTTATATATAATTGCATGTGTGTGTGGGGTACAGAGATGAAGTAGCTGTTCAAAAATCATGTTAAACACAATTATTGACACAGAGTGAGTCATGCAACTTATTATGTGACTTGTTATTAAGCATAATTTTTGCTCCTGACCTTATTTAGTCTTGCCATAAAAGGGGTTGAACACTTATTGGCTCAAGACATTTCTGCTTTTCATTCACACTGTATATTTTAGCGCTGTTGGCTTTTTTCTGGCTCTCTTTAGGAAGAGGATTGGCATTTGGAATGGCAGAGGTGATTGAATTGAATTATGTAGATTCAAGATTTAATTATGTAGATTGGTTAAACATAAAATATGTCTGGATGAACGTTACTTAAGGTGTACACAATGCAAATGACATAAGATACAGAATGCAAATGTTAGATGAATATGTTATAGCATGAAAGGCAAGCCGGTATGCAGTATATTTGAACAAATATGATATAAAAGAAAGACCTAGTCAGTTGAACAACTGAATGACTTCAGCTGAAATGTGTCTTCTGCGTTTAACCCAACCCTGGTGAATCAGAGAGGTGCAGGGGGATGCCTTACTCAATATCCAATCCTTCAGCACCCAGGGAACAGTGGGTGGACTGCCTTGCACAGGGGCAGAACGATAGATTTTTACCTTGTCACCTCGGGGATTCGATCCAGCAACCTTTCAGTTACTGGCCCAACGCTCTAACCTGCCGCCCCTACGACATACTGTACACGATACAGTGCGTACAGAAATTATTCAGACCCCTTCACTTTTTCCACATTTTGTGACGTTACAGCTTTACTCTAAAATGGATTAAATAAATGTTTTCCTTATCATCTATAAACAATACCCCATAATAACAATCTGAAAACCCATTTTTAGAAAACATTTTTAATGAGCTCAGGTGCATTCCTGTTTCAGTTGATCATCCTTGTGATGTTTCAACAACTTTATTGGAGTCCACCTGTAACGGTTTTCTTCCGTTGAAGGAGAGGAGGACCAAAATGCAGCGTGGTTAGTGTTCAACATGTTTAATATAGATGATAAACGAGAACACTTACAAAATACAAAACAACACCGAAAACACCGAAAACAGTCCTATCTGGTGCATAGACACAAAGACAGAAGACAATCACCCACAAAATACCCAAAGAACATGGCTGCCTAAATATGGTTCCCAATCAGAGACAACGGCAGACAGCTGCCTCTAATTGAGAACCAATCTAGGCAACCATAGACATACAAAACTACCTAGAAAGGGTACAGCCCCATAAACATACAAAACCCCTAGACCTGGGGAAACATATAAATCCCCCATGTCACACCCTGACCTAACCAAAATAATAAAGAAAACAAAGATAACTAAGGCCAGGGTGTGACAGTACCCCCTCCCCAAAGGTGCGGACTCCCGGCCGCACACCTAAAACCATAGGGGAGGGTCTGGGTGGGCGTCTGTCCACGGTGGCGGCTCTGGCGCGGGACGTGGACCCCACCATAGTCTTTGTCCGCTTTAGTCTCTTCCTAGGAACAGCGACATTCGCCGCCGACCTAGGATTGGCAACCCTACTAAAGGGCCCCACTCCACTAAACAAACTCCTCCGGACTGAGGGGCAGCTCCGGACTGAGGGGTAGCCCAGGACTGAGGGTTAGCCCAGGACTGAGGGTTAGCCCAGGACTGAGGGGTAGCCCAGGACTGAGGGGTATCTCAGGACTGAGGGGTAGCTCAGGACTGAGGGGTAGCTCAGGACTGAGAGGTAGCTCAGGCTGGTTGACCGCTCTGGCAGCTTCTGGCTGACTGATGGCTCTGGCAGCTCCTGGCTGACTGACGGCTCTAGCGGATCCTGGCTGACTGGCGGCTCTGGCGGATCCTGTCTGACTGGCGGCTCCTTGCAGACTGGCGGCTCTGGCGGCTCCTTGAAGACTGGCGACTCTGGCGGCTCCTTGCAGACTGGCAGCTCTGGACAGACGAGAGACTCTGGCAGCTTTGGAGACTCTAGCAGTTCTGGACAGGCGGGAGACTCTAGCAGCTCTGGACAGGTGAGGTGCACTGTAGGCCTGGTGCGTGGTGCCAGCACTGGTGGTACTGGGCCGAGGACACGCACCTCAGAGCGAGTGCGGGGAGCAGGAACAGAACACCCCGGGTTGTGAAGGTACATCAATTGTTCCAGAGCTTTAACACATGTTTCAGGATGAGGACGCCAAACCTACAGCTCTTTCTCTTCACTCTCCTCCAATTTTATCAACAACTCCTCGAATGTCTCATAATCTCCCCTCCATTCACTCTAATCCAATTTGTCCAATAACTCCTCCATATTCTCAGACGCACACCTCAACTTCGCCGACTTCTCTGATTCCATCCTTGGCTCCTCACGGTAAACAGGGGGAGTTGGCTCAGGTCTGACTCCTGACTCTGCCACACTCTCCCTGTGCCTCCCCCAATAAATATTTGGGGCTGTCTCTCGGACTTCCATCCGCGCCGCTGTGCTGCCTCCACATATCAGCATCTCTCCGCCTTCGCTGCCTCCAGCTCCTCTTTGGGACGGCGCTAATCTCCTGGCTGTGCCCAGGGTCCTTTCCCGTCTAGGATCTCCTCCCAAGTCCATTTCTCCAAATAGTGCTGCCTCTCCTGCTGCTGCTGCTGCCTCTCCTGCTGCTGCCTGTTACCACACCGCTTGGTCCTTTTGTGGTGGGTGATTCTGTAATGGTTTTCTTCCGTTGAAGGACAGGAGGACCAAAATGACCGGTGGTTAGTTTTCAACATGTTTAATATAGATGATAAACGAGAACACTTACAAAATACAAAACAACAAAAGTGAAAACCGAAAACAGTCCTATCTGGTGCATAGACACAAAGACAGAAGACAATCACCCACAAAATACCAAAAGAACATGGCTGCCTAAATATGGTTCCCAATCAGAGACAACGACAGACACCCGCCTCTAACTGAGAACCAATCTAGGCAAACATAGACATACAAAACTACCTAGAAACGAAACAGCCCCATAAACATACAAAACCCCTAGACCAGGCAAAACACATAAATCCCCCATGTCACACCCTGACCTAACCAAAATAATAAAGAAAACAAAGATAACTAAGGCCAGGGTGTGACACCACCAGTGATAAAGTCAACTGATTGGACATGATTTGGAAAGACACACACCTGTCTATATAAGGTCCCACAGTTGACAGTGCAAGTCAGAACAAAAACCAAGCCATGATGTCAAAGGAATTGTGGTAGAGCTCCAAGACATGTTTGTGTCGAGGCACATATCTGGGGCAGGGCACCAAAACATTTCTGCAGCATTGAAGGTCCCCAAGAACACAGTGGCCTCCATCATTCTTAAATGGAAGAAGTTTGGAATCACCAAGACTTCCAGCCTAGAGCTGGCCGCCTGGCAAAACTGAGAAATCGAGGGAGAAGGGCCTTGGTCAAGGAGGTGACCAAGAACCCAATGTTCTCTCTGAGAGAGCTCCAGAGTTCTTCTGTGGATATGGGAGAACCTTCCAGAAGGACAACCATTTCTGCAGCACTCCACCAATCAGGCCTTTATGCTAGAGTTGCCAGACGGAAGCCACTCCTTAGTAAAAGCCACACGACATCCTGGAGCTTGCCAAAAGGCACCTAAAGGACTCTCAGACCATGAAAAACAAGATTCTCTGGTCTGATGAAACCAAGATGGAACTCTTTGGCCTGAATGCCAAGTGTTACGACTGGAGAAAACCTAGAGGAAACCTGAAGAATGGTGGTGGCAGTATCATGCTGTGGGGGTGGTTTTCAGCGGCAGGGACTGGAAGACTAGTCAGGATCGAGGGAAAGATGAATGGAGCAAAGTACAGAGAGATCCTTGATGAAAACCTGCTCCAGAGTGCTCAGGACCTCAGACAGGACCTCAACAGGACACCAACCCTAAGCACACAGCCAAGACAATGCAGGAGTGGCTTCAGGACAAGTCTCTGGATGTCCTTGAGTGGCCCAGCCAGAGCCCGGACTTAAACCCAATCGAACATCTCTGGAGAGACCTGAAAATAGCTGAAAATAGTAGACAAACATTGGCAGTAGAATGGCCTTACTGAAGAGCTCAGTGACTTTCAACGTGGCATCATCCTAGGATGCCACCTTTACAACAAGCCTAAGATCACCATGCGCAATGCCAAGCGTCGGCTGGAATGGTCTAAAGATAGTCGCCATTGGACTCTGGATCAGTGGAAATACGTTCTCTGGATGAATCACGCGACACCATCTGACAGTCCGACGGACTAATCTGTCTTTACCAGGAGAACGCTACCTGCCCCAAAGCATAGTGGCAACTGTAAGGTTTGGCGGAGGAGGAATAACGGTCTGGGGCTGTTAATCATGGTTCGAGCTAGGCCCCTTAGTTCCAGTAAAGGGAAATTTTAACACTAGAGCATACAATGACATTCTAGACGATTCTGTGCTTCCAACTTTGTGGGGAAGGCCCTTTCCTGTTTCAGCATAACAAAGCCCCCGTGCAAAAAGCAACATCAAATACAGAAATTGTTTGTCGAGATCAGTGTGGAAGAACTTGACTGACCTGCTCAGAGCCCTTACCTCAACTCACATCGAACACTTTTGGGATTAATTGAAACGCCGTCTGCGAGCTAGGCCTAATCTGCCAACATCAGTGCCCGACCTCACTAATGCTCCTGTGGCTGAATGGAAGCAAGTCCCCTCAGCAATGTACCAGCATCTAGTGGAAAGCCTTCCCAGAAGAGTGGAGGCTGTTATAGCAGCAAAGCGGGGACTAACTCCATATTAATCCACATGATTTTGAAATTAGATGTTCGACGAGCATACTTTTGGTTCTGTAGTTTAAATATGAGGCTCATCCTCCATATTTATCTATGGAAGATAAAGGACATAAATTACATAGTCAATGCATTTATTTTATCCTTCAGATGGGTATCAACGTGTTATTAGATAAGGGACAAATGCATGCAGAGAAACACAAACACACGCATGAGCATGCAACGCACACACACACACGCACACACACACACTACCATTCTGGTATTGCATTTTGATTTGATCATGGACTAGCGCCAGTCGGAACAGCAGGAGGTATGTGTGTGTATCATGGCCATAAGACTGAAGCAAGTGTGCATGTCTGTTTGTGTTGTCAAGAGGTAAATTATTGCAATGTGTTTGCAGATGTGTGTGTTTGTTGTTTGGTTTATTTCAGACGGCAGGGACTTGTCTTTGTGTGTGTGTCTGTGTTTTCCTTGGGGTGGTAAAATCCATGTCTTTGATTGGGCCCCTCCAGACCCTGTTCCAATGCTCTCCACCAACGTTGTTGGATAGAAGGACAAGACAGGACATCCACATCATTTCTTGATTAATACTAGGAAAATACAAATAGGATTACATACCAGTAAACTAAAACTAAAAGTGTGCCCCCATTATCAACAAATGGCAAGACAGTACCAACCCAACTTCCCTCACCTCACCTTCCATCCCATTCCAATACACACACACGTTTTCATTTCCAGCTAAACAACAACTCACCAAGCCCCTAAAGAGCAACCAATCCCTCTGAAATTGGCCTATGTGGCGTCGATATGAGTCAGAAACATTTAATCTAGTGTCAAAATTGATTACAAAGTGTAAATAGGATAATTTTGGTCATTAAGTCAGTCTCATTGAAAACAGAGTCTGGAACCTCAGTGTGTCACGAGTAAATAAAGGTTGGGTTTGGATTACAATTATGTCAACAAATCATACCCTCTTTTGCTAAACTCCACGTACAAATCCACCCCTCCTCCCACTTCGCTCCCCTTTACTCGAATTAGTCTGGCCCTGGCGTGTTTTGCTTGCATTCATTTTGGAACAGGGCTGCCTCCCGGGCGTGAGCCAGGTTCGTCGTTCAATGCCAAAGGTGAAGTCAGCTCAAAAAAAAGTGACTAATTAGAATGTGGAGTAATGAGTAGGATCTGTGTTTTTACATGCAAAAGTTATTACTTTTGATAAAAAACGATTCCCAATGAAAACAAGTTTCCCAAAATGTAAATACGTATATATTTTATAGAAAAGAGATGTTATATATTTCTGGGCGATGCACCATGCTGCCATTACCAAAAGCCCATCCTCCCCAATTGAAGTGCCACCAACCTCCTCTCACTCTCTGGTATAACTTGGCAAATGACGTTAGATAATGTTATTGCTGGTTATATAGTTACCTATACTTTGATAAAGCGAGCCAGGCTAGCTAACATTTTAGCTAACGCTAGCATAGCTAGCTAGCTAGATAACTATTTACCTAGCTACCGCATAAGAACTTAGTTAGGTCATAGCTCATACAAGTTTCTAATGTATTTTGTAGATACTGCTGGTTATATAACGTTATCATTTGATAATCCTAGCGAGGCAGGGTAGTTAGCTAGAGGCTAGCTAACGTTAGCCTACAAGTTGAATTTGTAAGTTAGTTTGTAGGTCATCCAAGTGTATTTTGTATTGTCTAAGGCAAAACTAAATAATGAATGCAGCTATGGTGGTAGCTAACTCATGTCTGAGTCTGGCTAATACAATGAACTAGGAGCAACAAATCATAACAGTGTCACCGGCCTGAATCTAATTCAATCTGGAACTACAGTCAGTCTACATCTGTAAAGCGTAGAATTAGGGTTTCACTATTTACTACAGACACAAAGTCACAAATGACTATATCGTATGTAAAAAAAATTGATGAAAACAAAAATGTGCTTTTTGGTCATAATTTAAGGTTAGGGTTAGGCATATGTTTAGCAGTGTGGTTAAGGTTCACATTTTAAGAAGACAAATTGTAGAAATAGGCCACATTACTTTTTCTGAATGTGGTAACTAGTAACAACTTGGTATTAGTATGATCCGAGTTACTGCTCTGATGACACAGATGGCTTCATCAACAACGGTAATGTGTGTTATGTGAAAGGTTGTATTAAAACATACCCGGTTATATAAACTAGTAGTTTAATTATCCAGCCAAGCGGATACAAGTAGTGGTCATTTTGGTTGTGAATCGCATTATCAAAAAGCTTTGTCCTATCTTTATAACAAAATGCAATTACCACTTGACTATAAATAGAACAGGGAGGACACTTGAATCAGGTTGGTGACATTTGAACGGATAAAAGTTCAAAACTGTTTTGAGTTTTGTCCCAATTCACCTTCATAACCTATCCTGGTGGAAGCAGCCTGATCTCTATGTTAAACATTATTTTTCACTTCACATATTGTGATATCTGAAGTGAAATAGAAAGGTGAATGCAGCAACCAGGTTGGTTCCACCAGGCTGATCATAACAGTGGTGGTCAGTGACAACAATTATTTTTCATGAGCATGGCCTTACTTCTATTACAGCATCTTGGATAACTCTCATTCAACCAGTTCAATGTAACAGCAATAGGTTTAAGCTACTACATGATATTCTGATTTTCCCTATACCCATCATGAGGTTGCCACAACCTAGCCTACGGTATGAATGAAAGTTTACAACGTAGGTGCACACAAGTCAAGACACAAATTTGAGGCGACAGACAGTGACACATGGACAGACAGTGACATTCAATACCGCCTTACACACTCTTGCCTGCATCTAGCTGATCTAGGTTGTAATCATTAGTCAGTTGCAACAGTTGCAAACAAGAGTTTCTATTGGACAAATTCAGGTACGTTTATCCCTGTTTTGTTCCTGTTACGTCCGTTGTTGGAATGAGACCAAGGTGCAACGTGGTAAGCGTACATCTTTCTTTATTTTGATGAACACCAAAAAAACAACAAAAGATAAATGAATTTAAAATTCTGCAGGCTATACAGCAACTAACAAAATCAAGATCCCACAACTGAAGGTGGGCAAAAGGGCTGCCTAAGTATGATCCCCAATCAGAGACAACAATAAACAACGGCCTCTGATTGGGAACCATACTAGGCCAACAAAGAAATAGAAACATAGATTTGCACACCCAAGTCACACCCTGACCTAACCAAATAGAGAATAAAAAGGCTCTCTAAAGTCAGGGCGTAACAGTTCTGTTTGCTTCCGTTTAAGAAAAGTTTTTCAACAGAATCGGCGGAAAGAATATACCCCTGATCACATGTAAACACAGTTAACTTTTATAACAGCCACGTTGTAGTCCTTCTATGCGTTCTCCTCCCCTTACCTTGTCCCTTCGGCTGTGGACTTCAATGCACAACACATCAGCTGTATGTGACCAGGCATAAAAAACATTCCAAGAGCGCTAAACACAGCCTACATCGTTGTCACCATATTAGCTAAAGTAAGTCAGCGTAGCTAATATAACTAGTTTGTTAGTAAACCCATAATCATGCAGTAACAGTAGTGTACAGTCAGTATGCAGTTACACAGGTGAGCCCTGATGGCAATAAATTAGTAATACCAAAAGCTTTCCTAGACTTGGAAGAGGTCAAGTGTTTTGTTGGATAGTCATAGCCACCTAGCTAGCTAGCATAGCATCCATCTGTTTGAGCAGAGTGTTTCAGTAGGCTAAACTAGCTAGCTGCATTTGCTAGCTAAGTAAGTGGAACTGAAACTGAAAAAAATGACAAAATCTATCTATTTCTCTCTTGCTTCTCCTTCATTTTTCAAGAAATTAATATTATTAATAAATTAATAACAACTATTGTTTTTCTCTCTCTTTGAGTCAACTACTCAAAGTTAGTTTAGTTTATGCTTTCAGTACTAGATTAATTCTCTGATCCTCTGATTGAGTGGAGAACATGTCAGTTCATGATGCAAGAGCTCTGATAGGCAACGTCCTCCGGTAGTTGTCAAAATTACTGTGTAAGTCTATGGAAGGGGGTGAGAACCATGAGCCTCCTAGGGTTTGTATTGAAGTCAATGTATCCAGAGAAGGACATTTCCGGTCACAACTTGCAAGCTTGTTTTCGAGTTGCTGTGCGTTTTGTTGCCAACCTGTTTTGCTACTTTACGGTTTTCACTTTTTAATTACCGTTCATATATTTATTTATTTTTTCCTCAACTTTTTCACTCCGGACGCTTTATCTGGACACGATTCGTCAGGACCTCCAACAGCCGAAGCTAAGTAGTAACATTAACATGATGCCTTCTAATTGCAGCCGCTGTACTCGCCTTACGGCGAGGATAGCTGTGCTGCAAGCCCAGCTTCAGACGCAATCGTTAGGCAAGGGTAATTTCAGTGTAGGAAAGGATGAAACAGCGTCTGTGCCACCAGTAAGTACAGATAGTAGTATAAATCCCCTGGCACAGTCCCCGCAGCCGGAAGGAAATGCTGTAGGAACGCTCAACCGGTGTCGCTCATTCAGCCGACAGAAACTTTCAACCGGTTTTCCCCATTAAGGGAGTCAGAGGCCGATTCTTCTCTGGTCTCTACTCCTCCCGTTACAGGGTCTGAGACGCCGAAGCTTCCCACCATTAGCTCTGACAAATTGAAACCTCTAGTCATTGGCGACTCCATTACCCGCAGTATTAGACTTAAAGCGAATCATCCAGCGATCATACACTGTTTACCCGGGGGCAGGGCTACCGACGTTAAGGCTAATCTGAAGATGGTGCTGGCTAAAGCTAAAACTGGCGAGTGTAGAGAGTATAGAGATATTGTTATCCACGTCGGCACCAACGATGTTAGGATGAAACAGTCAGAGATCACCAAGCGCAACATAGCTTCTGCGTGCATATCAGCTAGAAAGATGTGTCGGCATCGAGTAATTGTCTCTGGCCCCCTCCCAGTTCGCTGGTTGAAAACTGCTTTCTGCCCCTCCCAAAAGTTAGAATTTGTAGATAATTGGCCCTCTTTCTGGGACTCACCCACGAACAGGACCAAGCCTGACCTGCTGAGGAGTGACGGACTCCATCCAAGCTGGAGGGGTGCTCTCATCTTATCTACCAACATAGACAGGGCTCTAACTCCTCTAGCTCCACAATGAAATAGGGTGCAGGCCAGGCAGCAGGCTGTTAGCCAGCCTGCCAGCATAGTGGAGTCTGCCACTAGCACAGTCAGTGTAGTCAGCTCAGCTATCACCATTGAGACCGTGTCTGTGCCTCGACCTAGGTTGGGCAAAACTAAACATGGCGGTGTTCGCCTTAGCAATCTCACTAGGATAAAGACCACCTCCATTCCTGTCATTACTGAAAGAGATCATGATACCTCACATCTCAAAATAGGGCTACTTAATGTTAGATCCCTTACTTCAAAGGCAATTATAGTCAATGAACTAATCACTGATCATAATCTTGATGTGATTGGCCTGACTGAAACATGGCTTAAGCCTGATGAATTTACTGTTTTAAATGAGGCCTCACCCCCTGGCTACACTAGTGACCATATCCCCCGTGCATCCCGCAAAGGCGGAGGTGTTGCTAACATTTACAATAGCAAATTTCAATTTACAAAAAAAAAAATGACGTTTTCGTCTTTTGAGCTTCTAGTCATGAAATCTATGCAGCCTACTCAATCACTTTTTATAGCTACTGTTTACAGGCCTCCTGGGCCATATACATCGTTTCTCACTGAGTTCCCTGAATTCCTATCGGACCTTGTAGTCATAGCAGATAATATTCTAATCTTTGGTGACTTTAATATTCACATGGAAAAGTCCACAGACCCACTCCAAAAGGCTTTCGGAGCCATCATCGACTCAGTGGGTTTTGTCCAACATGTCTCTGGACCCACTCACTGTCACAGTCATACGCTGGACCTAGTTTTGTCCCATGGAATAAATGTGGTGCATCTTAATGTTTTTCCTCATAAGCCTGGACTATCGGACCACCATTTTATTACGTTTGCAATTGCAACAAATAATCTGCTCAGACCCCAACCAAGGAACATCAAAAGTCGTGCTATAAATTCACAGACAACACAAAGATTCCTTGATGCCCTTCCAGACTCCCTCTGCCTACCCAAGGACGCCAGAGGAAAAAAATCAGTTAACCACCTAACTGAGGATCTCAATTTAACCTTGCGCAATACCCTAGATGCAGTTGCACCCCTAAAAACTAAAAAAAATTCTCATAAGAAACTAGCTCCCTGGTACACAGAAAATACCAGAGCTCTGAAGCAAGCTTCCAGAAAATTGGAACGGAAATGGCGCCACACCAAACTGGAAGTCTTCCGACTAGCTTGGAAGGACGGTACCGTGCAGTACCGAAGAGCCCTTACTGCTCCTCGTTCATCCTATTTTTCTAACTTAATTGAGGAAAATAAGAACAATCCGAAATTCCTTTTTGATACTGTCGCAAAGCTAACTAAAAAGCAGCATTCCCCAAGAGAGGATGACCTTCACTTTAGCAGTGATAAATTCATGAACTTCTTTGAGGAAAAGATTATGATTATTAGAAAGCAAATTACATACTCCTCTTTAAACCTGCGTATTCCTCCAAACCTCAGTTGTCCTGAGTCTGCACAACTCTGCCAGGACCTAGGATCAAGAGAGACACTCAAGTGTTTTAGTACTATATCTCTTGACACAATGATGAAAATAATCATGGCCTCTAAACCTTCAAGCTGCATACTGGACCCTATTCCAACTAAACTACTGAAAGAGCTGCTTCCTGTGCTTGGCCCTCCTATGTTGAACATAACAAACGGCTCTCTATCCACTGGATGTGTACCAAACTCACTAAAAGTGGCAGTAATAAAGCCTCTCTTGAAAAAGCCAAACCTTGACCCAGAAAATATAAAAAACTATCGGCCTATATCGAATCTTCCATTCCTCTCAAAAATTTTAGAGAAGGCTGTTGCGTAGCAACTCACTGCCTTCCTGAAGACAAACAATGTATACGAAATGCTTCAGTCTGGTTTTAGACCCCATCATAGCACTGAGACGGCACTTGTGAAGGTGGTAAATTACATTTTAATGGCATCGGACCGAGGCTCTGCTTCTGTCCTCGTGCTCCTAGACCTTAGTGCTGCTTTTGATACCATCGATCACCACATTCTTTTGGAGAGATTGGAAACCCAAATTGGTCTACACGGACATGTTCTGGCCTGGTTTAGATCTGTCGGAAAGATATCAGTTTGTCTCTGTGAATGGTTTGTCCTCTGACAAATCAACTGTATATTTCGGTGTTCCTCAATGTTCCGTTTTAGGACCACTATTCTTTTCACTATATATTTTACCTCTTGGGGATGTTATTCGAAAACATAATGTAAACTTTCACTGCTATGCGGATGATACACAGCTGTACATTTCAATGAAACATGGTGAAGCCCCAAAATTGCCCTCGCTAGAAGCATGTGTTTCAGACATAAGGAAGTGGATGGCTGCAAACTTTCTACTATTAAACTCGGACAAAACAGAGATGCTTGTTCTAGGTCCCAAGAAACAAAGAGATCTTCTGTTGAATCTGACAATTAATCTTAATGGTTGTACAGTCGTCTCAAATAAAACTGTGAAGGACCTCGGCGTTACTCTGGACCCTGATCTCTCTTTTGAAGAACATATCAAGACCATTTCGAGGACAGCTTTTTTCCATCTACGTAACATTGCAAAAATCTGAAACTTTCTGTCCAAAAATGATGCAGAAAAATTAATCCATGCTTTTGTCACTTCTAGGTTAGACTACTGCAATGCTCTATTTTCCGGCTACGCGGATAAAGCACTAAATAAACTTCAGTTAGTGCTAAATACGGCTGCTAGAATCCTGACTAGAACCCAAAAATTTGATCATATTACTCCAGTGCTAGCCTCTCTACACTGGCTTCCTGTCAAAGCAAGGGCTGATTTCAAGGTTTTACTGCTAACCTACAAAGCATTACATGGGCTTGCTCCTACCTATCTCTCTGATTTGGTCCTGCCGTACATACCTACACGTACGCTACGGTCACAAGATGCAGGCCTCCTAATTGTCCCTAGAATGTCTAAGCAAACAGCTGGAGGCAGGGCTTTCTCCTATAGAGCTCCATTTTTATGGAACGGTCTGCCTACCCATGTCAGAGACGCAAACTCGGTCTCAACCTTTAAGTCTTTACTGAAGACTCATCTCTTCAGTGGGTCATATGATTGAGTGTAGTCTGGCCCAGGAGTGGGAAGGTGAACGGAAAGGCTCTGGAGCAACGAACCGCCCTTGCTGTCTCTGCCTGGCCGGTTCCCCTCTTTCCACTGGGATTCTCTGCCTCTAACCCTATTACAGGGGCTGAGTCACTGGCTTGCTGGGGCTCTCTCATGCCGTCCCTGGAGGGGGTGCGTCACCTGATTGGGTTGATTCACTGTTGTGGTCATCCTGTCTGGGTTGGCGCCCCCCCCTTGGGTTGTGCCGTGGCGGAGATCTTTGTGGGCTATACTCAGCCTTGTCTCAGGATGGTAGGTTGGTGGTTGAATATATCCCTCTAGTGGTGTGGGGGCTGTGCTTTGGCAAAGTGGGTGGGGTTATATCCTTCCTGTTTGGCCCTGTCCGGGGGTGTCCTCGGATGGGGCCACAGTGTATCCTGACCCCTCCTGTCTCAGCCTCCAGTATTTATGCTGCAGTAGTTTATGTGTCGGGGGGGGCTGGGGTCAGTTTGTTATATCTGGAGTACTTCTCCTGTCCTATTCGGTGTCCTGTGTGAATCTAAGTGTGCGTTCTCTAATTCTCTCCTTCTCTCTTTCTTTCTCTCTCTCGGAGGACCTGAGCCCTAGGACCATGCCCCAGGACTACCTGACATGATGACACCTTGCTGTCCCCAGTCCACCTGGCCATGCTGCTGTTCCAGTTTCAACTGACCTGAGCCCTAGGACCATGCCCCAGGACTACCTGACATGATGACTCCTTGCTGTCCCCAGTCCACCTGGCCATGCTGCTGCTCCAGTTTCAACTTCCACCTGACTGTGCTGCTGCTCCAGTTTCAACTGTTCTGCCTTATTATTATTCGACCATGCTGGTCATTTATGAACATTTGAACATCTTGGCCATGTTCTGTTATAATCTCCACCCGGCACAGCCAGAAGAGGACTGGCTACCTCACATAGCCTGGTTCCTCTCTAGGTTTCTTCCTAGGTTTTGGCCTTTCTAGGGAGTTTTTCCTAGCCACCGTGCTTCTACACCTGCATTGCTTGCTGTTTGGGGTTTTAGGCTGGGTTTCTGTACAGCACTTTGAGATATCAGCTGATGTACGAAGGGCTATATAAATACATTTGATTTGATTTGACATAAGCTAGCTGTCCTCCGGCTACACTATGGGGCTACCCCACAGAGTGCTGTTGAGGCTACCGTAGACTTTCTTTGCAAAATAGAGTGTTTTAATCAATTGTCTAGTGACGTGATCATATTTAGTATAGTTTTATCTAAAGAGGATAACTTTTTAAATGTTTTACGACATTTTTATGAAATTCACTGAGGAGAATGGTCCTCCCCTTCCTCCCCTGAGGAGCCTCCACTGAATCATAACCACCATTGATAATGTAATCAGTGCTCTGTGTCTGTGTGTTTGTTTGTTTGTGACCAACACGTGTCTTTGATGAGGGGCCAGGAGCTGATCTACGCTGCTATGCCCATCAATGGGGCGCTGGCAAAAACCTTACCTCCAGCCTCACTCTGACAGGTTTGCCAAGGTAGCCCCATTACCACCATACAAAATGCAGATAGGCACAGTATGTGTATAGGCTGGGAATGACAATGGAAGATGAAAGCTGCACATTGTTAAACTTTGAATGGTATTGACCTATTCAAAGCTTCCTTCGACATCTCACCATTCATCTGCTTGTAGTTATTGAGCTCAACCTGCAGGAGGTTTGTTTGTTTTGATTGAGTGGGAGGAAACAGCTGCAGGCAAGGTTCTGACAGATGGGTGTGTCTTGGTGGTGGCAAAGACACACCCAAGAAACATCCACATCAAACAACACCCCCAACTCAACTCGTTTGGCTTCTGTCATTGCCGCCACCGTTTCTTGAGGAGCAAGCCCAAAAAATGAGCCAAATCAGCGGGTGCAGTATCCCTCTCTGCATAAATCAACAGTTTGTTTTTACAACATGTAAACCAGTGTAAGGAATGGCGGGCTGTGAATGGCTGAGCCATGTCTCTGGAGAACAAGGTCTAGCGTGGGCAGGTTCTGGCCTTTTCCCCTCCTCTCCCACGTTCAACCAGCTAGCATAGCCGCAACATTAACATTCCAACCACAGCTGTGCCTCTGTGCCCCATCGCTCACTTCAAACAGTTACACAACCCCGGCAAAATGCACTACTCGGTGCATGCTCACTGCTCACAGCTGACGCACCAAGCTCACTGCCAAGAGAAAATGGTAACTCACACCATCCCTGCTCAAAGCGTACATCCAGCTAACACACTCACAGTAGGCTATGCAAACACACACACACACACACACACACACACACACACACACACACACACACACACACACACACACACACACATACACACACACACACACACACACAAACACACACACACACACACACACACACACACACACACACACACACACACACACACACACACACACACACACACACACACACACACACACACACACACACACACACACACACACACACACCAGCCCTGTTTGCAGTAGAGGTGAGAGTGCTAGAGACCCCTGGTAGATATCAAGACATACAGTACATCCCACAAGGGTATACATGCATCCACATGCCACCCACACAGTGTACATCCAGTATTGTATAGCTAGCTATACATGCCACACGCCAACACAGAGTATACTGTACATAAAACACTATTTATGCAGAGCCATTTTAGCCATATCAGTGCAGTCATTAACATGCATCCCAGTGAGTCTCCCAGTGAGTCTATCTGCAGTGCTAATCTATCTCAGCCACAACTTTATCACATCTAGCACAATGAGTTAACACAAAGGACCTCAGCTCCTTTGTATGGTAATCAGCATCTGTCACTGGCACCAGTGTGTGTGTGTGTATATGTGTGTGTGTAGGCACACAGAGAGACTGTCTCTTCTGTTATTCACGCATCGTGTCCTCCCACTGACACACGCCACCACAACCCAACATGTGAGGGGCAAATTAGAACATGTGTGTTATCGACTGCTGTCATACTAAACACACGCTTAGGCGTCCAGGTCCCCCATCACAGTGACAGCTCATAGCCTCACACACGTTCAGGTTCCACTCCAGTAAATGCTATGCAAATCCGCTTAAACATTGTCGTTCTGAGTGATTCATTCTTGATATTGTTCTGTGTGGAACGCAAACATACACACACACATGCACACACACACATGGACACACACACACGTCAAAACAGGATTGCCCCACGATGCACACGGCTTGGCATCGCTACTATTCATGCATGTAGCCCGGGCCCTGAGATCTCCATAGAAAGTGTTACCGTGCAGCTGTTAGTGCAAAGAAGGCAAGACCATGTGTTTTCTCTTTTCATTTCATCACAGATCACTCATAGATAGGTCTGTGAAAGCAACATGGCCGACTATGCAATATAGTAGAACCATGACAGTGATATACTAGGTGAAGCAATTGCTTATCTATCGAGCCATCTTAGATCTAATGTGTGGAGTGAATGACGACCGGGGAGGGGAATACTTTCTGGAATGAAACGCAGCCATGAGCCCTTTTACTGCATATCAATTCAGACTGCTGACTGCTAGTCATGAATGTGGAATGTGAATAGCATGTTTAAACAGAAAGGTGTTTTGTATGTTATGCTGCAGATGTAGTTGCTGTTTCAGCCTACTTCACTTTAGCCATGTCATTAATCCATCTCAGTCGGCAACACAACAAACAATTTACTCAATGTGGAAGGGAAGGACTCTGGCTGTTTATACGACTGTGTACGTGTTTGTGTGTGTGCATGTGTGTGTGACAGAGATGCAAAGGGTGTTTCTTATTGCACACTGCTGCAGCTGTAATTGAGAGGAGAATCTAAGCTGCAGCATGAGCATGTTTAGGAGCAGAACTCTGTCAATAATCCAGTGCATTCCCTCTGGGTACAGCAATGCTTCATGCTGCAGTCACTGCACAGCCAACGGGAAGATAGAGCCTGCTGTGCTGTGTGTGCTGTGTGCCTGGACTGGAACACAATAGCATTCTGTTTTGTGCATGGGGAATTATTGTTAGCTATGGGCGCTAACATGTGACTCTGTAATATACTGTATGGTTTGATTGAGTAAGCTTGTGATAGCGGGCCTATGTGTTCGTGCTGCTGCTGCTGTGCATTGGGAATTAGAATTGAGGAGCTGCCAGCTAGCTTTAGCGTGTGAAACTATGGTAAGTGTACTGTGCTTTGCTGTGCATTGGGAGCTGATGAGTTAGCCATGGGAGTCAGCCTTGGGAGTTAGTGTATGGGATTTAGCCATTGGAGTTAGCCATGGAGGTTGGCATATAAAACTGCAAGATATGTTGATAGGCCGCTAGAGACATTTTCCCAGTGATGTATGTCATGACTCCCAAAGGACTCATGTCCTATGCTCCCCTATATTATTCCATTCATGGACTCAGGGTGTGCTCCCATGTTCTTATGGCTTGGGTGTGTCAGTAGGTGAATGTACAATGTATCAGGTGAGGCATTTGCAATGTGTACCAGTACCTGTATGTATCTATCAATGTATGAATGTGCACTGTATGTTTCTCTGAGTCAATATGGTTAAAGGTTATATAAATAAATCAGTGACACGAGGCTCTCCTAGTAAGTAAAGACCACTATCACGCCCACACACTTTCACAAGCACACATTGAGTATAGTGGAGACTATGTGTGCTTGTGCAAGTGTGTGTGGGTGTGATAGTGGTCTTTACTTACTAGGAGAGCCTCTAGTCCCTGATTTATCTAACCTTAGACCTTCCTCCAAAACATTTCCTTTTGAACCCACTTTAAATGGCGTGCAGCTTATAAAGGAGTCATAAACCACTATATAAAGGTGTCACAAATCATCTAGAACAGTATGTCATTCTATATATAGGATTTATAAATGTGGCATAACTGTTTGACATAACCCACTATGTCAAATATGACATAAAATGTGCTTTATAAAGGGTGGCATAAGCACTGCTTAATAAAGGCTTTACAAATCATATTCATTTGAGGCTTCAAAAAGCATTGGTAGAGCATTGCAATGCTAGGATAGTGGGTTCTATTGCCGGGTCCACCCATACGTAAAAATCTATACACGCTTGTCTGTAAGTTGCTTTGGATAAAAGCGTCTGCTAAATTGTATATATTATATTATGTTACTTTAAACATTTCTAGGATGGCCAAACCTCTTTCCCCCTTGGGTGCGTAGACAATATGTCACGCCCTGACCTTAGTTATCTTTGTTTTATGTATTATTTTAGTCAGGTCAGGGTGTGACGAGGTTGGATATGTGTGTTTTTTTCCTGTCTAGGGTTTTTGTATATCTATGTTTTTTGTATGTCTAGGTAATGTAGGTCTATGGTGGCCTGAATTGTTGCCATTTTCCATTTTGGTTTTGTGGGTTATTGTCTATGTATAGTTGCATGTCAGCACTTGTGTCTTATAGCTTCACGGACGTTTTGTTAGTTTATCACGCTGCACCTTGGTCTCCTTGTTATGACGAACGTGACACAATATTGAACCTGACCTCAACTTTCCCCAAAATGCATTGGTAGGGCCTTTTAAAATCTGTATTTTTTATTTTTTTATTTATTCAATTTTCTCGTTTCGGATATCCCCAATTTTTTTCTGGGCTTTCCCCATTTTTCACACTGTTTTAATATATAAAAAATAACATTTTATTTTATGTATTCACAACATGATTAAACCACATCAGTGAATGACTTTTGAGATTATTATTTTTTTGTGTAAAGTAGATGCCCTTTTTATCTGTAGTGCAGTAAGCAGAAATGTGATGAGTTAGCAAATCAAATGCCCACTTGTGATGCCACTGGACAGTGAAAAATGAACAAGTTAACCTTTATTTGTGCAATTTACATGAATTTGTAGTAGTTAAGAGTTAGCTACCTCAATTGTTATTTCAAATAATTTGGGTGACTTCACAGCAATTGCTAGGTAGCTACATAACACAATTTAGCTAGCTAGCAGGCTTAGCTAAATGAAAGTCAGTCACGACTCATTCAGTCACAACTCATAGTTATGTCATGAGATTTGTAAAAGAAAGAGGAATATAATAATATGAATCGAATGGAGTTTCCCATCTCCCCATTTAGAGTATTTCTAGTGCAGAACAGAAATACCCTTGTACAGATGGTGTGACAAAGGCATTTCCTAATGGTGTGTATACAGTTAGCAGGTTAACTGTCTTTGTTGTTACTTTTAAGGTTGGAACCAACATGCAGTACCTCCCGCAGGCAGAGAGGCAGCTCAGGGACCAGCTACATTATTCACAGCCCTGTGTAATGTTCAATGTAATTGCATTGTTGGACTTAAAACATTTTTTAAATGTTATAATTAATATAATTATTATTATTATTATTATAAATAAAAGGAAATGTATGATTTAAACATGTCTTTAATGTTTATTTGTTTTAGCTGTTAGTGATAATTGTTTTGTGTTAATACATTTGTATTTACATCATTAAGCCTTTATGTATGTGTTATTAATGACCTAAAGGGTCTCACTTCAAACAAGGTATTACAGGACACTACATGAAGTTTCAATAAATAGGTTACTAACGTTCTGCTGATTTATGAAGGTTCTCTCATGATCCACAGGTTACTGTAGGGTGTGAGAGGTATTTAAATGAATCAATGGACCTACAAAGGTTGTGCTTGTGTAAGTGTCAGAGCCAAGATGATTTGGAGGAGTCCAACCCTGAGACTACTGCACCAGGTATTCCTCTTCTGTTCCCATGCTGGAGACCAGGGCTTGATTACAACCTGTTACAATGGTGCCAACATTTTGTGGTTGGGTGAATGTGTCAAAGACCTGACTGGGCCCAGCACCCCACAGTATGGTCTGTTATATTGTTGTGTCGAAGACCTGACTGGGCCCAGCACCCCACAGTATGGTCTGTTATATTGTTGTGTCGAAGACCTGACTGGGCCCAGCACCCCACAGTATGGTCTGTTATATTGTTGTGTTGAAGACCTGACTGGGCCCAGCACCCCACAGTATGGTATGTTATATTGTTGTGTCGAAGACTTGACTGGACCCAGCACCCCACGGTATGGTCTGTTATATTGTTGTGTCGAAGACCTGACTGGACCCAGCACCCCACAGTAATGGTCTGTTATATTGTTGTGTCGAAGACTTGACTGGACCCAGCACCCCACAGTATGGTCTGTTATATTGTTGTGTCGAAGACCTGACTGGGCCCAGCACCCCACAGTATGGTCTGTTATATTGTTGTGTCGAAGACCTGACTGGACCCAGCACCCCACAGTATGGTATGTTATATTGTTGTGTCAAAGACCTGACTGGACCCAGCACCCCACAGTATGGTATGTTATATTGTTGTGTCGAAGACTTGACTGGGCCCAGCACCCCACAGTATGGTCTGTTATATTGTTGTGTCGAAGACCTGACTGGGCCCAGCACCCCACAGTATGGTCTGTTATATTGTTGTGTCGAAGACCTGACTGGACCCAGCACCCCACAGTATGGTATGTTATATTGTTGTGTCGAAGACTTGACTGGACCCAGCACCCCACAGTATGGTCTGTTATATTGTTGTGTCGAAGACCTGACTGGGCCCAGCACCCCACAGTATGGTATGTTATATTGTTGTTTTGAAGACTTGACTGGGCCCAGCACCCCACAGTATGGTATGTTATATTGTTGTGTCAAAGACTTGACTGGACCCAGCACCACACAGTATGGTCTGTTATATTGTTGTGTCGAAGACTTGACTGGACCCAGCACCCCACGGTATGGTCTGTTATATTGTTGTGTCGAAGACTTGACTGGACCCAGCACCCCACGGTGTGGCTTGTTATGTGACCGACGTCAGTTCAATTATTTGAATTCCATTTCGTTCTTGGTTTTTTCTGCGAGCTCAATGTGCACATTGCACAGTTTCTCTAGAGATAAAACAGATCCAGCCTGAACTGTGTGATGTAGTAGGGAGTTGTAGTTTCAAGCAGACCAATATTCTACATAGGTTAGCACATAAAACGTGGTAATTAACTACAATTACCATAATCCATTGTGCATCTACTTCTGTCTTTCTTTTATGCCTGCTTTGGAAGAGACAAGGATGCGTGATTGTGAGGTGATAAAGAGAGTAGCTGTTGCTTCGTACGCTATCTCTACCTGAAATTACATGATGATATAAGTGATTGATAGTTGGTATTCAGCAGTCCTAAAATTATGCCTTATTTACTTTGAAGAACTACAAAATAGTGATTTTGTCAGACAGCATAGGCAGCATCTTTATAGAAGTTAGATAAAACAAATGTAATATACACAACAACTGAAATATTATATTAAACTGAAGTAATGTGAATAAATTATGGTTAATAGATGCTAAGCAGTAATTGGCAGTCACTACCATCATGGGACTTTAATGAATTGTTTTATTCTGTGTTGTTACACCATTCAACCCCACATACTGTAATACAACCAAAATATAACTTTTTGGTAAAAACTCAACTCGTCGTGTTTGAAGGACAAAGAATGCTGAGTTGCATCCAAAGAACACCATACCTACTGTGAAGCATGGGGGTGGAAACATCATGCTTTGGGGCAGTTTTTCTGCAAAGGGACCAGGACGACTGATCCGTGTAAAGGAAAGAATGAATGGGGCCATGTATCGTGAGATTTTAAGTGAAAACCTCCTTCCATCAGCAAGGGCATTGAAGATGAAAAGCAGCTGGGTCTTTCAGAATGACAATGATCCCAAACACACCACCCGGGAAAGGAAGGAGTGGCTTCGTAAGAAGCATTTGAAGGTCCTGGAGTGGCCTAGCCTGTCTCCAGATCTGAACCCCAAGGTTGTGGACAGGTGTCTTTTATACTGATAACAAGTTCAAACAGGTGCCATTAATACAAGTAACGAGTGGAGGACAGAGGAGCATCTTAAAGAAGAAGTTACAGGTCTTTGAGAAAATCTTTGGAGGGAGTTGAAAGTCCGTGTAGCCCAGCAACAGCCCCAAAACATCACTGCTCTAGAGGAGATCTGCATGGAGGAATGGGCCAAAATACCAGCAACAGTGTGTGAAAACCTTGTGAAGACTTACAGTAAACGTTTGACCTCTGTCATTGCCAACCAAGGGTATATAACAAAGTATTGAGATAAACTTTTGTTATTGACCAAATACTTATTTTCCACCATAATTTGAAAATACATTCATTAAAAATCCTACAATAGGGCCTCCCGGGTGGCGCAGTGGTTAAGTGGTTAAGTGCTGAACTGCAGCACCAGCTGTGCCATCAGAGACGCACAATTGGTCTAGCGTCGTCCGGGTTAGGGAGGGCTTGCCCGGTAGGGATGTCCTTGTCTCATCGCGCACCAGCGACTCCTGTGGCGGGCTGGGTGCAGTGCGCGCTAACCAAGGTTGCCAGGTGCACGGTGTTTCCTCCGACACATTGGTGCAGCTGGCTTCCGGGTTGGATGCGTGCTGTGTTAAGAAGCATTGCGGCTTGGTTGGGTTGTGTATCGGAGGACGCATGACTTTAAACCTTCGTCTCTCCCGAGCCCGTATGGGAGTTGTAGCGATAAGACAAGATAGTAGCTACTAAAACAATTGGATATCACGAAATTGGGGAGAAAAAGGGGTAAAAATTCACACAAAAAAAAGAAGAAAAAGAAAAAAGAAAAAAAAAATCCTACAATGTGATTTTCTGGATTTTTTTTCTCATTCTGTCTGTCATAGTTGAAGTGTACCTATGATGAAAATTACAGGCCTCTCTCATCTTTTTAAGTGGGAGAACTTGCACAATTGGTTGCTGACTAAATACTTTTTTGCCCCACTGTAGCTATTTTATAGATAAAGGATTCCTTGACTTAGGGATGTGTTCCTTATAGCAAATACTGTACAGCATATGGAAGCAGACAGTAGATTAGAGGACAGCCGAAGGGAAAGTCACATTTAAACCCTGTATTACACACACACTACCCTGCCTCAGAACAGAACAAACATCCAGTGTGTGTGTGTGTTTCTCTCTCTCTCTCTCTCTCTCACACACACACACACACACACACACACACACACACACACACACACACACACACACACACACACACACACACACACACACACACACACACACACACACACACACACACACACAGACAGACAGTAGGGATTTTCAAATAGCCAAAAATACACATGGTTGTTTTAAGCAAACGTTTCTAACCTGCACACTGCTGCTCATATCCTGAAAAGGTCCATATAGCATACACAGTCGATTTTGTATTTCCACTCGTTCAAAACACGTTTGACTGGTCCTAGAACGTAACCAGACTTCACTATATCATTAGGGGTGTAGTAAATCCTATAGGACACCAAATTTGGTCAGAGAGCGACTCCTTCATGGCACAGCGATGAAGTGGCCGGTCTTCACTTGATCGACTCTAACTTTGTCAAATAAGCACCTATTGGGGTCAAACAAAGCCAGCTAGATAGCCAACGAGCTGGGCTTTACGGGAGTATTATGTATCTGTCACAAAATGTTGCTGCTAACCTTGTGCGACAGCATCTCTTTTCCTTTTGGACAAAAATGATAAGAATATTCAGAGTTAGGAAGTTTTGAAAACTGGATGTTTTGCAAATTTTGAAATTATAATATGGCTACTAATACTGGAAAAGCTAAATCAAAGTCCAAGTATACAGATTTGACGATATTCGTGCAGAAAAATGTAATATAAATGCAAATGTCTCCTTCACGATTTGCCCAAATGTACCTGGTGACTTCACACTAAATGTCATGTAGTTTGCTCATACTTCAAGATATCCATCTTTGCACATACACTGCTGCCATCTTGTGGACACCATAGAAATTACAACCAGAGTGGCTAGCTGGCTAGAAGTGGGACCTTTTGTTGCATTTCAAAGATGGTGGTAGAAAGAAAACAGTTGTTTTTTTCTTTGTATTTTCTTCTACCAGATTTATTGTGTTATATTCTCATCCAGTCAATTCACATTTCCACAAACGTCAAAGTGTGTCCTTTTAAATGGTACCAAGAACATGCATATCCTTGCTTCAGGGCCTGAGGTACAGGCAATTAGATTTGGGTATGTCATTTTAGGTGAACATTTAAAAAGATTCTCAGCAAAGTCAGAGTAAATTTTTCATCAGTATGAAACAAATCATCATGTTGATACTGAGCATACTCCCATTGGTCAGCATGGTAGAAATAACTATTTCCATCCCATAGTACCATCTGTAGAAACTTAATGAGCATATCCTGTTGGACAAATCTAGGTGGTGACTCCCTGTTTAAGTATAATTTATTCAGTTTAGTGCTTAATGAACATGACCCAGGACAAGCATCCAGATCCCACTATTTATAAGGGCATCGCCTATGTGCCATTAGTATAAACCTGCGATAGTTCCTGAGTGTTATTATTAAAAATTGCAGTTTGGTAATGGATATAGGTCAACTAGATTAGGATCAGTTTCACTCTCAGGATCAGAGTTCACCTCTCCATTCACCAAGTACAGTGTCAACATTTTCAGTACACAACACCTTCTTTACCCATGTCACCATTAGCATAACAACAATCAAAACAATCAACCCATAATACATGAATTTCTCCACTCATATAGTTATTAACATACACAAACTTACTCAAATCAAACAGTCCGTTTTAAAAAGCATAAGCTTCTAAATCCTAATTAAAACCCAATTAATTATCCAACCAAAATTTAGAATGAAATTGCTCAGTGATTTACATTGGTTCTATCACTCAACATTTAAACCCTCAATTTAACATACATCAACACTGGCAGAATGTACATTTATATTAACATACAATGTATTCATCTTATACATTCATCTTATACCTAGCAATAACCTTCTCATCAAAATAAAAAAATTCAGACTAAATCAATTGCGGCACAGTTGACCAACCCCTTCCTTCCCCGGCATTCAATTCTTCTGGCATCTCTTAATTTTCTTCTTCAGTTATGTTCACAGTTCTAAGTGGATGGCACACGATAATTGCAATGTCTCAGGAGTAATCAGATTTCCCCAAACAGACTAACGTCTCACTTGAGCCCCACCACAACGCCTATTATGTCTTGTCCATTTGCTAACCAGTATACCAGCAACATAAGATGAGTTGTGGAATGGATCTCTCTTCATGCTCACTCCACGTGGACTCATGTCGCACCCCGAAGAAAAAGGGCATGAGAGAAAAGGCAGTTAATAGCTTCGATTGGATTCTGTGTACAGGTTACCGTCTACGACTCAGGTCTCACAATAGAAGTGATGCAGGACAGGGCCGTATTGAACGCCATTTCTTCCGCCGGTTAGAGGGGGTTTTGAGGTCCACACCATTTGGTCAAATTATCCCTCCCATGCATCTAGATACCATGTGTAGTCACCTTCACCATAACTTCGAGAAAGGACAGATCAGAAAAACAATTTAGTTCAGTTAATTTCTGATTCAGGAAATCCAGGCAAGCATTGACTGTATGACAAATTATTACTTTTACCAATATTCTTTATACAAATTTCTAAAACAAATATCAAAGAAAATAGCATCAACTTCTGCTGAAACAATGTTTCCAAATTGGCTTAAACTCTCCCTATGGCACTGTCAACCTCATCGCAGAGGCACAGGGTCAGGAAGTTTTCCCCATCATCCAGCAGACCCAATCTGGTGAGATTTATATTGAAACAAAACAGAACAAACAACAATATATTCCTTCATATATCATTCAATACATTCCTACATATCACTCAAGGTGTGTAAACTTCAATCCAAAAATCTCAGAAGACTGGTAATTCCCCCATTTTGACACGACTCAAGTAGTGATTAATGTGTAAAAACAACAAGACTGCTGGCTAAACTAAACAAAACAATTTAAAATGATAAACTCAAATTAAAATCACTACCCATAACTCCATAAATATTTTTCCCCCATAACTTCATAGTAAGAATAGACTAGAGACTATCCTTCTCATGGTCCAAATCACATTAATTATTAATTATAATTATAATTAATTATAACCATTAATTATAAACTTATCAGTAATTATCAGTATTACAAATGACCTTTAAATCATCATCCAATGTCTCTCAGCTTTCCAGTGAGGGTGATCAAACCACACTAGAAAGTCAGGATATAGGGTCATTCAAACCCTTCAAATAAGTGTTTCTTTCTCTTTTAGACAAATTATTTTAAAACAGTGAAACATGTCATACATTTTGTATCCAAGGGTTACAGTAAGTTTTTTCAGTGCATTTATTGTTCAATTAAACTAAGAAAATAAAACTTCAGAAAATTCCATGTGTGTGGCCGTTTAAGATGAAAAACCCAATAAAACCAAATGAAAATAGACCACTCACAATAAATCAGACCTGGTATTAAAACACTAACAAATATTCATAATGTATGGTAAAAAAAAAACATTTGCCAGGCCTTAGTAAATGTAGGAGCTACCTTAACAGACATACTAGTGGACTACCATCAGTACTGGAAGAAAGAATCCTACTCAAACACATCAGATAATACAGTGTTCCACTAAGTGGAATAGACACCTTCCAAAGTAAACAATCCCTGAGTGCCTTTCTGGGTATCGTATCAGTGTAACCTGTTGCATCAATTCAGTGAAAATATAAAACCTATTGGAACAAATCTAGGACCTACAAAAATGTTGCCCCGTCAGCTCAATATCCAATCAGCTCGATATTCAATACTAAAACATTCACTTTAAATACTTGACACTGTTCACATAATGGAAACAGATTATCATTTTAAATTACATTACCTTCCTGCTCCAATTAACTGGTGTTACGTAAACTACAGAACCAAGCAACAAATAATCAGAAACTGTGAAATAACATGTATCATACCTCTGCTTCAAATGGCCCACTGCCTGCTTGCTTTCAACCACAGCCAATCTATTTTACAATCTCAAGGCTCAATCACTAAACCTTGTTTTGAAACCCCAACTTCTTCTAATTACTAAAATATCGCATCATTAGAGTGCTATCCACCCCCCCCCCTCCCACTAATAACATATTACCATTCACATACTATCCAACACTCATTAAGTTTACATCAACCCTCGTTATCAATGTTTTCGTCACTGTCACCCATCGTAAGGTTTATGAAAATAAAGGAAACCAAACATGATTATTCTCTCCTTAATAATAGAAGGCAATGTTTTCATTGTAGTCTACCCTAACAATATTACTCAATTTTTAATACCAACATCTTCTTCACACTTATTAAACATCTATTATTTTAAGATTAATCAGTAATTTGGCAAATGTATAAAATACATCAGCCAATTCTTAAGGAAGAAACACATTTTGGTGGGCACAATACTATAGCCTCTTACTACCCACAACTTCTATCCATTGCTGTTGTAACCTAGTTTTATCATGATCATGGTCACAGCTCTATTGTAATTACCTATCCGCTATTATTATAATTATTTCCATTTAGGGAACTGTCTCTTCTGATTAGGCTACAGGTAATAAAACAAACACTTGAAATTGTTGACAAGCTTGTATTCAGTTCATGGTTCAGGGATTCAAATACAACTCCATTCTCAGTAGGTTATTCCAGCAGACCATTTAGGGCATTTAGGCCACACAAAATGTATTACCTCAAAATTGCTATTCATGTTGAATAAAATAGCCTTTCAATTCGAACTAAGCAAGCTGTTAAAACGTTCAGTTTACATATTTAAACAAACACTGGCTGCTATATCTACCTAAGAAAACATTGCAGGATTCAGTCAGTAACATAGACCCAATGCTAATGAAATGACAAGGAAAACCTGCAATTAACCCAATTATAATGGTTTGTAGTCTTGACCACATAATAACGACACAATTACCAGGTCAACATTTTTATATATTTTTTAATAGTCAAAACAAACATAACTTCTGTTCACAGGGAGGCCACTTTAATTACTATATTATCTCTTGTTTTGCTGGTTGTATTTTCCCATATGAGTTTACTAATATGGTTATGTCATATGAGTTTCTTTGTCTTTTTTACGCAAATAACACATTCACTACATATTGTATCAACACATAACCCTCAAATGTACACTATTTTCAGATTGTTTAAATGCGGCGTGATATAAAGTTTGACTATTTGTAAACATAATTCGTGCTCTCGCCCATATATACTGTCAATGTTAATATGTTACCTAATATCCACTGTCCTTGATTCTCACATAGGCAGTCAAGCACCCAAGCTGACTGGCTAAAGTTGGCTACCTTGCTAGCTAATGTTACTTCCAGACAGAAACAAGAGAACACATCTTCACTCTGACCATTCTACTCACCCAAACAGAGCTGGTTAGGCTTTTTTCATGTTATTCAAAGCATTCGTGACTAACTGTGCTGCTGGCAATAATTGAATTATGTTCTTTTCTCTAACGTTTACTGACACCAGCCATATTCAATGGGCGTTGACCGTTGGTAAATTCATCAGTTATTCTGTGCTCTGGTACACTCAGACAAGAATGCTCTGAAGTCAGAACAAATAGCCATAGCGAATTTACCAAGCACCCCATTTAACAAGGTCATTCAGAACGCACAACGATTATACAATTTATCTAAGCTAAGAATAATGTGAAAAGTTACTATACTAGTTTGAAGAAATGATATGCTATGCGGTTCATAAGGATAGCGTAACCAACAAATCTGTTAGCCAACATAACATATAACGCAACTTTATTTGAAATGTCTTTACTTCATAACATTGCTCAACATTTTCATAACATTTGTCATAATTAGTTAAAACAAAGAATTTGTATCTTAAGACGAATAATCATACTACATACACAAATTACTTCACAAGTAATACGGTTAGTGCGATTACGCTGATAGAACGCTAACATCGATATGCTGGTGTATTGAGCTTTTGACTCTTCTTTAATTAATGTCATTGTGGCAAGTCACAATTGCATCCATGAATTCTCTATTAGATTGGAATTGTCCTGTCAGCAGGGAAATGCTGCTGAATATTGGCCATAATTAGTTTTTTTTACCATATTCGAGCCGAATGCTCATGCGCTTCTTTTAGAGCCTCTATGGCTTTGCTATATTTCACCATGTATATGATGGTTATTTCTGCACCTCTCTCAACGATTTGAATATATGTGACCGGATTCAGGAAACTAGGCATATGTCACAAGTCATGACATCACAGGAGAGCCGTTTGAATGTACAATTTTTTTTTTTAATCAGAAATGCCTTCTCGAACATGTGAACTTTCAAGTGCCTTAATAACAAACTTGTATTCCATCTGTAAATACGAATACAATTGTTAAATAATGAGCCTTGTTGGTTAAGCCACAGAAAAAGCCACCAACCTTCCCACTAGCCATGATTGGCTGAGATAATCTGTGGGCTGGACATGCCGAGAGAGGAGATCAGATTGGTCTACCGTTTTGAAGGCTTCTGTCTATTTGAGCTCGTCAGTCTGTGTTGGTAATCCTGTCGAACGGCAATTTTTTATAAATGTATTGTGTAGTGGAGCTGCATAAGTGTTGCTTTCTGGAGGATCAAGTTTTTAAATCAGTGGAATTAGAGTATGATAGCTAAAGAGATGGAGAAAACACCTGTCTCCGGATTACATCTTCAAACTAAGGGCAACCATCGTATGGCATTCCTGACAGGGAGACGCATCCATCATGCATGATGATGTATACAGGTAAGAGAGTCTAGCGTTAGATTGCTACATTTTCAGATTTTACATGTTTACAATTTTGACAATAAAAAAAAAAATCTGCTAAAGTCTACTGTTAGCTAGCTAGCTGGCTGGCTCCCTAGCTGACATTGTTATTTGTTTCCCAGAGCTGTTTGCTTTTCTAGTTAGAGCCTAATGTTAGCTAGCTAACATTGGACCTGGTTGGTTAGCTCCCAGCACTGTGGATTTGTTGGCACGTTGTTCAATGTTGTTTAACTAGCTAACGTTAGCTGGCTGGCTCGTTAGATTTTTTTACCATTATTTTACTAGGCAAGTCATTTAAGAACAAATTCTTATTTTCAATGACGGCCTAGGAACAGTGGGTTAACTGCCTTGTTCAGGGGCAGAACAACTGATTTTTACCTTGTCAGCCCGGGGATTCGATCTTGCAACTTTTCAGTCACTAGTCCAAAGCTCTAGCCACTAGGCTACCTGCCATGGTTAGAGTGTTGTTTACCTAGCTAGGTTCATTGTTAACCTAGCTAGCTAGCTTTATGACTTAAGCTAAAGTGTACTGTTAGCTAGCTAACTAGCTAACGTTAGCTGGCTGGCTCCCTAGCGGAGATTATTAATAGTTTCCCAGAGCTGTTTGCTTTTCTAGTTATAGCCTAATGTTAGGCATTGTTGGCACTTTTTTCATTGTTGTTTAACTAGCTAACGTTAGCTGGCTGGCTCGTTAGCTAACGTTACGTGACGCGTGTACAACACCCATTGAATATGGCCAGTGTCAGTAAACATCTGCAAAAAAGTGCCATGAAATTGTTGCCAGCAGAGCTGGTTAGCCTGTTTTCATGTTATCCAGAGGTAAACAAATCATCGGCCAGAGCGTTGTGTGTGCTCCAAGAGCGAAACGAGACAGGTGGGGCTAAAGCTTAAGAGGGTGTGAACGATGCTGAATGGGTGTAGACAAAGAAGAGCTCTTCACTAGATACCAAAACATTTAAAATGTGATTTTCTCCAATATGAGTTTACAAGTTGATCAACTTTCAAAGCAGAATTACTTTCCCATTGTTCCTCAAATGCAGTGTACATTTATCCAATGTAAAAAAACAACACAATTTCACATTTTGCAACATAAGGATGAATCCAGGTGATGAGTCACATATGCCAATCTTTTTCTGAGGCTATCTCGCAGATCCTGTAGACAGTCAAATCATGCTTTAACCTTACCTCTAACAAATGACCCATATGTCTATGTATGGCTTGTTTAAGTTGCATAGAATTATTCATTCCCATCATTAGTTGATCAAATCTCTAGTAATAGATTATGCACACATACATTTTCAAATTATTTTCATTTCTTCACAGAATCCATGCATAATGTTAGAAATCCTAGGCACTCACATCAACCAATCCATTTGCGTTTTCAATGACCATCGGAACCCAAAAACGTTAGTTTCCCGGACACTGCCCGGCCGGTCATGGGAATAATGCTCCACACGTATCCTCAGCGGTTCTCTAGACTTCCATAAATTATAGACTTGCAGCTACTTATCTAAAATAATATCCCACACTCAATACCACACCTTTATATTCTATAATGGGCAGTGATGGACGGAACCCCAAGATAACGCTACATATCGAAACTTATTATCAAAATTTAAATCAGCTTATTATACACATTTCTATATCTTATTATCCAAACTTCAGATGAACACTTATTTCCACACTCACACAACTCTGATATCACATTCACAAACACAGAACACACAGGGAATAACACCTAACAATAGTAACCCAGGGCATACCTGTTTACCTCATTTATCAAACATGGTCACCTCCCTGACCAATGCCCTTCTCCCCCGATTGCTCAGTTTGGCCAGACAGCCAGCTATAGATAGTGTCTTGGTGGTTCCCAACTTCTTCCATTTAAGGATTATAGAGGCTACTGTGTTCTTGGGGAATTTCAATGCTGCAGACATTTCTGGGCACCCTTCCCCAGATCTGTTGCCTCGACACAATCCTGTCTCGGATCTCTACGGACAATTCCTTCGACCTCAGGGCTTGGTTCTTGCTATGACATTCACTATTAACTGTGGTACTTTATATAGACAGCTGTGTGCCTTTCAAAATCATTGAATTTACCACAGCTGGACTCAAATCAAGTTGTAGAAACATCTCAAGGTTGCTCAATTGAAACAGAATGCACCTGAGCTCAATTTCGAGTCTCATAGCAAAGTGTCTGAATACTTATGTAAATCAGATTTTCAGGGTTTTATTTGTAATACATAAACAAATGTGGCAAAAATGTCTAAAAACCTGTTGTCACTTTGTCATTATGCGCTAATGTGTGTAGATTAAAGAGGATTTATTTTTATTTCATTCATTTTAGATTAAAGCTTTAATATAAACAAAAATATTTTATTTTATTATTCTTTTGATGACAATTTTTTTTAACTATGCATCTTTTGGAAAGGTTCGTAAGCCAGCATTTCACTGTAAAGTGGACACCTGTTGTATTCGGCGCATGTGATACATTTGATTTGATCTTCTTTGATTGTAGTGCCCCTTTAATTGGCCGACAAAAACAAGCCACATGTTTGAAGGCTACGCATGTCATAAAAACTACATTCAAAAGTTTGTTTTTATTAAATTATGAATTTGAAATGTCATGGTATATCCTTGTAATTAACAATGTTACATGGATATTTTAATTTAATTTAGCCTTTTAATTGGGCCTATCATTTTTTTTTAAATGCATGAATATTCACACAAGTAACCGAATACTGACGTCCGTTCGGATATTAGAATATTCAAATAACTGTGACCATCCCTAACAGACACACACACACAAGGTGGCCATAGGGCCATGATCACTGTCAGCTACTTGCTGGACAAAAATGTAATATTGATGTTTAAAATAGCAGAATTTTGATGTATGCTGCATACAAAGGACCTGGTGTCTCACTCGCTTTCTCCCTCTCTTTCTCTCTGTCTCCCCATCTCACGCACGCACGTATACACACACAAACAGACACACACACACTCACACACAGCGAGTCCTATGGACCAGTCTAGTTGAAAGCGTGGTCATTTAGCATGCGGCAACAGCAAACCAATAACAGGCCAGAAACATATAATCCTGTGTTTACAGGCCCTTTCTTTCCTCTCTGCATGACACCAGCACTTCAATCATGCTGCCATGCTCAACCGCTCCCGGTAATGAGTGTGTGTGGGGGAGTGTGTGTATGTGTCTGTGTGTGTGGGCACAAACAGTACAGGGGGGAATGTAAGTATATGTACAGGAAAATGTGCACATGCTTGGGAGAGTGTGTGTGCATGGGGGGGGCAGAGTGTAGGGTGTTTGTCTATATGTGGTTCTCTGCAATGGAATATGTGTGCGTTCGTGTGTGTGTGAGAGATGCAAGGCATTCAGTTAAAATGTCCCCATACCACCGTAAGCACAGTGGTAGGTTACAAAGCACAATGTTGACACACAGATATAGAAACCATGGCAATAACATTATGCACTGCCATTACATAAACCCGATCAATAGCTCAGAGAGAGAAAGACAGAGAGAGAGATAGAAAATGTTGATTAAAAAATAATCAATAATAGTACTAATTGCACTATATGGGAGAAAAGTGTGAGGTCCACTTTCAAAACAAGAATTTGACAAATGGAACAAACACCCAATAGAAATCCTGCATGCAGAATTCTATAAGAGCATCCTCAGAGTACAAAGAAAAACTCAAAACAATGCATGCAGAGCAGAATTAGGCCAATTCCCTCTTCTGATTGATATCCAAAAAGAGCCACCAAATTCTATAATCATTTAAACACAAGTGACCCCCACCTACTAGTACAATTACAAAGCCCTCAAATGCCAAAAAGTGACCATAGATAAGTGTCCCCTCAACCAGCTGGTTCTTAGGCTTGATTCACTAACCACTTCCAACCCAACAAAGCCTCAAGACAGCACTGAGAAAAGTTGGCCCAACCAAATTATCACAAGCAGAAATAAATATATATTACAGTGTTCTTGTTATAGTGTTTTTAACTATGAAGTAGTTAATGTTCTTAGCTATATCCTTTGAAAATAGACACGTACAAAGATTCTGGGGATGAGATTGCACATCTTTAATATATACCCATTGTTCCTCTTTAGTGCATTTAACTATATGTCGCAAGTAAAAGCTGTGTCTAATAATGTGTCTAATAATTAGTATTACCAGAAAAAATACAAAAACTTTGGTTGCCATGCCATTCTAAAGAGTTTTATTCTACCTATAAGATTTTTTGGAAGATTATTCCATTCAATTAGATCTGCTTTCATATGGTTGAGTAATGGAATACAGTTATCTTTATATATTTGTTGTTTGTTGTCACTTATTAAGCATCCAAAGTATTTCATATTTTTTTGTGTGTTTCACTGAAAGGATTGCTGTAAGTACATTTAAAGGATTGCTGTCGTGAGTTATTATTTTGCCTATTGCTATTATTTCGTTTTTTTCCACATTAATTTCATATTTTGACATTTATGACAATTGTATTGTCACAATTGATTGAACTTATGGGTCCATAATCAGCAGGGGACTGTCCAGATTTTCATGGTTTTAATCAGTGGAGGTTCCTCAGAGGAGTTAGGGAAGGACTATGCTCCTCAGATAAATATATATATTTTTTGTAAATAGTGAAATGTTAAAAAAAGTTATCCTTTTTAGATGAAACTGTACTAAATATATTCACGTAATCAAATAATTTATTAAAACACACTGTTTTGCCTCAACAGAACTCTGTAGGGTATCACCATCGTGTAACTGGAGGACAGCTAGCTTCCGGAGGACGTCCTCCAACCTATCAGAGATCTTGCAGCATGAACTGACTTGTTGTCCACCCAATTAAAGGATCAGAAAATCACTGCAGTGCATAACATGTGGTGAGTAGTTGACTCAAAGAGAGAGAAAGACAACAGTTTTCAAAAAATAAATGTCTTAAAAAAATGGAGAGGCAAGACAAAGAGAGATTTCGTTAAAAAAAATTCACTTTCAGTTTCACTTACTTAGCTAGCAAATACACCTGTCTAGTTCAGTTACTCAAACACCCAGCTGAAACAGAGGGATGCTATGTTAGCTAGCTGGCTATGACTATCCAACACAAGTAATTGCCACTGGGGCCCACCGGTGTAACTGCTTACTGACTGTAATGTACACTGTAATGTTACTCCATGACTGTAGCGGGTTTACACATTAGTTCTATTAGCTATGTTGACTAGTACATTACTTTAGCTAATATGGGGACAATGATGTAGGCTGTGTGTAGCGGTTATGACATGGTTTGGCTCGGCTGGTCACATACAGCTGATGTGTGGTACATTGAAGGCCACAAACGAAGGGAAAAGATGAGAGAAGGAGAGTGCATAGAGGCTAGAATGAATACAACGTGGCTGCTATGATCAGGGGAGTATTAATTCCACCGATTCTGTTGAAAAACGTTTTTAAACAGAAGCAAATGAAACGGGGATAAAAATAACTGAATTTGTCCAATAGAAACTCTTGTTTGCAACTGTTGGAGTAATGATTACACCCTAGATAAGCTAGATGCAGGCAAGAGTGTGCAAGACGGTATTGAATGTGTCACTGTCTGTCCATGTGTCACTGTCTGTCATCTTACTGAACACCTCTCGGAGGTTCTGGTACTCCGCGGGAATGGCGGAGAGGTCCGGGGCAACTTCCAAGCCACCAGGAAGATGTACTGGGGCAGGCTGCGCTGACGTCAGGCACTGAGCATGGCAGAACGGGCTCCAACCCATGATGGCACCAGCAGACCAGTCAATAAGGGGATTGTGTGGCTGGTGCCAAGAAATTCCCAGGACCACGGGAACCTGAGGAGACCTAATGAGCAGGAATTGGATCGTCTCACTCTGATACCCTGACACCCGTATGTTGATGGGGGTGGTATTGTAGGTGACCCAGCCTATGGCGCACCTGTCCAGTGCTCTAACGTCCATGGGAATGGAAAGGAGCTGAGTGGGGATGCCTAGCTCGGACGCCAGCATAGCGTCCATAAAGCTCTCATCGGCCCCAGTGTCGATGGGTACCCATAGAAATTTCAACTGGTTTCCCCACAGCAAAACAGCATGAAAAGGGGTGCGATTAAGTGGAGAGGAAATGCCCCACCGGAGTATGGCCCACCGGAGTATGGCCCACCGGAGTACTCACTCCTACTGGTGAGCCTGGTCTTTTAGTGGACAGGTGGAGATGAAATTAACAGTAGTCTCGTAATACAGGCATCTCTTAGTGTGAATCCTGTATAGCAATTCAGCTGGAGACACCCTAGCTCTGCCTAGTTGCATTGGCTCGGGAAGCGGTGAATCGGCAGCCTTTGGAGACTCTCGAGGTAACTCGGCTAGCCACAGGTTCTCTCTGCAACGGCACCATCTGGGACTTCCGTGATGCCTCGAGTAACATCCGGCAGCCTCTCTCCCAGACAATGGAGCATTGGACACTTTCTTTACCTCCGCCACAAACTCCTCCAGGCTGAAGCATACGGCCAACTGCTGTTCCAATACTGCCGTAGCCCAGGCGAGAGCCCTCCTGGACATCAGCGTGATGAGGTACGCTATCTTAGAGCGGTCCGAGGGGAAGGAAGAGAGCTGCAGCTCAATGATGAGGGAACACTGAGTGAGAAACGCCCTTCCGGGGGAGGTAAGCGGGGTTCGCGGGAAACCAGGGTGGCTGTGGAGGCAGCACTACTAACAGCCGGGTTACTGAGGGAATGAGAGGTTACCGTCGTGGTAGGCTGCCTGCAATGTGTTCAACGCTCAGCCATTGCGTTCGGCCAAGGTCTGGAACCCTTCCATAAGACCATGAAGCAACTCCACGTGCCTTCCGATGGTGGCTCCTTGGGAAGAGATGGCGTTGCAGAGTTGGTCCAAGTCTGCTGGGTCAGTCATGGCCAGTTTGTACTATCACGTTTTACGGAAGACCCAGATGCAGACAGTGTTGAAGTATCAAACGTGTATTACTAGACCAGGGGCAGGCAAAATGACAGGTCAAGGGCAGGCACAGGTCAGTAAACCAGATCAGAGTCAAAAGGTACAGAACGGCAGGCAATCTCAGGGTCAGGGCAGGCGGAGGTCAATAATCCGGGGTGGTGTGACAAGATACAGAACGGCAGGCAGGCTTCGGCTCAGGGCAGGCAGAATGGTCTAAACCGGTAAAACAAGAAACCAGAAATTATAGAAAAAGACAGGAGCAAGTGGAAAAACGCTGGTAGGCTTGACGGACAAAACAAACTGGCAACAGACAAACAGAGAACACAGGTATAAATACACTCGGGATAATGGGGAAGATGGGCGACACCTGGAGGGGGTAGAGACAAGCACAAAGACAGGTGAAACAGATCAGGGTGTGACACCATGCTCATGAAAAAAAGATATTCCTCCCTCATCATAAACTGCACTGACCGCCACTGGCATATTGTATGACAACTTAATTACCTGGTCCTCTTATTTCTTATTTTTATTTCTCATGTGTTTTTGTTCTACCTTATCTTTACTATTACATCGTTATTACATCGTGCTAAACGTTAGCTGTCTTACCGGCTGCTATCTGAATAGACAATCGGACAATTTATTTATTTTTATTATTATTATGTTTTCTTCTTGGGCCTCTATAACTATATCTATTGTTTTTATTTTTGTTGTTGTTGTGTGATTTCGATTAATCCCCTATAACACACGGAACCCCACTAATCTACAGACGGAACGCAAGAGGTGGCTAACAACAGACCTCCATCCTATGCTAGCTTGCTACCGATGGCCTGGCTAGCTGTCTAAATTGCCGTGACCCCCAACCAACCTCTCCACTCACTGGACCCTTTTGATCACTCGACTAAGCATGCCTCTCCTTAATGTCAATATGTCTTGTCCATTGCTGTTCTGGTTAGTGTTTATGGGCTTATTTCACTGTAGAGCCTCTAGTCCTGCTCACTATACCTTATCCAACCTATTAGTTCCACCACCCACACATGCACTGACATCTCCTGGTTTCAATGATGTTTCTAGAGACAATATCTCTCTCTTCATCACTCATTACCTAGGTTTACCTCCACTGTATTCACATACTACCATACCTTTGTCTGTACATTATACCTTGATGCTATTTTATCGCCCCCAGAAACCTCCTTTTACTCTATGTTCCAGACGTTCTAGACGACCAATTCTCATAGCTTTTAGCCGTACCCTTATTCTACTCCTCCTATGTTCCTCTGGCGATGTAGAGGTGAATCCAGGCCCTGCAGTGCCTAGCTCCACTCCTATTCCCCAGGCGCTCTCTTTTGACGACTTCTGTAACCGTAATAGCCTTGGTTTCATGCATGTTAACATTAGAAGCCTCCTCCCTAAGTTTGTTCTATTCACTGCTTTAGCACACTCTGCCAACCCGGATGTTCTAGCTGTGTCTGAATCCTGGCTTAGGAAGACCACCAAAAATTCAGAAATTTTAATTCCAAACTACAACATTTTCAGACAAGATAGAACTGCCAAAGGGAGCGGTGTTACAATCTACTGCAAAGATAGCCTGCAGAGTTCTGTCCTACTATCCAGGTCTGTACCCAAACAATTTGAACTTCTACTTTTAAAAATCCACCTCTCTAAAAAAAAAGTCTCTCACCGTTGCCGCCTGCTATAGACCACCCTCTGCCCCCAGCTGTGCTCTGGACACCATATGTGAACTGATTGCCCCCCATCTATCTTCAGAGTTCGTGCTGCTAGGCGACCTAAACTGGAACATGCTTAACACCCCAGCCATCCTACAATCTAAACTTGATGCCCTCAATCTCACACAAATTATCAATGAACCTACCAGGTACCTCCCCAAAGCCTTAAACACGGGCACCCTCATAGATATCATCCTAACCAACTTGCCCTCAATAACACCTCTGCTGTCTTCAACCAAGATCTCAGCGATCACTGCCTCATTGCCTGCATCCGTAATGGGTCAGCGGTCAAACGACCTCCACTCATCACTGTAAAACGCTCCCTGAAACACTTCTGCAAGCAGGCCTTTCTAATCGACCTGGCCGGGGTATCCTGGAAGGATTTGATCTCATCCCGTCAGTTTCTGGATATTTTTTTTAAATGCCTTCCTAACCATCTTAAATAAACATGCCCCATTCAAGAAATTTAGAACCAGGAACAGATATAGCCCTTGGTTCTCCCCAGACCTGACTGCCCTTAACCAACACAAAAACATCCTATGGCGTTCTGCATTAGCATCGAACAGCCCCCGTGATATGCAGCTGTTCAGGGAAGCTAGAAACCATTATACACAGGCAGTTAGAAAAGCCAAGGCTAGCTTTTTCAAGCAGAAATTTGCTTCCTGCAACACTAACTCAAAAAAGTTCTGGGACACTGTAAAGTCCATGGAGAATAAGAACACCTCCTCCCAGCTGCCCACTGCACTGAAGATAGGAAACACTGTCACCACTGATAAATCCACCATAATTGAGAATTTCAATAAGCATTTTTCTACGGCTGGCCATGCTTTCCACCTGGCTACTCCTACCCCGGTCAACAGCACTGCACCCCCAACAGCAACTCGCCCAAGCATTCCCCATTTCTCCTTCTCCCAAATCCATTCAGCTGATGTTCTGAAAGAGCTGCAAAATCTAGACCCCTACAAATCAGCCGGGCTAGACAATCTGGACCCTTTCTTTCTAAAATTATCTGCCGAAATTGTTGCCACCCCTATTACTAGCCTGTTCAACCTCTCTTTCGTGTCGTCTGAGATTCCCAAAGATTGGAAAGCAGCTGCGGTCATCCCCCTCTTCAAAGGGGGGGACACTCTTGACCCAAACTGCTACAGACCTATATCTATTCTACCGTGCCTTTCTAAGGTCTTCGAAAGCCAAGTCAACAAACAGATTACCGACCATTTCGAATCTCACCATACCTTCTCTGCTATGCAATCTGGTTTCAGAGCTGGTCATGGGTGCACCTCAGCCACGCTCAAGGTCCTAAAAGATATCTTAACCGCCATCGATAAGAAACATTACTGTGCAGCCGTATTCATTGATCTGGCCAAGGCTTTCGACTCTGTCAATCACCACATCCTCATCGGCAGACTCGACAGCCTTGGTTTCTCAAATGATTGCCTCGCCTGGTTCACCAACTACTTTTCTGATAGAGTTCAGTGTGTCAAATCGGAGGGTCTGCTGTCCGGACCTCTGGCAGTCTCTATGGGGGTGCCACAGGGTTCAATTCTTGGACCGACTCTCTTCTCTGTATACATCAATGAGGTCGCTCTTGCTGCTGGTGAGTCTCTGATCCACCTCTACGCAGACGACACCATTCTGTATACTTCCGGCCCTTCTTTGGACACTGTGTTAACAACCCTCCAGGCAAGCTTCAATGCCATACAACTCTCCTTCCGTGGCCTCCAATTGCTCTTAAATAAGTAAAACTAAATGCATGCTCTTCAACCGATCGCTACCTGCACCTACCCGCCTGTCCAACATCACTACCCTGGACGGCTCTGACTTAGAATACGTGGACAACTACAAATACTTAGGTGTCTGGTTAGACTGTAAACTCTCCTTCCAGACCCATATCAAACATCTCCAATCCAAAGTTAAATCTAGAATTGGCTTCCTATTTCGCAACAAAGCATCCTTCACTCATGCTGCCAAACATACCCTTGTAAAACTGACCATCCTACCAATCCTCGACTTTGGCGATGTCATTTACAAAATAGCCTCCAATACCCTACTCAACAAATTGGATGCAGTCTATCACAGTGCAATCCGTTTTGTCACCAAAGCCCCATATACTACCCACCATTGCGACCTGTACGCTCTCGTTGGCTGGCCCTCGCTTCATACTCGTCGCCAAACCCACTGGCTCCATGTCATCTACAAGACCCTGCTAGGTAAAGTCCCCCCTTATCTCAGCTCGCTGGCCACCATAGCATCTCCCACCTGTAGCACACGCTCCAGCAGGTATATCTCTCTAGTCACCCCCAAAACCAATTCTTTCTTTGGCCGCCTCTCCTTCCAGTTCTCTGCTGCCAATGACTGGAACGAACTACAAAAATCTCTGAAACTGGAAACACTTATCTCCCTCACTAGCTTTAAGCACCAACTGTCAGAGCAGCTCACAGATTACTGCACCTGTACATAGCCCACCTATAATTTAGCCCAAACAACTACCTCTTTCCCAACTGTATTTAATTTTTATTTATTTATTTATTTTGCTCCTTTGCACTCAATTACTTTTATTTCTACTTTGCACATTCTTCCATTGCAAAACTACCCTTCCAGTGTTTTACTTGCTATATTGTATTTACTTTGCCACCATGGCCTTTTTTGCCTTTACCTCCCTTCTCACCTCATTTGCTCACATTGTATATAGACTTGTTTATACTGTATTATTGACTGTATGTTTGTTTTACTCCATGTGTAACTCTGTATCGTTGTATCTGTCGAACTGCTTTGCTTTATCTTGGCCAGGTCGCAATTGTAAATGAGAACTTGTTCTCAACTTGCCTACCTGGTTAAATAAAGGTAAAATAAATAAAATAAAATAAAAATTGATTACTGCATTTTTGGATTTAGAGCTTGCAACAAAGGTATTTCACTGTACATGTGCATGTGACATTAAAACTTGAACTTGATTTTGGATTGAGTTAATTATGACTTTGATTTCTTTGGCAAAGTTCCTTGTTGTATATATATATATATATATATATATTTTGTTAGTCCCTTTGCCTATTTAGAATTTTTATTTACCGCTACAATTCAGTGATTATTTTGTTCGTAAAATCACAATTTCTACACCTTATTCCTTGCCTCCAGCCTCCCTGGAAGCCTACTAGACATGTTAACGTTTGAATATCAGATTGGCAGATAATAAAATCTATTCCGGCTTCAATTCCGACTTTGACTCATCTGCCCTGGGCTCTTTGTGTACCTCTGAAACAATCCTTGGGCTTCCCAGGAAACGCCAGAAAAAGTAATCAAGGCATAGGGTGACTACTTCGAAAAAGTAGGGGCAGCCAGTGGAACATAAAGAGCGTTAGGGTTGGTAATCTTCTCTAGTTGCCATGATTAGGCTCAGTGTTCCGTCACTTATGTGGACAGGAGAGCTAGAAAGTTCAAGCCCTCTTGGGTGCTGCAATATATTCACATTATAATTGCCCATCCAAGAAGGGTCAAGGTCATTGGCCACAGATAAAATGACGTCAAATCACTTTATAATCAAATCAAATGTTATTAGTCACATGAAACAAGACACCAGTCTCAACGTCAACAGTGAAGAGGCAACTCTGGGATGATGGCCCTCTAGACAGTGTTGCAAAGAAAAAGCCATATCTCAGACTGGCCAATAAAAAGAAAAGATGTTGGGCAAAAGAACACAGACACACTGGACAGAGGAACTCTGCCTAGAAGGCCAGCATCCCGGAGTCACCTATTCGCTGTTGATCTTCACTGTTGATAAGTGTTTTGCTGGTACTATTTAATGAAGCTGCCAGTTGAGGACTTGTGAGCCGTCTGTTTCTCAAACTAGACACTAATGTACTTGTCCTCTTGCTCAGTTGTGCACCGGGGCCTCCCACTCCTCTTTCTATTCTGGTTAGGGCTAGTTTGCGCTGTTCTGTGAAGGGAGTAGTACACAGCGTTGTACGAGATTACTGGCAATTACTGGCAATTTCTCACATGTAATAGCTTTCATTTCTCAGAACAAAAATAGACTGACGAGTTTCAGAAGAAAGTTCTTTATTTTTGGTCATTTTGAGCCTGTAATCAAACCCACAAATGCTGATGCTCATGATACTCAGATAGTTCAAAGAATGCTGAGTTTATTGCTTCTTTAATCAGCACAACAGTTTTCAGCTGTACTAACATAATCGCAAAAGGGTTTTCTAATGATCAATTAACCTTTTAAAATTATAACCGTGGATTAGCTAACACAACGTGCCATTGAAACACAGGAGTGATGATTGCTGATAATGGGCCTCTGTACGCCTACGTAGATATTCCATAAAAAAATCAGCTGTTTCCAACTTCCATAGTCATTTACAACATTAACAATGTCTACACTGTATTTCTGATCAATTTGATGTTATTTTAATGGACAAAAAGTGTGTTTTTCTTAAAAAAACAAGGACATTTCTAAGTGATCCCCAAACTTTTGAAAAGTAGTGTATATTATTATCATTTATTTTTTATTAGGCATACTATGTTTATATTGATTACTGCACTATTGGGTAGAGCGTGCAAGTTAAGTATTTTACTGTACTTGTGCATGTGACAATAAAACTTGAACTTGATTAATCAGGCTGTAATACACAATGAATTGGTATATACAGCCTGAAACTAATTACAGCAAAATCATGTAAACGTTCCTCACAAGCCAGAATCTTGAATATAATTAAATTTGAACTTGCTTGTATTTTCTTATTGTGCGCGCTATGCATGTTGTTTGTGCAGTTTGTCCTTTAGCTGCTCAAAATTTGAGACAAAATATGCACAGGAAAGTATTTTTAGAGCGCCAGTACTGAAGTTGACATTTCTATCACCTGGCACATGCATAAAACCATGTAAATATCAGCTGACTTCATGCAAGACGAAAGTACAAGCATGCAATGCATGTATACTAACTGAAGTCAGCAGGTGTTTACATGGTTTTGCGCATGTGCCAGGTGATAGAAATTTAAACTTCAGAACAGGCGCTCTAAAAAGTTGGGTAAACAATACTTTCAGTTGGATATATTGTCATAAAATGTTGGCCATCTGAAGGACCAACACCACAGACCACTTGGTACAGTAAACGTAATTGCATTCAACATTCTGGCTTGTAGGGAACATTTACAAAAGATTTTGCAGTCATTACTTTCAGGCTGTGTACAGTATACCAATTAAATTGTGTATTACAGCATGATTAATCAGACTACCCCAAATCATGCTGAAAATAAACCCTGCCTGCTGCCTACACTGCTTCATCTGCATTCCAAACGCAATTACCACACTCTGAGTCTCCAGGCAAGCCAAATGCAACTCACAATGTACATCTTCAACCTGAATGACCTAAAAAATGTTGTTTATCACCATGACCCACCCCCACCACAACTACACCACCCCAGCCCCCGCCAGCAGCAGCAGGACTGTACATTTCTAAACATCTGCCTGATTCGGGAATGTAGCGCTCTCTCCAGAACCCCTCTCCACTCGGATTATTCCATCATTAAATTAGCATATGAGCTGTATGCCTGGCAGCGTGCAGTGAACAGCAGCCTGGTGGTTGTTGGTCTATGGAGCGTGGAAGGAATGCGGGCGCTGGTTCTCCCTCCGCCCAGCCAGCCCAGCAGAGGAAATTATTTCAAACAGCTCTGGTCTGTTCAAAGACACACTTCCAATGGAGAATGTATCAAAGTACTGCTGCTTAACGAGTGGTGAATGCCTGACACACAACTTGAATGTTTCAGAATATTCTGCCTAGCTTTAGGGGATCAATTGAAATGTTGTTGTTTTTTAAGCTGAGCTTGGCATATATTACCCCTCTCATTTTTTCGGAATATTTTTTTTTACAGATATATGCTTTTCCTCAACCACTCTTTTGGATCAGTGGATGTGGATCAAGCTAAAGCTTCCCTACATCTTGGGATGGCTGTGAAGCTTGCAGTCTGAGTTTTGTGGGATGCAGTGTGCAAGAATTTAGCATGTGTAACATGAACCAAGGACATACATTACATTTTAGTCACAGAGCAGATGCTTTTATCCAGAGCAACGTACAGTAGTGAGTGGATACATTTTCAACTGGTCTCATGTGGGAATTGAATCCACAACCTTGGTGTTGCAAGGGTCACACAGCTATCAACTGAGACACACAGCTTTACCAACTGAGCTATTATAAGAAATATGAACAAGCCCTAGGGCAACCTTTGATGTTAATTATTATGTGACTACTATTCTTCTGTACTTTACTCAGACTGACTGTAAATTAGTCATTTAACACCCTCCAGAAATGCAATATTATCAAAGCATGGGGCTAATTATACAAATATTGAATTCAATCTAAGGAGCACAGTCTTCTGCACAGACTTCTTTTGAAAGACTTCTTTCTGGACCTGTTGGTGTACCTGTTGAAGAGGTAAGGTGAGTGGGTGATTTAGGTTGGACTTAAAGTAATGTGTTATTGGTTTCTGCCCACAAATACAGGTAATCCTACCTGACTTGAACTGACAGTGAGTGAGTTGTGCCTGGGGGTGTTCTGTTGAACATATGGAGAGCATTTTTGATTCATAGTTTAGAAACAGAAGGACATCAAGAAAGATGGATATGAGCTCTGGACTTGTGTGTAGCTGCAGGGTGTGTGTGTGTGTGTTTCTCTCTCTCTCAGGCCCCATTCCTGTCAGTGTAATTGTGTAGGGACGTGCTCCATTCCCTCTTTGGATTAAGGCTGGCTCTATCTGCTCTGCTGTCAGCTCTCAGCTCAAAGCTGCAGCCCAACAGCTCCAGCCTAACACCCCAACTACATCCCCCAGGAACCAACCAAATGTGTGTGTGTTGTGTGTTTGTGTGTGTGTGTGATTCTGGACATGTTTAACCATTTATTTAACTAGGCAAGTCAGTTAAGAACAAATTCTTATTTACAATGACGGCCTACCAAAAGGCAAAAGGCCTCCTGCGGGGACGGGGGCTGGGATTAAAAATAAAATAAAAAGCGAGGACAGAACACACATCACGACAAGAGAGACAACACAACACTACATAAGAGACCTAACACAACATAGCATGGCAGCATCACATGACAACACAGCATGGTAGGAACACGACATGACAACAACATGGTAGCAACACAACATGGCATCAGCACAACATTGTAACAGAACAAAACATGGTACAAACATTATTGGGCACAGACAACAGCAAAATAAGGCACAGACAACAATACATCACGCAAAGCAGCCACAACTGTCAGTAAGAGTGTCCATGATTGAGTCTTTGAATGAAGAGATGGAGATAAAACTGTCCAGTTTGAGTGTTTGTTGCAGCTCGTTCCAGCCGCTAGCTGCAGTGACCTGAAAAGACGAGCGACACAGGGATGCGTGTGCTTTGGGGACCTTTAACAGAATGTGACTGGCAGAATGGGTGTTGTATGTGGAGGATGAGGGCTGCAGTAGATATCTCAGATAGGGGGGAGTGAGACCTAAAAAGGTTTTATGAATAAGCATCAACCAGTGGGTCTTGCGACGGGTATACAGAGATTTCCTGTTTACAGAGGAGAAAAGAGTGCAGTGATGTATCCTATAAGGAGCATTGGTGGCAAATAGTAAAGCACATCTAGCTGCTCGAGAACACCCTTACCTGCCGATCTATAAATTACATCTCTGTAATATAGCATGGGTAGGATGGTCATCTGAATCAGGGTTAGTTTGGCAGCTGGGGTGAAAGAGGAGTGATTACGATAGACAAAACCAAGTCTAGATGTAACTTTAGACAGCAGCTTTGATATGTGCTGAGAGAAGGACAGTGTACAGTCTAGCCATACTCCCAAGTACTTGTATGAGGTGACTACCTGAAACTCTAAACTGTCAGAGGTAGTAAGTACATCTGTGGGGAGAGGTGCATTCTTCTTACCAAACCACATGACCTTTGTTTTGGAGGTGTTCAGAACAAGGTTAAGGGCAGAGAAAGCTTGTTGGACCACAAGAAAGCTTTGTTGTAGAGCGTTTAACACAACATTCAGGGAGGGGCCAGCTGAGTATAAGACTGTATCATCTGCCTATAAATGGATGAGAGAGATTCCTACTACCTGAGATATGTTGTTGATGTAAATTGAGAAGAGCGTGGGGCCTAGGATCGAGCCTTGGGGTACTCCCTTGGTGACCCTAAACCCCCCCAGTTGGTCGAAATTCTTTAAAAAGTCATATTTTTTTCTATTTAAAACGTAGGCTTCCATATTATTGACACCCTTGTTTTCAATACCTCACCTTGCGAGGAAAATGGCAGTGAGCCTTTGTCTAAAATGTTTTATGAGTTGGAGAACACGCTGGTGCTTTTAGATATAATTCAAGCTACAGTATATTAGATCAAATCCAGACAGGAACAATTATTTTAGCAGTCGACCTAAATCATTTGATAAGATTGACAGATGTAACAATAAAAAAAGGCTAATTCAAGGAAAGAGGCTGAAAAATGTAATCTATACAAATAATTTACAGGGCACCTGGAGACTACAAAAAAAAAGCTATTCAAGAATTGAACTACATTTTTATTTCCCAAAATGCTCTCAACAATTAACTGAGTTAAAAAATCCATGACATAGTGATATCGCATCATTATCCGGTATCATGCTTAATTACGGCAACAGAAAAATCAATTAGTGGCTGATATGGAGAATGAACAGAGCGCAACCCAACATGTATTATGTACGTAAGTGAAAAAATAAAAACCTTTACCCTTGTCGTTGTATTAGCTAATATGGCAACTATTGCTCATCAAATGATTAAAAGTATCTAATTGCGTGATTAACTGAATCAAGCAATTGTTAACTCATTAACCTGTGGCAACACGGGAAAACTCGTTTTTATTGAGTTTCTATTTCCCAAATTCACTCAAAGAATATCAGAATATCGATTTTACAACAGCCGCTAATTTTAATTTTAATTTTTTTATTTCACCTTTATTTAACCAGGTAGGCTAGTTGAGAACAAGTTCTCATTTGCAACTGCGACCTGGCCAAGATAAAGCATAGCAGTGTGAACAGACAACACAGAGTTACACATGGAGTAAACAATTAACAAGTCAATAACACAGTAGAAAAAAAGGGGAGTCTATATACATTGTGTGCAAAAGGCATGAGGAGGTAGGCGAATAATTACAATTTTGCAGATTAACACTGGAGTGATAAATGATCAGATGGACAATTAACCAGTTACCTCTACATTCTCATTCTGAACGTTGTATATTCAGTGAATCTGCACGAACCCGTGTCTCACCAATGAGTTCGTGCCACACCAAGCTTAGTTGAATATTTATTTACTAGAAAGCTAAAATGATGATAAAAGATACACATAGACAAAACACATTATAGGTAATTGATTAGAACTTAGTATAACGGGCCAACACACTATGGCGCATGTTACCCAAAATGGGGATTTCAAAGAGAGAGAGGAAAAAGAAAGTACACGAGAGAAATATACATTTGGGTGAATTTGTCAGCTATGCTATTCAAACCCTAGCCTTGCCCAAAGTGCCGCTCTTGAAACCCATTGAAAACCTGTGGTTTGAATTGATGCATGAAGTCCATAAACGCAGTGGAAGGATATCAAGGCTCTAGAGGAATGGTCTGAGATCCCTCCCAATGTGATATATATATTTTTTCACAACTGTATTATAATTGTTTGACAATACAAAAAATATATAGATACACATACAAACAACAACAGATACAGATGCACACAAACATCCACAACATCACACCTGCCCAGACCCACCTGCTCAAATCAAATCAAAACAAATTGTATTAGTCACATGCGTCGAATACAACAGACCTTACAGTGAAATGCTTACTTACGAACCCCTAACCAACAATGCAGTTTAAAAAAAATATGGATAAGAATAAGAGATAAAAGTAACAAGTAATTAAAGAGCAGCAGTAAAATAACAATAGCGAGACTATATACAGTGGGGTACCGATACAGAGTCAATGTGCAGGGGCACCGGTTAGTTGAGGTAGTATGTACATGTAGGTAGAGTTATTAAGTTCTTGGCACACCGATCCCTTTAGCTGGATCATTTTTGTCAACATCCAGTGAATTGCAGAGCGCCAAATTCAAATTAAATTACTAAAAATATTTAATTTTCATGAAATCACAAGTGCAATATATCAAAACACAGTTTAGCTTGTTGTTAACTTCTCATGACTCTCAAACCCGCATGCGGGAGCGTAACCATAGCCTCAAACTAATTAGCATAACGCAGCGGACATAAATCTTCCTAGAAAATCTTCCTATTCATGATAACCACAAATGAAATATATTGAGACACAGCTTAGCCTTTTGTTAATCCACCTGTCATGTCAGATTTCAAAAAAGATTTACGGTGAAAGCAAACCATGCGATTATGTGAGGACATCTCTTAGCAGACAAAACATTAAAAACAGCTAGCAGCAAAGTAGATTGGTCACGAAAGTCAGAAAAGCAATAAAATCAATCACTTACCTTTGATAATCTTCATATGTTTGCAGTCACGAGACTCCCAGTTATACAATAAATGTTTGTTTTGTTCCATAAAGATTCTCTTTATATCCAAAAACCCCCATTTGGTTGGCGCGTTTTGTTTAGTAATCCACAGGCTTGTGCAGGTCACAACGGGCAGACGAAAATTCCAAATAGTATCCATAAAGTTTGTAGAAACATGTCAGATGTTTTTATAATCAATCCTCTGGTTATTTTTACAATAAATAATCAATAATATTTCAACCGGACAGTAGCGTTTTCAATACAAGAGAGAAAGAAAAGGTGTCGCTCCAGTGCCGCGTGCATGAACAAATCGAAGGACATCTGTCTATCCACTGACGTAATGTGATCATTCTCGCTCATTTTTCAGAATAAAAGCCTGAAACTATGTCTAAAGACTGTTCACACCTTGTGGGAAGCCATAGGTAAAGGAATCTAGTTCATATCCCTTTAACTTCTTGCGTCGAGCAATCCCGTATCTGGGAGCGTAATCATAGTCTCAGGCTCATTACCATAACGCAACGTTAACTATTCATGAAAATCGCAAACGAAATGAAAGAAATATATTCACTCACAAGCTTAGCCTTTTGTTAACAACACTGTCATCTCAGATTTTCAAAATATGCTTTTCAACCATAGCTACACAAGCATTTGTGTAAGAGTATTGATAGCTAGCATAGCATTAAGCCTAGCATTCAGCAGGCAACATTTTCACAAAAACAAGAAAAGCATTCAAATAAAATAATTTACCTTTGAAGAACTTTGGATGTTTTCAATGAGGAGACTCTCAGTTAGATAGCAAATGTTCAGTTTTTCCAAAAATATTATTTGTGTAGGAGAAATCGCTCTGTTTTGTTCATCACGTTTGACTAAGAAAAAAAAAATGAAAATTCAGTCAAACTTTTTTCCAAATGAACTCCATAATATCGACAGAAACATGGCAAACGTTGTCTAGAATCAATCCTCAAGGTGTTTTTCACATATCTATTCGATGATAAATCATTCGTGGCAGTTTGGTTTCTCCTCTGAAGCAAATGGAAAAATACACGCAGCTGGAGATTACGCAATAATTTCGACGGAGGACAACAAGCGAGCACCTGGTAAATGTAGTCTCTTATGGTCAATCTTCCAATGATATGCCTACAAATACGTCACAATGCTGCAGACACCTTGGGGAAACGACAGAAAGTGTAAGCTCATTCCTGGCGCATTCACAGCCATATAAGGAGACATTGCGCCTTCAAAATCTGGGGCATTTCCTGTTTGAAATTTCATCTTGGTTTCGCCTGTAGCATCAGTTCTGTGGCACTCACAGATAATATCTTTGCAGTTTTGGAAACGTCAGAGTGTTTTCTTTCCAAAGCTGTCAATTATATGCATAGTTGAGCATCTTTTCGTGACAAAATATCTTGTTTAAAACGGGAACGTTTTTTTTATCCAAAAATTAAAAGAGCGCCCCCTATATCGAAGAAGTTAAAGAGAGAGGTTTCAGAAAAACAGCACTTCCTGAATGGATTTTCCTGCAATATCAGTTCTGTTATACTCACAGACAATATTTTGACAGTGTTGGAAACTTTAGAGTGTTTTCATATTCTAGCTTCTGGGCCTGAGAAATAGGCCGTTTCATCTGGGCACGTATTACATCCAAACATCAAAATACTGCCCCCTAGTCTCAAGAGGTTTTAAGGTCAACGGCATCATGAACTTTACCCAGTACAGGACATTTTAGCCAAGAATCTTCCAGCAAGATAACAACCTTAAGTACACATCAAAATCTACAAAGAATGGTTAATTGGCCACAAATAAACATTTAGCAATAGGAAATCTCTGTCTCCAGACTTGAAACCCACTGAAAACATGTGGTTTGAATCAAAGAAGGCAGTCCATAAGCGCAAACAGAGGACATCAAGGATCTGGAAGGATTCTGTATGGAGGAATGGTCTAAGATCCCTCCCAATGTGTTCTCCAACTCATACAACATTTTGGAAAAAGCCTCAGTGCTGTTATCCTTGCAATGTGAGGTATTGACATTTACTGAAAAAAGGCCTGTCAATAAGTTTGACACATACTTTTACATTTTTTTGGACCATACAATATAGCTCAGTATTTGAATTATTTACTTGATACAGTGATTTTTGCTTATCTTTATCAACGGTAACAATACTTTTGGACCCCACTGTATACCAGAACTAAAAATGGTGCTATGTAGAGGAGGAATACTTCTCTCTTGGTAATATTTTTGTTCAGTCCCCTGTCACTTACAGTAAATAAATTACAGAACAACTCACCTATCAGTAGCACACAGCCTTTTACTGGGGTACATGGCTGGTGGGTTTGTAATCAGGTAGCACAGAGGCTGATCAGAATAGAGGGTTGTGATAATTGTTTTACTGGGGTACATGGCTGGTGGTTTGTAATCAGGGAGCACATAGGCTGATCAGAATAGAGGGTTGTGATAATTGTTTTACTGGGGTGCATGGCTGGTAGTTTGTAATTAGGGAGCACAGAGGCTGATCAGAATAGAGGGTTGTGATAATTGTTTTACTGGGGTGCATGGCTGGTAGTTTGTAATTAGGGAGCACAGAGGCTGATCAGAATAGAGGGTTGTGATAATTGTTTTACTGGGGTGCATGGCTGGTGGGTTTGTAATTAGGGAGCACAGAGAGAGGCTGATCAGAATAGAGGGTTGTGATAATTGTTTTACTGGGGTGCATGGCTGGTAGTTTGTAATTATTATTATTTTGTATTTATTTCACCTTTATTTAACCAGGTAGGCAAGTGGAGAACAAGTTCTCATTTACAATTGCGACCTGGCCAAGATAAAGCAAAGCAGTTCGACACATACAACAACACAGAGTTACACATGGAGTAAAACAAACATACAGTCAATAATACAGTATAAACAAGTCTATATACATTGTGAGCAAATGTGGTGAGATAAGGGAGGTAAAGGCAAAAAAAGGCGATGGTGGCAAAGTAAATACACTATAGCAAGTAAAACACTAGAATAGTAGATTTGCAGTGGAAGAATGTGCAAAGTAGAAATAAAAATAATGGGGTGCAAAGGAGCAAAATAAATATATAAATAAATAAAATACAGTAGGGAAAGAGGTAGTTGTTTGGGCTAAATTATAGGTGGGCTATGTACAGGTGCAGTAATCTGTGAGCTGCTCTGACAGTTGGTGCTTAAAGCTAGTGAGGGAGATAAGTGTTTCCAGTTTCAGAGATTTTAGTAGTTCGTTCCAGTCATTGGCAGCAGAGAACTGGAAGGAGAGGCGGCCAAAGAAAGAATTAGTAGTATATGGGGCTTTGGTGACAAAACGGATTGCACTGTGATAGACTGCATCCAATTTGTTGAGTAGGGTATTGGAGGCTATTTTGTAAATGACATCGCCGAAGTCGAGGATTGGTAGGATGGTCAGGATGGTAATTAGGGAGCACAGAGAGAGGCTGATCAGAATAGAGGGTTGTGATAATTTTTTTACTGGGGTACATGGCTGGTAGTTGGTAATTAGGGAGCACAGAGAGAGACTGATCCGAATAGAAGGTTGAGATAATTGTTTAACTGGGGTACATGGCTGGTAGTTTGTAATTAGGGAGCACAGAGAGAGACTGATCAGAATAGAAGGTTGAGATAATGGTTTTACTGGGGTACATGGCTCTTAGTGGGGAATGTAGTTTTAAAAGTATACAGTGTGTGCATTGGGAATATGAATTTAGCTAGTACATTGGGGAATAGTCATTTTTATCAGGGGGGATGGCTGTATTCAAGCAGTGGGAGTAGAAGCCAGTCATTCCTGTATTTCCAGGGTTAAATACCTTGGAGCTTGGATCAGTACATTATAGATCTGACTGCCCCTCTCCTCTCCGGCCCTGCGTTCAGAGTACTAATTGACTACTGCTGGTCCAGGGTGAGTGAGTGTGTGTGTGGGTATGTGCGTGCATGCATGCATGTGTGTGTGTTTTTAAAAATGTGTCCTCAGTTTGATTTTGATACATGAATTCTCATAGTGTGTAGAGGAATGAATACTATACGTACATTGTGTGTGTGTGTGTGTGTGTGTGTGTGTGAGTGAGTGTGCTGTAGTGTTCGTGTTTCGACTTTGACCCCCAGATACAATCCACAGCTCAATAAAGGGGTGGGGCGGGGAGGGCGGGTGGGTGGGTGGGCGGGGGGGGGGGGGGGGGAGTGGGGGGTGGGGGGGGGTTATGGGGTAAAGCATTGCACGCACGTTATCCACAGCAGCCAGAGAGTTCCGCACAGGACAGGAAGGAGAAGATCAATAATGTACATACTGTATGTTGTTAAGTGAAATATGGGCCTGGTTAAGACCCATGCATAAAAGACCGGAGTTGGATCAATACACCAAAAGATCGTATTTTTTATCAAATCACATTTTATTGGGCACATACACAAATTTAGCAGATGTTATTGGGGGTGCTGCGAAATGCTTGTGTTCCTAGCTCCAACAGTGCAGTAGTATCTAACCATTCACAACAATATGCATAAATCTAAAAGTAAAATAATGGAATTAAGAATTATATAAATATTAGGACATGCACGTTTTTTCCAAATATACAGTGCCTTCGGAAAGTATTTTTTCACATTGTGTAACGTTACAGCCTTATTCTGGATAATAATTTTAAAAATCCTCAGCAATCTACACACAATACCCCATAATGACAAAGCGAAAAACATTTTTTTTAAATGTTTGCAAATTTATGAAAAATAAAAACTATAATAGCTTATTTACATAATTATTCAGACCCTTTGTTAATAGATTAGAAATTGAGCTCAAGTGCATCCTGTTTCCATTGATCATCCTTGAGATGTTTCCAAAACTTGATTAGAGTCCACCTGTGGTAAATTATATTGATTGGACATGATTTGGAAAGTCTCACACACGTCTATTTAAGGTCCCACAGTTGACAGTGCATGTCAGAGCAAAAACCAAGACATGAGGTCGAAGGAATTGTCTGTATTGTTCATAGACATGATTGTGTCGAGGGACATATCTGGGGAAGGTTACCAAAACATTTCTGCAGCATTGAAGGTCCTTCAAAACACAGTGGCCAAACTGAAGAATCAGGGGAGAAGGGGCTTGGTTAGGGAGGTGACCAAGAACCCGATGGTCCCTCTAATAGAGCTCTAGAGTTCCTCTGTGGAGAAGGGAGAACCTTCCAGAAGGACAACCTTCTCTGCAGCAATCCACCAATCAGGCCTTTATGGTAGAGTGGCCAGGCCACTTTTCATTTTAATCCATAGAGACGTGAAGGAGAAGCTCGTCGGATGTTGATCTCTTCTCGCCTGCTCCTCAGTAAAAATTTAGAAAAATTTGTTTTTTGCTTCGTCATTATGAGGTATTGTGTGTTGATAGATGAGCGGAAAAAATTATTTAATGAATTTTAGAATGAGGCTGTAATGTAACAAAATGTTGAAAAGTCAAGAGTCACAATATTTTTCTGAATGCACTCTATGTATAATGATTTCATGGTACGAAACTACTAATTTCCTTCACATTTGGTTCTGTATATATCTTTAAAACAATACTTCAGAGATTTCTTTGAAAGGGGTTCCTATTGAATGAAATTATAGTTGTGGATGAAGAATATGGAATTCCGACTTGATCTAATCATTGTTGTGGTAAAACAGAGTGAATGTCGGGATGTGTGTAGGAGGAAGGGAAAAAAATACATTTCTCAAGATTCTTCACTTTAAAATGTATGTCAAACAAAAAACAATACTAAGTTAAACAATCCATACAACTCTGTGCACATGTACTACTTTAAACACACACACACACACACACACACACACACACACACACACACACACACACACACACACACACACACACACACACACACACACACACACACACACACACACACACACACACACACACACACACACAGCTGACAGCAAGCCCATTGGAAATACATGCCTCTCCCTGGCACCATAGTGCATTGATTATCTGCCAGGGGAAGAGCAGAGATAGGGCTGGCTGGAGAGAGATGCATGGAGGAAAGCAAAATGAGATGGACGGGGGGATTAGGGTGAGGAAGAGGGTGGGGAAGGAGAGATTAGTGAGGATAGGGGGCAAGAAGAGAGGAAGAAAGATGGGGGGCACATTAAGGAGAAGGAAAGGACCCAGTGGAGGGTGGAGAGAGGAGTGATGAGTGAGGGAGAAATAGAGGGTGATGAGAAATGGAGAGATTGACAGAGAGAGGGGGGAAGCAAGATAGAGGGGATGTTGTGAAGAGGAACGAGAGATGCATGGAAAAGGGAGAGAGCGAGGAAAGGTGAGGGGGATAACTTAGAGGAAGTCTGGGAGAGAACACACTCCGAGGCACGCTGGAGGACAAAATATCCCACACACCCACATAGTTATGCAGGCATACACACACTTAGACATACTGTACATTCATCCAGTCACACACAGACATGCTCAGACAAACACACACACACCATGCAGAGCCAAACAAATTTCCCTCTCAGTCGCATCTCTCCTATGTACTGTAATCATCGGAGATTCCCCCGTTGTAAATGCATTTATCATTACAACTATCATTTACCAGGTAAGGACACCATTTCTGTCCCACTTCATAACAGACATTACAGTCTATAGTGCCAGACCTAGGGGGGGTAGGGAGGTTCATTACAGCTACCCCTAGGTGTGTGTGTGTGTTTGTGCATGTGTGTGTGTGTGTATGTGTGTGTGTGTGTGTGTGTGTGTGTGTGTGTGTGTGTGTGTGTGTGTGGACTGTGAACTCTTGTTCTCTGTGGCCGATGCAAAGCTAGTGGCCTAGACGGAATCCCTAGCGGTGTCCTCAGAGCATCCCGCCCCGAGGAAGGTAGGCAACAACACCTCCACTACGCAGATCCGCAACACAGGGATCCCATAAGGGTGCATCTCAGCCCCCTCCTGTTAATCCATCACTGCGTGGCCATGCACGCCACCAAAACAATCACCAAGTTTGCGGACGACACAGCAGTGGTAGGCCTGGATACCAACAATGATGAGACAGCCTACAGGGAGGAGGTGAGGGCCCTGGCGGGGCGGTGCCAGGAAAATAACATCTCCCTAAAGTCAACAAAACAAAGGAGCTGATTGTGGACTTCAGGAGACAGCAGAGGGATAACTCCCCAATCCACATTGAAGGGCCGCAGTGGAAAAGATGAAAAGCTTCAAGTTCCTCAGTGTACACATCACTGACAATCTGAAACAGTCCACCCACACAGACAGTGTGGTGAAGAAGGCGTAACAGTGCCTCTTCAACCTCAGGAGGCTGAAGAAAATGTGGCTTGGCTCCTAAGACCCTTACAAACTTTTACATATCCACCATTGAGAGCATCCTGTTTGGCTGTATCACTGCCTAGTACGGCATTTGCACCGTCCGCAACCGCAGGGCTCTCCAGAGGGTCGTGTGGTTAGCCCAACGCCAACATATCACTGGGAGCACACTGCCTGCCTTTCAGGACATCAAGGAAGATCATCCAGGACCTCAGCCACCCGAGCACTGGCTTGTTCACCCTGCTATCATCCAGAAGGCGAGGTAAGTACAGATGCATCAAAGCTGGGACAGAGAGACTGAAAAACAGCTTTTATCTCAAGGCCATCACTAGCCATCACTAGCCAGCCTCCACCCAGAAGCTGTTTAGAAGCCTCTTGGACCTAGACTTGGTGCTCTGGTACGGCTTGCCATGTGGTAGCAGAGAGAACATTCTATGATTTGGGTGGCTGGAGTCTTTGACAATTTTTAGGGCCTTCCTCTGACACCGCCTGGTATAGAGGCCATAGATGGCAGGAAGCTTGGCCCCAGTGATGTACTGAGGCGTTCGCACTACCCTCTGTAGTGCCTTGCGGTCTGGGGCCGAGCAGTTGCCTTGCCAGGCAGTGATGCAACCAGTCAGGAAGCTCTCGTTGGTGCAGCTGTAGAACCTTTTGAGGATCTGAGGACCCATGCCAAATCTTTTCAGTCTCCTGAGGGGGAATAGGTTTTGTTGTGCCCTCTTCACAACTGTCTTGGTGTGCTTGGACCATGTTAGTTTGTTGGTGAAGTGGACACCAAGGAACTTAAAGCTCTAAACCTGCTCCACTGCAGCCCCGTCAATGAGAATGGGAGCGTGCTCGGTCCTCTTTTTCCTGTAGTCACATGAGTTGACGCTGGAGAGATGAAGCAGGTTCTGGGGAGTAAAACATTTAATAATGAACGGCCATGGAACGAGACAGGAACAGCATCAGCAAACTAATAATACAGACAAAAAACAATCAATGCAGAAGCGGGGAACAGAGCAGTGGAACTGACAAATATAGGGGAGGTAATAACAGGTGATGAGTGAGTCCAGATGAGTCCAATATCGCTGATGTGCGTGACGAGGGAAGGCCGGTGTGCGTAATAGATGATGGGAGTGCGTGATGCAAGGCGAGAGCGGGAGCAGATGTGACATGTAGTACACAATCATCTCCTTTGTCTTTATCACGTTGAGAGAGAGGTTGTATCCTGGCACCACATGGCCAGGTCTCTGACCTCCTCCCTATAGGCCGTCTCGTCGTTGTTGGTGATCAGACCTACCACTGTCATCTTCATATTTAATGATGGAGTCATGCCTGGCCGTGCAGTCATGAGTGAACAGGGAGTAAAGGAGGGGACTGAGCCAATCAGTTGTTGTGACAAGGTAGGGGTGGCATACTGTGGCAAGAACAGATCCATGTTTCATTTGCGTTTTGTTTTGTCTTCATTATACTCACCTGGTTTCCATTCCATAATCACTGTTCCTTGTTTAACCCTCTGGCTTCCCCTGTTATTTTGTGCATGATTGTGTTTTGTCAGGTGGTTCTGTGTACGTGATCTGGATTGTTTATGTTTATCTTCTTATGGCTGCAGGGGCAGTATTGAGTAGCTTGGATGAAAAGGTGCCCAGAGTAAACGGCCAGCTCCTCAGTCTCAGTTGCTAATTATTATTATTAGTAGTATTGAATTGAAAACACTCTAAAGTTTCCAAAACTGTCAAAATATTGTCTGTGAGTATAACAGAACTGATATTGCAGGCGAAACCCTGAGGAAAATCAAACCAGGAAGTGGCTTCTATTTTGAAAACTCCATGTTCCATAGCCTGCCTTTGCTCCATTTAAAGGGATATCAACCAGATTCCTTTTCCTATTGCTTCCTCAAGGTGTCAACAGTCTTCGGACAGAGTTTCAGGCTTTTATTTTGAAAAATGAGCCAGAAAGATAACCGCGTCAGGTGTTCGCATGAGTTTTGCTCGCGCAACAGAGTTTGGGCAGCCGTTCCCTTTCCCTCTCCTACTGAAAAATACAGTTGCGATTGATATATTAACGATTATATATTTTAAAAACAACCTGAGGATTGATTATAAAAAACGTTTGACATGTTTCTGTGGACATTACGGATACTATTTGGAATTTGTCTGCGTCGTCATGACCGCTCTTTCCTGTGGATTTCTGAACATAACGCCACAAACAAACTGAGGTATTTTGGATATAAAAATAATCTTTATGGAACAAAAGGAACATTTATTGTGTAACTGGGAGTCTCATGAGTGACAGCATCCGAAGATCATCAAAGGTAAACTATTAATTCATTTGCTTTTCTGATTTTCGTGACCAAGTTACATGATGCTAAGTGTACATAATGTTTTGTTGAGCAATCGATAAACTTACACAAACGCTTGGATTGCTTTCGTTGTAAAGCATACTTTCAAAATCTGACACGACAGATGGACTAACAAAAGGCTAAGCTGTGTTTTCCTATATTGCACTTGTGATTTCGTGAATATAAATATTTTAAGTAATATTGTTTGAATGTGGCGCTATGCAATTCAGAGGTTGTTGATGACAATTATCCTGTTACCGGGATTGCAGCCATAACAAGTTATCCTTGTTGGATTATTGTTGAATTTGAGTAAACATCGTGGATTTACTCATACCTGTGTCCTGCGCCTGACTCCACCTTATTCCATTCACCTAGAACATTACCAGGTGCATCCTGTCTCCATTGATCATCCTTGATATTTTTCTGTGCATGTCAGAGAAAACAAGCCATGAGGTCAAAGGAATTGTCCGTAGAGCTCCGAGACAGGAATGTGCCGAGGGAAAGCTCTGCGGAAGGGTACCAAAACATTTCTGCATCATTGAAGGTTCCCAAGAACACAGTGGCCTCCATCATTCTTACAGTTTTTTTGCGATTGCTTACACACTTGTTGCAGAATTTGACTCATTGTGTCAAAACTCTACACACAAGCCGAATAAGACACAACACTTGGAGATAAACATCTCACTTTTATGTCAATATGAAACTCTGCAATCCAAACCTAACAATTATTTTCAAAATGGCAGTTTTGCAACAAAATGATACACACATGCACCATTTGAATTACTCTTTCAAAGCAGCAACACACACTGGTGTACTTTAAACAAAACACTGCAGTCTTTAGTACTTTCTATAGCTTTTTCATTTACTCATACAGGCTTCTGTGAAAGATTGTTCCAGTACAGTACATCTACTCACATTTCAATGAACACAAAAATAGATAGGCTTATGAAAAAAATACATACAGCTTATTTTTGTTGACATTGCAAGTTTTTACAACAACAAAAAAACACAAAGGAAAGTTGAATTACAGTACAGTAATAAATACAATATGTTACTGTAAACAAAAATCATTACAGTAAAATTACTGTGCAATGGTAAACAAAAAATGGTACTGTAAGGGATTGTAACGGATGGGGTGGATGGTTTACGGATCCTGCCTTCTGTTAGGGTCTGGCCACATCACCTCATCCACATCACAAGCAATGTCATCCCTGGCTAGGCAATGGGGAAATATCGCCTTGCGTGCCGTATCCAACCCTGGACTGACCCACCTCAATGTCGCCGCATGCCACTTCCATCGATTACAGAAGAAGAATAAGGTGTAACTCAAAACACAGGAATACAATGTCTACATTTTCACACAAGGATGGGGTGGGGGTGGAAGGAGGGTTGGGTCAGACACATTCAGTCAAAACTACAAGCTACAGGCAACGCCCCCGTAGTCAACCCCCCCCCCCCCCCACCCCCCCAGAATGGGGCACCTGCTTTGTCTGAATGTATCTATGCAGTACCAATAGGACACAATGTACTGCCATTACTGTATTATAGTATAGTACAGTGACACTTACTTGCACAAAGTCATAGCAAAGATCTTTGACTTTAAAGCTGTTCTTCTCAAATGGGACCCTGTACAGCTGCTTCATCGTAAGTTGGTGTTGACGCAAGATGTGGCAGAGTGTCGACATACTGACACGGTTGATATTATGGAATGTTTGACCTAAGATGACTTGCTCTCGTATTTGATGTAGGCGGTTGTGTTGTTTGCCAACACTAGATTGACAATGGCCCGTTCCTGTTCATGGGTGAACAGACATTGCCTTCCACCCTCAGGAGGCCGTCTGGCAGTTCTGTAGAAAATGCAAGAATATGATGTCATGTTAGGTTCTTCTTTACATACTGTACTGTCATACTGTACACAGTAACATCAAAACTGTCTTACATGTGCTTTACAGCACTATACCTATTTTATTTGTTCACTGAGACCTAATATTGTAGGACTACATTGTAATGTACTGTCATGCTGAATGATGTGCAACAATTACATAGGTACAGTCTAGTGTAGAAAGTTGAAGACATACCCGTTCTCCAGTCTAAATGTCCGTATTATAGATGCTACCATGTAGCAACTCAGGTTGGGCTGGACCCTCATCGTCAGGCCATGATTTATGACATGGTCCATCAAAGGTGGCCTAATGTCGTTGGAAATATGTCTCCGTCTATTGCCTGGTCCCCTTCTTTGTTCTTGTCCTCGTCCTCCTCTCTCTCTTCCTCTTCCTCTTGCTCTCACTGCCTCCATGTTTGCAAAGTTCTCACAAAAGAGTTGAGCTGACCTGAGGTCTATTTGTAGTGCTAAGGCTCAGAATAATTGGTGTTCAATTACTGTATGAATGTTTTCATGTGTGTGTGTGGGTTTTGCCAATTTCAGGTATGTTTTGTATTTTGAATAGAAGTGTTTTCCCAATGATTCCAAGAGATTTCATTCTTGAACGAAGTGTCTAATGTAAGAAACAGTGTGGAGTGTTGCACACAGAAAATGTGTTGGTACTTGTGGTGCCTTTGTTTAAGGCATGGTTACAAAAGTTTTTGATGCTTTTGTCTAAGCATTCACTTAGAGTGTGTAAGCAATCATCAAAAACTGTAATTGGAAGAATTTTGGAACCACAAAGACTCTTCCAAGAGCTGGCCGCCTGGCCAAACTGAGCTCAGGGGGAGAAGGGGCTTGGTCAGGTCACTCTGACAGAGCTCCTCTGTGGAGACGAGAGAACCTTCCAGAAGGACAACCATCTCTGCAGCACTCCACCAATCAGGCCTTTATGGTAGAGTGGCCAGACGGAAGCTACTCCTCAGTAAAAGGCACATGACAGCCCACTTGGAGATTGCCGAAACGCACCTAAAGGACTCTCAGACCATTTGAAACAAGATGCTCTGATCTGATGAAACCAAGATTGAACTCTTTGGCCTGAATGCCAAGCGTCACATCTGGAGGAAACCTGGCACCATCCCTACGGTGAAGCATGGTGGTGGCAGCATCATGCCGGGGGGAGCAGGAACTGGGAGACTAGTCAGAATCGAGGGAAAGATGAACGGAGCAAAGTAAAGGGAGATCCTTGATGATAACCTGCTCCAGAGTACTCAGGACCTCAGATTGGGTTAAAGGTTCACCTTCCAACAGGAAAATGACCATAAGCACTCGCAGGAGCCAAGACAACACTTGAGTGGCTTCAGGATAAGTCTCTGAATGTCCTTGACTGGCCCAGCCAGAGCCCGGTTTGAACCCGATCCAACATCTCTGGAGAGACTTGAAAATAGCTGTGTAGCGATGCTCCACATCGAACCGGACAGAGCTTGAGACGATCTGCAGAGAAGAATGGGAGATACAAGTGTGCCAAGCCTGTAGCGTCATACCCAATAAGACTCGAAGCTGTAATCGCTGCCAAAGGTGCTTCAACAAAGCACTGAGTAAAGGGTCTGAATGATCTAAATGTGATATAAGTTTATTAATTTGAATAACTTTGCAAACACCCATTTTTGCTTTGTCATTATGACATATAGTGTAGATTGATGAGATAATTTTTTATTTATTATTGATTTTACAATAAGGCTATAAAAAGTGATCTGAAAACGTTCTGAATGCACTGTATTTATCCGGACAAAGACATTGCTCGTCCTAATATTTGTATACTTCTTAATTCCATTATTTTCTTTTAGATTTGTGTGTATTGTTCTGTATTGTTAGATATTACTGCACTGCTGGAGTAATGAACACAGGCATTTCCCTCCACCCTCAGAAACATCTGCTAAACATGTCTACGAGATCAATAGAATTTGGTGTGTGTGTGTGTGTGTGCGTGTGTGTGTGTGTGTGTGTGTGTGTGTGTGTGTGTGTGTGTGTGTGTGTGTGTGTGTGTGTGTGTGTGTGTGTGTGTGTGTGTGTGTGTGTGTGTGTGTGTGTGTGTGTGTGTGTGTGTGTGTGTGTGTGTGTGTGCGCGCGCGCGCACGTGGGTGCGGCAGAATGTAGCCTAGTGTTTAAGAGTGTTAGGCCAGTAACCGAAAGGTCGCTGGTTCAAATCCTAGAGCAGACTAGGGGAGAAAATCTTCCAAAGTGCCTTTGAGCAAGCACTTCACCCTATTTCCTCTTAAAAGTCGCTCTGGATAAGGCCATCTGCTAAATTACTAAAGTGTGTGTGTGTGTGTGCCTTTCTCTCCTCTCTCTCCCGCTAGGTGGGCAGAAGGGAAAACTAGGTTGGGGAGGCTCTGTAGTGGTGTGTACAGCACGTTATAGAGAGAAAGATTGTGTGTATGTGTTCGTGTGTGCAATAGCAGCAGAAGTTAGCGTCAACCTGTGGAAATGGGCTGACTAGGGAGTCAATTAAAGAGCTGTCTCATGTAGACTCTTTCATACAGGATTAGAGAAAGAGGAATGGGAGGGGGGGTGCAGAGGAAGAGAGAAACAGTTTGGTGGAGGGAGAGCGATTACTCAAGCAGAGCAATGAGAGAGGAGTGAATGAAGAATGCGGGAGGATACGGATGTAAAGAAATGTTCCTAGAGATGAAGGGATAGATAGATGGATAAAGGGAGATGGAGGGGATAATGACAAAGCGAAAGGTAGAGGGAAACGAGAGTGAGAGGTGCATAGAGAGTGAGAGATAGAAAAGGGGTACAGAGAGGGAGAGAAATAGAGAAAAGACCTGGTTTATCTGGGCTATGAAATGCAATGCCAGTTTGTCAGGGGGGGGGGGGGGGCTTGTGGTTGTCCTGTGCAATTGACAGGTGAAGCCAAGCAGTCAAAAGCAATAGTGCTCTCCAGTAAGTAGGTTTGCATTAGCCTCTGCCTGGGATACGACCATCTATAATTAACTGGCTATGTGTTAATAATACATTAGCAGGCATTAATGTTTCACAGCTACATAGCGGTGGAGCGGCTCCAGACAAAACTATCAGAACCAGCCTGACAAAACGATCGGGATGAATGGGAGAGAAAGGGAACAGAGGAAATTGAAAGGTTGAAGTAGAAAGAGTGGACGGAGGGAGAGAAAGAGGTTTCAGTTAGTCAAACTGCTAGTTTCTATTTGGAGAAGAGCAAAATAAGCAAAAACTGGCCCCAGCCATTTTCACCTTGGCTGCTGTAGGTTCATTCACCTCAGTTGATCTACAGACACATAGCCTATTAGTTTTATAATTGTAATGTTATACCCCTGAAAGGGGGGATATATGAGAAATGATTCAGACGTAGTATAAGCTTTTAGATCTGTACTGTTTATATTTTGATGGCATTTTATTGTAGGTCTACAGGGAAGATATGAACATCTCACACATGACCTATTTCACCCCCCACCTAACTTGCTTGATAAGATTTGTACAGATTTTCTCAGAGGGGTGTAACGTACTGACATGTCAACCCTGTGACTCAGCTATTGTGACATTTTACCTTTTTGCTAAAACGTGCCAGGATGACGTTTTCAGGCGGATAATGGGACTCTATGTCCATTGATGCAGTTAGTTGTGCAGTTGTGTGTGTGTTTCACTGGGCAAGTTTCGAGAGCGTAGGTCAAGTGGTTGTGAGTTTGCGGTGTGTCACACACAGAAGTGACGTGAGCTGTTGGGAGAAAGATGGTCCAGAGAAGACAGCATCCACCATTGATGTGGTGCATTAAGAAGTAATGAGCTGGGCCATCATTAGCTAATACAGTCAACTAACCCTTACTAACCCTAACCTTTGCCCTAACCCAAACCCCAACTGATAAATGCAATGACTTGGCATGTTGTAAATGTGTGCATCATAAACGGAGCATGCTGCATTATAGCTTTTCTACCTTGTGTGTTTTGGCTGGTCTTGAATATAAATCCCAACTGTATTGCGGCTTATCTCTCTCTCTCTACTGGCCAGACTGACTTACTACGGGGCTAGACTCAATCTACAGGAGGTTTCTTATCAATACACTTACAGCTCTCAGGTCTTCATATTATTCACTAAAACTGAAATCAGTAGTCACATTTAGTTTAATTTAAATCCATTCCACTGATATGTCTGATTTCAAGGCATTGCCTGAGGATTAGGGAGATTGTATCTCCACAGATTGAGTCTGGTTGGACTGATTGCATTCTGGTGCAGTCGTGTCCTCTCCTTAATGTTGCCTTGCATGTCATTACAAAGTGTCTGACCATCTAGCATTGGTAATGAGTGTATCCTGAAACGACCACCTCAGTTACAGTACCTGCTATCATATTCAATGTTACACATATAAACACACACATTCTCACAGACACACACACACACACTTGCACACATACAGGCAGGCACCACAGGCACGCACACACACACACACACACACACACACACACACACACACACACACACACACACACACACACACACACACACACACACACACACACACACACACACACACACACACACACACACACACACACAAATTAACTAATCATGTGGGTAAGGATTATGTATGATAATAATGTGAACCATTATAATCTTGTTGAGTATTGCAGAATGACACAAGAACACACACACACACACACCTATATCTGTGGAAATATGAGCAGTAGAGGCTCTAGACATAGTATTGGATGAAATGGTCAGATGAGTGTGTATGTTAATGAGATCAGATTCTGTCATGGTAGAACCAGTGTGTAGTGCAACATGAATGAGAAAACTGAGAACCCCACCCCATGAATCCCATGATACCACAATAGAATACAATACAATAACATACTACTTCACCAATCCCCGACGGGCAATTCAGAGGGCAGCATGGGGAAAATAAGAGCACAACTCCAGACTTACTCCCCTTATCACACTGCATACTAGAGAAACCATACTGTATGTAGGCATGCATATATGGCCATGAGACAAATACAACGGCAATCTGGGATTAAAAATCAACAAAGCAGACACCCGGACACTGTCACGCCCTGATCCGTTTCACCTGTCCTTGTGATTGCCTCCAACCCCTCCAGGTGTCGCTGATTTTCCCCAGTGTACTTATCCCTGTTTCCTGTCTCCCTGTGCCAGTTCGTCGTGTATGCTTTTCCATGTTTTTCCAAGATGGGTCTGGAGAAATATAACTACTCTCAAGGCTATGGATGCAAGGACTGACCATCCATGAGATTAAAATGATAGTTTTGACCATGTTTTGAAGCAATACAGTGCTTGTTTACGATTCAATTGTTTAGAAACAATTGATTACAACTAGCTTATATTTTGGGTTCTGATGGAGTAAGACAGTTGAACTCAACTTTATTGGGCATTTATTAGCAATATTATTTAGACATTCTATGGCTGTATATGATTAATTTTACAACAGGTTGATCAAAACAAGCATTGCTAAAAAAAGCTGTTGATAACAGCTAGGTCTATGGCACAAAAATAAACTACTATTTACTGTTCTGTCTGAGAAATGCTTAGATCCACTTTCCCAGCAGCCCAGCCAGGCAATTAATTAACTTTAAAAAGTATCTAGACATTATTTCATCTTGATTCCAGCCTGGCACTTGTTTTGCAGCAGCGGGGATTTTAACAAACTTTGCTGTTTGCCTCTTCGACCTTTGCCAGCTCATATATAAATCAATATGTCAGGACGAGACAGCTTTTCTGAGTCAGGCAAAAGTGATTCAATTGAGATTCTGTGTCACTGGCCTTCACACAATACCCCATAAAGTGGAATTGTGTTTTTAGAAACATTTACAAATTAATAAAAAGACCCTTTGTTGTGGCAAGCCTACAGAAGTTCAGGAGTAAAAATGTGCTTAACAAGTCATATAATAAGTTGCATGGACACACTATGTGTGCAATAATCATTATTTTTGTTGTTGTTTAATATATATATATATATATATATGAACTCAGCAAAAAATGAAACGTCCTTTTTTCAAGATAATCCGTAAAAATCCAAATAACTTCACAGATCTTCATTGTAAAGGGTTTAAACACTGTTTCCCATGTTATGTTCAATGAACCATAAACAATTAATAAACATGCACCTGTGGAATGGTCGTTAACTTTTTATGGCTGCAGGGGCAGTATTGAGTAGTTTGGATGAAAGGTGCCCATATCAAACAGCCTGCTCCTCAGTCATAGTTACTAATATTAGCATATTATTAGTATTGGATAGAAAACACTCTGAAGTTTATAAAACTGTTTGAATTATGTCTGTGAGTATTACAGAACTCATATAGCAGGCAAAAACCTGTTTTTTCAGATTCTGTTCAATCAAGGTCCAGATTTTCAACCAAGGTCTCATTGAAATTACAGCAAGATATGGATGAGTTTTCACTTCCTACGCCTTCCACTAGATGTCAGCAGTCAATAGAACTTTGTCTGATGACTCTAATGTGAAGGGGGGTCGATTGACACAGGAAATAGTCACCACAGCCATGAGTGGACCATGCTTTCACCAGGCGCGTTCACAGATGAAAGACCTGCGTTCCATCGCTCATCTGAAGTCATTCTAATTCTCCGGTTGGAACGTTATTCAAGATATATGTAAACAACATTCTAAAGATTGATTCAGTACATCATTTGACATGTTTCTACTGACTGTTACGGAACTTTTGGACATTTCGTCACGTTATACTGGACGCGTTTTGTGACTTTGGAATTGTTTACCAAACGCGCTAACCAAAGTAGCTAATTGGACATAAATAACGGACATTTTCGAACAAATCATGCATTTATTGTGGACCTGGGATTTCTAGGACTGAATTCTGATTAAGTTCATCAAAGGTAAGGAAACATTTATCATGTATTTTCTGGTTTCTGTTGACTCCAACATGGAAGCTAATTTGGCTAATGTTCTGAGCGCCGTCTCAGATTATTGCATGGGTTGCTTTTTCTGTAAACTTTTTTTGAAATCTGACACAGCAGTTGCATAATGGAGAGGTACATCTATAGTTCCATGTGTATAACTTGTATTATCATCTACATTTATGATGAGTATTTCTGTTGAAACGATGTGGCTATGCAAAATCACTTGATGTTTTTGGAACTAGTGAATCTAACGCGCCAATGTAAACTCAGATATTTTGATATAAATATGAACTTTATAAAAAAAACATGCATGTATTGTGTAACATGAAGTCCTATGAGTGTCATCTGATGAAGATAATTCAAGGTTAGTGTTTAATTTTATCTTTATTTCTGGTTTTTGTAAATGCTATATTTTGATGGAAAATGGCTGTGCTTATTGTGGTTTGGTGGAGACCTAACATAATCGTTTGTAGTGCTTTCGCTGAAAAGCCTATTTGAAATCGGACACTTTGGTGGGATTAACAACGAGAATAGCTTTAAATGATATAAGACACATGTATGTTTTAGGAATGGTAATTATGAGGTTTCTGTGGTTTGACTTTGGCGCCCTCTATTTTCACTGGTAGTTGTCATATCGATCCCGATATCGGGATTGCAGCCATAACAGGTTAAGACACTAACAGCTTACAGACGGTAGGCAATTAAGGTCACAGTTATGAAAACTTAGGACACTAAAGAGGCCTTTCTACTGACGCCCAGGGTCCCTGCTCATCTGCATGAATGTGCCTTATGCATGCTGCAAGGAGTCATGAGGACTGCAGATGTGGCCAGGGCAATAAATTGCAATGTCCGTACTGTGATACTCCGAAGACAGCGCTACAAAGAGACAGGATGGACTGCTGATCGTCCTCGCAGTGGCAGACAACGTGTAACAGCATCTGCACAGGATCGGTACATCCGAACATCACACCTGCAGAACAAGTACAGGATGGCTACAACAACTGCCCAAATTACACCAGGAATGCACAATCCCTCCATCAGTGCTCAGACTGTCCGCAATAGGCTGAGTGAGGCTGGACTGAGGGCATGTAGGCCTGTTGTAAGGCAGGTCCTCACCAGATATCACCAGCAACAACGTCACCTATGGGCACAAATCCACCGTCGCTGGACCAGACAGGACTGGCAAAAAGTGCTCTTCACTGACGAGTCGTGGTTTTGTCTCACCAGGGGTGATGGTCGTATTTGCGTTTATCGTTGAAAGAATGAGCGTTACACCGAGGCCTGTACTCTTGAGCAGGATCGATTTGGAGGTGGGGGGTCCGTCATGGTCTGGGGCGGTGTGTCACAGCATCATCGGACTGAGCTTGTTGTCATTGCAGGCAATCTCAATGCTGTGCGTTACAGGGACGACATCCTCCTCCCTCAAGTGGTACCCTTCCTGCAGGCTTATCCTGACATGACCCTCCAGCATGACAATGCCACAAGCCATACTGCTCGTTCTGTGCGTGATTTCCTGCAAGATAGGAATGTCAATGTTCTGCCATGGCCAGTGAAGAGCCCAGATCTCAATCCCATTGAGCATCTCTGGTACCTGTTGGATTGGAGGGTGATGGCTAGGGCCATTCCCCCAAGAAATGTCCGGGAACGTGCAGGTGCCTTGGTGGAAGAGTGGGGTAACATCTCACAGCAATAATTGGCAAATCTGGTGCAGTCCATGAGGAGCAGATGCACTGCAGTACGCAATGTTTGTTGAGGGACACATTATTCAATTTATGATGGTCACATGTCTGCGGAACTTGTTCAGTTTATGTCTCAGTTGTTGAATCTTGTTATGTTCATACAAATATTTACACATGTTAAGTTTGCTGAAAATTAACGCAGTTGACAGTGAGAGGATATTTCTTTATTTGCTGATTTTAGATGTATATTTTCTTTACTCCTTTTTCTCCCCAATTTTTGTGGTATCCAATTGGTAGTTATAGTCCTGTCCCATCGTTGCAACTCCCATATGGACTCGGGAGAGGTGAAGGTCAAGAGTCATGTGTCCTCTGAAACACAACCCAGCCAAGACGCACTGCTTCTTGACACAATGCCAAAATGAGGGAGAAAATGAGGGAGATACAGCACTTTCAATGACTGGACAGTGGAAATTTCCAAGCTTTTGTCCAGTTTAAATATTATTGATTATTTATGACAAAAACAACCTGAGGATTTATTTATTTTAAACATCGTTTGACATATTTCTAAGAACTTTTATTGTATTTAAAAAAAACTTTTCGTCTGGATGTTGTGAGCGCGCATTGTGCCTTTGGATTACTGATCTAAACGTACAAACAAAACGGAGGTTTTTGGACATAAAGAGGGACATTATTGAACAAAACAAACATTTATTGTCTAACATGGAGACCTGGGAGTGCCACGAGATGAAGATCATCAAAGGTAAGTGATTCATTTTAACACTATTTCTGACTTTTGTGAGCCCTCTCCTTGGCTGGAAAATGGCTGTATGGTTTTCTGTGGCTAGGTGCTGACCTAACATAATCGCATGGTGTGCTTTTGCCATAAAGCCTTTTTGAAATCGGACACTATGTTAGGATTTACAAGTTTTGAATTTGGCGCCCTACAATTTCACTTGCTGTTGTCGAGGTGGGACGCTACCGTCCCACTGGTGCCAGACAGGTTAACATGATTTTTGAATGACTACCTCATCTCTGTACCCCACACATACAATTATCGATAAGATCCCTCAGTTGAGCAGTGCTCCACAGATTCAAGCACAAAGACTAGGGAGGTTTTCCAATGCCTCGCAAAAAAGAGCACCTATTGGTAGATGTGTAAAAATAAAAAAGCTGACATTGAATATCCCTTTAAGCATGGTGATGTTATTAATTACACTTTGGATGGTGTATTACACCCAGTCACTACAAAGATACAGTCATCCTTCCTAACTCAGTTGCCTGAGAGGAAGGAAACCGCTCAGGGATTTCACCAGAGTTTAATGGCTATGATAGGAGAAAACTGAGGATGGATCAACAACATTGTAGTTACTTCACAATACTAACTTAAATGAAAGTGAAAAGAACAAAGTCTGTACAGAATAAAATATTCCAAAACATGTCCTGATTACAAAGCATTTTGTTTCAGGTAAATCTAATACAACACATCACTGAATACCACTCTTCATATTCTCAAGTATGGTGGCTGCATCATGTTATGGGTACAGTATGTTTGTCATCGGCAAGGACTAGGGATTTTTTTTTTAAATAAATGAAATAGAGCTAAGCACAGGCAAAATCCTAGAAGAAAACCTGTTTCAGTCTGCTTTACAACCGACACTGGTAGACAAATTCACCTTTCAGCAGGACAATAACCTAAAACACCAAAGGCCAAATATACACAGGAGTTGCTTACCAACACGACAGTAAATGTTCCTGAGTGGCCTAGTTACAGTTTTGACTTAAATAGGCTTAAAATTATATTGCAAGACATGAAAATGGCTGTCTAGCGAAAAACTTGAAGAATGTTTTAGATAACAATGTACACATATTGCACAATCCAGGTGTGCAAAACTCTTAGAGACTTACCCAGAAAAAAAACATGTTTTCACTTTGTTTTCACTTTGTCATTGTAGTGTATTGTGTGTAGATGGGTAAGAACTTTTTTATTTTTTATTTAACTAGGGAAGTCAGTTAAGAACAAATTCTTATTTACAATGACGGCCTAGGAATAGTGGCCCAATGCTCTAACCACTAGGCTACCTGAAAAATCTATTTACTCCGTTTTGATTTCAGGCTGTAACAGAACTGGTGACCCGTGGGCCAGATCCGAATGGTTTCTGAATGTATACTGGCCCTTTGATACAATCTGAATATTAATAAAAGAGCCAATGTTCAGTGGCAATATGACAAGTATTATGGTGGTTGTCTATTGTGTGGATTCTAGTGGGTTTTCTAGAGCCTTTATGGCATGTTGATCATTTTTTCTTTCATATACATTTGGCTGTAGTGTTTGAACGGTTCAAGCAAAAATATATTATAACCCCATTTCTGAAAGCTATGACTCTAAGGAACACGTATGTGCCTTCTGTTTCCCTCTCTAAAACTCACCTAATGCCTGAGGGAAATTAATTAAAAGCATACTTCCTTCAGACTGGAATTTGACATTACCTGATTTGACATATCTTTGTGTTATTTATTGAGAGGCATAGTTATTTTATGATTTTAAAATGTGGAACATTTCTGGCTCCCCTGCAATTAACCTTTTTAACATCTGGCCCCCGTAGGGACATAGTTGAAAAGCCCTGCTGTTACACAACAAAATGTGGAATAAGTCAAGGGGTATGAATACTTTCTCATGTCACTGTACAGACACATGTCAATAGAAAAACAAAACAAAATGCAGCTGATTTGCTGCCTTTCCAGCTTCAGTTTGAAGTGACTGTGTTAGTTGTGTAGTTGGCTAGCTAGCAAGGGAGAAGAGCCTGCAAAGCAACCATCTTTGTTTGGCATAGTAATGTCACAGTAGGACGAACCTCAATAGAAACAACCAGTTGGCTTGGATGGCAATGATGCCAATCGAATGAACAACCAGTCGTCTTGGCTGGCGGCAACCCTAAATTTGTGTCGGAAATATATTATTGTGGAGGAATGAAATGGTATCATATGCATAGCTGCGGGAAGTAGGGGTGCTAAGGGTAATGTAGCGACCCATGACAAAAAATAAATAACAGTAAATGGCATCCTTTGCAGGCTCCTCTCACAGAATTATTGAACTAGGCCTTTTTTACTCCTGTATGTGCAGAGAAAATTAGTTATCGGCAGATTGGATAAAACCACTCCTCAGCACCCCCCCACCCTCTACCATCGGCAAAATGTCCCACAAAACGTTATCACAAGCCCTCTCGTGTACAAATGCTTTATTTAAAATGTCCAAAAATGGATGTACCAATCCCAGATTGCCCAATGCAGCCATTTTTATCTCAATATCAAATGATTTCTGGGTAACAATTGAGTACCTTACAGTTGTTTTTTTTCAAGCAAGAATTTTGCTAGAACTCTCTGGGAGTGGTCTGAGTGAGGGGCCTAATTGGAAGAGCCTAATGGGTAGGATCTGTACCCTGAAAACTATCTGTTATTGGCAGAGGTTTGAAACACTCTCTTATTGGTCTATTAAGTCATTTACCACCTGGTGATGTCGCCAGGCAGGCCAAAACTCTTACACTAAAATGGCATTATCATCATTTTCACAGCTTGACAGTATTTTTCCAACCTCATAGTGTGGAGATATATATAAAACACAGGAAATCACATTTTTGACTGTACTGGTACTTTAATGTTATTAACTGTAGAGAGATACAGGTTGCGTTCCAGATTGTCTTTATACCGCATTGCTATATCTTATGAATATTGTTTCTCAGATGTGGTTCCTGTTTGCATCCCAAACAGCAAGCCCCCAACTACTTACATTTATTTTCTAAGGTAAATGGATGAGAACACATCCTCATTTACAACCAACAAGGGAAGTTTTTTATTGCCTGGTTACCCATCCACAATGCTCTGGCCAAACGCCACACCCACAAACGTTTCTTCTCCATGATGCGTCTTGATTTGCTTCCTCCCCGACGACGTCTCGAATGCGAAAACATTCAAACCCCTCTGATTGGTCCCAGAAACCAATGGGTTGGACCAGAGCTGGCCTACAAGAACCATGAATCACATCATTTTGACATCAACACAAACAACTTCTAGAATGGTAGGTAGGGAGAGAATGATAAAGGAGCTGAATTAAATTCAGGATGACTCATCAGACAAAGTCTTTTAGTATAGAGGAGATGGATCTAAGCAGCCAAATTGCAGGCCTGGGGATGATGAGGTGCCCATGGTGATATGAGGGACTATCACACACCCAGGAGGGCAGTAAAGCAGACATAACTGCTGCAAAGCTTCTTTCTCCCCTTCGGTCCTGGATGGAGCTGCTAATATCTTCTGTCTGTGTGATGAAGAGAGCAGTGAGATGGAGACACACCTGCTCTGTTTACTGAGAGTCTCCAGGAAAACACTGCAACCTTCTCAAGGTCTGATCCCTCCTGCATATGTCACTGGTGTCTGTTAGGCTTTGTACTTTTGCTATCTGATCACGTGAAGAGTGCATAGACTAGTCAAAGCGGAGAGTATGTGTGTGTGTGCACGAGTGTGCCTGTGTGTAGATGATCAAAAGCTCATTCCCAGTGCTCTCATTGATAGCCTCATCATCCCTAGCATAAAGCCCTGATTGGTGGAGTACTGCAGAGATGGTTGTCCTTCTGGAAAGTTCGCCCATCTCCATAGAGGAACTCTAGAGCTCTATCAGAGTGACCATTGGGTTCTTGGTCACTTCCCTGACCAAGGCCCTTCTCCCCGATTGCTCAGTTTGGCCAGGCAGCCAGCTCTAGGAAGAGTCTTTGTGGTTCCAAACGACTTCCATTTAAGAACGATGGAGGCCACTGTATTGTGGTGGACCTTCAATGCTGCAGACATTTTCTGGTACCCTTCCCCAGATCTGTGCCCTGACACATTCTCGACTTGGAGCGAAACTGACAATTGATTCGACCTCATGGCTTGGTTTTTGCTCTGACTTTCACTGTCAGCTGTGGGACCTTATATTGACAGATGTGTGACTTTCCAAATAATTTCCAATCAATTGAATTTAGTCAAGTTGAACCCCAGTCAAGTTGTAGAAACATCAAGGATGATCAATGGAAACAGGATGTACCTGAGCTCAATTTCGAGTGTCATAGCAAAGGGTTTAAATACTTGTAATGTTTACCAACATTTCTAAATACCTGTTTTCGCTTTGTCATAATAGGGTGTGAGTGAGAGAGAGAAATTGTTGCAATGCCATACAAATTGTCTATGTGGCCATTGCAGCACATCACTCAAATAAATGTAGCCTTTACTTTAAAGCCCCCCCCCCCCCACACACACACACAAACCACATGAGCACACAGTAATTCAATCATACCTATCCAATCACTGCTATGCACCATTTTATATCCGCGTGATATGTTTCTACTTTAATGTTTGTCCTCTGTGTGTGTGTCCATGAATCATTCAAACAGCGTTCAGACGCCACTCATTCATGGTGAAAAGGACAATTTGTCGACTGCGTCTCTGTATCCCGTCAAACTCACCAAGCAGAACAAATGATCCTCCCCTTCTCCCCCTCACCCTCATGTATTACACTGTACCTGCATACTATAATGCACATTCATACTGTACTCATAAGCAATGTGCCCCCATCCCTACATCACCAACCTTTCCTCATCTCCTGTAGCACACCCCACCATACTGTAGATCATATGGATCTGTGTCTTTTCTTTTGCCCCCCACCCACCCACCCATCCATCCACCCACCACCCCTCCCTCATCCACCAGCCCTCCCTTCCCCTTCCCGATCCAACAGGTTGTGGGTTGAGTGGATGTGTCGCTGCTATCAGCCCGTTCTGTTTCTATGGCCAGTAATTAAATATCTACATGGTTGCCGTCCATGGACACACATGTGGCATTCATACACTAAAACACACACACACTCTCTCTCTCGCTATGCCATCTGAGCCCAAAATAAGTATCAGGTTCCTATTTATATCTGGAGGCAGGTGTGCATTTGAGAAAGGGAGGGGTGGGGGGGTGGAAAAGGGTAGGGTAAATTAGTTTGTGTGTGTGTGTGTTTGTGGAGAGGGGGGATATGGAAGGAGGTTAAATTGCAAGGCTTTTAGTGGTGACAGGGGTTGTGTGAGGAACAGAGGTTGTGTAAGGTTGTTGGGTAGTGTAAGAGAGGGTATAGAGGGAGAGGCGACAGAGGTACTGTATATTTGTGTGAGGGGTGTGTGGGGTAGGGTTTGAGTAACCGGAAAGGTGTAGTGAAATGTGTTGTTTTACAGGGTCTGCCTAGTACTACGTCGCCCCTGGAGCAAATTTGAGTTAAGTGCCTTGCTCAAGGGGCACATAGATACATTTTTCAACCTTGTCGACTCGGGTATTCAAACCAGCGAACTTTCAGTTACTGGCCCAACGCTTTAGCCGCTAGGCTACCTGCCCCCCAATAAGATGAGTTTGTAGTGCAAGGACCTCCGTGGGCACTCCCCAATCCACAGATCTCCATAGCGATAGGACTTTGGAACCCAGCGATTGCGGTGGAGCCTGGCTTGGAATTTTAAGCAGCTGTATATTTGAATTGGTTCTCTCGCTCCTGTTGATTTTCCTTTACTGGCTATCATAAAGAAAAATAAGTGAGGAAAATAAGGAGAGAGAAGAGGAGGAACAAAAGGCTGTTTACGCTTGGTCATAAATCCCTCAGTTATGACCTCCATGGTCTAGTAAAACACACACACACACACACATACTAGAGGTCTTCACAGGGCCAAAAGTTTGGAAATCGTTCCGGAATGTACCTGGGGCTTTCCAACCCGGACCCTATTTGCATAAACATATATATATATATATAGTTTGCTGCACTGAAAGTAAAGGGGCTGAATAATTTTGCACGTCCAATTTTTCAGTTTTTGATTTGTTAAAAAAGTTTGAAATATCCAATAAATGTCGTTCTACTTCATGATTGTGTCCCACTTGTTGTTGATTCTTCACAAAAAAATACAGTTTTATATCTTTATGTTTGAAGCCTGAAATGTGGCAAAAGGTCGCAAAGTTCAAGGGGGCCGAATACTTTCGCAAGGCACTGTATATATATGGATACCCGGGCCTCCCGCGTAGCATAGAGGTCTAAGGCACTGCATCACAGTTCTAGAGGCGTCACTAAAGATCCGGGTTTGATCCCGGGCTGTGTTGCAGCCGGCTGTGACCGGTAGACCCATGAGGCGGTGCACAATTGGCCCAGCGTCGGCCGGGTTAGGGAAGGGTTTGCTGGCCGGGTTGTCCTTGTCCCATCGTGCTCTAGCGACTCCTGTGGCAGGCAGGGCGCATGCACGCTGACACGGTCGCCAGTTGGATGGTGTTTCCTCCAACACATTGGTTTGGCTGGTTTCCAGGTTAAGCGAGCAGTGTGTCAATGCGCAGTGCGGTTTAGCAGGGTCGTGTTTCGGACGACGCATGGTTCTCGACCTCCGCCTCTACCAAGTCAGTACGGGAGTTGTAGTGATGGGACAAGACTGTAACTACCAATTGGATATCACTAAAAAGGAGTAAAAAGTACATTTTTATTTATATAATAATATAAAAAATTAACACCCATTCTGAACGGACCCGAGGACAACTAGACCCATTCCGTATAAACCTGGTTGGATCCAGATCCGGTCTGATATGATCCAAGTGAGGAAAGCAGCAGAAAAGTAATATTTTAAGCTACTTTATTAACCAGAGCTTAATTCAAAAGCGTGAGATGGGGGAGAGAGAGGCACGGCTCTAGCACACGGGGGACGGGCCATACTGTGACTGAGTGACACAGGGAGCAGGGAGAAGGGAAGGAGAGATGAGAGACAGCATCCAACCAAGCAGACTTGCACTATAGTAGACTAATAGCTGCCATAGCTAGGGCATTTATTATCAAATATGATTACGTAGTACCTGTCTTGCCTGCAGTGGTGGAAAAAGTATTCAATTGTCATACTTGAGTTAAAGTAAAGATACTGATCCTTAATAGAAAATCAATCAAGAGAAAGTGAAAGTCACCCAGTAAAATACTTCTTGAATAAAAGTCTAAAAGCATTAGGTTTAAAATGTACTTAAGTTTCAAATGAAATAGGGATGATCAGAGGCAATAGGGATGACCAGGGATGTTCTTTTGATAAGTGTGTAAATTGGACCATTTTACTGTTGTCATGACATTGGCCTCTTTGGGTATAGCAACCCCATCACCCTCTCCCTGCCTGCCCCTTGCCTCCTTCAACTAGGCTACGGTGGTCAGAGGTCGTAAATTCCTGAGAAGACCCTGCCACATGGCTACATAGCAGAGAGAGAGAGAGTAAACTTTCATAGAGGACAAAGGAAATCCTTCCACCTCACAGAACTTGAGGTACGAACAAATTTCATGTTCAGCAGACCGAGCTTACCTAAATTACAAGATGGCTAAAGGTTGCAGACCATGTTTTTCTCCATTAGGAAGACAAAGGTTGTAGACCATTGCTGAATCTTTTAACCATACCACGTGGCTAAACTCTTAGACTATCAATACTGACAGAATAAGAACGAGTCTTTGATATTGATTACTAGGCTGCAGCTAGGAATTCGGCATCATTGAACGCGAAGAACGACAACCGCTGAAACATCCATTCTATAACGAATGTCACTTTGAACTATCCCCTCTAACCAAGACAGAGAGAGAGAGAGAGAGAGAGAGAGAGAGAGAGGGAGAGAGACGGACAATTCTACGAAAGACACAAACTTTTCACCAGCGATCAAGACGACACACTGAGCGTAAATATATATATTGATTGCAATTGTTCCCGAATGAGTGAGCGTTCATGTGTAAAGGATTAGCATTTCAATTGTTATAATTATTAACTCTGTAGTGACTCCTTAGTCGACCCCCACTTCCCCTTTTGTCTAACAAGCTGCCATGCCGGTTTAGTCCACTAGGGCACATCCTCCTATCATTACATTTACCTTGTTTGTTTGTTTGTTTATGCATTTCTGTGAATTACTTAGTTAGTAATAAATGATTTAAGACAATTGATATATGGATGACTCATAGTTAAGACTGGGTTCGTGCAGATAACCAACAATTTACGACGTTTGGAATGAGACTAACGTGAGGTACAGTAAATAATTCATTAATTCGAAGACTAATTGATCAGATAAAATATCTGAGAAGTTATTTTAGGAAATGATAACTTTGTAATCTGAATATTTTTCCTTGGTGCCCCGATTTCACAGTTAATTAGTTACGTGATTAATCAGTTGATCGCGTAGTAACTCATTACAGAGAATCTTTGATAAAAACTATCAGACTTCAGTTAATGACAGTAAAGACACGACACTGTCCTGCTAAAGCATTCAAAATGTAACAAGTCATTTTGGGTGTCTGGGAAAAATGTATGGAGTAAAAAGTACCCCTTTTTTTTTAAAGAATGTAGTGAAATAAAAGTTGCCAAAAATATAAATAGTAAAGTACAGATATCCCCAAAAACTACTTAAGTAGTACTTACAATATTTTTACTTGAGTACTTTACACTACTGCTTGACTGCATCAAACCAGTGTATACACTTTCTCCTCATACAGTTACAAATAACAACAATTCTATTCAGAATATATTTTTTGATCTTGGTCGTTGTAGCCTACCCCTCTCCTTTAACGTGTAATTCCGTCATTTTAATTCCATCTTCCATTGATTAGATATCTCCTAACTTTTGCCAAACACCGAGGCTCTGTGACTGTAGCCTATTGCCGCTTTGATGACTTATGATTGGTCAAGAACAACAACAAACTACACGTGCCACCCTCAACTCTCGTGAAAAGCAAGTGTAGCATCATAAATAATAAAATGTCTCTCTCTCTCTCTACTACAGCAGTAGCGTTTGGATCTGTACGGGCCCTTCTGGACAAGTCAGTTAAAATTACACATACCCGAGACCCGTGACAATCATATTAGATCTGACCCAGACCCTTGACATTATTTTGCATTCTGTATCCGGACCATCATCCTAACCGGAGAAATGTAGGCTACATTTGTCCTAGTGCTAACTGAGGAAAAATTGACACAACACAAGAGGTCATATTTTTTAACTCTCGGCTGACAAACTACAATATGACTTAGCTAATAGCAATTACTATGTGTAATAAATCACCTCACGGGGGAGCTCACTGTTGATCAAAATAATTGAGTAAAACACTTTCTAGAAATCGAAAGTAATCCGAGGATGATTAGTTTCAGTGCGCAGCCATGCTTTTTTCCTCACAGAAACCAAATGTAATAGAGAAGGCAAGATGAGTTTGGTCTGTTTATAGTATGCATGTTGAAGGGGTGTGTCGTCTACCATTATTCACATCCCACCATTCCTTTGGTGAATTTCTCAAAACATGAGTGAACCCTTACTCACCTCATTTTGTTATAGCATCTTTGGTCCAACAGACGATTACGTGAAACCCAGAATGCATTGTATGTCAACGAACATGGCTCCACACACAGCTGGAATTAGCTTAGCTCATCATAATAAGTACAACATTCAAAAAAGTATTTTGCACACACTATCTGCCCATTACAATCTGTGCAAGAATTGGAATGCATGATTTATCATCGGTAATTGAAAAACACGAGAATAATACAGTAAATATATCAATAACCACACAAAACATTTTTTATATATTTTTTAACAATATGTTTATTATTTTCCAATAAAAAATACAGAAATACAAACAATGATATTCATTGTACTGTTGAATGGGATGTCCAATTTAGAGGACAAAACTACATTTAACTCACACATACATAAAATAAAACTAAATCCTATTAGGTGGTACATGTATAAGAAGACAGCATATAGTCATTACAAGCAGTGTAGTTAAGTCAAAAATAAACAGAGAATAGCACAGAGTAGCAGCAGATCTTCAACCCAGTTATGAAGCGGGACTAGACCATTTATCCAGTATCGGCTGCAATATTTTGTAAGACACTGGACTTCTATTGGAGGTATTGTATCAAATATTCTCCATATGTATAGGTAGGTACAGTCTCCAATTTCCAAAATTGCAATATGAGCCTTTTGGCTAAGAGAGTACAAAAAGAGACCGCTTTCCCTTCCTGGTTATTCCCATCAACTGTATCAAACAGAGCCATCAATGGGTCTGGGGCTAGAACTCTATCAAAGGCTTTAGATAAGTAATCAAAAATGAGAGCCCAGTAAGCATGTAACTTAGGGCATAACAGCCACCACTAACATTGAGTGGCTGCTGCCAACACACTGACTCAACTCCAGCCACATTAATAATGGGAATTGATGGGAAATGATGTAAAATATATCACTAGCCACTTTCAACAATGCTACCTAATATAATGTTTACATACCCTACATTATTCATCTCATATGTATACGTATATACTGTACTCTATATCATCTACTGCATCTTTATGTAATACATGTATCACTAGCCACTTTAACTATGCCACTTTGTTTACATACTCATCTCATATGTATATACTGTACTCAATACCATCTACTGTATCTTGCCTATGCCGCTCTGTACCATAACTCATTCATATATCTTTATGTACATATTCTTTATCCCCTTACACTTGTGTCTATAAGGTAGTAGTTTTGGAATTGTTAGCTAGATTACTCGTTGGTTATTACTGCATTGTCGGAACTAGAAGCACAAGCATTTCGCTACACTCGCATAACATCTGCTAACCATGTGTATGTGACAAATAAAATTTGATTTGATTTGAATAAGTGGGTCAACATCCCCTGCTTGCACCTCTCACACAGTGGTGAGGTGTTCGGGAATATTTTATGCAGTTTTACTTTTGAGTAATGTAACCTTAAACTGTACAAGGTTGTGTCTGGCATTCACTGAACTGTGATTTATATTCCTGAGAGCTTCTACCCAGTCCTCATCTGAGATTTCTGAACCAAGTTCTTGTTCCCAGGCCCTTTTAATGGTGTCTGTGGATACCTCTATGTGGGCCTGTAGCACATCATACAGTCTAGAGACCGACCCTTTTGAATGAGGTTTGGCAAGGATCAAGCTATCTAATGTAGGACTCTTTGGCTTCATGCCATACTGTGGGATATTTGTCCTTAAGAAATTCCTGATTCGGAGGTATCTGACAAAATGTGTTGTTTGGCATGTTGAACTTTCCCTGTAATTGTTGAAATGAAGCTAACTGACCATCTATGTATAGATTACCAATTGTTGTGAGCCCCTTCTCCCTCTACTGTGAAAACACCACATCATCCAATGAAAAGCATGATTCAGGCAAATTGGGCTGTCTATGTAAACAGTGGGTATGTTAAGAAAATACCTAATCTGTTTCCAGATCCTAAGCGTATGACAAATGACTGGATTAGTCATAAGTGTCTTTTTATCTCATATGATGGGCTATTAACAAGTGCAGGGAGTGGGGAATGTTTACAGGAGGCCTGATCAATCAAAAGCCATGAAGGCATATCCTTATGTCTCATCGCAGGTAAACCTTCCCTCCAGAAAGACACAATGTTCAGATTAGCAGCCCAATAATACAGTTTGAAGTGAGGAAGGCCAAAGCCCCCCTCTATCTTATACTTGCATAAATGCTTCTTTGAAATTCTGGCTGCCTTGTTATCCCATAAAAATGGAGTTACTATTGAATCCAGTTTCTTAAAATAGCTTTGTGGTATGACATTGGGTAGATATTGGAAGAGGTAAAGAAACCTGGGTAGGACAACCATTTTAATAGCGTTTATACGACCAACCAAGGAAATAGGCAGAGTTTTCCAAAAATGTATATTTTGTTTAAGCTGATATATTTTCATGTCCCAATTCACTTTCAATAGCTGATCAAGGTCTCTTGTCACGACAATGCCGAGGCTTGTGAACTTGTCCCTCACTGTTCTAAACGGGATAGATTGCATAAATTGCATGTCCACAGGCCGTGATATTGGCATCAACTCACTTTTTTGCCAGTTTATCTTGTAGCCAGAGAAGGAGCCGAATGTGTTTATCAAGTTAACCTTTTGTGACTAGGGGGCAGTATAACGTTCCCGTAGAAAACAGGATATTTTCTCAGGACAAGATGCTAGAATATGCATATAATTGACAGCTTAGGATAGAAAACACTCTAAAGTTTCCAAAACTGTAAAAATATTGTCTGTGAGTATAACAGAACTGATGTTGCAGGCGAAAGCCTGAGAAAAATCCAATCCGGAAGTGACTCATCTTTTGCAAGCCCTGCGTTCCGATGCGTCCCTATTGAGCAGTGAATGGGCTATCAGCCATATTACTCTTTCTCCATATTCCCAAAGGTGTCTACAGCATTGTGACGTAGTTTTACACATTTATGTTGAAGAATACCCGTAAGCGGCTACATTGCGCAAGTGGTCACCTGATGGCTCCCAGAGTGACTCTCGCGTAAAATACAGAGGTAGCCATTATTCCAATCAGTCCTACTGTAAAACTAATTGTCCCGGTGGATATATTATCAAATAGATATTTGAAAAACACCTTGAGGATTGATTATAAACAACGTTTGCCATGTTTTTGTCGATATTATGGAGCTAATTTGGAATATTTTTCTGCGTTTTCGTGACTGCAATTTCCGGGCGATTTCTCAGCCAAACGTGAAGAACAAACGGAGCTATTTCGCCTACAAAAATAATATTTTTGGAAAAAAGGAACATTTGCTATCTAACTGGGAGTCTCGTGAGTGAAAACATCCGAAGCTCATCAAAGGTAAACGATTTAATTGGATTGCTTTTCTGATTTCCATGACCAAGTTACCTGCTGCTAGCTGGACAAAATGCTATAGGCTATTTGGCTTTGACTTTAAAGCATATTTTGAAAATCTGAGATGACAGGGTGATTAACAAAAGGCTAAGCTGTGTCTCAATATATTTCATTTATGATTTTTATGAATAGGAATATTTTCTAGGAATATTTATGTCCGTTGCGTTATGCTAATTAGTGTCAGTCGATGATTACGCTCCCGCATGCGGGATGGGGAGTCACTAGATGTAAGGATGTAATAGAAGTTTTAGGCTTGTATAAAAACAAAAGAACATCGTCTGCATATAGGAAAATGTTGTGCTGTGTGTCTTTTATTTTAACAGAAGCTATATCGGCACATGCCTGAATGCGAGTAGCAAGGGGTTCCATGGCTATAGAGAGCAGGCGTAATAGGGCACCCCTGTCGGCACCCCTTGAACAAGCAGAACGACTGCGACATTTCCTGATTGGGTAGCACGGACGCCATTGGGTGTGCATAAATCATTCTTATCCAGTTAATAAATTCCTTTCCAAACCCGAAATGCTCCAGAACCGACATCATATACTTCCACTCAATCTGATCAAACGCCTTCTCTGAATCAAGAGCTATTACCACTGCCTCAACCTTATGATCATGATACATTACGTAGAAAAGGCGTCTCAAATTGTAGTATATATGTCGGCCCGGGATAAAACCTGTCTTGTCAGGGTGTATGATGTCGGAAATATATTTTTTCAATCGGTTTGCCAATATCTTTCTCAACACCTTGTCTTCTATGGGGAGTAACGACACGGGGCGATAAGACGACATCTCCATGGAATCTCTATCCTTTTTCAAGATCAGTGCTATTGTAGCCTCGTACAGTGTTTTCGGGAGTTTGGCATTTTCTTTGGATTGTTTAAACATTCGCAACATAAGTGGAGATAGACTGGTGCAGTACTTCTTATAGATTTCTATTACATATCCATCGGGCCCAGGGGCCTTGCTGTTTGGAAATTGTGCTATCACTGTGTTAATTTCCTCTAAAGTTATCCCTGCATCGAGTGCAGCAGCTGCCCCCCTGTCTAGTTTAGGAAGTTCACATTCAGTGGGAAAGCGTTCCATAGTTTGTGGATCAGTAGCATCACATTTTGATTGATATAGCTCTGAGTAAAACTGCGCAAAGCATTTATTAATATCCTACGGATCTGTTACTATTTTACCCTTCTTGTCTTTTATTTAGTGAATAGCTCTAGATGCCTGTACATGCCTTAGCTGTCTTGCTAATAATTTGTGGTTTGTCACCCAGTTCAAAATAACTTTGTTGCGTTCTAGCAAGTAAAGAGCCCACCCGTTTCGAAAGGATGGTATTGTATTCATATTTTAACTTTGATCTTCTCAACGACTGTATACGAGGAATTTGTCCTAAAAACGTTCTCCTGTTCCCCTAACTCTCTTTCAATTTCTCTCAGCCTAGTATTGGCACGTTTCTTCCTCTCTGATGTATAAGAAATAATGTAACCTCTAATCACAGCCTTTAGAGATTCCCAAAGGGTGGAGTCGTCAACATCCCCCGTGTCGTTAGTTCAGAGGAAAAAGGCAATCTGTCCCTTCAAATACTGACAAAAAGCCTCATCTTTCAACAGGTATGCGTCTAAGCGCCACGGTCGCCGACCTGTCGACATATTGTCGAGTTTCAGCACCATGGACAGAGGAGAGTGGTCCGCAATTAGAATAGGGTGATAGGTAACCGACTCAGCTGCTGAAATTAGTTTGGAGTCCAGCAAAAATAATTCTGGAATATGATTTATGAACTGATGAAAAGAATGAATAATCCCTGTCTGTTGGGTGCGTCAGTCTCCAAATATCGACAATGTTAAGGTTTGTCATCAATGTATTTAGACAGACACTGGCATTTGATTGTTGAAGTGACCTCGATAGCTGTTTATCTAAAAGAGGATCGAACGTACAGTTAAAATCACCTCCCACAATAACACTTGTATCCAAGATATTTGGTATGGCCTTAAATACCCTTTGAATAATGGATCATTGAAGTTGGGTCCATATAAATTGACCAAGGTTATTGGTTTCGAATTCAGTGTACCAGCCACAATAATATACCGAACATTAGGATCTGAAATTGTGGATGAGTAAACAAAAGGAAGGTTTTTCCTTATCAGGATTGCTACCCCTCTCGCTTTTGCATCAAAGTTAGACTGGTATATCTGACCGATCCAGCCAACACGTAGCTTGGCCTGAGCGGAGCGTTTAATATGAGTTTCTTGAAGAAGCACTATGTCGGCACCCAGTGATTTAAGATGAGAAAAAACCTTAGCTTGTTTCACGACATGCCCTAAGCCATTACAGTTCCAGCTGACTATCTTTATTCCACCTGGTCTACTCTTTGCTCTGTCACTATGTGTCATTTCTTATTTTAGAGCAAATTGTTGCTGTCATACAAAACCCAGAAGATAAACGTCCCTTTACTGAGTGACTTCCCCAAACGAAGCACTCCTTGGCTAACACACAAACCTTAGGCTGCTTAGACATACAGCTTGAACTAACTCGTCGTCTATAGATACTCCGCATATAAACTAATATTAAATAACATTTAACTCTAACATTAGGGGGTGAGTGGCGCTAATACATGATATGCTAAACAATGCTATATTAGCCACACCATCTCACCTATCATATAAGTCCCAATTTCTGATCTTCTGATCGAAAAGACAGAAATTCAAACACATTCCTGGCCTGTATTTGGCCATTTAGCCGGCTGACACAGCCATTCTGTGTCCTCAGCCAGGGAACTTGCTTGTCAAGAACAGATTGGCTTCTTTTGGGTTGTCAAACATACGTGTTGATCCCTCGACTGTCACCTTAAACCGGGCTGGGAAGAGGAATCCATATCGGATGTTGTCCGTCCTGCATTTGTTGCGTTCCTCATCATACTCTTTCCGTTGGTTCCTCACCTCCAAGGTAAGATCTGGGTAGAAAGACACCCATTGTAGTTAAGGGGTAACTTTTGACTAGCCAGCTTGAGGATGAGATCCCTGGTCTGGGGATAGTGCAGCCGTACAATGAATGGCCTTGGTGGCCCGCCCTTGGCCGGCTTCGTTGCCTGAGATCTGTGTGCGCGGTCGATCAGGATGGCCGTTTTGAAGTGTTCACTCCCAAGCAATGCCATGATCAGCTCCGAGACAAATTCAGTAGGTTTCCCTATCTCGGTGTCCTCCTGGATCCCACATATTCTGATGTTCTGGCATCTTGAATGCGACTCGAGCATTTCCAGTCAGGCTTTCAGGGTTTTGTTGTAATTTTTTATGTTGCGCACTGTGTCTCTATGTCCTGTAGCCTGGCCTCGTGATCGACTGTCATCTACTCAACCTCATGCACACTTCCCTTAGTTGCCTTCACAGTTTCGGCGAAAGTCACAATACTCTTTGAGATATCAGCCAACCTTGTGTCCACCTTCTTGCTTGGTGAGTTTATGGCAGCCAGTATGTCACTTTGAGTAGGCTCTGTGGGGAACTCTTGGAAGCTAGCCTCTTCAGCTAACTCCTCGTGGGTCGGCGACGTTGAAATTGGTTTGTTTTCTATCTCATTCAAATTATCTTGTTTAGCGCCCCCTTTTTTGGTGCCTTTTCCCTTTGTCATATTTGTTTGAAGTTATAGGTTGTGAGAGGTTAAGATAAATACTAATTTGTTTCAAAATAGAGCGGAGCTCTAGCAAAGCACGTCTACTCCAAAGCACGCTCTCTAGCGCAATGGGGCAATAGTCATTAAGACCAGTTACCTTCGGTTTATTGGGTACATGAGCAATGCTGGACATCTTGAAGCGGGACAGCCAACTGGTATAGGGATAGCCGACTGGTATAGGGACAGCCGACTGGTATAGGGAGAGAATGAATATGTCCGTAAACACTCCAGCCAGCTGATCAGCGCATGCTTTATGAAAGCAGCTTGGGATGCCGTCTGGGAAGGCAGCCTTACGAGGGTTAATACGGTTAAATATCTTACTCATGTCGGCCAAGGAGAGCAAACACTCAGGAGTGGCGTGTCTGTGACACTGTTTTATACTCAAAGCCTGTCCGGAAGCAAGATGTTGGTGTCCTCGACATGGCTGGAATTCACTTAGTAATCCATGATTGTCTGGTGTTCCTGCCACATCTCGTGTCTGAGCTGTTGAATTGCATCTCCACTTTTGTCTCTGTACTGACGTTTTACCTGTTTGATTGCCTTACGGAGTGCATAACTGGACTGTTTGTATTCAACCATATTCTCAGTCACCTTTCCATGCCTGGAGCCTGCTAACTTTTACCATGTAACATTGTAGTTGAATGCCCAGTTGGTTTCAGTTAGCATTAAATAGTGTGGTTGTCACGCCCTGTGACATGGGTGATGTATGTGTTTTTGTACTGTCTAGGGGTTTTGTATGTTTATGGGGTTGTTTACCATCTAGGTGTTTATGTATGTCTATGTTTGCCTAGATTGGTTCTCAATTAGAGGCAGCTGTTTATCGTTGTCTCTGATTGGGAACCATATTTAGGCAGCCATCTTCTTTGGGTATTTCGTGGGTTATTGTCTGTGTTAGTTGCCTGCGTCAGCACTATATTTAGCTTCATGTTGTTTTTGTAATTTGTTTGTGTTTCTTTTTTGTCATTAAAGGAACATGTATTCATATCATGCTGCGCCTTGGTCTCCTCCATTCAACGAAAGTGACAGTGGTGTACACTCCTGTATTATACAGTTTGACAAATAAATAAACAAACGTTCTTTGGATATCTGAATGTCTAGCATCTGTTTGACGCTACAAAGCCCTGTACAGCTTATATAATTATATTCTGTGAATCCATAAGGGCAGACACATTTCAAAGATTGATATTTTGTGGTGTTTCTTACATGAAGGCTCTCCAACCCTGTTCCATTAGTGCTACCATCCTGTTGTTTTTCAGGGCAATCCTACTCTAGCATGCCTGAGTCTAATAATTAGCTGGTTGATACGCATAGGAGCGAAAACCTACAGGAGGATAGCTCTCCATGAATAGGGTTGGAGACCCCTGTTCTACATGGTCTTATGCTGAGACACACTGACTGCGTTCATACAGGCAGCCCAATTATTATATATTTGTTCCACTAATTGGTATTAATTGCATCAGACAATTTTCAGAACTGATCTGATTGGTCAAAAGACCAATTAGTGAAAACAATATCAGAACTAGTCTGTCAGTGTAAACACAGCCATAGTCCTTTATCCGGCCTTGGTACACTGGCAATTGTGGGCTGGGGAAGCTGAGACTTTGTGCTTATTGAATTATATATTTTTTACCTTTATTTAACAAGGCAAGTCAGTTAAGAACAAATTCTTATTTTCAATGACGGCCTAGGAACAGTGGGTTAACTGCCTTGTTCAGGGGCAGAACGACAGATTTGTCCCATGTCAGCTCAGGGATTTGAACTAACATTTTCACATGTGAGTTCCAAATATCTCTAACAGTTGCCCCAGGGTGAGTATTTTTATGCGCTTGATGTCAGAATGCGGTCACTGTTCCAACATGTGATTGTTACGTAACAGGACAGTTAACCCACCCTGCCATCAAACCAAGTCACGCTGCTTGCTAATTATCTATACGCTCTTTCAATTAGTTAATTTCAAAAGATTTTAAAACATGTTTTATTTTCTAACAGTTCGAATTTAGGTGTGTTCTGCCTCCTCATTAATTCACATAAGAAGTAGCCCATTTTACTGTTGCGGACAATTTATGTTTGAGGCTTTACTGAGCCGGACAAACTTCTCTCTTCAAGTAGAGCCCAAGCACTTCCCCAATGTTTACCAAGATCAAGTATGAAGACATTCCGCATCGCTAGTCAGAACAGGCCTTGCACAAACTTTTTCCACTTGGCACATTTTCCAGCTGGCGCCTGCATTGCCTTCATTGTTGTTTTCTTTACAAATAATAACTTTAGACATGTGCATTCCTATCAAAGTAAGTATATCGTGCTGTCATTTCTACTGTAGCATACTATATGTATGTATGTAATGTATGTATGTATGTATGTATGTATGTATGTATGGAGCATGATGTATTGACTGTTTTATTCACATGTTTTCAAGTACTGGTGACAATTCATGCATTCCCATTCTTGCAAAGATGTAATGGACACATATGATCTGTGTAAAATACTTTCTGGAAAGTTGTACTGATTATGATGAGCTAATGCTAAGCTATTTCCCAGCTATGTGTGGCACCATGTTAGTTGACATCATACAATGCATTCTGGTTGTAACATAAGCGTCTGTCAGACAAAAGATGTTATAACATAACGAGATCAAGGGATAGTTCACTTGACTGACTTATGGTGCTTTCAAGACAACTGGGATGTCGGAAAAACACGAGGTCAAATCATGGCATCCGTAATCTTCAGGTCTAGAATTCCAGCTTAAGAAAGAGGCCAGAGTTCGATTGAAATTCAGAGTTGGATGACAGTTTTTTTAAATTTTATTTACTTGTAAACTATTTACTTTATTTACTTAAAAACGTGTCCTGTGTTTTCCCCCCATTTATTGATAATTCCCCCATTATAGCAATATTTCCTGCATCATATCCCCCCATGATACCATTCCCCATTTTTACCCCCCATGGACTCCCCATGGACTCCCATGTAACTCCCCACAAACCCTCCCTAAAATGGTTTCATCCCTGTTTAGCTTTCACACTAAGGTTAGGCTAGGCAGTAGGATTGTATTTGGGGTGCATGGGGTGAAAACATTTAACTTGCTTTGTGATATGTCAAAAACAGTAAATGACTTGTCAAGTTACATGCTCCAGTTCTTGTATACACTGTAACAAGTACATTGAAGATTTGTAAAATGCTGAAAAAGTGGCCAAACTAAAATCATTTTTCAGGCAATGAGCACAGCTATCTTTGACTTTGTTTATTTGCATCTTATTGTGAATGGCCGTCTGGGACTAGGGAGTTTTTGCTTGTCAAACATAAACAAACATGGTTGCCATCATTAAGAATTTTGCTGCTTTTAGCTTAGCTGACATGCTTCTCTTGTCTAAACAATATTACATTTCTCCCTTGTGCTCACCGGAGATGTGGTACATTGTATATACGTCTAGCTGTTAGGTCGCTAACTTATGTTTTGTTTATTGTCAAATTAACTGTTATTTAGATGGGTTTATAGAATGAGTTTGGCTCTGGTGTCACGCCCTGACCGTAGAGAGCTTTTAATGTCTCTATTTTGGTTTGGTCAGGGTGTGATATGGGTGGGCATTCTATGTCCTTTTTCTATGTTTTGTATTTCTTTGTTTTAGCCAGAGTGGTTCTCAATCAGGGACAGCTGTCTATCATTGTCTCTGATTGGGAACCATACTTAGGTAGCTTTTTCCCACATGGGTTTTGTGGGTAGTTATTTTCTGTTTAGTGTTTGCACCTTACGGGACTGTTTCGGTTTAATTTAGTCTCTTGTTATTTTGTATTAGTGTTCAGTTCAATAAACAAACATGAACACCTACCACGCTGCGCTTTGGTCCGACTACTCTTCCTCATCCGACGAATAAAGCCGTTACATGTGGATGTGTTCCGTGTGATGTTTGGATGATAAAGTTTGCTTTTATCTTTTATAATAAATGGTGAAATTAAGGAACAAAGTAGTGAATATATTTCCCATCAATACACATCAGTACACATTGTTTAGATGCTTTTCAGACAACAATGCTGTTTAGACGTGTTCAGTGTAAGAACCCACCAGTCGTCTCACACCCAGAGTAATGGGAAAACACATGTCACACTGTCCCATTCTCACTGTGTGTATATATCTGTCACACTGTCACGCCTAAAGCATCAGCAGGGAAATATGTCACGCCAACGCTTTAGTTTCTCTTTCTCCTAAATCTGCCTCTGTCCCCATTTATTTTCACTTTCCATTTCACCCTCTAGCTCCACGTCCTCCTTTCACCCTTCTTCCTCCTCCCATCTTCCTTCCTATCACATGTGCCATTCTCAACCTCTATCTCTTCAATATGACCTCCCTCTCTAATTTAGTTCCCTTCTCCTTTTCTTATCTTATCCCATCCAAGCCTGCTTGCTCTGACCTGGTTGAAGGTGGAGCTTCTTGCTCACTGGTGACCCATTTTGGCCAACCTGTATCCCTCAGTTAATGTGAACTCTATGTACATTTAAACTGGCCAACACTTAATTTTTTTTAACCTTTATTTAACTAGGCAAGTCAGTAAATTAAGAACAAATTCTTATTTTCAATGACCGCCTAGGAACAGTGGGTTAACTGCCTCGTTCAAGGGCAGAACGACAGATTTGCACCTTGTCAGCTCGGGGATTCGAGCTTGCAACCTTTCGGTTACCGGGCCAATGCTCTAACCACTAGGCTACCCTGCCGCCCCATTTAATGCTCATTTAAAAAACAAAATGCTTGGAAACACTGGTGAGACTTGCGAGTCAATCTTTTCCTTCTCTATTTTAGTCTTCAGGAATAGTAATGAGCAGGTCGTACAGTACATGAGGTAGTTGTGTTAACGTGTTTGAAGCTCTACCTGCAGCCTTGGGCAGTGTGGAAGTAATGCCTACTGTGTGTTTATCATTTGATACGTCTGACGTGAGTTGACTTCCCCCCGGTTTAGAACAACAAAGCCTTTATTTTTCCACACACGTCTCTTCTCTGCTCTGGGTGCTCTGCTCTTTCACAATAAAGCTGTTATTTTTCATAGGCCAACATAAACATAGGCTCTATTAAGGAATAAAGATTCCTTGGCAGCTAAGTCAAGTCCCTCTAAATGAAGAGAAAAACCTTTGTCTAACACAACCTATTCCCCCCCACCCCAGCCAACTGTTTGTTATCTAACACAAGACAACAGATGATAAACGAGCACACACACACACGTATACATGCACACGCACACATGCAGCCATAAACACACACACCTATCCACCCACTACTGTATTTGTTTCCTAGCACAAACACACAAGAGTGTAGAAGTTGTGTTCACACTATAATTCACAAGCACAGAGAAAATCCTTATGGACAGAAACTGGCTGGAGAGAGGGAACAGTGAAGTGATTAGTTTAAGCCAATCTGATCAGCCTCAAGGGTGTGTGTGTGCATTTCTGCATGAAACTGCTTGCATAATTCTGTCAACATCACCAAGCACACTCTTAGATAAAAGCTCTTCAAAATAAGCAGTAATCAAAACTAAGTGAGGGAGAGAAGGGAGAAAACAGAATATCAATCAATATAATTAAGCAGTTTTATTCCTTAAGCGTTATAGCCGTATAGGGACAGGATATTATCTCGAATCAATGAGTGAATATGAATGAAGAAGTTTCACCATCTCATTGTGTCCATATCATGTGAATTAAATATGGGAAATCACATAAAGTGTTGTCAGCCATTGAATAATGTATGGTTCATATATGGCCTCGCTCTTTGGCCCATGCATATAGATCTTGGCCAGGTCGCAGTTGCAAATGAGAACTTGTTCTCAACTAGCCTACCTGGTTAAATAAAGGTGTTCTCAACTAGCCTACCTGGTTAAATAAAGGTGTTCTCAACTAGCCTACCTGGTTAATTAAAGGTGTTCTCAACTAGCCTACCTGGTTAAATAAAGGTGTTCTCAACTAGCCTACCTGGTTAAATAAAGGTGTTCTCAACTAGCCTACCTGGTTAAATAAAGGTGTTCTCAACTAGCCTACCTGGTTAAATAAAGGTGTTCTCAACTAGCCTACCTGGTTAAATAAAGGTGAAAAAAAATGAACAGAAATGAATAATAATTGACCAATATTTCTATGACAGGGGAAGAGCACTCAAACCCTGGGGTTTCTCTCTCTCTCTCTCTCTCTCTCCCTCTCTCTCTCTCTCTCTCTCCCTCTCTCTCTCTCTCTCTCTCTCTCTCCCTCTCTCTCTCTCCCTCTCCCTCTCTCTCTCTCCCTCTCTCTCTCTCTCTCTCTCCCTCTCTCTCTCTCCCTCTCTCTCTCTCTCTCTCTCTCTCTCTCTCCCTCTCTCTCTCTCCCTCTCTCTCTCTCTCTCTCTCTCTCTCTCTCTCCCTCTCTCTCTCTCTCTCTCTCTCTCTCCCTCTCTCTCTCTCTCTCTCTCTCTCTCTCTCTCTCTCCCTCTCTCTCTCTCCCTCTCTCTCTCTCTCTCTCTCTCTCTCTCTCTCCCTCTCTCTCTCTCTCTCTCTCTCTCTCCCTCTCTCTCTCTCTCTCTCTCTCTCTCTCTCTCTCTCTCTCTCCCTCTCTCTCTCTCCCTCTCTCTCTCTCTCTCTCTCCCTCTCTCTCTCTCCCTCTCTCTCTCTCTCCCTCTCTCTCTCTCTCTCTCTCTCTCTCTCTCTCTCTCTCTCTCTCTCTCTCTCTCTCTCTCTCTCTCTCTCTCTCTCTCTCTCTCTCTCTCTCTCTCTCTCTCTCACACACACACAAACACTTTCCTAAATAAAACATTTAAAGGGTGAAATGGACTTAGAAATGAACAAATGTCCTATTCCTCATCAGTTCTACTCTGATATTCCTATTGCTCAGTATTTTCCTGGCTAGGGTATGTTTTTCCCAGGATATTCTGGTGTTATTTTCCACCTGTTCCATCAGTGTGGAACGTCTGTGTTTGTGTCCTCACAACTAGCTAAACACGGTCTGTTCACACACACACAGCCCGCCCAATCCCCTGGTAGGATTGTGTAATCAGTCTAGTCAAGACTTTTCCCTGATAAATGATCTCCATTATCAATATGAACGCGCACAGCTGGCCATGCGCGCGCACACACACACACACACACACACACACACACACACACACACACACACACACACACACACACACACACACACACACACACACACACACACACACACACACACACACACACACACACACACACACACACACTTCCTCCCTCTATCTTCAACTTGCTTATTGGAAGCAGAACCTGTACAACACCTACAAGGAAATGTATTTCCACATCATATCCAAGGACTGTGGTCAAAAATGTGCACTTTTAAAGAAACGTTGATGAATGTGCACTGTCCCTGTATAAATAAACTGAATAAAGTAAAGTACCTTTTAACATGTTTTTCTTATTGTAGCTAATTGTCTGATTTGGTTTTCACAAAATGACCTGAATCAGAGGGTTTCCTTCTATGAAAGAGTAAATAGGCCTGATTAAATTCCGACCACTCACTCCTTTCCCTATATGTTTTTAATTGACTTACATTCGGCCTCATTCTCATCGACGGGGCTGTAGTGGAGCAGGTTGAGAGCTTCAAATTCCTTGGTGTCCACATCAACAACAAACGAGAATGGTCCAAACACACCAAGACAGTCGTGAAGGGGGCACGACAAAGCCTATTCCCCCTCAGGAAACTAAAAAGATTTGGCATGGGTCCTGAGAACTTCAAAAGGTTCTACAGCTGCAACATCGAGGGCATCCTGACCGGTTGCAACACTGCCTGGTATGGCAACTGCTCGGCCTCTGACCGCAAGGCACTTCAGAGGGTAGTGCGTATGGCCCAGTACATCACTGGGGCTAAGCTGCTTGCCATCCAGGACCTCTACATCAGGCGGTGTCAGGGGAAGACCCTAAAAATTGTCAAAGACCCCAGCCATAGACTGTTCGCTCTACTACCGCATGGCAAGTGGTACCGGAGTGCCAAGTCTAGGACAAAAAGGCTTCTCAACAGTTTTTACCCCCAAGACATAAGACTCCTGAACAGGTAACCAAATGGCTACCCGGACTATTTGCATTGTGTGCCCCCCCAACCCCTCTTTTACGCTGCTGCTACTCTCTGTTTATCTTATATGCATAGTCACTTTAACTACACATTCATGTACATACTACCTCAATTGGGCCGACCAACCAGTGCTCCTGCACATTGGCTAACCGGGCTATCTGCATTGTGTCCCACCACCCGCCAACCCCTCTTTTTACGCTACTGCTACTCTCTGTTCATCATATATGCATAGTCACTTTAACCATACCTACATGTACATACTACCTCAATAAGACTGACTAACCGGTGTCTGTATATAGCCTTGCTACTCTTATTTTCAAATGTCTTTCAACTGTTGTTTTATTTCTTTACTTACCTACACACACACACACACACACACACACCTTTTTTCCCCACACTATTGGTTAGAGCCTGTAAGTAAGCATTTCACTGTATTTGGCCCACATGACAATAAACTTTGATTTGATTTGATTTGACCCCAGGGACACTCACTACTGAAGCTCCCCTGCTCATCAAATAAACACTTCGGAAAGTATTCCGACCCCTTGACTTTCCATATTTTGTTACGTTGCAGCCTTATTCTAAAATGGATTGAACATAAAATGTTCCTTAGCAATGTTCCAATCTGCAATACCCCATAATGACAAAGCGAAAACAGTTTAGACATTTTTGCAAATCTATTAACAATTTGAAACAGAAATACCTTATTTACATAAGTAATCAGACCCTTAGCTATGAGACTCTAAATTGAGCTCAGGTGCATCCTGTTTCCATTGATCATCCTTGAGATGTTTCTACAACTTGATTGGAGTCCACCTGTGGTAAATTCAATTAATTGGACATGATTTGAAAAGGCTCACACCTGTCTATAAGGTCCCACAGTTGACAGTGCATGTCAGAGCAAAAACCAAGCCATGAGGTTGAAGGAATTGTATGTAGAGCTCTGAGACAGGATTGTGTCGAGGCACAGATCTGGGGAAGGGTACCAAAAACTTTCTGTAGCATTGAAAGTCCAAGAATACAGTGGCCTCCATTATTCTTGAATGGAAGAAGTTTGGAACCACCAGAGCTGAGCTTCCTAGAGCTGTCCGCCTGGCCAAACTGAGCAATCGGGAGGAGAAGCGCCTTGGTCAGGGAGGTGACCAAGAACCTGATGGTCATTCTATCAGAGCTCTAGAGTTCCTCTGTGTAGATGGGCGAAACTTCCAGAAGGACAACCATCTCTGCAGCACTCCACCAATCAGGCCTTTATGGTAGAGTGACCAGACGGAAGCCACTCCTCAGTAAAAGGTACATGAAAGCCCGCTTGGAGTTTGCCAAAAGGCACCTAAAGACTCTCAGACCATGAGAAACAAGATTCTCTGGTCTGATGAAACGCAGATTGAACTCTTGCACCTGAAACTGCCAAGCGTCACATCTGGAGGAAACCTGGCACCATCCCTAGGGCAGCATCATGCTGTGGGGATGTTTTTCAGTGGCAGGGATTAGGAGACTAGTCAGGATTGAGGCAAAGATGAATGGAGCAACGTACAGAGAGATCCTTGATGAAAACCTGCTCCAGATCACTCAGACTCAGTAGCAGCCGCATTAGTATGCATCGCCTATATGCCAGCTCACACAATTAGTGTTGGGGGACAGCTCCCATAACCTGTGTTGCAGACGACTAATTATGTTCATTAGCAGCTCTTAACTGGTCAACTTTGTAAACGATTCTCCCCCTTTCCACTAGCACACTCTGGGCTCTATTATAACAAACCTGGTAAATTGCAGCATTATAGGTTCTGGGCTATGTCAGAAATATAGTTGCTTTTTTCACAGCGGAAATTATGGGTGCAATAGCTGGCGGTGGTGCGAAAGGTCTGGGTTTTGATGAATAAACAAGTTCTGGGTGTGTCGAGGCTTGGCCCCTAACTGGCCAATCAGAACGTGCTCCATGGCTACATATGTGGTTGCTTCGAATTGTTTAATTTCGTTTTTTAATGTATTGCATTGTCATGAACTCCAATTTAAATGTTAGTCCATTATAGCCTAGTTCGGTAAACAGTCTGCCCGTATTTGCTAAACATGTTGAACATTTTTGCAGTCCACATTGTTCTAATTGCATTGCATCAATATGGAAATACATTGTTAAACAGGCTATAGCATTCATACCAATGAGGGGACTATGCCTACTGTAAATTGCAGTCTAGACATGGACATGCCAAACATATTCAATAAGCAAGATTAAATTAACTAGGCTACTGATGAGGCCTAAAAAGGCCGTTTGTATAATTCTAAGCAAACAAAACAAATTGTTTTAAATAGTTATCTAAATACAGTTACACGCACCATCATTGCTTTGGGTGTATACTACAGACAAGGCAACTTAGACTATGGAGGTTTTAACACACATTCAAAGTTTTCACAGAAGCTGGATAAAGATCAAATATCAGGTGAAATTATGCTGCTTGCAAATGCCATGTTTTATAAACAACATGGAACCATCGTAGAGATCATATTTGCATTTCTCCAGAAACAGGTAACAAAATTGTTTTGCATTGGAGCCATGTACGTTCTCACCATAAACCCATCGATTTAATATTTCTTAACATTTCTAATATGTTTTGTTTTTAATCAAATTAAACAGAAAAAAATTGTATCTGTTTTTTCAACCAACATTTCAACTAGATTTCTAAATGGGACCAGGTCAGAAGCATGATATTATCAGTCACTTCTCTCGGTCTTTCCACTGTGTGCACAAGTGGCCTAAATGTCTTTACGCATAACATTCACACGTCCACAAAATAAAACTAGGCTACTGTCAATTGTATCGTTGCCTATGTGCGAGACCGATTTTAAAAAAATCTGCCGTTTGATATAGGAAAGCAATCGTTCTTTACGTTTCTAAGTATGAAATTCACTGGAACAAAGGCACGCCTTTCCTTCCATGGGCACTGTTCATCATGGCTGGATGGGCTGCGCTTATGCCCTCAACATCCATGCCAGTATCAAATGCGTTACTGTTACGACCTGCTTTTTGTGGGTCTTAAAACTTCCCGTTACCGCTGCATGAAATTGTAACTTTTGCGCTTGTTTATAAGGACACACCTCAAATATTGCCACCCTCCCAACTCAGCGCAAGTGCCGAACCTGGCGTTAGGGCTGGAAAATGCCAGTGCGCCTGTCTTTACATAACAATATAGCAAACTAACGTGCGTTTGACACTTGCACCTCCTTAGCGACAGCCGAGAAATAGAGCCCTACATCTCTCTCTCTCTCTCTGATTCTTTCTCTGTCTCTCTCTCTCTCTAACTCAGATTTTCTCTCTGATTCTCTCTCTCTCTCTAACTCAGATTTTCTCTCTGATTCTCTCGCTCTCTCAATTCAATTCAAAGGGCTTTATTGGCATGGAGAACACATGTTTACATTGCAAAGAAAATGAAATAGATAAAAATGAACAGTAAACAGTACACAGTTCCAAAGGAATAAAGATATTTAGAATGTCATATTATGGCTATATATAGTGTTGTAACGATGTGCAAATAGGTAATGTACAAAAGACAAAATAAATAAACATATGCATTGTATTTGCTCTCTCTCTCCCTCTCTTTGATTCTCATTTTCCAGTCCTATGCATTCTGAATGTGTGTGTAAGCTTGTGTGTGTGTATGTGCACTATATAATGTACAGTCAGTCTCAGGTGGAGTGGTGGATCCTCAGGGTTCATCCTCTCGTGGCCCCATAGGTTGGAATTTATTCATATTTTTCCTAATTTCCTAATAAATCAACGTTATTTCAAAAAACCCGCTGGAAATCTGGTGTTTCTATGTCAAACAGGCCCTTGGTCAGCCAAAGCACGAGTTGAGTCTATCAGTCTCTCTCCCCTCCAACACAAGGTCATAAATCACCAGCTGCACAGTACTCCCAGTTTCCCTGAGACCTACATTTCAAATGCGCACCAAAACTGACAACATCCACCCTGAGAACTCCTTTTCCAAAACAAAAACAAAATTACCAACTTAAAAAGTGAATAATAAAATCAATATTATATATATTTTCCCTGCACAGGTCAGCCATTGAAACCCATGCACATCTGGTATAATCACAGCAGTACATTTTCCAATAAACCAGCAATAAGCTATTGGTTAAAAAAACACAATGACACATTTTACTGAAGCTTTGGTTGTTATGTAATTAGTCCATGACAATATTTTGATAATCCATTCAGATTTACCTGAAAATATGTCCTCATTCTGTCACGCCCAGGCTATAGAGTGGCTTTTATTCTCTATTTTGGGTAGGCCAGGGTGTGACCAGGGTGGGCATTCTAGTTTCTTTATTTCTATGTTTTCTGTTTCTATGTTTTGGCAGGGTATTTTTCTCAATCAGGGACAGCTGTCTATCGTTGTCTCTGATTGGGAATCATACTTAGGCAGCCTTTTTTCCTTTGTATTTTGTGGGTAGTTATCTTTGTTAGTGGCACTATAGCCCTAGTAAGCTTCATGGTCATGCCTTTGTTTCTTGTTTTGTTGGCAACATTTACATAAATAAAGGAAAATGTACGCTCACCACGCTGCACCTTAGTCCGGTCATTTCCATGACGACGTCCGTGACACATTCGCTTAGTCCAAAATGCGGAATGCTAATGTATGAAGGTTTGGCTATGTGTAAATCGATTTCTGGGAAAGATGTGCAAGTATTCTGTGTAGCACCTATGCACATTCAGTTTCTACAGTCTTCTACCTTAACAATTCTTTTTTTATTTGTCATATTTGGTCAAAGTATCAAGACATAGCATCTGTGCATATCTTTCTCTCTGCGGCTTGTGTGCCAGGCACAGGTGAGCTATTATCTCTCGACCCCAACAGAGGAGGAGAGATCTAGGGGTCTGAAGATGTGGTGGTTTTATGACCCCTCACGCCGCTGGTTAATCTCAGGCCACAGACAAATTCCTTTGTCCTGTTACTATGGAGAACCAGCCTCAGAACATTAAACATGAAATAAAGGGACTTTGGAACAATAGTTTCCGTCAGCCACAATGGTGGTCATGACGATAGATGGAATATGAAAATGTATGTCACTTTTGTTTTGTTATTAAAGGTTAATAGATGACGTTATTACAAAAACATTGTAACGTGAAGAGTTTTCTTAGTAGATGTTTGATGTTTATACATTGTACGTTGTATGGAAAATATCCAAATCAAAGAGAATGTTTTGGGGAAGATGAAATGTTAAGTTAGTTGTCTAAAATTGGATTTGAATCAAATCTAGACCGTGCCTCATTAACTTGGTACGCCCAGAGAATTGCCCTAGCCTCCATCTCCCATCGAATCGTGGTATCTAAAGGGTTTCATTCCTATGCTGTGAGCTCTGAGCTACAGAGCTGTCTGTCCTCAGAAGACCCCTTCCAGAGCAAAGGGTGAGGGAACAGACTCTTAAGCCAAAAGGACACTGACATCGGGAGGACAGTCAGAGAGGTGCGCCGAAGTAGTGCATCATCGAGTAGCCTGGACGGTCCACGCAGTGAATCCTCGGAGATCATCCCCACGTAATTATATCATTATATTCTGACCCAAAAGAGCGGCAGTTTGGGGCAAGGCTAGGGTTAGAATAGCATAGCTGACAAATTCACCCAAATGTATATTTCTCTCGTGTAGCTTTTTTCTCTCTCTCTTTGAAATCCCCCTTTTGGGTAACACGCGCCATAGTGTGTTGGCCCGTTATACTAAGTTCTAATCAATAGACTATAATGTGTTTTGTCTATGTGTATCTTTTATCATCATTTTAGCTTTTTAGTTAATAAATATTCAACTAAGATTGGTGTGGTCTGAACTCATTGGTGAGACCAGGGTCCATGCAGATTCCCGGGCTATACGACGTTCAGAACGAGATTGGTAGAGGCAACTGGTTAATTAGCGGCTGTTGTAAAATCGATATTCTGATATTCGTTGAGTTAATTTGGGAAATAGAAATACAATAAAAACTAGTTTTCCCATCATGCCCCAGGTTAATGAGTTAATAATTGCTTGATTCTGTTAATCACGCAAATTGAAACTTTAATCATTCGATGAACAACAGTCGTCACATTAACTAGTACAACGTAACGACAGTAGCATAATGTATTTACAGTTTTATTCACAAAAAACTGGTGACAAATAATGCATTCCGATTATTGCATATATTGTAATGGACACCTATGATGTGTGTGAAATACTTTTTCGAGGGTTGTACTGATTATAATGAGCTAAGCTATTTGCCAGCTACATATGGCACCATGTTTGTTGACATTATACAATGCATTTTGGGTGTCAAACCAAAGATGTTATAATGAGGTGAAGGAATGGTTCACTCATCTTTTGGGTAAACTTCCGGAAGTGAATGAAGGGAAGTGGATGATCGTAGACGACACACCCTCTTCAACATCCATAATATAAACCAACCAATCTCTTCTTGTCTCCTTATCTTTGGTTGATGCCAAAAAACAAACATTCCGGCACACACAAACTACCCATCGTCAGATTACTTTTGATTTTTAGAAAGTGTTTTACTCAATTATTTCGATCAATGGTGAGCTCACCCATGATGTGATTAATTATAAGTAGTAATTGCTATTAGCTAATTCATATAATAGTTTAAGTCAGCCGAGAGTTATAAACATATGACTGCTTGTGTTATGTCAATCTTTCATCAGTTAGCGCTCGGACAAATGTAGCTTACATTTTCCGGTTTGGATGATTGTGTATGCTGTCACTACTTCTGTGAATGTCTGAACATTGCATCCAAAAATAAACTGGTCACATTCTGGACATAACTTTGTAAAGGACCATGTTTGTGCAAAATGTTCCTATGAAAAAAAGTGCTGCCAGCTCAAATGCTGATTGTTGCGTCAATCGAAAATGGACGTTCTAAGTCAGCATTCTAATCAAATGTTCTAATCACACTGGTTTGATCATACGCAACAGGGACCACTATAAAATGATCACACCCGGTTGTTGGTACGTGTGAAAAGGTTAAGGGAATTGTTCACAAACTTTGGCACATTCTAAGATCTGATGACAATATCAGTAATGTGTTTGTCGTATTCAAGCGGGGCAGAAATCTGAGAGATCAATTGCTAAACTCGGATTTACCACCCCCAAAATATCCCTTCTCAACATCTATTTGCACATCTACCGGATGGAAACTACAAGCGCAACGACTGCGCTCAATGCAATGGCACTTACAAATGTAGATCCATCAAATACCCCCAAACAGCGAAACAGATCCCAATCAAAGTTATCACGTGCTCCACTAAGGCAGTTATTTATCGTATAACTTGTCCTCGTGGTAAAAATTATATGGGTAAAACAAAGTGCGAATTAAAAGTGTGAATCTTGGAGCATCATAGCACTATCAGCTGCAAGAACTTGACTAACCCATTTGCGGCTCACTTTTTGGAACGAACCACTCGATTTCATCCCTATGTTATATCGACATCAAACATGTCACCCTCCCTAGGAGAGGAGGTGATCTCAACAATTTAATGTTAAAACAAGAAGCTGCCTGGATTTTTTATTTAAAGACCTTTGCTCCCTTCTGTCTCAACATAGACTTTGATCTGAAGCCATTCTTGTGATTATCGTGATTTTGCTATTCATTGTAAATATTTGTAGGCCTATGTAGCCAAATTGTATCTACGATCGAACGCTATCATTCATGTTTTTTTTGTATGTTATTTTTATATCTAAGAATTAACCAATGATTTCAGGCCACACCCAGCCATGATTACAGACACCTGAGTGTGTCCTTTGACACTCTATGAACTAGTGACCCGCAATGTTTGTCAGTATACCCTGATGAAGACAGCTTGTCTGTCGAAACATTGGTTAGTAGGTTATTACATTATTGCATCTGAGCTCCTAGAGTGTGCGGCTCTGCTTTTCTGTTTCAAGTGTTCTACTCCGCTAGCCAGCACCTCACCTAAAAAGGTGTGCATTTCTTTCACGTCCAGATTTGAGTCATATATACACATAAGCAGCACTGCCCATCCCCCACAGAAACGCTTGAACCTCAACATGGCTACTAGTTGCTGTTCAGGGCATGGAATTGTTTTGGTAGAAGACTCATTTGAGCAAGGGATGGCCTTATTGCTTCTGGACATTACTTGTAAGTAGGAACATTGGATATTTGTATTTATTATTGGTGTTATTGTTATAGCTGGAATGTGTAGTTATTGCTATAATGTTAGTTACATTGTGCGTTGAGTATTCATAGAATCCCATTGTAGCCTGTGTAGCAAGTAGCTTAGCCTAAAGAAAAGGACACAGCGTTAACATAAGACACATTACAATGTGAACAAAACATTTAGATTAGCATTCCTCACAATCAAATGCCGGCCATATTACCTTCCAAGAGAATTCTGGTCAGTTATCATCACAGCTGTGTACATTCCCCCTCAATCAGACCCCACAGTGGCCCTAAAGGAACTTTACGACTCTATGTAAACTGGAAACCACATATCCTGAGGCTGTAGATGGGGATTTTAACAAAGCAAATTTGAGAACAAGGCTACCTAAAATCTATAAGCATGTTGATTGCAGTACACGCAGGGGTAATATACTCAACCACTGCTACTCTAACTTCCGCGATGCATACAAAACCCTCCCCTGCCCTTCCTTTGGCAAATCCGACCATGACTCCATCTTTCTCCTACTGTCTTATAGGCAGAAATTCAAACAGGATGTACCAGTAACTAGAACCATTCAACACTGGTCTGACCAATCGGAATCCATGCTTCAAGATTGTTTTGATCCTGCGGATTGGGAAATGTTCTGGTCAGCCTCAGATAATTACATTGACCTAGCGAGTGAATTTATAAGGAAGTGCATTGGTGATGTTGTACCCACTGTGACTATAAAGACCTACCCTAACCAGAAACCGTGGATGGATGGCGGCATTCGCGCAAAACTGAAAGTGCAAACCACCACATTTAACCACGGAAAGAAGTCTAGGAATATGCCTGAATATAAACAGTGTACCGTAATTGCTGGACTATTAAGCGCACCTGAATATAAACCGCACCCACTGAATTATTTAAAAATATGTATTTTGTACATAAATAAGCCGCAAATGTATATAAGCCGCAGGTGCCTACCGGTACATTGAAACAAATGAACTTGGCCACTATCTTCCTCCTCCTGTGCACTGAAACCACTGAAGTCATCATCTTCGGTGTCGGAGTTGAATAGCTTCAGAATTGCTTCATCCGATGTTGGATCGTTTTCATTGTCGCTCTCGTCACTTTCATCCGGAGGCAAATACCCCGCTGAGCTCATGCTGCCCCTTCAACACGCAGCAGTCCAGCCTTTCGAAACCCGTTGATGATAGTGGATTTTTTGACAATGCTCCACGCTGTCAGGACCCACTGGCAGACTAGACCATAAGTTGCTCTTCGCATGTTTTAGTGAAGGATTTCTCCCCACTTGTCATCCAAGCCTCCCACTGAACAAGGAGCGCCACCTTAAATGCACGATTTACACTGATGTCGAGTGGCTGCAAATACTTTGGGCCATCTGCTTTTCTTCCCTCTGAAAGCTTTTGTTGTCTTTTTGCACTGAGTCAGTTCCTCACGCTGCTGTTTCCAACATCTTATCATCGACTCATTAAGGCCAAGCTCCCATGCAGCAGCTCTATTTCATTTTCCAACAGCCAGATCGATCGCCTTCAACTTGAAAGCTGCATCATATGCATTTCTCCATGTCTTTGCCATGATGAGGGTGACAAAATTACTACCGTAATCAGAATGATGGGAAGTTTGAGCACGCTCGATTTACGTCACATTATGTGACGGTGCTCAGTTTTTGGCGGCATGAATCTTGTGAAAGCGGGAAAAATCCATAAATTAGCTGCGTCATTGTATAAACCGCAAGGTTCAAAGCGTGGGAATAAAGTAGCGGCTTATAGTCCGGAAATTACGGTAGTTATTCCCTCCGCAAGACAATCAAACAAGCGAAATGCCGGTACAGGGACAAATTAGAGTCGCAATTCAAAGGCTCAGACATGAGACGTATGTGGCAGGGTCTACAGGAAATCACGGACTACAAAAAGAAAACCAGCCACGTCACGGACACCGGCGTCACTTTTCCAGACAAACTAAACACCGTCTTTGCCCGCTTTGAGGATAATACAGTGCCACCATCATGGCCCTCTAACAAGAACTTTGCCCCCCCCACCTCCTTCTCCGTGGCCGACGTGAGTAAAACATTTAAACCTGGTTCAGATTAAAAATCCTAGTCTTCAGACTAAGCTATTTTGGCTCTGGGAGTGTATTGTCCACAGGTGAACGTCATAGAAAACGCAAGTATAGAAAGACAGCCGACTGAAGGAAGGTGAAAATGAATGCAACACCCAAACAGAGACTAGAACCCTGGACCCTCAGATTAAAAGTCTGATGCTCTACCAACTGTGCTACCCAGGCTGCTCATTTGCTTATTTTCATACACCTAACCTGTCGGGCATAGGCATGTGCTGACGAGGGGGCATTGTCAGATGGTACATTTCCCCAGAGAACCAGGCCTTCATTCCAAATGATACAGTCAATGAAATCTGAACTAACCATACCCTCCAAAGAAGCATTTTGTACAAGACTTTGTGGCACAACGGTAGAGTGTCTGACTCCAGATCAGAAGGTTGTGTGTTCAAATAATGTAATTGTCAGTGTATTTATGTGTACAATCTCTGCCTTCTTTACACAGTGAAGTCAATGACAAGTACTGCACAAGTACCAATCTCTCACGAAAACAACCAAGCCAATGTTATTTTGGCTTTGGGAGTGTATTGTCCACAGGTGAACATGTCATGGAAAGTCATAGAAAATGCAAGTATAGAAAGACAGCCTACTGAAGGAAGGTGAACATTAAAACAACGCCCAAACAGGGACTTGAACCCCGGACCCTCAGATTCAAATCAAATCAAATCAAATCAAATTTATTTATATAGCCCTTCGTACATCAGCTGATATCTCAAAGTGCTGTACAGAAACCCAGCCTAAAACCCCAAACAGCAAGCAATGCAGGTGGAGAAGCACAGATTAAATATGTTAACCCTCGCAAGGCTGCTGGCCCAGATGACATCCCTTGCCGCGTCCTCAGAACATGCACAGACTAGCTGGCTGGTGTGTTTACGAACATATTCAATCGCTCACTATCCCAGTCTGCTGTCCCCACATGCTTCAAGATGGCCACCATTGTTCCTGTACCCAAGAAGGCAAAGGTAACTGAACTAAATGACTACCACCCAGTAGCACTTACTTCTGTCATCATGAAGTGCTTTGAGAGACTAGTGAAGGATCCTATCACCTCCACCTTACCGGCCATCCTAGACCCACTTCAGTTTGCATACCACCCTAACAGGTCCACAGACGATGCAATCGCAATCATACTGCCCTAACCCATCTGGAAAAGAGGAATACCTATGTAAGAATACTGTTCATTGACTACAGCTCAGCATTCAACACCATAGTACCCTCCAAGCTCATCATCAAGTTGGCACCCTGTGCTATTGGGTCCTGGACTTTATGATGGGCCGCCCCCAGGTGGTGAAGGTTAGGAAACATCACCACCTTACTGACCCTCAACACTGGGGCCCCACTAGGGTGCATGCTCAGCCCCCTCCTGTACTCCCTGTTCACCCACGACTGCGTGGCCATGCGCGCCTCCAACTCAATAACCAAGTTTGCAGACGATACAACAGTAGTGGGCTTGATTACCAACAACGACGAGACAGCCTACAGGGAGGAGGTGAGGGCACTCGGAGTGTGGTGTCTTGAAAACAACCTCCCACTCAACATCAAAAAAACAAAGGAGATGATCGTGGACCTCAGGAAACAGCAGAGGGAGCACTCCCCTATCCACATCGAAGGGACAGCCGTGGAGAAAGTGGAACGTTTTAAGTTCCTCGGTGTACACATCAACGACAAACTGAAATGGTCCACCCACACAGACAGTGTCATGAAGAAGGCGCAACAGCCTCAGTAGGTTGAAGAAATGTGGCAACTTTTTTGTTATTTTTCACTGGCTTTTTACTGTTGTTTTTATTTCTTTACCTACCTATTGTTCACCTAATACCTTTTTTGCACTGTTGGTTAGAGCCTGTAAGTAAGCATTTCACTGTAAGGTCTACACCTGTTGTATTCGGCGCACGTGACAAATAAACTTTGATTTGATTTGAATGTTAGCTAAAAATACTGGTAGCCTACCCAGACTACATATTGTGTATGTAGGCTACCTTTGGAAATATTTCATTAATAATTGAGTATACTGTGTCTGATCATCACACTGAACCTTGAAGAAAGGCATTCTTGGCATTTTATTCTGATCTCTTCTTTATAAATCCTACCGTTTATTATTTTATGTTGTGTTCTTCCTCCCCTTTCTCCTCCTCTGCCCAACAACTCAACTGGCCAAGCAGAGTATATGGTCACCTGTGAAACATTTATTTTAAAAACAATTTGTTTGCGTACTATAGGTGGTTGCTACATGGTGACTTTCACATATCTATAATTTAACATTTACACACACTTTAAAGACATATCTGTTTTATCGTTCCAGGGTATGTATCAATGTGTTTGTGCATGCGTAGGTGGGATGTGTGTGTGGGAGGGTAAGTGCACTGATGCTTGTTACAGTGTGTCTATTCATCCATACAACATTGAAACAGATATAACTGCTTGTTGCCTGTGTGGTTGAGGATATAGTATAGATGAGGAGAACACTGGGTCTCAGTACATCTGATAAGTCACTGCTAGTTTTCATTAATGTCCTCTTGATTACAGAAGATCTGTAATAAAGCTAAGCAGGTATTTGTGTCTAGCGCAGCCACAATGGTTAAATCTGACCAGACTAAGAGTTGCTCTCAGACCTGTTCATGCCAACTCAATGATGCAAGATAAGTCAATCTGTTCTGAGATGCTAAATCAATGAGTCTAGGAGATTATCTGACCCTCAAAGACCTTAGGTCACAGAGTGGGTGACTAAAACCCACCAGCTATTCTCAGCCTATACCATGTGGATGAGCTCAACTCTCTCTCTCTCTCACACACACACACACACACACACACACACACACACACACACACACACACACACACACACACACACACACACACACACACACACACACACACACGTTCAATTATTTTTTACTCTCTCCCCTGCCCTCTCTCTCCTTGTTCGACCACTTCCCCTCTCTCCTTCACTCCATCCCCCGTCTACCCCTCTTTCCCTCCTCCCTATTTCTTTCGTTTTCTCTCTTTGTCACTCTCTCTGTCTCTCTCCTCCTAGTTTGACAGTTCTGTAACCTCTCTCTCAGGCACTGCTCATGACTCACCTGATGAATAAATAATGTGTGAAAAAGCATTGCTCTCTCTTCCCCTCCTCCTAAAAACACACATACACACACTCAAACACAAAACACACTCATGTGTGGGTAGGGGGATGTGGGGGGTGTTTGAAGCCTAAACATCAGTGACTAATTGGAACATAAAACGGTGGTGTGAGAAAGCGGAGGAGGGAGAGAAAGACGAGGCGGGCTGTAAACAATCACCACACAAATCTTTCTGTGTAGCCTTAAGGAATATAAACTCCAGCCCTCTACCACTGCCTGCTCTCTGTATGTTCATTTTCTCACCCTCTTTCCTTCTTCCTCTTTCCAACTTCCCCTCCTCACACTCTCTGCCCTCTCTCCCCCCTTTGTCACTCTCTTCTACACTCCCTTCTGTCACAGCTCTCTCTTTTCTCTCCTTTAGTTCCATATAGCCAGCACTATTCCCCTCTCTCTTCAACCCTGACTCATGTTTCTCAATCTCATTCCCTCTTTCTGCTTCCCCTCCCACTCTATCACAGTCCTCTCTCCTCCTTTCATCCCTCCCTCTCCCCATCTGTCTCTCTCTCTGTATGAAGGTGACCTTGTTGTCTCTGCTCGTCCATCGATTTCTGCACTCCTCGTCCATCAATCGCTGCACTCTGAGGACCCGGGGACTCCCACCCACTCATTTCCGGAAGAGAGATGGAGGGAAAGATGGAGGGATGGAGGGAAAAAAGGGCGAATATGCAAGGGAGCATACGGCAGTGCATAGGTGAATTATGTGCGGGAGTGTACTCAGTCCTGCATGTGTGTGTGTGCTGTGTGCACACGTGTGTGTGTGTGCGGAGATGTATCCAGAGGTTCAAAAAGTTGGAACCAATCCGAAATATGCATGAATGCATCAATATGCATCAATATGCATGAATGCGTATAGAGACCCGTTACAAACGGACCTGAGGAAAAATAGATCCGTTCTGTATAGACTTGGTTGGATCCAGACCCGGTTTGATCCGATCCAAGTGAGGGAAGCAGCAGAAAAGTAATTTTTCAAGCTACTTTATTAACCAGAGTTGATACAGCTCCAGAGGTAGAGAGAGGGGTGACTCTAGTAGGCGGGGAGGGGCCATACTGTGATAGGAGGAGGGAGGGAGAGACAGCAACCAACCAAGCCGATTCGCACTATAGTACACTAATAGCTGCCACAGCTATGTTATTTATCATCAAACCAGGAAGAGCTAGCTAAGGTTAGCTAGTTGGCTCTTTTAGGCTTCAGTGCGTGTGCTTTCTCATCCTACAGTTACAAATAACAACAAGTCCATTCAGAATAGCAGCCTACCTGTTGGCTCTTGGTATAAGGGCACAGGGCGAGACCCAGATGCAGACAAGGGAGGCAGATGGTTTGAGTCACTGATATGCATTATAATCCAAGGGGCAGGCAAGAGAATAGTCGTGGACAGAAAAAAGATCATAAACCAGGTAAGAGTCCAGGTGTTACAGAGTGGCAGGCAGGCTCGAGGCCAGGGCAGGCAGTATGGTCAGGCAGATGGCTTCAGAGTCAAGGCAGGCAAGGGTCAAAAACCAGGAGGACTAGCAAAACAGAGACAAGAAAAAAACAGGAGGGTGGAAAAACACACTGGTTGACTTGACAAAACAAACTGGCAACAGACAAACAGGGAGCACAGGGGAACACAGGTGACATCTGGAGATGGGCGAAGACAATCACAAAGACAGGTGAAACAGATCAGGGCGTGACACTTGGTCGTTGTAGCCACTCCTTTTCCTTGTATCTTTTTATTCAGTAATTATAATTCCATATTTTATTGATTAGATACTGTATCTCCTAACTGTAGCCAATTGCCACTTTGATTACTTACGATTGGCCAACAACAACAACAATCTACACGCGTTAAGTGTGCAAAAGCAACAGCAGCAGCATAAATGATAAAATGTCTCTCTCTACTGCACGGGCCCCTTCGGACAAGTCAGTTAAAATTCCACATACCTGAGAGCTGTGACAATCATATCAGATATGATGCAGACCAGTGATATTATTTCACATTATGAATCCAGACCCGCTTGAATCCCCGATTGGGTCTCGGTATTCAGGTACAGGTGGATCCGTGAAGACCTCTGATCCATACTGCTTTCTGTGCTCCAGCTTGCACAGAGCCATCAGATAATTGAGTCGAGCCTCCCTCTGAAAATTACAATGCCAAGCTAGCCCCTACCCTCCCACACATACAGTATACGCACATATTGAGAAGGTTTTGGGTGAAATACTTTCCATCTCTTCCAGAAGAAGATTAGCATTAGCATCTTCACTAACGGCTACACAAAGTGTAGATATGCACACAGACACATGGTCATTCCTGTGCCGTTTCAGAAAGTTGCAGGACAATACAAATCAGTGATGCATTTTGTTTAACGTTTTAGGATTAACTTGGGCAAATTAATAAATTTTCAAAACTGTTGAACATCAATTAATGTTGTTTAATTCCAGTTTAAAGTCTGGATTCTGTGATTCTGTCCACATTCTCCCCAATGGCCCTATATGCCATTATTGTACTTGACCCCACTTTGACGGGAACAGGCATGGGCCATTTATGATTCAGTGTATTACTTATTTCACATAGGATTCATGGTAAGTTGCCTGTAAAAAATATATTTTAAAAAGCTGCCAATGTTTTAAAGAACCCAATTCTTACAGTCGCATTTTGACCACATTATTGCCGGGATAAGCCTTTTAAACCTCCGGTGCACATGCCGGCACATTTAGGAGTGTGAGTAGGTGTGGGCCGATCTGGCTGAGCTTTTATTTGTACAAATTCAGTGAATATACACCATCATAAAGAAATCCATTATTCGTTCATTTTAGTCAGGTCCTAAGAAACATTATAAGACTAATAACATTTTCAAAAGAGTAGAATAACATCATTTCAGTGTAATTATGTTACTGGTCTATGCAGCCTACGTGGCTGCTCCATGCAAATGAAATCAATCGGTTTTTGTTTTGTTAATTAAACAGACAAGACACACTTACCTTGATCAGAGTCAACATACACATATTTTATACTAATAATATAATGGAAAATAACAGAATAAAAAAAAAATCCCACACAACTTTTGTCACATTAAAGTGTGGAACCGCTGTCATATAACAAAAGCAATGTATTTTAAAACATTTAGCAGATGCTGTTATCCAGAGCGACTTACAGGAGCAATTAGGGTTAAGTGCTCTGCTCAAGGGCATATCAACAAAAAAAAGCAGTATCAGCTCAGGGATTTGAACCACTAACTATTAATTACTGGCCAAATTCTCTAACCACTAGGCTAACCTACCACCCAAGAAGATGTCATTTTGATCCACGTTTCATCTCTTTCCTACTCTTAGGCCAACTCTGCTTTGTTAGGGAGCAGGCGTAGGGTCTCGCATTGAGAGTACCTTCATCATGATACCGTTAGAAAATAATAGCAATGTATATTTTCTAAAGCATGTGAGTATTGTGTTCATATTTCACAACCTGTCGCAGGCTTTCACAGTTGCCTATACGTGATCAAGCAAAATAATAGACCTACAAATGATTTAGGCAACATTATTGCATGCTAAATGTTTCTGAGCAGTGATAGATGAGAAAACAAATAGATTAGCTATAGGCCTACCACCTCTACTTATTTGCCCAGCAAGAGACCAATTAACCAAATACACAGACAGAGACTCGGTGAAACAAAATCACATTGATTGATCAGGCAAGTCACAGACTTTTGGTTGGGAGTAGACATTGGTTATTAAGCGACTGCGAGTGAAGAGCAAAATAATCCACTTGTTACTTAAGCTATATAACATACTGGCAACATTTCAGATTAGTTATAATAATGAGCCAACTAGACAAGATGATCATGAGCATACACTCACTCACCTCAACTTAGCTAACATTTTTCTCAGCCTAATTGCAGCCTATAACCAATATCCAAATGCAGATTCAGTGAAAACACGCTTGTCTCAAATCAGCGTGATGGCGTTGTCCCAATCAAAACGGTGCTGAAATGATCATCTACTTGACCCACTGGAAGTTTTAGTAATCAACAATTTGATACATGCCTTCAATGTAATTATTAGCCTATTTTATTCCTATAATTTAATCATTCAGTGATGTTCATTCCCACAGTAGTTCTTTATAGATCCATCAAGTTGCGATTAAGAAAACAGTGCATGCTTAGTGGTCTGCTATGCGAAGAGATGGGCAAAGTGACATGCCTCGCAATGCTTCGAATTGTCAGGAGGATGGTAGCAGCCTAGTAACGGCTGCTGCCTAGCAACCATCAAGAGCATAAGGGCATAGTGCGTGCCAATGCAGCTTCAGCATTACAGCTACATTTATACTAAGCTGTAAGCAGAACTTTACCGCAATCATGAATAGGTCGCTTGGCAGAAAATAAAGAGAAGTTGGCAAAACGTTGCAGGCATGCTAAAGTTGCTGATAAATGTATTGGTTTGAAAGGTACTATATATGATAGATGACTTGAGGCACAGTGCAAATAGAGCTGAGGCCAGTCTCTTTCTGTTTGCCAAGAAAACATCCTGTTGGGAGAGACTCCCTCATCTCTGACCACCCAGCCCCCAGTCTCAACCCTCCCTTGGAGCCCTCACCCACTATGCAACAATCACAATACACACACACACTGCATGCACTGCCTAAACTGTATCGCCTAGAAATCAATTCACGTGTTTAAAAACTTCTTATGGCTTGGGGCAGTATTGAGTAGCTTGGATGAATAAGGTGCCCAGAGGTGCCCAGAGTAAACTGCCTGCTCCTCAGTCCCAGATGATAATATATGCAGATTATTAGTATATTTGGATAGCAAACACTCTGAAGTTTCTAAAACTGTTTGAATGATGTCTGTGAGTATAACAGAACTCATATGGCAGGCAAAGATCTGAGAAAAAATCCAACCAGGAAGTGAGAAATCTGAGGTTGGTCGATTTTCAACTCATTCCCTATTGAAGATACAGTGGGATATTGGTCATGTTGCACTTCCTAGTACTTCCACTAGATGTCAACCATCTTTAGAAACTTATTTGAGGCTCCTACTGTAAAGGAGGGGCTCATAAGTGGTCTTTGAGTCAGTGGTCTGGCAGAGTGCCACAGGCTTGTGACACTCGTTCACGTGAGAGGTCGCTCCCGTTCCATTGCTTTTCTACAGACAAAGGAATTCTCTGGTTGGAACATTATTGAAGATTTATGTTAAAAACATCCTAAAGATTGATTCTATACATCGTTTGACATGTTTCTATGGACTGTAACGGAACTTTTTGACATTTCGTCTGATCCTAGTGAATGCCCCTCGCGACTTTGGATTTGTTTACAAAACGCGCTAACAAAAGTAGCTATTTGGACATAAATGATGGACATTATCGAAAAAATCTAACATTTATTGTGGAACTGAGATTCCTGGGAGCGCATTCTGATGAAGATCATCAAAGATAAGTGAATATGTATAATGTTATTTCTGACTTTTGTTGACTGCACAATATGGCGGATATCTTTTTGGCTTGTTGGGTCTCTGAGCGCTGTACTCAGATTATTGCATGGTTTGCTTTTTCCGTACAGCTTTCACCGGATGTTTTTGGAACTACTGAACATAAAGCGCCAATGTACACTGAGATTCTTTGATATAAACATGAACTTTATCGAACAAAACATACATGTATTGTGTAACATGAAGTCCTATGAGTGTCATCTGATGAAGATCATCAAAGGTTAGTGATTAATTCCATCTCTATTTGTGATTTTTGTGACTCCCCTCTTTGGCTGGAAAAATGGCTGTGTTTTTCTGTGACTTGGCTCTGATCTAGCATAATCGTTTGTGGTGCTTTCGATGTAAGGCCTATTTGAAATCGGACACTGTGGTGGGATTAACAATAAGATTACCTTTAAAACGGTATAAAATACATGTATGTTTGAGGAATTTTAATTATGAGATTTCTGTTGTTTTGAATTTGGCGCCCTGCACTTTCACTGGCTGTTGTCATATTGATCCCGTTAATATAGAATATGAAAATATGAGGAAATGGAATGAATGCGAGAATTGTTTTTATTGGTTTATTCAGATTCCCATTAGCTTTTTGCTGAAGCAGCAGCTATTCTTCCTGGTGTCCATACAAAAACCTAACAACTAACAAAACACTGATAGGCTAGAACAGTCATAAAAAAGTGCAAAACCACACACCAAATATCCAAAACCATAAGCTATTTCTCAGCCTTTGACTCAGTTGTTAATTGCATAAAACACTACACACAATTCTTTACCTAAAACACAAAAATCTAAAAGGAAGTGACTTGCTTTCCTTTTCCAAACACAACCAATCAAAATGCTACACTTATTCACAAGGTCACACACACACTCCTCACATGTGCAAACACTAATAGCTTAACTGATCACTAACCAATCACTGCTTTACTGTAGTACAGGCCTATAAATTGGTCAATGGTCAGATTACCTGTTTTGAACAATGGATGCCAACAATGGACAGAGAGCAAGAAGAGTAGGAGGGAGAGGAAGAGGAAGAAGAGGTCGAGGGCAAAGAAGAGAAGGAAGGAGAGGCATCTCTAATGAGATTAGGGCAAAATTTGTTGATCATGTGATCAACCACGGTTTGACCATGAGAGAGGCTGGACTGAGAGTCCAGCCCAATTTGAGTTGATTTAAAGTGGCGTCCATAATTCGAACCTTCAGAAACAGGTATACAACTATCTAATGACTATTTTAGCATTACAGTAATGTACTGTAAAATATATATGACTGCATAGTATTGCATAAACATTTGTAACTCTAAGCCATACATTTACTGCACTGCATTGAATGAATGAGGTTGGTTATCATGCTGTACTGCATTTTGTTGTACTTTGTTTACAGTTCCTATGCTGAACACATACTGTGTTTGAATTCTGTACAGAGTGGAAAGGCAAAGACCTCATGGAGGATGAGGACACTTGTTTACAGATGTACAAGAGACTGCAATTCTAAATATAGTCTATGTGGGGACATAGAGGTTGCCTCTGTCCAAGGTTGGATATGCCATGCTAGGAGATTCTTCCCTCGATGTTTGGCAAGAGAACCTATCTTGTCATGTGGACGAAGTATCGTGGCCAGACTCAGGCCGGAGAAGAGATGAAGCGTAGCTTAGCACTGGTGACAATTCCTGTACTGCCCCCTTGGGACGCCACACACACAATTGTGTTCTTTACTGTATTCTAAAGAATATACTTTTGGTTTACATATGTTTATGGTTTTGTTGTATGCTACTGTATACAACAGTAATGTTTGGCCTAATAAATATTTTCTGTTTCTAGATTGCATTGGTGTTTACAGTGTACTTGTTACCCCTCTCAGCAGATTAATTTCACTGTGGAACATTGTATTGAAATGTAGATATAAGCCTATGAAAGACCAAAGAGCTTTAGATTTAGAACAACAGTGTTTACATGGTATATCCAAAAATGTAGTATTATGAAAGCAGTGATTGCCATTTGATGCAAATGCTTCATTCTGACATGTGTTTATGGCATTTTGAATGCAGTGTTACATTTTGAAGGAGATGTGAGGCATTTTGCATTTTGTGTGTGCAGTTTTGGGAATTGTGTGTAGAGTTTTGGAAAAAGGGAAACAGTTTTGAAAAGGTATATAAGCAGTTGGAAAAAACTGTGTGACAAACTCATTCCAAGGCTGGCCGAGTGTCTGGGTTTTCGCTCCTACCTTGTACTTGATTGATTTAAGGTACCTAATTAGTAAAGCGCTCCCCTCACCTGGTTGTCTAGGTCTTTATTGAAAGGAAAAAATAAAAACCTGTAGCCACGGAATGAGTGATACCCTTACGCCATCAATTTCCATAAAATAAATCACAAACATTTGCAAAATGGGATTGAAACTTTGCAATGTATTTGAGTAGTGGTTGAATGTGTCAGCATGTGTACTTATTTGCTGGGATATTGTGGATATCACAGGCACTATGTCGAATGATGGAACTTCAAAGTAGACATTAATTCTGCTGCAGTGCTCACTTGTATCAATGTCCCCAGTCGAGAGAGAGAAGAAAGGAGAGAAGAAAGGAGAGAGGGGGAGGAAGAGAGTAAGAGAGAGGGGAATGGTATAGGGAGAGAATAGAAAGAGTGGATGGTGTATGAGAGCAAAGAAACAGATTAAGAGAGAGAAGAGGAAAAGAGAGGGAAAGGAAGACTGCTACACTGCTGGAAGGTGCGTGGGAGGATGAGTGGGTGTGTTCAAGCACATTTACAATCAATAAAGCACAGGAGCGGACAGAGGGAGAGTGAAAGGGAGAAGGGGAGAGAAATAGAAAAAGGAAGATCAAGAGAGGGGGAGATGCAGAGGGAGATATGCAGAGAATGAAACAAAACCTATTTGCGTTTAATTCACAATACTCATCTGAGGGAGTAGGTAAGTTCCCTCTTATGACACTAGATTATATGAGGGAAAGAGTGGTAGAGGGAGAGAGAGCAGGGTTGGGATATAGATTGAGTTGGAGTGGGCGAAAGGGGGAAAAGGAAAGGATGAGAGCGAGAGAGAAAAAAGTATTCCCCCTGGTAAAGTGCAGTGGAAAGTAGATGTATTTCTTTGATCGTGAATTTGTTTCAACAAAAGTTTTAAAAAAGTAGCTATATAGATATCAAACGATATTCAAATCACTCAAATCATCAATCATATTCATCCATGTATAATGACGTCGGGAGATGACGTGGAACCCGGCCACTAGGGGCAACAGTGAGAGCTGTTAGCTTCAAGTAGATTTAGGTTTTGCTGCGGCGTTGTGGACGGGTCATCTTATTCCAAAGGTTGCAAGTTTCAATCCAGCGATAGTTGTTTTTGATATTTTTGCTTTAAGCCTGTCCCAAACCTTAAATGAAGACTTTTAGTTTTTATCAAAGATTCTCTATAATTAGTATTTCGCGATTAAACTGATTAATCATGTAACTGTAATTAACTCGGAAGTCGGGGAACCAAGGAAAATATTCAGATTATAAAGTTATCATTTCCTAAAATAACTTTTCAGATATTTTATATCTGATCAAATAGTCTTGTGATTAATTAATTATTTACTTTACCTCACGTCTCATTCCAAACGTCGTAAATTGTTGGTTATCTACACGAACCCAGTCTTCACTATGAGTCATCCATACATTAGTTAATAATTAAATGATTTAAGACAATTAAGTAATTCACAGAAATACATAAACAAAGTAAATATGGTTACAAGAAATGATAGGAGAATGTGCCCTAGTGGGCTAAACCGGCATGGCGGCCTGTTAGACAAAGGAGAAGTGGGGGTCAACTAAAGAAGTCACTACAGAGTTAATAATTATAACAATTGAAATGCTAATCCTTTACAAATGACCGCTCACTCATTTGGGAACAATTGCAATCAATATATATATTTACGCTCAGTGTGTCGTCTTGATATATGTTAAAGTTTGTTTCTTTTGTAGAGTTGTCCGTCTCTCTGTCGGGGTTATAGTGAATAGTTCAGAGTGACATTCATTCATGTTGTAGAATGGATGTTTCGGCGTTTGTCGTTCTTCATGTTCAATGATACCGAATTACTAGCTGCAGACTAGTAATTAATATCAAATACTTGTTCTTATTCTGTCGGTATCGATAGTCTAAGAGTTTAACCACATGGTATGGTTAAAGGATTCAGCAATGGTCTGCAACCTTCGTCCTCCTGGGATTGAAAGAAACATGGTCTACTTGAGGAATTCTCAAGATTGGGGTTTTATTCGGAATTGCAGAAAAGGGGCTGTCCCAGGATGCCTGACCCTAACTGGGCTCATTGACGGTCCTCAGATTTAGTTCAACTCAAAACGGAATTGGAGTTTCCTTCATTGAACAGTTCAATATCACATTACACAATTTTACAAACAGTATCATACTCACTCATTCATCTTATACAACAATTAGATGTAAACCTCATATCTGAGGCTATTATATAAACAGCGTTATGTTAATGTCACCAAGGTGGCATAGCAGTTCAGACGTCTTTTGTCCTCGTCTTGTCGTGTCCTGTATATATATATATTTACAACTTTTTCACATACATTTTATTTTTATTTTCCATCAACTCATCTTCAAAACACTCTCCTGCAACCCGCCTCACCAATGTATATTTATAAAAAAGTATTATTTACCTCAGATCTGTAATCCTCCAAGAAGCTAGCCAGAAACTCCAAGAAGCTAGCCTGAAACTAGCCAGAAGCTAATCCAGAAGCTAGTTCAGAAGCTAGTTAGCTCCTTTACTGGCAAATCGTTAGTATTCAGCTAACCACGGTTTGTGGTCATCAGCTATCCTTTAGCTCGAAAATCTATCGCCAGTTCTGTACGGCGCAGCGCGGCTCGGAACGGAACATACCCGACCAATTTTTCTCTCCATGTCCCTGGATTTCGACTGCTCTCTGGACATTCATACCCGGATCTCACAGCTAGCTAGCTGCTATCCGTGTGACTATCGGCCTTCGTCGATTCCGGAGCAAACATCAATTATTCCGGAGCTAGCAAGCTCCGTCAATCACTCCTGAGTTCCATCAATCACACCTGGGCTGCAGTCACCTATCCGGACCCGTTTTACTGCCTTCGCGGAGCCCCACCGGGCCTTCACAACTGGACTGCCGACGTTATCTACCCGAAGGAGTTATTCGGCTGGCTCCTCCGTCGCAACGTTACCTGAACGCCCATCTGCGGCCTGCTAACCGTTAGCTGTCTTACCGGCTGCTATCTGAAAAGACAATCGGACAATTTTTTATTTTTTTTATTTTTATTATTATTATTTTATTTTGATTTTTTTTTATTATTATTATTATGTTTTCTTCTTGGGCCTCTATAACTATATCTATTGTTTTTATTTTTGTTGTTGTTGTGTGATTTGGATTAATCCCCTATAACACACGGAACCCCACTAATCTACTGACGGAACGCAAGAGGTAGCTAACAACAGACCTCCATCCTATGCTAGCTTGCTACCGATGCCCTGGCTAGCTGTCTAAATCACCAACCAACCTCTCCACTCACCGGACCCTTTTGATCACTCGACTAAGCATGCCTCTCCTTAATGTCAATATGTCTTGTCCATTTCTGTTCTGGTTAGTGTTTATTGGCTTATTTCACTGTAGAGCCTCTAGTCCTGCTCACTATACCTTATCCAACCTATTAGTTCCACCACCCACACATGCAATGACATCTCCTGGTTTCAACGATCTTTCTAGAGACAATATCTCTCTCTTCATCACTCAATACCTAGGTTTACCTCCACTGTATTCACATCCTACCATACATTTGTCTGTACATTATACCTTGATGCTATTTTATCGCCCCCAGAAACCTCCTTTTACTCTATGTTCCAGACGTTCTAGACGACCAATTCTCATAGCTTTTAGCCGTACCCTTATTCTACTCCTCCTATGTTCCTCTGGCGATGTAGAGGTGAATCCAGGCCCTGCAGTGCCTGGCTCCACTCCTATTCCCCAGGCGCTCTCTTTTGACGACTTCTGTAACCGTAATAGCCTTGGTTTCATGCATGTTAACATTAGAAGCCTCCTCCCTAAGTTTGTTCTATTCACTGCTTTAGCACACTCTGCCAACCCGGATGTTCTAGCTGTGTCTGAATCCTGGCTTAGGAAGACCACCAAAAACTCAGACATTTTAATTCCAAACTACAACATTTTCAGACAAGATAGAACTGCCAAAGGGGGCGGTGTTGCAATCTACTGCAAAGATAGCCTGCAGAGTTCTGTCCTACTATCCAGGTCTGTACCCAAACAATTTGAACTTCTACTTTTAAAAATCCACCTCTCTAAAAACAAGTCACTCACCGTTGCCGCCTGCTATAGACCACCCTCTGCCCCCAGCTGTGCTCTGGACACCATATGTGAACTGATTGCCCCCCATCTATCTTCAGAGTTCGTGCTGCTAGGCGACCTAAACTGGAACATGCTTAACACCCCAGCCATCCTACAATCTAAACTTGATGCCCTCAATCTCACACAAATTATCAATGAACCTACCAGGTACCTCCCCAAAACCTTAAACACGGGCACCCTCATAGATATCATCCTAACCAACTTCCCCTCTAAATACACCTCTGCTGTCTTCAACCAAGATCTCAGCGATCACTGCCTCATTGCCTGCATCCGTAATGGGTCAGCGGTCAAACGACCTCCACTCATCACTGTAAAACGCTCCCTGAAACACTTCTGCGAGCAGGCCTTTCTAATCGACCTGGCCGGGGTATCCTGGAAGGATATTGATCTCATCCCGTCAGTAGAGGATGCCTGGATATTTTTAAAAAATGCCTTCCTAACCATCCTAAATAAACATGCCCCATTCAAGAAATTTTGAACCAGGAACAGATATAGCCCTTGGTTCTCCCCAGACCTGACTGCCCTTAACCAACACAAAAACATCCTATGGCGTTCTGTATTAGCATCGAACAGCCCCCGTGATATGCAGCTGTTCAGGGAAGCTAGAAATCATTATACACAGGCAGTTAGAAAAGCCAAGGCTAGCTTTTTCAAGCAGAAATTTGCTTCCTGCAACACTAACTCAAAAAAGTTCTGGGACACTGTAAAGTCCATGGAGAATAAGAACACCTCCTCCCAGCTGCCCACTGCACTGAAGATAGGAAACACTGTCACCACTGATAAATCCACCATAATTGAGAATTTCAATAAGCATTTTTCTACGGCTGGCCATGCTTTCCACCTGGCTACTCCTACCCCGGACAACAGCACTGCACCCCCAACAGCAACTCGCCCAAGCCTTCCCCATTTCTCCTTCTCCCAAATCCATTCAGCTGATGTTCTGAAAGAGCTGCAAAATCTGGACCCCTACAAATCAGCCGGGCTAGACAATCTGGACCCTTTCTTTCTAAAATTATCTGCCGAAATTGTTGCCACCCCTATTACTAGCCTGTTCAACCTCTCTTTCGTGTCGTCTGAGATTCCCAAAGATTGGAAAGCAGCTGCGGTCATCCCCCTCTTCAAAGGGGGGGACACTCTTGACCCAAACTGCTACAGACCTATATCTATCCTACCGTGCCTTTCTAAGGTCTTCGAAAGCCAAGTCAACAAACAGATTACCGACCATTTCGAATCTCACCATACCTTCTCTGCTATGCAATCTGGTTTCAGAGCTGGTCATGGGTGCACCTCAGCCACGCTCAAGGTCCTAAACGATATCTTAACCGCCATCGATAAGAAACATTACTGTGCAGCCGTATTCATTGATCTGGCCAAGGCTTTCGACTCTGTCAATCACCATATCCTCATCGGCAGACTCGACAGCCTTGGTTTCTCAAATGATTGCCTCGCCTGGTTCACCAACTACTTCTCTGATAGAGTTCAGTGTGTCAAATCGGAGGGTCTGCTGTCCGGACCTCTGGCAGTCTCTATGGGGGTGCCACAGGGTTCAATTCTTGGACCGACTCTCTTCTCTGTATACATCAATGAGGTCGCTCTTGCTGCTGGTGAGTCCCTGATCCACCTCTACGCAGACGACACCATTCTGTATACTTCCGGCCCTTCTTTGGACACTGTGTTAACAACCCTCCAGGCAAGCTTCAATGCCATACAACTCTCCTTCCGTGGCCTCCAATTGCTCTTAAATACAAGTAAAACTAAATGCATGCTCTTCAACCGATCGCTACCTGCACCTACCCGCCTGTCCAACATCACTACTCTGGACGGCTCTGACTTAGAATATGTGGACAACTACAAATACTTAGGTGTCTGGTTAGATTGTAAACTCTCCTTCCAGACCCATATCAAACATCTCCAATCCAAAGTTAAATCTAGAATTGGCTTCCTATTTCGCAACAAAGCATCCTTCACTCATGCTGCCAAACATACCCTTGTAAAACTGACCATCCTACCAATCCTCGACTTTGGCGATGTCATTTACAAAATAGCCTCCAATACCCTACTCAACAAATTGGATGCAGTCTATCACAGTGCAATCCGTTTTATCACCAAAGCCCCATATACTACCCACCATTGCGACCTGTACGCTCTCGTTGGCTGGCCCTCGCTTCATACTCGTCGCCAAACCCACTGGCTCCATGTCATCTACAAGACCCTGCTAGGTAAAGTCCCCCCTTATCTCAGCTCGCTGGTCACCATAGCATCTCCCACCTGTAGCACACGCTCCAGCAGGTATATCTCTCTAGTCACCCCCAAAACCAATTCTTTCTTTGGCCGCCTCTCCTTCCAGTTCTCTGCTGCCAATGACTGGAACGAACTACAAAAATCTCTGAAACTGGAAACACTTATCTCCCTCACTAGCTTTAAGCACCAACTGTCAGAGCAGCTCACAGATTACTGCACCTGTACATAGCCCACCTATAATTTAGCCCAAACAACTACCTCTTTCCCAACTGTATTTAATTTTAATTAATTAATTTATTTTGCTCCTTTGCACCCCATAATTTTTTATTTCTACTTTGCACATTCTTCCATTGCAAAACTACCATTCCAGTATTTTACTTGCTATATTGTATTTACTTTGCCATCATGGCCTTTTTTGCCTTTACCTCCCTTCTCACCTCATTTGCTCACATTGTATATAGACTTGTTTATACTGCATTATTGACTGTATGTTTGTTTTTACTCCATGTGTAACTCTGTGTCGTTTTATCTGTCGAACTGCTTTGCTTTATCTTGGCCAGGTCGCAATTGTAAATGAGAACTTGTTCTCAACTTGCCTACCTGGTTAAATAAAGGTCAAATAAATAAATAAAATAAAAATGTGGCCGCACCGTCTCCCATGAGCTTCCCCAAGTTGTAACAAACGGACCAGTTCTTAGTTCGTAGCTGGATTCTTCACCGATCTTTTATACTTTCTCCGGAACGTAAACGTTGTTCGGACCTCAAGTTCTGTGAGGTGGAAGAAATTCCTTTGTTCTCTATGAAACTTCACACTATCTCTATACTGTGTGGCCATGAGGAGATCCCCTCCTCAGGAATTTACGACCTCTCTCTGACCACAGCAGCCTAGTTGAAGGAGGCAAGGGGGGCAGGGAGAGGGGGATGGGGCTTACTGTACCCAAAGAGGGCAACATCATGACATGAGGTAGTATGTACATGTAGATATGGTTAAAACCTGTTAAGGCTATGGCAGAATACTGCCCCCGTTGGAGAAATGCGTGCCCATAGTAAACTGACAAAAAATCTGTAAAACATTGCTAATATATGCATATAATAAATATTATTGAATAGAAAACACTCTAAAGCTTCTAAAACCGTTCAAATTATGTCTCTATGTAAAGCAGAACTCACAGGGCATCCATTCTTCCAAACTCTTTCTGTCATCAGAAAAGTTGGCCCAACTTTGACGTCATCGCCCCCACCCTTCCCAACCAGCTACAGATCTGGAAACAGTTTCTATCTCTTCAGCTCGATGTCCTCTTTCAATGGGGCACGTCATTGTGAAGATTGCGCGCTCCCTCACCCTTTGGCGGGGCGAAACCCTCCGGTCACGCAATAATACGTGCGCGCGTCTGCAAATTCTCTCTTTTGTTCCAAGATCCACCAAACGACGTAGGCTTCTCCTTTCGAGCTTATATCTTTTACATATGATTAAAACATGTTTTAGCTCGAATCTGAACTTAGTTTGACCAGTTTAGTCGACATATAATATGTAATTTTGAAGTTTCGATGCGCAACCCATAGATTTTTGAGTGCTTTTCAGCCAAAATTTGTCTCGTTTGATAACCCAAAAACACACATTTCAAAGGCAAACGCTGGTTTTGGTAAGTATGACTTCTTCCACGACTTCTGATCGAACAACGGCTAAGGTAAGGGAATATTTATGTGGTTATTATGTGTTTCTGTGGACTCCGAAATAGCGAAGCCATATTGCTAATCTATGAGCGCCGTCTCATATTATTGACAAGTGAACGAATTCTGTAACGTTAAAAATAAATGTAACACAGCTGTTTTATTAAGAAGAAGTGTATCTTTCTAACTATATGTAGAACATGTATATTTAGTCAACGTTTATGATGTGTATTTCTGTTATCTGGCAGAGTTATCATAATTTCTCCGGGCATTGTTGTAGCATTTTTTGACCATGACCTTCTATGTAAACCGTGATTTATGGATATAATTAGCATATTATTGAAAAAAACATAAATGTACTGTATAACATGTCCTATTCCTGTCATCTGATGAAGATTTTCAAAAGGTTAGTGAATAATTTTTCTTTTAATCCTGCTTTTGTGATTGCATCTATTGTTCTACAAAATGGCTATGTAAATTAGCCTATCTTTGGTGGTGGTTTGACATAAATATGTGCTATGTTTTCGCCGTAAAACATTTTAGAAATCTGACTTGGTGGCTAGATGAACAAGGTGTTTATCTTTCATTTGAGCTATTGGACTTGTTAATGTGTGGAGGTTAAATATTTCTAAGAATATTTTTGCGTTCTGTGCGCCACTGTGTCAGTTGAGCAGTGGGGGAGGGTACCCCTAGAGGGACGTGTGGGGCCATGTAGTTTTAAAGTGACTATGCATATATGATGAACAGAGTAGCAGTAGTGTAAAAGAGGGGTTGGTGGTGGGTGGGACAATGCAGATAGCCCGGTTAGACAATGTGCGGGAGCACTGGTTGGTTGGCCCAATTGAGGTAGTATGTACATGAATGTATAGTTAAAGTGACTATGCATATATGATAAACAGTAGCAGCAGCATAAAAAAGGGGGTTGGGGGGTACACAATCCAAATAGTCCGGGTAGCCATTTAATTACCTGTTCAGGAGTTCAGGAGTCTTATGGCTTGAGGGTAAAAACTGTTGAGAAGCCTTTTCGTCCTAGACTTGGCACTCCGGTACCGCTTGCAATGTGATAGTAGAGAGAAGTCTGACTGGGGTGACTGGGGTCTTTGACATTTTTTAGGGCCTTCCTCTGACACCGCCTGGTGTAGAGGTCCTGAATGGTAGGCAGTTTAGCCCCAGTGATGTACTGGGCCATACGCACTACCCTCTGTAGTGCCTTGCGGTCAGAGGCCGAGCAATTGCCGTACCAGCCAGTCAAATCAAATCAAATCAAATTTATTTATATAGCCCTTCGTACATCAGCTGATATCTCAAAGTGCTGTACAGAAACCCAGCCTAAAACCCCAAACAGCAAGCAATGCAGGTGTAGAAGCACGGTGGCTAGGAAAAACTCCCTAGAAAGGCCAATACCTAGGAAGAAACCTAGAGAGGAACCAGGCTATGTGGGGTGGCCAGTCCTCTTCTGGCTGTGCCGGGTGGAGATTATAACAGAACATGGTCAAGATGTTCAATGTTCATAAATGACCAGCATGGTCGAATAATAATAAGGCAGAACAGTTGAAACTAGAGCAGCAGCACAGTCAGGTGGAAGTTGAAACTGGAGCAGCAGCATGGCCAGGTAGACTGGGGACAGCAAGGAGTCATCATGTCAGGTAGTCCTGGGGCATGGTCCTAGGGCTCAGGTCAGTTGAAACTGGAACAGCAGCATGGCCAGGTGGACTGGGGACAGCAAGGAGTCATCATGTCAGGTAGTCCTGGGGCATGGTCCTAGGGCTCAGGTCCTCCGAGAGAGAGAAAGAAAGAGAGAAGGAGAGAATTAGAGAACGCACACTTAGATTCACACAGGACACCGAATAGGACAGGAGAAGTACTCCAGATATAACAAACTGACCCCAGCCCCCCGACACATAAACTACTGCAGCATAAATACTGGAGGCTGAGACAGGAGGGGTCAGGAGACACTGTGGCCCCATCCGAGGACACCCCCGGACAGGGCCAAACAGGAAGGATATAACCCCACCCACTTTGCCAAAGCACAGCCCCCACACCACTAGAGGGATATCTTCAACCACCAACTTACCATCCTGAGACAAGGCTGAGTATAGCCCACAAAGATCTCCGCCACGGCACAACCCAAGGGGGGGGGGGCGCCAACCCAGACAGGATGACCACAACAGTGAATCAACCCACTCAGGTGACGCACCCCCTCCAGGGACGGCATGAGAGAGCCCCAGCAAGCCAGTGACTCAGCCCCTGTAATAGGGTTAGAGGCAGAGAATCCCAGTGGAAAGAGGGGAACCGGCCAGGCAGAGACAGCAAGGGCGGTTCGTTGCTCCAGAGCCTTTCCGTTCACCTTCCCACTCCTGGGCCAGACTACACTCAATCATATGACCCACTGAAGAGATGAGTCTTCAATAAAGACTTAAAGGTTGAGACCGAGTTTGCGTCTCTGACATGGGTAGGCAGACCGTTCCATAAAAATGGAGCTCTATAGGAGAAAGCCCTGCCTCCAGCTGTTTGCTTAGAAATTCTAGGGACAATTAGGAGGCCTGCGTCTTGTGACCGTAGCGTACGTATAGGTATGTACGGCAGGACCAAATCAGAGAGATAGGTAGGAGCAAGCCCATGTAATGCTTTGTAGGTTAGCAGTAAAACCTTGAAATCAGCCCTTGCTTTGACAGGAAGCCAGTGTAGAGAGGCTAGCACTGGAGTAATATGATCAAATTTTTTGGTTCTAGTCAGGATTCTAGCAGCCGTATTTAGCACTAACTGAAGTTTATTTAGTGCTTTATCCGGGTAGCCGGAAAATAGAGCATTGCAGTAGTCTAAAGCCAGTGATGCAATCAGTCAGGATGCTCTCGAAGTTGCAGCTGTAGAACCTTTTGAGGATCTCAGGACCCATGCCAAATCTTTTTAGTTTCCTGAGGGGGAATAAGCTTTGTCGTGCCCTCTTCACGACTGTCTTGGTGTGTTTGGACCATTCTAATTTGTTGTTGATGTGGACACGAGAAACTTGAAGCTCTCAACCTGCTCCACTACAGCCCCGTCGATGAGAATGTGGGCGTGCTCAGTCCTCCTTTTCCTGTAGTCCACAATCATCTCCTTAGTCTTGGTTACGTTGAGGGATAGGTTGTTATTCTGGCACCACCCGGCCAGGTCTCTGACCTCCTCCCTATGGGCTCTCTTGTCATTGGTGATCAGGCCTACCACTGTTCTGTCATCTGCAAACTTAATGATGGTGTTGGAGTCGTGCCTGGCCATGCAGTCATGAGTGAACAGGGATTACAGGAGGGGACTGAGCATGCACCCCTGGGGAGCTCCAGTGTTGAGGATCAGCATGTCAGATGTGTTGATATCTACCCTCACCACCTGGGGGCAGTCCGTCAGGCAGTCCAGGATCCAGTTGCAGAGGATGGTGTTTTGTCCCAGGATCCTTAGCTTAGTGATGAGCTTTGAGGGTACCATGGTGTTGAACATTGAGCTGTTGTCAATGAATAGCATTCTCACAAGTGTTCCTTTCCAAAAGTGTTGAGTGCAATAGAGATTGCATCATCTGTGGATCTGTTTGGGGGGTATACAAATTGGAATGAGTCTATGGTTTCTGGGATAATGGTGTTGATGTTTGCCATTACCAACCTTTAAAAGCACTTCATGGCTACGGACGTGAGTGCTACGGGTCTGTAGTCATTTAGGCAGGTTGCCTTTGAGTTCTTGGGCACAGGGATTATGGTGGTCTGCTTGAAACATGTTGGTATTACAGACTCAATCAGGAACATGTTGAAAATGTCAGTGAAGACACCTGACAGTTGGTCATCACACGCTCGGAGCACATGTCCTTGTAATCCGTCTGGCCCCGCAACCTTATGTATGTTGACCTATTTAAAGGTCTTACTCACGTCGGCTATGGAGAACGTGATCACACAGTTGTCCGGAACAGCTGATGCTCTCATGCATGCCTCAGTGTTACTTGCCTCGACGTGAGCATTGAAGTGATTTAGCTCGTCTGGTAGGCTCGTGTCACTGTTCATCTTGCGGCTGTTCTTCCTTTTGTAGTCTGTAATAGTTTGCAAGTCCTGCCACATCCGATGAGCGCTGGAGCCGGTGTAGTATGATTCAATCTTAGCCATGTATTGACGATTTTCCTGTTTGTTGCAGGGCATAGAAGGATTTCTTGTAAGCTTCCGGGTTAGAGTCCCACACCTTGAAAGCTGCCGCTCCACTCTTTAGCTCAGTGCGGATGCTGCCTGTAATGGGGGCTGTGCTTTGGCAAAGTGGGTGGGGTTATATCCCTCCTGTTTGGCCCTGTCCGGGGGTGTCCTCGGATGGGGCCACAGTGTCTCCTGACCCCTCCTGTCTCAGCCTCCAGTATTTATGTTGCAGTAGTTTGTGTCTGGGGGCTAGGGTCAGTTTGTTATATCTGGAGTACTTCTCCTGTCCTATTCAGTATCCTGTGTGAATTTAAGTGTGCTCTCTCTAATTCTCTCTTTCTCTCTTTCTTTCTTTCTCTCTCTCGGAGGACCTGAGCCCTAGGACCATGCCTCAGGACTACCTGACATGATGACTCCTTGCTGTCCCCAGTCCACATGGCCGTGCTGCTGCTCCAGTTTCAACTGTTCTGCCTTATTATTATTGGACCATGCTGGTCATTTATGAACATTTGAACATCTTGGCCATGTTCTGATATAATCTCCACCCGGCACAGCCAGAAGAGGACTGGCCACCCCACATAGCCTGGTTCCTCTCTAGGTTTCTTCCTAGGTTTTGGCCTTTCTAGGGAGTTTTTCCTAGCCACCGTGCTTCTACACCTGCATTGCTTGCTGTTTGGGGGTTTAGGCTGGGTTTCTGTACAGCCCTTTGCGATATCAGCTGATGTACGAAGGGCTATATAAATAGATTTGATTTGTAATCCATGGTTTCTGGTTGTGGTATGTACACACTGTCACTGTGGGGTGAGTTCCTTGATGAAAACCTGCTCCAGAGTGCTCCGGACCTCGGACTGGGGCGACGGTTCACCTTCCAACAGGACAATGAGGATCAGCGTGAGGATGTTTCCTACCCTTACTACCCGGGGATGTCCTTAGCTCACTGATGAGCTTTGAGGGCAGTAAGGTGTTGAACACTGAGCAGCAGTCAATGAATAGCACTCCCACATAGGTGTTCCTTTTGTCCAGGTCGGAAAGGGCAATGTGGAGTGCAATAGAGACTGCATCAGCTGTGGATTCATTGATGCGGAATGCAAATTGGTGTGGGTCTAGGGTTTCTGGGATGATGGTGTTGATGTGAGCCATGACCATCCTTTCAAAGCACTTCATGGCTACAGACGTGAGTGCTACGGGTCGATAGTCAGTTAGGCAGGTTACCTTGGTGTTCTTGGGCACTAGCACTATGATGGTCAGCTTAAAACATGTTGTTTATTGCATACTGGGACAGGGATAGGTTGAAAATGTCAGTGAAGACACTTGCTAGATGGTCAGCGCATGCTCGCAGTACATGTCCTGGAATCTGTCTGGCCCTGCGGCCTTGTGAATGTTAACCTGTCTAAAGGTCTTACTCACACCGGCTGCGGAGAGCGTGATCAGTCTTCAGTTCAGCTGGTGCTCTCATGCATGTTTCAGTGTTATTTGCCTAGAAGCGAGCATAGAAGTTGTTTAGCTCGTCCGGTAGGCTCATGTCACTGGGCAGCTCTCGACTGTGCTTCCCTTTGTAGTCTGCAATAGTTTGCAGGCCTTGCCACATCCGACGAGCGTCAGAGTCTTTGTAGTACGACTCGCTTTTAGCCCTGTATTGATGCCTTGCCTGTTTGATGGTTCGTCGGAGGGCATAGCGGGATTTCTTATAAGCTTCCGGGTTATAGTTCAACTCCTTGACAGCGGCAGTTCTAGCCTTTAGCTCAGTGAGGATGTTGCCTGTAATCCATGGTTTCTGGTTGTGGTATGTACGCACAGTCACTGTGGGGATGACATCATCGATGCACTTATTGGTGAAGCCATTGACCGATGTGGTGTACTCCTGTCCTATAGTTTAGCATCTGCTTCATCTGACTTTATTGATCTGACTTTATTGATCTAGTCACTGGTGCTTCCTGCTTGTAAGCAGGAATCAGGAGGATATAATTATTGTCAGATTTGCCTAATGGAGGGTGAGGGAGATCTTTTAACTTCTTGACGCTACCTACCCATCCCTGTCGCGGGATCATTTTCGTCAACAACCGCTGAACAGCATAGTGCAACAGTCAAATAATATTACAAACAAATATTAATATTCATGAAATCACAAGTGCAATATTGCAAAACACAGTTTAGCCTTTTGTTAATCCACCTGTCGTCTCAGATTTTGAAAATATGCTTTACAGCGAAAGCAATCCAAGTGTTTGTGTAAGTTTATCGATAGCCTAGCATAATTATGTACACTTAGCATCAGGAAGCTTGGTCACGAAAATCATAAAAGCAATCAAATTAACTGTTTACCTTTGATGATCTTCGGATGTTTTCACTCACAAGACTCCCAGTTACACAACAAATGTTCCTTTTGTTCTATAAAGATTATTTCTATACCCAAAATACCTCAGTTTGTTTGTCGCGTTATGTTCAGAAATCCACAAGAAAGAGCGGTCACGACAACGCAGACGGAAATTCCAAATAGTCTTCATAATGTCCACAGAAACATGTCAAAGTTTTTTATAATCATTCCTCAGGTAGTTTTTAAAATATATATTCGATAATATATCAACCGAGTTTGTAGGTTTTCCAATAACAGCGGGAGGAACAATGGTGGCTTTACTCTGTAGCGCAAAAACTCACTCTGAGAGCCCCCACCTATCCACTTTCGCAATGTGATCTTTCACGCTGATTCTTCAAAATAAAAGCCTGAAACTATGTCTAAAGACTGTTGACACCTAAGGGAAGCCAGAGAAAAAGGAATCTGGTTGATATAGCTTTAAATGGAGGATAGGCATGCATAGGAACAGAAGGGTTTCAAAATAAGAGGCACTTCATGATTGGATTTTCCTCAGGGTTTCGCCTGCAATATCAGTTCTGTTATACTCACAGACAATATTTTGACAGTTCTGGAAACGTTAGAGTGTTTTCTATCATAAGCTGTCAATTGTATGTATATTCTAGCATCTGGTCATGAGAAATAGGCCGTTTACTTTGGGAACGTTATTTTTCCAAACATAACGTTCCCAAACATATTTTTACGCTAGGGGGCACATAAAAGGGGTGCAAGAGGTTAACACTTTCTGTGTGTGGAGTATAGCTGGTACAGAGTTCTTTTCCCTCTGGTTGCACGTTTAAAATGTTGATAGAAATGAGGTAAAACTGATTTCAGTTTCCCTGAATTAAAGTCCCCAGCTACTAGGAGCGCCACCTCTGTGTGAGCGTTTTCTTGTTTGCTTATGGCGGAATACAGCTCATTCAATGCTATCTTGGTGCCACCCTCTGACTGTGGTGGTATGTAAACAGCTACAAAGAATATAGACAAAATCTCTCGGTAAGTAATGTGGTCTGCAGCTTATGAGAAACTCTACCTCAGGCGAGCAATGGCTCGAGACTTCCTTAGATATCGTGCACCAGTTGTTGTTTACAAAAAAACGTAGACCGATGCCCCTTGTCTTACTACACTCCACTGTTCTATCCTGCCGGGAACATTGTATAACCAGCCAGTATGTTGATGTCGTCATTCAGCCACGACTCCATGAAGTACACTGCTCAAAAAAATAAAGGGAACACTAAAATAACACATCCTAGATCTGAATGAATGAAATATTCTTATTAAATACTTTTTCTTTTCATAGTTGAATGTGCTGACAACAAATCACACATAAATTATCAATGGAAATCAAATTTATCAACCCATGGAGGTCTGGATTTGGATTCACACTCAAAATCAAAGCGGAAAACCACACTACAGGCTGATCCAACTTTGATGTAATGTCCTTAAAACAAGTAAAAATGAGGCTCAGTAGTGTGTGTGGACTCCACGTGTCTGTATGACCTCCCTACAACGCCTGGGCATGCTCCTGATGAGGTGGCGGATGGTCTCCTGAGGGATCTCCTCCCAGACCTGGACTAAAGCATCCGCCAACTCCTGGACAGTCTGTGGTGCAATGTGGCGTTGGTGGATGGAGCGAGACATGATGTCCCAGATGTGCTCAATTGGATTCAGGTCTGGGGAACGGGCGGGCCAGTCCATAGCATCAATACCTTCCTCTCGCAGGAACTGCTGACACACTCCAGCCACATGAGGTCTAGCATTGTCTTGCTGCAGGAGGAATGCAGGGCCAACCACACCAGCATATGGTCTCACAAGGGGTTTGAGGATCTCATCTCGGTACCTAATGGCAGTCAGGCAACCTCTGGCGAGCACATGAAGGAAATAAATGCCACCCCACACCATGACTGACCCACCACCAAACCGGTCATGCTGGAGGATGTTGCAGGCAGCAGAACGTTCTCCACGGTGTCTCCAGAATGTCACGTCTGTCACATGTGCTCAGTGTGAACCTGCTTTCATCTGTGAAGATCACAGGGCACAAGTGGCGAATTTGCCAATCTTGGTGTTCTCTGGCAAATGCCAAATGTCCTGCACGGTGTTGGGCTGTAAGCACAACCCCCACCTGTGGACGTCGACCCCTACCACCCTCATGGAGTCTGTTTCTGACCATTTGAGCAGACACATGCTCATTTGTGTCCTGCTGGAGGTCATTTTGCAGGGCTCTGGCAGTGCTCCTCCTTGCACAAAGGCGGAGGTAGCGGTCCTGCTGCTGGGTTGTTGCCCTCCTACGTCCTCCTCCACATCTCCTGATGTACTGGCCTGTCTCCTGGTAGCACCTCCATGCTCTGGACACTACGCTGACAGACACAGCAAACCTTCTTGCCACATCTCGCATTGATGTGCCATCCTGGATGAGCTGCACTACCTGAGCCACTTGTGTGGGTTGTAGACTCCGTCTCATGCTACCACTAGAGTGAAAGCACCGCCAGCATTCAAAAGTGACCATAACATCAGCCAGGAAGCATAGGAACTGAGAAGTGGTCTATGGTCCCCACCTGCAGAACCACTCCTTTATTGGGGGTGTCTTGCTAAATGCCTATAATTTCCACCTGTTGTCTATTCCATTTGCACAACAGCATGTGAAATGTATTGTCAATCAGTGTTGCTTCCTAAGTGGACAGTTTGATTTCACAGAAGTGTGACTTGGAGTTACATTGTGTTGTTTAAGTGTTCCCTTTATTTTTTTGAGCAGTGTATAAGATGTTACAGTTTTTACTGTCCCGTTGGTAGTTTAATCCTCCCAATAACTCATCCATTTTATTGTCCAAGAATTGCATGTTTGTGAGCAGAATTGAAAGGATTGGGGGTTTATTCGATCGCCTCCTACTCCTCAGAGGGAAGCCTGCCCTCTGGCCTCTCTTTCTCTGCCTCCTCTTCACGCAGATCACTGGGGTCGGGGGCTGTTCCCGAGGGAGCCATATGTCCTCTGCCTCAGGCTTGTCAGAGTCGTGAAAGAAGAAAAAGGATTCTGCTAGTCCGTGGTGATTAATCACTGTCCTGATGTTATTTTCAGCCATAAGAGACGGTAGCGGCAACATTATACACAAAAATAATTGTAAAGAAAGTTACAAACGCAGATAAACAAATAAAGAATTGGTCGACGTAAAACGTCTGCCTTCTGTTCCGGCACCAAGTCTCTTCTTATTTTTGGTGTCCTATAGTAGTGGTTTCTTTGCAACAATTCAACCGTGAAGACCTGATTCACGCAGTCTCCTCTGAACAGTTGATATTGAGATGTCTGTTACTTGAACTGTGTTTTTATTTTTAAGTTTTTATTTGGCTACAATCTGAGGTGCAGTTAATTGTTGATTTCTGAGGCTGGTAACTCTAATGAATTTATCATCTGCTGCAGACGTAACTCTGGGTCTTTCTTTCCTGTGGGTCTTTCTTTCCTTTTTTGAGCTGTTTTTGCCGTAATTTGGACTTACCAAATAGGGCTATCTTCTGTATACCACACCTACCTTGTCACAACACAACTTATTGGCTCAAACGGATTAAGAAGGAAAGAAATTCCATAAATGACCTTTTTACAAGGCACACCTGCTAATTTAAATATATTTTTTGATACTTAAAGGGTTCCTAAAATTCTAAATCAAATAGCTAAATGAGTTTTGGTATGACCATCTTAAAACAATTCCATATGTTAGCTTGCTAGAAGTGGGTTAAACTGGAACCCGGCTGCCTTCAGGCAAGTCTTGTATGTGTTCGTGAGAAGATGCACGTGTTCGTGAGAGTCTCATCTTTCCATACAGTGGTCATATTAGTTTGTAGATCAAACCATTCAGATGCTTCAGACATTTTCATAGGAAGACTGATTTTCGAAATGTCTCATGGTCTGACAAACACCGCTGTAGCTCGACCACCTTCCACCGCATATGCAAAAGGCTGCCATTGGCAGATGTGGTGGATATAGAGACTCATCTCTAGTTTAGGGATGGATTGAAATGTACAGAATGGGTACCTGCAGGAAAATATGGGAGGGTCATGCTTTTTCAATTTCAATTCATTAAAATCTAGACCAGTGGATTTTTATGTAATTTGTGATTGAAATGTCAATATTTCTCAGCATTTTAGAATTAGTTGCTTAGGCTATATATCGATGTATGTCCGTTGCCACCCCTTATCTCTGATTTTCTGCTGTGCACGTAATATTCAGTGTTTCTATAGGCTATTTAGTGTGGTCACAATCAAATGATCCATAGCCTATAGGTTATAGGCTATGTAGTGCATGCTCAGAGAAGCACAGAGCAAAGTTATATTTTGAAGAAAATGTACTTCCTTCCTTAGTCTTTTGCACTGATTGGATGGCCTAAATCAGTGGTCACCAACCTTTTCTGAGTCAAGATAAATACAAAAGTTATTGTTGGGTTTTTTACAGAAATGTTTGGTGAACATCTAGGAATGCCTTGGAGATCGACCAGCCGAACATGGGGCATTCCTCCTTTGTTAGTGAGCATTCCTCCTTTGCCAAGATCCATCCATCTAACAGGTGTGGCATATTAATAAGCTAATTAAACAGAATGATCATTACACAGGTACACCTTGTGCTAGGGACAATAAAATATCCCTAAATGTCTAGTTTAGTCAAACAACACAATGCCACAGATGTCTCAAGTTTTGAGGGTGTGTGGAGTTGGCATGATGACTGCAGGAATGTCCACCCGAGCTGTTGCCAGAAAATGTCATGTTTATTTCTCTACCAAAAGCCGCTTCCAGCTCCATTTTTAGAGAATTTGACAGGATGTCCAACCAGCCTCCTAACCACAGACCATGTGTAGCCAGCCCAGGACCTCCACATCTGGCTTCTTCACCTGTGGGATTGTCTGAGACCAGCCACCTGGACAGCTGATTAAACTGAGGAGTATTTCTGCCTGTAATAAAGCCCTTTTGTAGGGAGAAAACATTGCGAATGGCTGGTCCTGGCTCCCAAGTGGGTGTACCTATGCCCTCCCAGGTCCAAACATAGCTGCACTCCTGCCCAGTCATGTGAAATCGATACATTAAGGCCTTTTTTTCAGTTGATAGATTTCCTTATATGAACTGTAATTCATTAAAATTGTAGACATTGTTGCATGTTTCATTTATATTTTTGTTCAGTATATATTAAACACAGGAAAATCACATTTTTGCCTGCACTGGGACTTGAAGTTAGAACATTTTCCTATCAATCTAATTTGCATAACATTGTGATTGGATGATAGCTGTGAGGGTTCAGGATCAAACACTTTTATCTCCTCAAAATCATTATTGATAGAATGTTCATATTTGAAGATTGCCAAAAGGCCAGTCTCTGGCAAATTACAGGAGTGGCAAGGTGTGGAATGTAATAGCTGAACAGAGACAGCAGCCAGGCTAGTCAATATGGGGGTACCCCACATCTCAGAACATTGCTTTGAATGGAAATGTCTTTTCACACAGTCTTTCTGTTCAGTTGGGTCCCTGGCCAGCAGCCACCATTCAGAAAAGCTAAGGAGAGATCGCCCTCAAGGGGTGAGTTAATGCATCATCACCCAAGTGGAGAGGCAATAAGAGCTGTGAAACCTTATCAATTTGGAGATTATTTGAACATGCTCATATCTTAAAACAATGCTTTAATTTGACTCGTGCCAAGACGATAATTGTAATTGTAATGCTAATGTGCCAATGACACAGAACTACACATCCTGTCATAAGCTAAAACGTCATCCCCCAAGGCCCATTTCTCCATGCAGTAAGCTAGAAAGTATGCAGATAGCCTTTTTACTTTGATATTGTGTACTTCTCATGTGTGTTGTTGTTTAGCATTTTTCAAATTACCTAGCTTGTTACCTAGAATTAATTACCCTCTGGCCTTTGTAGTGAACAAGCTAACCTAAGTTCTCTCTGTTGATCTGAAGCCAGCTGCCAGGATGGTTCTGTGCAATGTATCAGATTGTAACCACTAAATCATATCAAATTGTATTGGTCACATACACATGGTTAGCAGATTCTATTGCGAGTGTCGCGAAATGCTAATGCCTCTAGATCTGACTAACAAATATCTAACAAATTCCACAACAAAACCTAATACACACAATCTAGTAAAGGAATGGGATGAGAATATATATGAATGATCAGTGACAGAGTGTCTAAGATGCAATAGATAGTAAAGAATAGATAGCGAAGGTAACTTTTATCAATATGCTGATTGGAGAGTCACTGCCACTCTGATATCCATAAGTTACTCCCATAAGCACATGTGCATTTGAGTGTTTTCCGACCTCTTTAATTCAAGAGGCGTCACTGGAGCCGCATGACAAGGTAGACCCAGTTTGCTAGCTGCACAGAAGCTGTTTTGGTTATGTCAATGATCTGTGGTTAGCTAGGTGCTTATGATTCGCTAGATAACCACTAACTGTAGTTACGTGTAATACGCACTTTACCTTCCTTACAAGTAAAAAGAACCAACAAAAGCTAGCATAATGATGACTGTTTTATTGACAAGTATTTAGTGAGCTAGCCAGCTAGTTAATGTTAGCGCACGGTTAGGTAGCAATTATTTTTAATGTGGTGACATGCTAGCTAGCATTAGCCCACAAGGGAAGGCATATTTAGCTAACATTAGCTAGTTTACGTTAACTCACTATTCGTGTAGTCAGACTTGCTAGCGAACGTTAGGCCGACACCATGGCAAGGATAGTTGGTTAGCTAACATGTCACCACTTAAAAAAGTCTGACTACACATACCGTGAGTTAATGTTCACCATCTAGCTACCTAAATATCGCCTGGCGGACTAGCTAGTTAGGCACCTTTGTTAGCTATATTAGCTAAAGTTGGCTAGCTAGCTCACAAAGGACTTGTTATTACATAAAGCCGGAAATAACTTTTGGATATCAGAACGGCGGTAACTCACCAGCATTTACAACTGGGAATACAGCTTTCCCGAATTGGATCCTTTGTTCGCACCCACCAGGGCAATTGAACTGATTCCGGAGGCTGATCCAAAACACTGCCGGCAGAGGAGAGATATTTGGAGTGGACTTCTAGTCCAACTCAGGAAGCATGCACCCCATACATTACTTCCCAGTATATTTCTCGCTAATGTTCAGTCACTGGATAATAAGGTAGACGAGCTCAGGGCGAGAATCCCCATTCAGAGACATCAGGGATTGTAACATGCTCTGTTTCACGGAAACATGGCTCTCTCGGGATATACTCTCGGTTACAGTCTTTGTCCATACAGACCTGGGTTCTCAGTACATCGCAAAAAAAGATCTCTGGCCTCATGAGTGGCACAGTGGTCTAAGGCACTATTAGTTGTTAGCTGTACCACTAGAAATCCGGGTTTGAGTCCAGCCTCTGTCGCAGCCGGCCGTGACCGTGAGATCCATGGGGCGGCGCACAATTGGTCCACCGCTGTCGGGGCGAGGTGAGGGTTTGGCCGGCAGGGCCGTCTTTGTCCCATAGGACGCATGGCTCTCTGTGCGGGAGTTTCAGCAATGAGACAAGACTGTAACTTCCACTTGGATATCATGAAAAAGGGGTAAAAGTTAAAATAAATTATTTATTATAAATTATTAAATAAATCATTTATTAATTAAGAACACTCTGGGAAGAAGAAAGGTGGGGGTGTATGGTTCATGATAAACCACTCATGGTGAGATTGTGATAATATACAGAAACTCAAGTCTTTTTGTTAACCCGACCTTGAATAGCTCACAATCAAATGCCGACCGTATTAGCTCCCAAGAGAATTCTCTTGGTTATGGTCACAGACATGTATATTCCCCCTCAAGCCAATACCATGACGACCCTCAAAGAACTTCACTGGACTTTATGCAAACTGGAAACCACATCCTGTGGCCGCATTTATTGCATCTGGGGATTTTAACAAAGCAAACTTGAGGAAAACGCAGCCGAAGTTCTACCAACACATTGACTGTAGCACTCGTTAGACCACTGCTACTCAGCTTTTCGAAATGCCTACAAGGCCCTTCCCCGCCCTCTGTTCGGCCAATTTGATAATGACTCCATTTTACTCCTCCCTTCCTATAGGCAGAAACTCAAACCGGAAGTACCTGTGCTAAAGATTATTTAACGCTGGTCTGACCAATCGGAATCCACGCTTCAAGATTGTTTTGATCACATGCACTGGGATAAGTTCTGGGTATCCTCTAAGAATAACATCGACAAAATACGGATATGGTGACAGAGTTTGTCAGGAAGTGTATAGGAGATGTTGTATCCACTGTGACTATTAAAACCTACCCTAACCAGAAACTGTGGCTGGATAGCAGCGTTCGCGCCAAAACTGAAAGTGCAAACCACTGCATTTAACCATGGAAAGGTGACTGGGAATATGGCAGAATACAAACAGTTTAGTTATTGCCCCCCGTAAGTCAATCGAACAGTTAAAACATCAGCATAGAGACAAAATGGAGTCGTAACTCAATGACTCCGACACTCATTTAAATGTTGCGTCATACTGTGGCACACCTCGCGTGCTGCTGCAACATTCTGTGGCACATTATCTATTTGTTAACCATTTCTTCTGTTACTGCTAGTTTGACCACCAGAGGGCATCTTTGAGAAGCATTTGATAGTCTTCCATATTGGCATTACCAGAGAAGGGGAGGGCATGCGGGAGACCGGGGTTCAATTCCCCGATGGGGAGCGAGGAGTAGGCATTCCTTGTAAATAAGAATTTGTTCTTAACTGATTCCGTATGTGTTATTTCACAGTTGTGATGTCTTCTCTACAATGTAGAAAATAGTAAAAATATAGAAAAATCCTGGAATTATTATGGTGTTTCTATTCCATGAAAAAAAAAAAAAACTCGTTTCACTCTCGGAGCGCACACTGGACGTTTGGCCCAAGGATTAGGGTTGATTTTGAGCGTTCTGGCCTTACAACGGCAGACAAGCGCCCAAGCTAATGCTGGCTAGCTTGAAAGCTACTTCCAGACACAAATGAGACCACTCTGACCATTGTACTCGCCCTTGCAGAGCTGGTTAACCAGAGCGTTGGTGACTAACTGTGCTGCAATTTAATTGTTGAAACTGGAGCAGCAGCACGGCCAGTTGGAATGAGGACAGCAAGGAGTCATCAGGCCAGGTAGTCGTGAGGCATGGTCCTAGGGCTCAGGTCCTCTGAGAGAGAGAGGGAGAAATAAAAAGTGAATTAGAGAGAGCATACTTAAATTCACACAGGACAACCGGATCAGATAGGAGAAATAGTCCAGATATAACCGACCCCCCCCCCCCAAACACAAACTACTGCAGCATAAATACTGGAGGCTGAGACAGGAGGGGTCGGGAGACACTGTGGCCCCATCCAACGATACTCCCAGACAGGGCCAGTCAGGCAGGATATAACCCCACCCACTTTGCCAAAGCACAGCCCCCACAGGACTAGAGGGATATCTTCAACCACCAACTTACCATCCTGAGACAAGGCTGAGTATAGCCCACAAAGATCTCCGCCATGGCACAACCCAAGGGGGGGAGGGCAACCCAGACAGGAAGATCACGTCAGTGACTCAATCCACTCAAGTGACACACCCCTCCTAGGGACGGCATGGAAGAGCACCAGCAAGCCAGTGACTCAGCCCCTGTAATAGGGTTAGAGGCAGAGAATCCCGGTGGATAGAGGGGAACCGACCAGGCAGAGACAGCAAGGGCGGTTCGTTGCTCCTGTGCCTTTCCGTTCACCTTCACACTCCTGGGCCAGACTACACTCAATCATAGGACCTACTGAAAAGATGAGTCTTCAATAAAGACTTAAAGGTTGAGACCGAGTCTGTATCTATCACATGGGTAGGCAGACCATTCCATAAAAATGGAGCTCTAGCTGTTTGCTTAGAAATTCTAGGGACAGTTAGGAGGCCTGCATCTTGTGACCATAGCGTATGTGTAGGTATTTACAGCAGGACCAAATCGGAAAGATATGTAGGTTAGCAGTAAAACCTTGAAATCAGCCCTTGCCTTAACAGGAAGCCAGCATAGAGTAGCCAGAACTGGGGTAATATGATCCAATTTTGGGATTCTAGTCAAGATTCTAGCAGCCGTGTTTAGGACTTACTTTTAGTGCCTTATCCAGGTAGCGGGAAAGTAGAGCATTGCAGTAGTCTAACCTGGGAGTGGCAAAAGCGTGGATACATTTTTCTGCATCATTTTTGGAAAGAGTTTCTGATTTTTGCAAAGTTACGTAGATGGAAAAAAGCTGTCCTTGAAACGGTCTTGATATGTTCGTCAAAAGAGAGATCAGGGTCCAGAGTAACGCCAAGGTCCTTCACAGTTTTATTTGACTGTACAACCATCAAGATTAATTGTCAGATTCAACAGAAGAACTCTTTGTTTCTTGGGACCTCGAACAAGCATCTCTGTTTTGTCGGAGTTTAAAAGTAGAACATTTGCAGCCATCCACTTCCTTATGTCTGAAACACAGGTTTCCAGCTAGGGAAATTTTGGGGCGTCACCCCAAAATTTTATCGGAATGTACAGCTGTGTGTCATCCGCATAACAGTGAAAGTTAACATATTGTTTCCGAATGACATCACCAAGAGGTAAAATATATAGTGAAAACAATAGTGGTCCCAAAATGGAACCTTGAGGAACAGCAAAATTTACAATTGATTTGTCAGAGGACAAACAATCCACAGAGACAGATAAGATCTAAACCAGGCCAGAACTTGTCCGTGTAGACCAATTTGGGTTTCCAATCTCTCCAAAAGAATGTGGTGATCGATGGTATCCAAAGCAGCACTAAGGTCTAGGAGCACGAGGACAGATGCAGAGCCTCGATCTGACGCTATTTAAAATGTAATTTTCCACCTTCACAAGTGCAAACGCTATGAGCGTTTCGAATACATTGTTTGTCTTCAGGAAGGCACTGAGTAGCGGCGCAACAGCTATCTCAAAATTCTTTGAGAGGAATGGGAGATTCAACTTAGGCCGATAGTTTTTTATATTTTCTCGGTCAAGGTTTGACTTTTTCAATAGGCTTTATTTCTGCCAATTTTAGTGAGTTTGGTACACATCCGGTGGATAGAGAGCTATGTATTATGTTCAACATAGCAGGGCTAAGCACAGGAAGAAGTTCTTTCAGTAGTTTAGTTGGAATAGGGTCCAGTATGCAGGTTTAGAGGCCATGGTTATTTTCATCATTGTGTCAAGAGATATCGTACTAAAACACTTGAGTGTCTCCCTTGATCCTAGGTCCTGGCAGAGTTGTGCAGACTCAGGACAACTGAGCTTTGGAGGAATCTGCAGATTTAAAGAGGAGTCCGTCATTTGCTTTCTAATGATCATGATCTTTTCCTCCAAGAAGTTAATGAATTTATCACTGCTGAAGTGAAAGCCATCCTCTCTTGGGGAATGATCCTTGGTTGTTTTTTTTTTTTTTGTAAATTGAAATTTATTAATGTTAGCAACATGCGCAAGGTATATGGTCACTAGTGTAACCAGAAGGTGAGGCCTCATTTAACACTGTAAAGTCATCAGGTTTAAGCCATGTTTCAGTCAGGCCAATCACATCGAAATTATGATCAGTGATTAGTTAATTGCCTATAACTGCCTTGAAAGTGAGGGATCTAACATTAAGTAGCCCTATTTTGAGATGTGAGGTATCACAATCTCTTTCAATAATGGCAGGAATGGAGGAGGTCTTTTGTCCAGTGAGATTGCTAAGGCGAACACCGCCATGTTTAGTTTTGCCCAATCTAGGTCGAGGCACAGACACGGTCTCAATGGGGATAGCTGAGCTGACTACACTGACTGTGCTAGACTCCACAAAGCTGGCAGGCTGGCTATCTAAATGTGGAGCTAGGGGAGTTAGAGCCCTGTCTATGTTCGTAGATAAGATGAGAGCACCCCTCCAGCTAGGATGGAGTCCATCACTCCTCAACAGGCCAGGCTTGGTCCTGTTTGTGGGTGAGTCCCAGAAAGAGGGCCACTTACTGTATCTACAAATTCTATCTTTTGGGAGGTGCAGCGATTAAGTTGTGAGACTCTGCTGTAGAGCTCATCACTCCCCCTAACTGGGAGGGGGCCAGAGACAATTACTCGATGCCGACACATCTTTCTAGCTGATTTACACACTGAAGCTATGTTGCGCATGGTGACCTCTGACTGTTTCATCCTAACTTCATTGGTGCCGAAGTGGATAACAATATCCCTATACTCTCTACACTCGCCAGTTTAAGCTTTAGCCAGCGCCATCTTCAGATTAGCCTTAACGTCGGTAGCTCTGCCCCCTGGTAAACAGTGTATGATTGCTGGATGATTTGTTTTAAGTCTAATACTGCGGGTAATGGAGTTGCCAATGACTAGGGTTTTCAATTTGTCAGAGCTAATGGTGGGAGGCTTTTGGCGTCTCAGACCCCGTAACGGGAGGAGTAGAGACCATATATGGCTCGGTCTCTGACTTAATGCTGCTTAATTGGGAGAACCGGTTGAAAGTTTCTGTCGGCTGAATGAGTGACACCGGTTGAGCATTCCTACAGAATTTCCCTCCAGAAGCCAAGTTCCTGAAGAACCATGTCCAGAAAAAGCGTCCGGAGTGAAAAAGTTGAATGAAAAAAAGTTGAGCAAGGGAAAAACAAAAGATTTAAACTGTAATTAAAAAGTAAAAACCGTAAAGTTGTCAGGTAGCAACGTAAGGTTAGCAACAAAATGCACAGCAGCACCTAAACAAGTCTACAAGTTGTGACCGGAAATTACGTGAAAAATTCAACTGAATCTGATCACAATATGTCTGTAAGGGAATGCTATTCTGATATGTCAGATGAAGAGTTAGAACAGAAAGTCAGGGTCATTAAGGCAAGGATGCAGGCTTTAGAATGGTCAAAAGAAGTCTCAGAGCAATGGGCCATCGTGTACAATGGCGAAGAGTTAGGGAGTCTTTGCAGCTTGTAGATAGATGGTGCAGGTATCTACATCAACTAACATATTCATCTCAATAGTACACTTACTTACTTACTTAGTACACATCTTTGCTGAAGAATGTCACCAGGGACGGGTGGCTCGCGTTAAATTTGTCAATGGAACCACTCAATATGATTGGTCATATAAAAGCCTTTGGACCCAAATGCATAATGAGTGCTCTAACTCTCCCTTGGGGTGGTCTGGAGTAATGACGCTGCCGTGATGCTGGGTACCTCTAAGTCCCACGGTGAAAGAACCACCATTTTTAAAGGAGGAACCACTATGTGGCAGGGCCTACTGACAATCACGGACTACAAAACGGACTTCTTGCTTCCAGACAAGCTAAACACAGAATGCAATGGTACCTGGAATAAATGACAATGGCCCCGTAGCACCCACTTCCGCCATCATGAAGTGCTTTGAAAGGCTAGTTAAGGATCATATCACCTCTACCTTACCTGACACCCTAGACCCACTTCAATTTGCTTACTGCCCCAATAGATCCACAGATGATACAATTGCCATCGCACTGCACACTGCCCATCCCATCTGGATAAAAGGAATACCTATGTAAGAATGCTTTTCATTGACTATAGCTCAGCATTCAACACCAAAGTACCCTCCAAGCTCATCACTAACAAGCCCTGGGTCTAAACCCCGCCCTGTGCAACTGGGTCCTGAACTTCCAATACCTCTACTTCGCTGATCTTCAACACAGGTGCCCCACAAGGGTTCGTGCTCAGCCTCCTCCTGTACTCCCTGTTCACCCATGACTGCGTGGTCACGCACTTCTCCAACTCAATCATCAAGTTTGCAGACGACACAACAGTAGTAGGCCTGATTACCAACAATCACGAGACCGCCTAAAGAGAGGAGGTGTGGGCCCTGGGAGAGAGGTGACAGGAAAATAACCTCTCACTCAACGTCGAGAAAACAAAGGAGCTGATCGTGGACTTCAGAAAACAGCAGACGGACCACGCCCCTATCCACATCAACGGGACCGCAGTGGAGCAGGTGGAAAGCTTCAAGTTCCTCGGTGTACACATCACTGGCAATCTGAAATATTCCACTCACATAGACAGTGTGGTGAAGAAGGCGCAACAGCGCCTCTTCAACCTCAGGAGGCTGAAGAAATTTGACTTGGTACCTAAAACCCTCCCAAACCTTTAGAGATGCACAATTGAGAGCATCCTGTCAGGCTGTATGACCGCCTGGTACGGCAACTGCACCGCCTGCAACTGCAGTTGTCTCTAGAGGGTGGTGTGGTCTGCCCAAAGCATCATCGGGGGCAAACTACCTGTCCTCCAGGACACTTACTGCACCCGATCTCACAGGAAGCCAGAAAAATCATCAAGAACAACAACCACCCGAGTCACTGCCTGTTCACCCAGCTATCATCCAGAAGGCAAGGTCAGTAGAAGTGCATCAAAGCTGGGACTGAGAGACTGAAAAACAGCTTCTATCTCAATGCAATCAGACTGTTAAATAACCATCAACTTAGAGGCTGCTGCCCCCATATTCATAGACTTGTAATCACGGGCAACTTTAATAATAGATCATTATTCACTTTAATAATGTTTACATATTTTTGATTTACTCATCTCATATGTATATACTGTATTCTATTCTACTGTATTTAGTCTATGCCACTCCGACATTGCTCATCCTTATATTTATATATTCCTTAATTCCATTATTTTACTTTTAGGTTGTGTATATTGTGTGTATTGTAGTGAATTGTTAGATATTACTGCACTGTTGGAGCTAGAAACACAAGCATTTTGCTACACCCACAAAATAACATCTGATAAACATGTGTATATGGCAAATACAACTTGATTTGATTTGGGATAAATTTTTTTCCCCCATGCAAAACACAAACTCATTAAATATGATACAATATTGTGTAAAAAAATTGCATTTGTAGAATTTGACTTTGTTTCCATTTCCCCCATGTTTTAAACATGAGGCGTGACATGCGGAACATCAGGCTCACCCCATGAAAAGCAGTGCATGATCAATGCCAGCCCGTGCTGGATCCAGATCTGCTGGAAGTGATGTATTCTCTCTCTCACTCTGGGGTAAGACATAATTCAAACATCACATATATACATTCCCACTGTGACCATGATAAAATGTTATGTGAATTTTTATAAAACTGTGAGGAGATGCTCTCAGACCAGCCTTTGTGATTGAACTTATGCTAACTACATTAATTTAGTTGGCTGCTTTGACCAAACGTTTAATGTAATATAACCTATTCTAGGAATCTATTGTTTGTCTATGATCTTTATTCATTGTACGCTTGTTTTTCAACAATGTCCAGTACAGACAGGGATGACAGAGAGGGCAGCGTGGTCTGGCTCAGGTTCCAGGAGCCACGCCATTCCACTGAACCTGCCCCAGAAATGGTTCCTTAGCCACTGAAGATCCTCCTCTGTGGACAGATAGTTGTAGTCTTTGGCCGGGTACAGGTCCTCCACTGACTGGACCTGGTTTGGCACGGCTGGCTTCCTCCACTAGCATTCCACTTAAGTACAGTCGATATTGTGAACTGCAAAAAAAATTGCCAATGCAGCTGCATGGCTACACTTATGAACTCCACGGAGTCATCCACATGTGGTAGAGAGAATCCCCTGGTCACCTATAGATACCTGTTAAGAGCCACATGCCTTTCAATGCATGACTTTGAACACCTTGAAATGCATTTGTTGTAAGAAATGTGCTACATGAATAAAGTTTGATTTAATTGATGACATTACATCTGTAGAATATGTAATCAACTGTAAATTTCACATGAGGACAAGTGTAGTTTTTCCATGAACTTTTAATTGATCATTTGGGATTTTATCACTTGACATAGTGGGAAGGATCATATAAATCAAGGCCGTGTGAATGCATGTACCACCACGAATAAACAATACTGCCTTTGAAGATTTGTCTCTGGTCATGAACCTACAATACAGGATGGATGTCAAGACAAAGTCAATTATGAATGCCAATGGATTTTAAAAAATTCATTCTCCTCATTGACAACATTCTAGAACTGAGTTATCTCTCATCCACGTCTGGTATACGGGGAAATCTGTTTAATGATTATGTAAATTATTAAGTGGCTCTTTCTTTGTAGAAAGTTGATAGCTGTATAGAACATGTATTGAATATGTATTGCTATGATGCTCAAACTTAACTTAATAACTACAGACACAGGATAAACTTTATTCCTCATGCTGGCCCTGACCAAACCGGCAAGTTGCCCCTCACTATAGCTGCACTTCTCCACATGGCCAGACTTATATTGGTCTGCTCCCCTTTTAATGCTCTTATGCTCATCCTTGAAAAAATGATTGGAATCGTTATCGGGTTTTGTCACTAGGTATTATGGGTATTATGAAATGTCCACTGTGTAGACTATTGCTCAGAAAGAGATTTTGTTTAACAATATTTTTTTATTCTAAAAAAGGTAGGGGTCAAAATCATTGACACACTTTTTTTCAATACCTTTCAATACCTCACCTTGCGAGGATAACAGCACTGAGCCTTTCTTTTAAATGTTTCATGAGTTGGAGGGATCTTAGACCATTCCTCCATACAGAAACCTTCCAGATCCTTGATATCTTTTGTCTGCACTTACTCATTTGAAAAGAAAACAACATTCACAATATATTTTTCGATACATTTTTTTAGGATACATGCAAAATATTAAAATCTTTGTTACAAACGTGCCATAACACCGCTAACCATCCACTGAAGAGCCTTATAATACAACTCATTGGAAGCATAAGACATAGAGCTTCACTTTGACATATTGTGGAGCATTGTAGAATGTATCGTTTTTGTTTAAATGTATTTAAAATGAATAATAATAAGAACATCCTAGTGCCCGATCTCTCCTTATTTAACTAAGCTGAAGAAAGGCACTTACTATAGAATTTTTTTTACCTCTTGAGATGGGAAAACATATTAAAAAAATGAAATTTAGTTTAACATTTTCTCTTTATGATGGAATGTTAAAATGTGAGTTTTTGTCTCACCATCACAATTTAAATTATATCGCTGCCAAAGTTTTAACTTGGTGGCACAACAAATTATCTCCATTGATCAATATGTAAAGAGTCATTTAAGAAGCCACTTTAGTCACACTGTACACTAGATGCATGCATTTTGAGCGAAGCTCCAGATGTACAGTGCATTCAGAAAGTATTCACACCCCTTTATTTTTCCCACAGTTTGTTGTGCTACAGATTGAATATAAAATAAATTGAGATTTTCCGTCAATAGCCTACACATTACCCCATCATGTCAACGTGGAATTATATTTTTAGATATGTTTACAGGTGTCCTTCCTAACTCAGTTTCTGGAGAGGAAGGACACTGCTCAGGGATTTCACCATGACGCCAATGGTGACTTTAAAACAGTTACAAAGTTGAATGGCTGTAATAGGAGAAAACTGAGGATGGATCAACAACATTGTAGTTGCTCCACAATACTAACCTAAATGACAGAGTGAAAAGAAGGAAGTCTGTACAGAATAAAAATATTCCAAAACTTGTGTTCTGTTTGCAATAAGGCACTAAAGTAATAATACAAAACATGTGGCAAAGAAATTAACTTTATAGCCTGAATGCAAAGCATTCTGTTTGGGGCAAATCCAACACAACACGTCACTGAGTACTACTCTTCATATTTTCAAGCATGGTGCTATGGCTTCATCATGTTATGGGTATGCTTGTCATTGGCAAGGGAAAAAAAACTACAACACCAGGCCAAATATACACTGGAGTTGCTTACCAAGACAACAATGAATGTTCCTCAGTGGCCTATTAACAATTGTGACTTAAATTGGCTTGACAATCTATGGCAAAACTTGAAAAGGGCTTTCCAGCAATGATCAACAACCAACTTGATAATACTTGAAGAGTTTTAAAAATAGACTTTCCAAAAAGAACTTGCCATTGTAATCGCTGCCAAAGGTGATTGTAACACGTATTGTCCAAGGGGTGTGCAAATACTTATATTTATGTATTTCATTTTCAATACATTTGACAACATTTCATAAAACATGTTTTCACTTTGTCATTATGGCGTATTGTGTGTAGATGGGTGAGAAAACATATATTTAATAAATTTTGAAGCTTTGAGGCTGTAACACAACAAAACGTGAAATAAGTCAAGGGGTATGAATACTTTCTGAAGGCACTGTATTGAAAGACTGTGAGGAAAATAAAATGGAAGTGTGTAATCTGACTTAGAATTATTATTTTGTTGACTACATGGAAAAAATTAGTAGGTGACTGTGAAGGCTTCTGTGGGCATAATGTACCTTAAACAAGGCTTGGCAACGCACTATCAAATGTTAGTCGAGGCCTTTTCACCACAGATAGTTCATATGGAAATCCAAAGAGATCCACCGCTGTAAAGATCTGATCACCACATAGTTTGCATTCAATTCATATCTATGTCATCAGTCTCTTTGCATAGCTAGCCCTCTACACACTATGCACTTGTGGAGATCTGAGAATATTGGGGAGGTAAAAGCACTTTGGCGGAAATTACACCTAGCCAATCAGTAGGGAAAGTGGACCAACACTAAATTGTAATCGCTCCCCACAGATCTACACAAATGCATAAGGGACATTTGGGTTCAATTTGCGATTGGTAGGTGTTTCTCTCTGACTTCACTGCTGTTTTACTGAACACAACCCAGTGATGAGATAATAAATGGAATTGAAAATAAACAAAATACAATATCATGTTGATCTGGCTACTCTACCTTTAAATTATATTAATACAAAGGAAGTGACAATAATGGAGCAGTGTTTATACTTTAATTTATTCATTTACATTGTCGATTAACAGCCAAACTAAGTGAATCACAGTTGTTTTTATTATGGTCAACCTATAATAAAGAATGACGATCTCACTGTGAGGCGACACACATGTTTCAGTTGGTCTAAAGTAGCAGTCAGACAGGCAGACATACAGACAGTCGATGCAGTGGCAGCTGTTTTCCTCTGCCCAGGTTGGATTTCAGCGTGATTGATATCTGTCAGGTGCAAGCAAACGGCCCCTCATTTATCTGGCCATCTGCCAATCAATCATTCAGCCTCTTACTGGCGTGACATCACAGGTGTCTCAGGATTGAGTTAGCAGCTAATATTAAAGAGATAGCGAACCAGAATAGAATTAACAACTCCCCCTTTCCATCCTTCCTTTCCCCACCCCTCACACTCATCTCTGTCTTTGATTTGCTTTTTTAAAATGAATATTTTCTCTTTCCTTTTCCTCCCTCACCCTCCCTACCACCGCCTTTGTAGACCCATCCCTGCCTCTCTCTCTGCAGAGCCCCTCCCTGGGCCCCTCAATGCTCCCCTCAGTGACTCCCGATAGGCAGGCGAGGCAGGCAGATGTAGGACGAGGCAAACAGGTTGATGTTGACAGGGTTTCCATCCAGCCTGATGTCCTCCAGGGAGCGTCGTATGTAGTTACGGTCGTGGCTGTTACAGAATGTGTCCACATGAAGATTCTGGATGTTGTTGTTCTGGTGGGGAGAGGAGAGGAGGAGAGAGTGAGACAGAGAGACAGAGAGAGACAGACAGACGGACAAACAGAGATACGGGGTGTGGGGGGGGGGGGGTTATGTGTTACTTTGAGGAGGACATTAAACTGGAAGAAGCAGAGACATGATGGCAGACGTCATTAGAGTAATTCATTTAATCTGGAGAGCTGCTCCAATTTGACTCTGTGCCCGTTGAGAATCCATGACTACAGAGGAGAGGAGAGAGAAGTTGCAATGTCGGAAGCTCCTCCTAGTTCTACAATTTCTCTTTTTAAATTATGATTTTAAACCTAACTCTAACCCAAATCTTAACCACACTGTTAACCTTATGCCTGCCTAAATTAAGACCAAAAAGCTAATTTTTGTTTTCAGAAGTCATTACGACTTTGCAGCTTGGCCATTTAGTGGTTATCGAAAAGCCAGGATATTAGCCAGGAATTTTGTTTTTGAAGTATACAGTACTGGAATTACTATATTTATATATTATACTATTCACTCTAGTGTTTTTGCGCAGTGTTTTTGTACAAAAACATTAAAGTGATTACTGTAATATTTAATTGAGTGTTTTTACAGATATGACTAGTATATTGTAGTGTTTACTGTTTTTTTTTGCAGACATTGCTGTAGTATTTACAGTAGTATTTTTGCAGACATTATTGCAGAATACTGTAGGACAGTACAATTTTTTTGCTATCTTTTGGGGGATTTGTCCTTGAGTGAAACCTACTGAACAAATACAAAAATAGAAAATTGTCCATAACCCGTAAGGAGTTAGAATTGGGAACTGAACGGCTGCTCCTTTCAGTAATCTGTAGGTAGGTAGGACTAGAGCCTGATTGGATAGTTCAAAGCTTCTGCTCTTTTCTATCCATTTCATCTCATGGGATGAGAGGCGGAGGCAAGGCAGGCAGGGGCAAGGAGGGCGTGGTTGACTTAAGGCTTGGTATTAAGTGTGCATTGAGGTGCGGGGGTCGCAGGAGTTTGCAGATTCTTTTTTTAACAGTACAGCCTTTTCTTAGTAATTCTCTATGCGTTGACCCTGTGACCTCAGTGTCGGGATTGTGTTGTCCTTTGTATTTGCATTAAGACTCTTTATTGTCTGCCAGAGATGCATGGGTTGCCAAACTGTTTCTAGAATGAGGTCCAGGTATTCTGGCTCTGCAGGGTAAATTGTTATTTGATATGTTTCTGAAGCTGGTTTATTTATGATTTGGTGTGGGGGGGGGATCTGGTCTTGATGTATTTTCTCCTTAATTATATTTGGACAAGGTAAGGTGGGATTTGTTGTTTTGGTAGCCTGATGGTAGTTAGAGAGATCGTATCCTCCCATACCTGGATAAGGACATTCCCCAGCCTCTCCACCAGCTGATACAGCAAAAATTGGGATATGGGCAGGGGAATGGGCAGGGTATATGCTAATGAAATATTAGCATATCTGTAGCCATGAAGTGCTTTGAACGGCTGGTCATGGCTCACATCAACACTATTATCACAGAAACCCTAGACCCACAAAAATGTGCATACCGCCCCAACAGATCCACAGATGATGGAATCTAATTTGCACTCAACACAGGGGCCCCTCAGAGGTGCGTGTTCAGTCAGGGGTGCAGCCAGGGGTGCGTGTTCAGTCCCCTCCTTTACTTCCTGTTTACTCATGACTGCACGGCCAGGCACGACTCCAACACCATCATTACATTTGCCGATGACTCAACAGTGGTAGGCCTGATCACGACAACGACGAGACAGCCTATAGGGAGGAGGTCAGAGACCTGGCCACGTGGTGCCAGCACAACAACCTCTCCCTTAACATGATCAAGACAAAGGAGATGATTGTGGACTAGAGGAAAAAGAGGACCAAGCACGCCCCCATTCTCATCGACGGGGATGTAGTGGAGCAGGTTGAGAGCTTCAAATTCCTTGGTGGCTACGTCACCAACAAAGTAACATGGTCCAAATACACCAAGACAGTCGTGAAGAGGGCACAACAAAGCCTATTCCCCCCCAGGAAACTGAGAAGATTTGGCATTGGTCCTCAGATCCTCAAAAAGTTCTACAGCTGCACCATTGAGAGCATCCTGACAGGTTGCATCACTGCCTGGAATGGGAACTGCTCGGCTTCCGACCGCAAGGCACTACAGAGGGGAGTGTGAACGGCCCAGTACATCACTTGAGCAAAGCTTCCTGCCATCTATGACCTCTATATCAGGCGGTGTCAAAGGGAGGCCCTATAAAAATTGTCAAAGACTCCAGCCACCCTAGTCATAGACTATTCTCTCTGCTACCGCACAGCAAGAGGTTTCGGAACGCCAAGTCTAGGTCCAGTAGGCTTCTAAACAGTTTCTACCCCCAAGCCATAAGACTCCTGAACATCTAATCAAATAGTTACCCAGATTATTTGCATTTCTCCCCCTACCCCGCTTTACACCGCTGTCATCTATGCATAGTCACTTCAATAACTCTATCTACATGTACATACTACCTCAACTAACCGGTGCCGCCACTCATTGACTCTGTACCGGTACCTCCCTGTATATAGTCTCGCTATTGTTGTTTTACTGCTGCTCTTTAATTACTTGTTACTTTTATCTCTTATTCTTGTCCATATTGTTTGGAAACTACATTGCTGGTTGGGGGCTCGTAAGTAATTATTTTACTGTAAGGTCTAAACCTGTTGTATTCGGCGCATGTGACTAATACAATTTGATTGTATTAGTCACATATAGTATTCTACAGTATACTACAACTTTCTATAGTAAGCACTACACAATCAAGAGATACTACAGTATAATACAGTGTGCAGTATTCTACAGTATTCTTCAAAATGCTACAGCAAGTACTACACGTGATTGAGGGGTCCTTTTTTGTTGTTGAGGATTTTAAAGTATACTAGAGTTTACTACAAAATGCAATAGAATGATATAGTAAGTACAATAATATTCTATAGTAACCTGTAGTATTTTTATGTGGGGCGTGTGAGGTGTATGAGCGGTGTGTGTGGGATGCATGAGGAGTGTATGAGAGGTGTGTGCGGTATGTGAGGTGTATCAGGGGTGTGTGTACATGCATGTTGATACCTGCAGGTGTAGTACTCGGAGGCTCTCAGGTAGTGGGACAGGGATGTAGTCCAGCTTGTTATCAGACAGATACAGGAACTCGAGCAGGCTCATCTCCTGTTTAGGCCAGATGGAGTAAAACAATAATGTAAAACATCAATAAAAGCCACCAGAGGGAGCTCCATCTCTATTCAGTCAAGAGGAACTGTATCCTAAAATACTGCTTCAGCTACTTTGGTATTTACTGTTCGATGATGTTGTCAAAAGGAATTCCTTCTGGCATTTACATCAAAGAATTAAATAAAATTACAGCTAGAGTGTGTGTGCGCATGCGAATGTATTTATGTGTGTGTGTGCAAATGTGTGTGTGTGCACCTTAAACCCATCTGTATGTAGTCCATTGCTGATCAGTCTGTTGTTGCGCACATCAATGTATCTGAGGGTGGGTGGGAGTTCTGGCAACGCCTGCAGGTTGTTATCAGCCAATAGGATGTCCTGGAGCTGTGATAGGGGGCGGAACGCATCTTCATCCACACCAGAGATCTGGTTCCCTGTTAAATCGATGCTCTTCAGCTTGTCTGGAATGCACAGACCAGGGGGTTGAGGTGAACATATACTATATCACACACAGTGTTGGGTAGGTTACGTTCTGAATGTAATCTGATACAGTTACTAGTATACAGTTACTAGTTACCTGTTCAAAATTGTAATCAGTAATGTCATTTTTGGATTACCCATACTCGGTAACATAATCGGATTACTTTCAGTTACTTTTGGATTACTTGTATTATGCCCCCCACACACATGCTCACCTCCTTCTTTGACATTTCCTAAGTCTGTTTAACAAATGTATGTTAGAATTTCGACATCACAAACAGAATCTGTGGTATAAGCAGTCTTAAGAGGACATTATTTTCCCTGAGTGCCAAAAAATTACTTTTTCAAATCTTTCTACATGCAGATAAGAAGTTTAAATTGTACATATAGTATCCGAAAGATCAGAGGATAAGGTTTCCAAAAGACTTGCCATTGTCAAATAACTCTCAAAAGTGAAGAGATGAGCTCTATTTCAAAATATCACTGCTTCCAAGAATAACTGCTGTTCCCACTCCACACATGTCAAAAGACAGGCTACAGCAGGGGTACTCAGCAGGGACCCTACGAGGTCCGGAGCCTAATTAGCATAATACAAACATCTCCATAAGAATCTGTCAAATTGACCTTTTCACGTGTGAGTTCCAAATATCTCTAACAGTCGCCCCCAGCTTGAGTTGTTTTATTCACATGTCAGAATGCACTCACCGTTCCAAAATATGATTATTTGGACAGTTAACATGCGCTGCCTGCTAATTATCTATAGGCTGTTTCAACTTGTCAATTTCAAATTATTTTCTAACAAGTTGTATTTTCTAACAACAGTTTGAATTGAGATGTGTTCCGCCGTCTCATTAATTCACATAGAAGTAGCCCTTGCAGCGTCGCGGGTAATTTATGTTTGAGGCTTTACTGAGCCAGATAAAAATTCTCTCTTCCAGGAGAACACACCAAACTTCACACGTTTGCACAGATCAAGTATGCAAATAATAGCGCAGTTTTGCAAGAATTTGAAAATGTTCTTGCTGGTGCTCACTTTCCCTTCCTTGTTGTTTTCCTTATTTTCTGTATATTGTGTTCTCGTTTCTACTGTAAGCGCATACAGTATGTATGTACAGTTGAAGTCAGAAGTTTAAATACACTTTTGTTGGAGCAATTAATACTCGTTTTTCAACCACTCCACAAATCTATTACTAACAAACCATAGTTTTGGCAAGTCGATTAGGACATCTACTTTGTGCATGACACAAGTCATTTTTCCAACAATTGTTTACAGACAGATGATTTCACTTATTATTCACTATATCACAATTCCAGTGGGTCAGAAGTTTACATACACTAAGTTGACTGTGCCTTTAAACAGCTTGGAAAAGTCCAGAAAATTATGTCATGGCTTTAGAAGCTTCTGATAGGCAAATGTACATAATTTGAGTCAATTGGAGGTGTACCTGTGGGTGTATTTCAAGGCCTACCTTCAAACTCAGTGCCTCTTTGCTTGACATCATTGGAAAATCAAAAGAAATCAGCCAAGACCTCAGAAAACAAATTGTAGACATCCACAAGTCTGGTTCATCCTTGGGTGCAATTTCCAAACGCATGAATATGCCACGTTCATCTGTACAAACAAGAGTACGCAAGTATAAACACCATGGGACCACGCAGCCGTCATAACGCTCAGGAAGGAGACGCGTTCTGTCTCCTAGAGATTAATGTACTTTGGTGCGAAAAGTGCAAATCAATCCCAGAACAAAGGACCTTGTGAAGATGCTGGAGGAAGTACAAAGGTATCTATATCCACAGTAAAACGAGTCCTATATCGACATATCCTGAAAGGCCGCTCAGCAAGGAAGAAGCCACTGCTCCAAAACTGCCATAAAAAAAGCCTTTTTTGCAACTGCACATGGGGATATGTGTATCGTTCATATCTGCTGGATATATGTGACACAATCCCTCTCCAAAACAACACATATTTGGTTAGTAGAGACCCTACTGAGTATCTTCCACCCCACTTTAGCTAAGACAGGTAGAAAAGTTTACACTCTACTGTTTGGAATTGAAAACCTGGTCTAGGTGTGGAGAAATGTTAGATGCGAAATATAAGGCAAACAACTTCTATATTTAAATGTTTAATAGACAAATACAGACAGAGACAGACAAATACAGACAGATATAGACAGTATAGTATCCCGGGAAGTCTACCCTGGGGGTTGGTGATAGAGGGAAGGTACATGCCGCGACGTTGGCTCCTTCTGCTGGGAGTACACGGGCTGGGCACCCCAACGCGGATGGCTGCATGTAGAGGTAATTAGGGGAGAGTGCCAACCAGCCATGCAGGCCACATAAAGGGAGCACCGTGGCACACCGCGAGGAGAGACAGACAGAGCAGAACCTGAGAAGAAGGACCGAGCCAAACCCACGTTATTTTGTGATGTTTATTTTGTTGCCTTGTAAAGTCGTGTTTTCTGACTAGAACCTTCCTTTCTCTGTGTTAATCTCTGCGCGCACAACCCAAACCCCACGGTTTACCACAACAATTTGGACAGACGTAGAAAGACAAATACAGACATAGACAGACGTAGACAGATGTATTGGAAGACAGACACATTCCTCGAAAGATTTGTTCACAGCAAATCTCTCCCTCTCCAGCTGGCAGGGCTGACCTAAGTACACTATTGCCTTAGCTTTTTGCTGTTTCACCCTTTTGTGCCTGGTGCCAAAGCATTAAATCAAGGCTGAGATTTTGGGGTTGAATAGACTATACATTTGAAACATAATTGCTTAAGGACACCTATGGCTGTTTTTATGGCTCAGGGGCCCATATACTTGTTAATGAGGCCTGCTTTGCGGTGACCTCTGGCCTGAGAGAGGGTACCTAGAGGCCAAATTCGAATAGGGAATAAATATTGGAAAATATAATTATTAACACTACAAGCCAATTTGTATCCCATGTACAGTCCATTGGTGGCTATGGAGAGGGTGGAGAATTAAGTGCTACTGGATATATACGACACAGTCCCTCTCCAAAACGACACATATTTGGTCAGTAGAGACGCTACTGAGTATTTTCCACCCCACTTTAGCTGAGACAGGCAGAACATTTCTCTCTCTACAGCCCAATATTCTCAACTTAAGTGTGAACCTACACTGATTGTACAAAACAGTAAGAAAACCTGCTTTCGATGACACAGGCTGACTAGGGGATTGCAGGTGAAGGCTATGATCCCATATTGATGTCACTTGTTAAATCCACTTAGATCAGTATATATGAAGTAGAGGAGACAGGTTAAAGAAAGAGTTTTAAGCCTTGAGACATGGGTTGTGTATGTGTGCTAATGGAGGGTGAATGGGCAAGAAAAAATATTTAAGTGCCTTTGAACGGGGTATGGTAGTAGGTGCCAGGCACACCGGTTTGTGTCAAGAACTTCAACACTGCTGTTTTTATTTTACACTCAACTGTTTCCCGTGTGTATCAAATAATTGTCTACCACCCAAAAGACATCCAGCCGACTTGACTGAACTGTGGGAAGTATTGGAGTCAACATGGGCCAAATGAACATGACGTCATCAAGTCATCCCTTTTAAAGCCTGTGGGGAATATAAAACGCCATACCATGAAATGCAATGGCACAACCAAAGAAAGCTTTTTCTAGACTGAAATATAGGTGCTATGGTCAGAGGTCGAGAACAACCAAAATATAGTATTTTATTTGGCACGCTCAGTTGTGACTTGACAAGTACAAATATAAAACATAGCTATAAAGAGAGGACCATTAGGACAAGTTGCTTTACATTTGGCAAATATACTTCAAATTAGTAGGCAAATGAGTAGGCAACTAAGACATCCATTGTAAACAGCTCCCTCCTGTAGTCGTATAGGCAAACATTTCCGTTCTTAGGCCAAATTGCTGTTCTGCAGAATGAACGAGTCATGCGTTCCACCTGGCCACCACATTCAGCAGTGTATTTTGCACATCACATAACCTATCACCTGCATATTAAGTGAGGGGAAGCATATTTTAACTTGTTTTGGGATGCTGCTTTTATGGAGATGTGGGTGCCATCTATTGATCCATTTATATATGGGAATTGATTGACGCAACCTGGACTCAGGGATAGACATATCATAGTAAATATAAATCCAAGACACGCCAATTAGAAGTTATGTTTCGTATGGGTAAGTATTAATTTGTGGATGTTACAAATTTGTACAATATGTTTCGAATTAGCAAAACATATGATATGTAATGAATTCCCATGTGTTGTGGCTAACGTTAGCTAGGTGGCTAATGCTAACGTTAGCTAGGTTCTAATGTTAGCTAAGCTAGGGGTTAGCATTAGGGGTTAAGGTTAAGATTTGGGTCAGGAGTCAGGTTAAATGGTTAAGGTTTGGGGAAGGGTTAGCTGACATGCTAAGTTGTTGAAAAGTAGCTAAAAAGTAGTAAATCATTGCAAGTTGTTAATTAGCTAAAATGGTCCATGATGAGATTCAAACAAGCAACCTTTGAGTTGCTAAACGTTTGCGTTATACAGTCGTGACCAAAGGTTCAGTCCTGTGTCATGCCAACAGTAAAGCATCCTGAGACCATTCATGTGTGGGGTTGCGTCTCAGCCAAGGGAGTGGGCTCACTCACTATTTTGCCTAAGAACACAGCCATGAATAAAGAATGGTACCAACACATCCTCTGATAGCAACTTCTCCCAACCATCCAGGAACAGTTTGGTGACGAACAATGCCTTTCCAGCATGATGGAGCACCTTGCCATAAGGAAAAAGTGATAACTAAGTGGCTCGGGGAACAAAACATTGATATTTTGGGTCCATGGCCAGGAAACTCCCCAGACCTTAATCCCATTGAGAACTTGTGGTCAATCCTCAAGAGGCGGCTAGACAAACAAAACCCCACAAATTCTGACAAACTCCAAGCATTGATTATGCAAGAATGGGCTGGCATCAGTCAGGATGTGGCCCAGAAGTTAATTGACAGAATGCCAGGGCGGATTGCAGAGGTCTTAAAAAAGAAGGGTCAACACTGCAAATATTGACTATTTGCATCAACTTCATGTAATTTTCAATAAAAGACTTTGAAACGTATGAAATGCTGGTAATTATACTTCAGTATTCCATAGTAACATCTGACAAAAATATCTAAAGACACAGGCAGCAAACTTTGTGGACATTAATATTTGTGTCATTCTCAAAACTTTTGACCACGACTGTACACCTAACCATCCACCCTGACTAACCACCCTACTTTAGTTTGCGCTTTAAGTAACCTTCTGTCTTATGTAACTAAACCAAAGGTAACATCATACTAACTTGAGTGTCATGAATTTACATGTACTATGTCATGTCTAGTCTATGAGACCAGGCTGATTGATGGCCAGGAAACCTCTCTTCACTTCAATCTGTTTTGCGATGGTCTATGGAAATTGTATGTAACTGTTAATTTTTCTGATGATTGCATCCAAAACATCGGCTCATCGAGGGCTGTGAAATACCCATCGTCAAGTTCCAGCTGAAAAGTGCCCGTTGACAAAAACCTGAGGGTGGATATAAGCACTTGGATGTGCACCGGAATGGCATGCATGTTTGTCTTTCTAAAGTAGGTTTTAAATCCTCGCAAAAATATTGGTTTTGGGAAAAGATATCTGATGAGCCAATCCCACCTTTCTCTAAAAACGGGCTCTCTGCGAAATGCAATATGTGCAAAATGTTCCAACAGAGAAAGATCAGCCATCTCTCATTCAATGCCCCATTATCTCAGTCTTTTATAATATTTCAACAATAAATTAACTTTCACATGTGCCTCTAATTTAAGAAGTTGCTGTACTTTACAAGGATTATTATTTAAAAATGTAAAATGATTTACTCTCACGATTTCACACATGTTCAACATACATTTTCCCCATTCACTAGGCTATGCTTGACAAGCAGTCCCCCTATTCCACCACTTGGCACTGTGCGTCACGATCATGGCTGTGAGTAATTTATGCACACACTCAAACAAACGTTCATAGTGATAGATCTTACATTTTGTAAATGATCCCATTCATGGTATCACTCAGATATAGGACAGACACTTCAGGGCAAACTTCCTTTTGATTTTTTTTGGGACTATCTGTTGTGCTATGTTTGTAAGGACTAATAGCAGTAAGGCCAATAAAAATTTTCATCAAATATTTTTTATACAGTACATTTGGAAAGTATTCAGACCCCTTTTGACTTTTTCCACATTTTGTTACGTTACTGCCTTATTTTAAAATATATTCAATTGTTTTTTCCCGTCATCAATCTACACACAACACCCCATACATAATGAGAAAGAAAAAACTGGTATTTTATGTTATTAATGTTAGCAAATTTATAACAAACCCCCCCGAAAAAAATCACATTTACATAAGTATTCAGACCATTTACTCAGTACTTTTCGGAGGCACCTTTGGTAGTGATTACAGCCAGTCTTCTTGGGTATGACACTACAAGCTTGGCACACCTGTATTTGGGGAGTTTCTCCCATTCTTCTCTGCAGATCCTCTCAAGCTCTGTCAGGTTGGATGGGGAGTTTCGCTGCACAGCTATTTTCAGGTCCGGGCTCTGGTTGGGCCACTCAAGGACATTCAGACACTTGTCCCAATACCACTCTTGTGTTGTCTTGGCTGTGTGCTTAGGGCTGTTATCCTGTTGGAAGGTGAACCTTTGTCCCAGTCTGAGGTCCTGAGCACTCTGGAGAAGGTTTTCATCAAGGATCTCTCTGTACTTTCTGATCCGCTCTGTTCATCTTTCCCTCGATCCTGACTAGTCTCCCAGACCCTGCCATTGAAAAACATCCCCACAGCACGATGCTTCTACCACCATGCTTCACCGTAAGGATGGTGCCAGTTTTCCTCTACACGTGACGCTTGGCATACAGGCCAAGGAGTTCAATCTTGGTTTCATCAGACCAGAGAATCTTGTTTCTCATCGTCTGAGAGTCCTTAAGATTCCCTTTGGCAAACTCCAAGGGGGCTGTCATGTACCTTTTACTGAGGAGTGGCTTCCATCTGGCCACTACCATAAAGGCCTGATTGGTGGTGTAATGCAGAGGAGGTTGTCCTTCTAGAAGGTTCTCCCATCTCCACAGAGGGACTCTGAAGCTCTGCCAGAGTGACCATCGGGTTCTTGGTCACCTCCCTGACCAAGGCCCTTCTAAGGCCCTTCTCCCCGATTTCTCAGTTTGGCCTAGTGGGTAGCTCTGGGTAGAGTCTTGGTGGTTCCAAACATCTTCCATTTAAGAATGATGGATGCCACTGTGTTCTTGGGGACCTTCAATGCTGAAGACATTTTGTTGTACCCTTCCCCAGATTTGTGCCTCTACAGAATCCTGTCTTGGATCTCTAATAACATTTCCTTCCACCTCATGGCTTGGTTTTTGCTCTGACATGCACTGTCAACTGTGGGATTTTATGTAGACAGCTGTGTGCCTTTCCAAATCATGTCCAATTAATTAAATTTACCAGAAGTTGTAGAAACATTTCATGGATGATCAATGGAAACAGGATGCACCTGAGCTCAATTTATTTTGTGTCTCATGTCAAGGGCTCTGAATACTTATGTAGATAAATTATTTCTGATTTTATTTGTAATACATCTGTTTGCTCTTTGTCATTATGGGGTATTGTGTGTAGATTAATGAGATAAACAATTGATTTAATTTGTTTTGGTACTAGGCTGTAATATAACACAATTTGTGAAAAGGGAAGGGGTCCGAATACTTTCAGAATGCAATGTATATAAAAACAAAGATCTAAATTCAGTAGCAAAATTAACCTTGCTATGACCTACCTAAAACAATTCCATATAGCTTAGCAGAACCCCCCCCCCCCCCCCGGACTGTAATGGGTTAATCATACAAAGAGCCTCAATGTCTCCACCACCACTACTGACCATCGTAAACCTTAGCACGCACTGTGTCAAAGGTGCACTTGGTAGCGACGGATTCCTGCTCTTTCAAATCTAAATCAAACTTGGTGCCATCCTTTAGAAGTATGGCTGCAGTGCCATACTTGTGTCCAAACTTACTAGTAGCATCAGTGCAAAGGGTGAGCTTATTCAAAGCATCCTCCAGATGTCACATTGAAACCTGTCATGCCTCCAAAACCATGTGAATGCAGAATATTGGACCTGGTCACCTGTCAACCTGTGACCCACCAAGTTTTTCCAAAACAACCTTGACAACCTGTGATGCTTTTACTGAAACAACACACATGGTAGTGATAAAATCCATACAAACCTCTCTAACAGCATCTGTGTAACAGCTTCAGCCTCATCTATCCTTTCCTTGTACAGACTCTCTCCTCCCTGAGATGCTCACACTCCTTTTCCAGGTTCCTCCTACCACCAAGTTCCCTATCTAACTCCTCTACAACAGAGTCTGTCTCCCGAGCACATTCCAACACAGCGACACTGTCATCTTCATCACAATCTCCTACAAAAAAAGTATATCTTGACTCTAGCATCTTTTAGGAAGATGAAACACTCTCTTATCAAAACCCCCCTGTTTCAGTCCAGCTAAACGTTTCCTGTTTGCTTTCATTCAATGTAGACATCAATCCACTGATAGATTGCGGAGAGTTACTGTCATCAGCAATGTAAGCCCCAAGATCAAAGTTTTGCTGCAGCACATCTAAAATCAAGTTATTGCATGACTCTGACTGTGGGACAGTCACCTGAGCCCGGTTGCTTATCTCCAGCATAATGCCATTAGTCAACTGGTCAGCACCAAACTTACATGGCCCTTATATAGACAAATAAAACTCAATTGCAAAATCCTGACTTCCCCTACCGTCCATACTACAACTGCTGCTGTGTCTCCACCTCCCCACAGGCCGAAGTAACAATTATCCTTGGCAGTGCATTCTTTTAGCTGGACACATTGTGCCTCATTGGCTAAAATACAGACAATCAGATCATAAAAGCCAGTGGTATAGACCTGTAAACACAGACAACCCACTACTCTCTTCAAACACACACCTGGCAGTTATTTGGGGAAAAAGTTCAACAAAATGTAGCTGTGAGCAGTAGGACCTGGGGTTCACAGGATGACAGAAAGGACACAGGAAGTGTAGGATAACAAAACGAGCACTTTATCGTGTATGAACTATCTTCAAATATGTACAGTGAAAGCATTACTATGTGTACCCCTCTATACCACAAGGATGACGCAAGTGAAGTTTAGTCTAATACTTTAGGTTGGTTATCTTTGAATGCAGCAGGTAATCATTCTTAAAGTCAATACTTAATGTATTGAGTTTACATTCCAATTCTGGGGTCAATTTGACTAATGGTTTCTGTTAATATTTGTGTAATATGTTCAGCATTACTTTGAATTCAGCAGCGAATCATTCTCAAATTCATTAGAAGCTAATTCGTTGAGTTTAAATACCACATGGAGTCAATTTCAAATCAAATCAAAATGTATTTGTCACATGAGCTGAATACAACAGGTATTACCGAACAGTGAAATACTTACTTTACAAGCCCTTAACCAAAAATAGATAAGTATAAAATAAGAAATAAAAGTAACCACTTTACATTGCAGTAGCAGAGAGAAAAGTCTATGACTAGGGTGGAAGGACTCTTTGACCATTTTTAGGACCTTCCTCTGAAGCCGCCTGGTATCGAGCATGGCAGGAAGCTTGGCACCAGTGATGTACTGGGCCGTACGCACTACCATCTGTAGAGCAGTTGCCATACTGCGATGGTGCAGCTGTAGAACTTTTTGAGGATATGAGGACCCATGCCAAATATTTTTCAGTCTCCTGAGGGGGAAAAGGTTTTGTGGGGCCCTCTTCACGACTGTCTTAGTGTGTTTGGCCTATGATAGTTTGGTGTTGATGTGGACACCAAAGGAGTTGAAGATCTCAACCTGCTCCACTACAGTCCCGTCGATGAGAATGGGGGCGTGCTCGGTCCTCCTTTTCCTGTAGTCCACAATCATCTCCTTTGTCTTGATCATGTTGAGGGAGAAGTTGTTGTCCTGGCATCACACAACCAGGTCTCTGATCTCCTCCCTATAGGCCCGTCAGGAAGTCCAAGATCCAGTTGCAGAGGGAGATGTTTTGTCCCAGGGTCCATAGCTTAGTGATGAGCTACAAGGGCATTATGGTGCTGAACACTGAGCTGTAGTCAATTAATATAATTCTCACATAGGTGTTCCTTTTGTCTATTTGCGAGGTCAGTGTGGAGTGCAATAGAGATTGCATCATATGTGGATCTGATGGGGCGGAATGCAAATTGGAGTGGGTCTAGGGTTTCTGGGATAATGGTGTTGATTTGGGCCATAACCAGCCTTTCAAAGTACTTCATGGCTACAGATGTGAGTGCTACGGGTCGGTAGACTTTTCGGCAGGTTACCTTAGTGTTCATAGGTACAGGGACAATTGTGGTTTGCTTGAAACATGTTGGAATTACGGACAGACAAGGTGATGTCACTTGCCTTGTCTGTCACTTGCCTGTTGGTCAGCACACTCTCAGAGTATTCTTCCTGGAAATCCGTCTGGCCCTGCGGCCTTGTGAATGTTGACGTGTTTAAAGGTCTTACTCACATCGGCTACGGAGACGTGATCACATGCATGTTTCAGTGTTACTTGCCTCGAAGCGAGCATAGAAGTAATTTAGCTTGTCTGGTAGGCTTGTGTTACTGAGTAGCTCGCGGTTGTGTTTCCCTTTGTTATTTGTAATAGTTTGTAAGCCCTGTCACATCCGACAAGCGTCGGAGCAGGTGTAGTACGATTCGATCTTAGTCCTGTATTGACGCATTGCCTGTTTGATGGTTCGTCGGAGGGCATAGCGGGATTTCTTATAAGCTTCCGGGTTAGAGTCCCCCTCCTTGACAGTGGCAGCTCTAGCCTTTTACTCAGTGCAAATGCTGCCTGTAATCCATGTCTTCTGTTTGGGGTACATACGTACATACGTGTACTCCTCAATGCCATCGGAAGAATCCCGGAACATATTCAAGTCTGTGCTAGCAAAATAGTCCTGTTGTCACGACTTCCGCCGAAGTTGGCCCCTCTCCTTGTTCGGGCGGCGATCGGCGGTCGACGTCACCGGTTTTCTAGCCGCCACCGCCACTTTTCATTTTCCATTTCTTTTGTCGTCATTGTACACACCTGGTTTCCAATCCCAGAATTATATGTTCCTTATTTAACCCTCTTGTTCCCCCATGGTTTTGTGCATGTTTGTTCGTTGTACATTGGTCTGTATTTCTGACCTTATTATTATTTATTATTATTTGCCTTCTTGGAATATTTGATGTTTTGAGTAAAGTTACGTGAATTAATCATCTCTGTGTCCTGCGCCTGACTCTGCCTCACCTGCTACACCTAGACGCCTTACAGAAACACGCACCTTAAAATGGAGTCAGCAGGTGCACAAAGCCCTCCTTTGTTAGTAGAGGAGCGTGTCCAGCAGCACTCGACCATGTTGCATAGTCTCGGCACAGCCATGGATCGTGTTGGACCACTATGAGGATTTCACCCGCCGCTTCGGGGCAGTTTTCGACCATCCGCCTGAGGGTAGAGCGGCAGGGGAACGCTCGTTTCACCTCAGGCATAGCTGATATTTGTTGTTGTTTTGAGTAAAGTTACGTGAATTACTCATCTCTGTGTCCTGCCTCTAACTCCGCCTTACCTGCTACACCTAGATACCTTACACCTGTAGCTTAGCATATGCTACATCTGACCACTTTTTTATTGACTGAGTTACTGGTGCTTCCTGCTTTAGTTTTAGCTTGTAAGCAGGAATCAGGAGGATAGAATTATGGTCAGATTTGCCAAATGGAGGGTGAAGGAGAGCTTTGTATGCATCTCTGTGTGTGGAGTGAAGGTGGTCTAGAGTTTTTCTCCCTCTGGTTGCACATTTAACATGCTCGTTGCTTCGAGGTGAGCAAAACTTCGAGAATTCCTTAGATGTCGTGCACCAGCAGTTGTTTACAAATATACATAGATCTCCACCCCTTGTCTTTACCAGAGGCTACTATTCTGTCCTGCTTATATAGTGTATAACCCACCAGCTGTATGTTATTAATGTCGTCGTTCAGCAACGACTCAGTGAAACATAAGATATTACAGTTTTTAATGTCCCGTTGGTAGTATATATGTTCTTGTAGTTTGTCTATTTTATTATCCAATGCTTGTACGTTGGCTAATAGGACCGATCGTGAAGGCAAATTACCCACTCGCCGCTTGATCCTCACAAGGCACCCCAACCTTCGTCCTCGATATCTCTGTCTCTTTCTTCTGCGAATGACGGCCATATCGGGTGTCTGGAGTAAATCTCCCTCCTTCGACTCGTTAAAGAAAATAATTGTCTTTCAATACGAGGTGAGTAATCTCTGTCCTGATTTCTAGAAGCTCTTTTCGGTCATAAGAGACGGTGGCAGAAACATTATATCCAAAATAAGTTACAAATAACGTGAAAAAACACACACAATAGCACAATTGGTTAGGAGACTGTAAAACGTCAGCCATTCTCTCCGGTGCCATTCTGACTAAGACAATTGGACTTACGGTTCATGAGAAGATTTTTTAAGTATTTTTAGAATTAGCATATGTGCATCTATAGGTACAGTGTGACCATATTTGAATGCAGGATTTTTTCAAATCAAAACCATAAATACCTAGTCATTTGCACAACTGCATCCAGCCAAAATGTGTCTTCCTCATTTATGCCAAATTGGCTACTATTAATCCACATAGCAGTTGTTGTTAGGGGTTAACTGCCCTGCTCAAGGGCAGAATGGATTGTATACCTTGCTGGCTCAGGGATTCAAACCAGTAACCTTTCGTTACTGGGCCAACACTCTTAATGCAACCGCTGTGTCAGATTTCTATTTTTTTTTACGGAAAAAGCATAATCTGAGAACGGCGCTCAGAGCCCAAAACAGCCAGAGAAATATCCGCCATTTTGGAGTCAACAGAAGTTAGAAATAACACCATAAATATTCACTTACCTTTGATGATCTTCATCAGAAGGCACTCCCATGAATCCCAGTTTGACAATAAATTACTGATTTGTTCCATAAAGTGCCATAAAGTCCATCATTTATGTCCAAATAGCCACTTGTCGTCAGCGTGTTCAGCCCGAAAAGATCCGTTACAGTCCTTTAGAAACATGTCAAACGATGTATGGAATCAATCGTTAGGATGTTTTTAACATAAAACATCAATAATGTTCCAACCAGAGAATTCCTATGTCTTCAGAAAAGCACTGGAACAAGAGGTAACTCTGTCGGGAATGCACGTCATGAGATCAAGGCACTCTGCCAGACCACTGACTCAGAGGTCTCATGAGCCCCTCTTTTATAGTAGAATCCTCATTCAAGTTTCTAAAGATGGTTGACATCTAGTGGAAGCCGTAGGAAGTGCAACTTGACTCCATAGACACTGTGTATTCGGTAGGCCAAGCTTTGAAAAACTACAAACCTCAGATGTCCCACTTCCTGGTTGGATTTTTCTCAAGTTTTCGCCTGCCATATGAGTTCGGTTATACTCACAGACATCATTCAAACAGTTTTAGAAACTTCATAGTGTTTTCTATCCAATACTACTAATAATATGCATATATTAGCATCTGGGACAGAGTAGGAGGCAGTTCACTCTGGGCAAGCTATTCATCCAAAAGTAAAAATGCTGCCCCCTATCCCAAAATGGTTAACTGCTAGGCTACCTGTCGCCTTGTCTAGAATGATGCAATGAGTTTAAAGACAACATCTGGAATGAATCTGACTTATGGTTCCTCGGTGTTGGAAAACATACCCAATTGTCATACTTAAGTAAAAGTAAAGATACATTAATAGAAAAGGATTCAAGTAAAAGTGAAAGTCATCCAGTAAAATACTATTTGTAAAAGGTTTTGGTTTTAAATATACTTAAGTTTCAAAACTAAATGCAATTGCTAAAATACACTTAAGTATCAAAAGTAAAAGTCTAAATCATTTCAAATTCCATATGTTAAGCAAACCAGACAACAACAACAAAAAAATACATTTATTTACGGATACCCATGGGCACACTCCAGCCCTTAGACATTAATTTAAACATGATGCATTTGTGTTTAGTAGTACACTGGATCAGAGGCAATTAGGGATGACCAGGGTTGTTATCTTGATTAGTGTGTGAATTTGACCATTTCCCTGTCCAGCCAAGTATTCAAAGTGTAATGAGTACATTTGTTTGCATATGGTTTTGAGCATTAGCGTTACACATGCTAAGAATGAGTTGTTAATAGTTTTCTTGTAATTATTTTTAGGTATCAATACCAAATTCAGTGTGATCCATCTTTTACATGGACAAAATATTTGAGATAATATACGACAATTACTTGAACGAATTAAACATTATGAAACATCAAAGATACCAGGCCTGGTCTTCAGAGCAAATTTTGAAAAGACATTGATAAAGACTGTAATTGATATATAAATGCCTGGGTATTTTAATTTTGGTGAATCTCTTCTGCAATGGGTTAAAGTTATGTACAGCAACCCCATATGTAAAATAGTAAATAATAGTTACTTCTCAAAGTATTGAGCTTTTAAGAGGAGTAAAACGGGGCTGTCCATTGTCTCCATATCTATTTATAATGGTCATTGAAATGCTAGCTATTAAAATTAGGTCCAGCAACAACATCAAAGGGTTAGAAATCCAGAGATAAAACAAAAGTGTCAGTGTATGCCGATGACTCAAGTTTTTTTAATGTCCACAATCTGGATCCCTGCACAGTCTCATTGAAGATTTTGATCACTTTTCTAGCCTCTCTGGAAAAAAAACTAATTATACTGTATTAAGTTTTGGATTGCTGAAAGACAGTGTTTACACTACCTTGTGGTTTACCAATAAAATGGGCAGATGGTGAAGTAGACATACTTGGAATTCACATCTCAAAAAATATTAATTAATATATCACAATCAATATCAATAGAAGGTTTGCAAAAATAGATACGATTCTGCAACCATGCAGAGGTAATTACTTGTCTGTTTGTTGAAAAATCTCATTGATGAACTCTTTGGTCCTATCACAGTTTACTTACTTACTAACGGCGCTGCCTACTCCAGACGACTCATTTTTTAAATCATATGAACACTTTATGTGGAATCCTAAGACAGACAAAATTAAATGTGCCTAATTATATAATGAAAATTAGTTTGGGAGACAAAAATGATGAAATATTAAAGCTTTAAACCTGTCACTAAAAGCTTCATTCATAACCCAAATGGTTCTCTAGTAGATTATTAAGAAAGGCTCATTCTTTTGGCCTTTATACAGACTTCTCATTTCCGGCAAATGGAAAATTACATTTTGTTTAAAGTATCGCCCTTTCTTAAACAAATCATACAAGCTGGTTACAATTTCAGTTTTATCCTCCAGAAATGTTATGGTTAAACTCAAATACTGATTAATAAAAAAAAAACATTCTTTATGGGAAAATGTAAAAAAAAATATATATATATATTTATTAATTAAATTACGAATAGAAACGGTGGAGTTATGTCACATATGCAGATATCGGAAATATATGGGAATGCCTGCTCAATCCAAAATAGGGGAGGCAAAGTGGAAAATGGAGAAGGTAGGGTACTTGTTTGCCTGCCATATATTAAAGATACAAATTGGCTGAAATGAATTGGCATAAATAGAAAAATATACCAGTTTAATTTGAGGACAAAAGGTTGCAAAATAAATGGGAAGAGATTTTCGATTACCGATTCCACAGCACATGGTTTATGAACTGGTACAAAAAACAACACTTGATTCAAAATTTGAGAGTTTTTAAATTTAAATTATTATATAAAATTCTTGCATCCAACAGAATGCTATATATATATGGGGCATACAACAATCTCAGCTCTTACATTGCCCTTATGTAGCTTGTTTCTGATCACAGGTTCCGTAATGGTTCAAAAATCACAACATGCACTTAAAATAAACCTTACAAATAGCAGTTTTGAGCAATTTGGAAAGCCAGAGTCAGTCAAAAATAATATAATAATACTCATAGGAAAAGTTTTCAACTTTAGCTCATAATCTGTGGATACTATATGATTATAAAGGTCAAATAATTATGTAAAACATCACAGCACAATTGAAAAAGATATGGATAATGGAAATCATACAAGGGTGGTCTATAGTGATAGGTGGGACACACACACACACACACACACACACACACACACACACACACACACACACACACACACAGTTGTTTCAATGGGAGGTCTTTCATGGCCATGCAAGTGCTAGGACATGCAAAACAACAAAAAAATGCTCTAAAACTTTAATACATTCTTACATTTTTATTATACTTTAATTCTCTAGCTATGATCAACAAACAATTTGAGCTTGAAGAATTTACTAAATAACAAAGGGCAAATATTGTACAATCCAGGTGTGCAAAGCTCTTAGCGACTTACCTAGGAAAATTCAGCTGTAATTGCTGATTCTAACATGTATTGACTCAGGTGTGTGAATACTTATATACAATTATTTCTGTATTTCATTTTCAATAAATTTCTAAAAACATATTTTCACTTTGCCATTATGGGATATTGTTTGTAGATGGGCATTTATTTAATTAATCTTGAATTTAGGCTGTAACACAACAAATACGGAATAAGTAAAAGGGTATGAATACTTTCTGAAGTTACTGTAGATTTGTGTTAAAAAATACAAATATTTCCTGAGTGTTTTTAGATCTCCTGCCATACACTTCAAATCCTTATTCCTTAAGATGTATTTTTAAACTGTCTAAAAAGTATGCATTTGTATGGGCTATAGTAGTAAATTAATATTTTTCTCAAGTCATTGGATACCGAAGAAAAAGTGCAGAGAAGGAAAAGATTGAACTTTCACCCTTTAGTTAACAATATCAACGTTTCACTCTACTGTGGGAATTGTGCTCAAATCATCACAATATTATCCACTTTCAATGTAACAAACTGAAACAAAACAAACTATGCAAGACTTATTTTGCAAAACAAACTGTGGAAGAGATTCTATTGCATTGACATGCAGGACTCATGGACCGACTCTACACAGACCGGTGTACCATAACCAATCAGATCTGCAGTACGACTATATGCAAATAACTATTGCCATATCTGGATCTGTGCCATTCATTTTGACCTGGACTGTGTTAACTTCTAATGGCTGCAGGGGCAGTATTGAGTAGCTTGGATGAAAAGGTACCCATTGTAAACGGCCAGCTACTCAGTCTCAGTTGCTAATATATGCATATTATTATTAGTATTGGATAGAAAACACTCTAAAGTTTCCAAAACTTTCAAAATAACCCTGAGGAAAACCCTGAGGAAAATCCAACCAGGAAGTGGCTTCTATTAGTTTCAGGCTTTTATTTTGAAAAATTAGCCAGAAAGATAACATTGCGTGGTCAAGTGGTCGCATGAGTTTTGCTAGCGCAACAGAGTTTGGACAGCCATTGCTTTTCCCTCTCCTACTGATAAAGACATTCGCGGTTGATATATTATCGATGACATATTTCAAAAACAACCTGAGGATTGATTATAAAAAATGTTTGACATGTTTCTGTGGACATAACGGAAACTATTTGGAATTTGTCTGTGTTGTCGTGACCGCTCTTTCCTGTGGAACGCGCCAGACAAACGGAGGTATTTTGGATATAAAAATAATCTTTATGGAACAAAAGGAACATTTTATTGTGTAACTGGGAGTCTCGTGAGAGAAAACATCTGAAGATCATCAAAGGTCAACGATTAATTTGATTGCTTTTCTGATTGTCGTGACCAAGCTACTTAATGCTAAGTGTACATAATGTTTTGTCGAGCGATCGATAAACTTACACAAACGCTCGGATTGCTTTTGCTGTAAAGCATATTTTCAAAATCTGACACGGCAGGTGGATTAACCTCTCTAGGATAGGGGATGCTAGCGTCCCACTTGGCCAAAAGCCAGGGAAAATGCAGCGCGGCAAATTCAAATAAAATGATATAAAAATCAAACTTTCATTAAATCACACATGTAAGATACTAAATTAAAGCTACACTTGTTGTGAATCCATCCGACATGTCAGATTTTAAAAAGGCTTTTCGGCGTAAGCATAAGAAGCTATTATCTGTGTTTACAACAGTAAACAAAGAGAGTAGCATATTTCAACCCTGCAGGCGCTACACAAAATGCGGATATAAAATATAAATCATGCCTTACCTTTGACGATCTTCTTTTGTTGGCACTCCAATATGTCCCATAAACATCACAATTGGTCCTTTTGTTCGATTAATTCCGTCCATATATATCCAAAATGTCAATTTATTTGGCACGTTTGATCCAGAAAAAAACAGCTTCAAAATTTGCGCAACATCACTACAACATATCTTTAGGTATTTTTAAACATTAATGATCGATCAAATTGAAGACGGGTCTATCTGTGTTCAATACAGGAAGACAACAAACCAAAGTTACTTTTCAAGTCTTGTGCAATCTCAACAGTGTTACCCAGTTCCGAGATGGCCGTACCTCTTCATTGTACAAAGGAATAACCTCAACCAAATTCCAAAGACTGGTGACATCCAGTGGAAGTGGTAGGAACTGCTAACAAGTGCCTAAGAAATATCGTTTCCCAATGAGAATTCACTGAACAGACAGAGACCTCAATTTTCTTTTATTCTGAATGGTTAGTCCTAGGGGATTTGCCTGCGAAATAAGTTCTGTTATACTCACTGGGCATGCTATTTATCCAAAAGTGAAAATGCTGCCCCCTATACCTTAAGAAGTTAACAAAAGGCTAAGCTGTGTTTTCCTATATTGCACTTGTGATTTCATGAATATAAATATTTTTAGTAATATTCATTGAATGTGGCGCTATGCAATTCAGTGGTTGTTGATGACAATTATCCCGTTAACAGGATTGCAGCCATAACAAGTTAAAAGCATGTGCGGTTGCGCTTGTTTTGAGATCAACGCGAGAGCTACATGTAGTCACCTGTGCACATTTGTTAATATTCTTTGCTAGTTAGTGAGTTAGTAGCCCAGTTAAAGCTAATTTGGAGTCAACAATGGGTGAGTGGTTGCTTCTTCTGAGAGCACAAGATCTTTGAATAGCAAGTCAGGTAAAGAGCTTTTTTATATCTTAAAGGGGCAGTGTTGTATTTGTCTTTAATAAGCTAAGCAGCCAATAGGCAGAGGGTAGCATAATTTGTCTGATTCTCTGTAATAGTGGTATGGGAATAATAATGAGTTTTACTTTGTAAAGTGGTTTCTTGTATCAAACAACACAACATTTTCAGCCACTGCCTTGTCTGAAGGACAAGTGGATAAACAGGTTATTGTCAAGCTGTGTACGTTTATTTTTCAAACGTATCAGGGATTTTAGGCCTACATTGAACACCACACCTTTTCTGCTGCTGTAGGCTGAATGATAGAACAGCTATTTCTATGTTAAAATGTTATGAGATGCATTTTTATCCATTGTTTTCCATTTTATCCATTGTAGGCCACTCTGGTAGGTCTACATTATGATCAAATAGCCGCAGCAGCCCGTGTAATCACCCTCACTACTTGCAGGGTGATTTGTGTGTGTGTGTGTGTGTGTGTGTGTGTGTGTGTGTGTGTGTGTGTGTGTGTGTGTGTGTGTGTGTGTGTGTGTGTGTATGTGCATGCCTCTGTGCCTGTGTGTGTGCGCGTGCCTGCATATATCTTACTGAGGTTGATGAAGTCAGTGTTCTTGACGTGTCTGATACTGTTGAAGCGTCCGTAGAAGTGTGTGGTATCTTTAGGCAGTGGAGGAATCTGCTCCAGGTTAGCATCATCACAATACACACTTCCACTGATGCACACACACAGCAAACATGTAGGCATACCTGCACAGAGACAGAGAGAACATTACACACACACACACACACTCCTACTGGTATGCATGCATGACTGTAAGTCACTTTGGATAAATATTATTTATAAATATTATTAATACTATTATGACCCATATTATTACCCTCTTGCTCTTTTGCACCCCAGTATCTCTACATGCACATAATAATCTGCACATCTATCACTCCGGTATTAATGCTAAATTGAAATTATATTATATATAAATTATTATATATAATTATATATATATTTATTGCTTACCTCCCTACTCTTCTACATTTGCACAAACTGTAAATAGACTTATTTTTTCTTTCCCTTTGTACATTTGTTTATGTGTAACTCTGTGTTGTTTGTGTCGCACTGCTCTGCTTTATCTTGGCCAGGTCACAGATGTAACTGAGAACTTGACTTGTTCTCAGCTGGCCTACCTGGTTAAATAAAGGTGAAATAAAACATGTAAAAAAAATTACGTGTCTGCTAAATGACTTATTATTATTATTATTATTATACACACAGCAAACACGTAGGCATACCTGCACAGAGAGTGATTACATTTTGCTCACGCACACACGCACACTAGCACGCGCACACACACACACACACACACACACGTGGCTCACCCAGGCCAGTGTCGGGTCCAAACAGGCCTGGTCCTTTGAAGTCCAGAGTTACTGGAGCCAGGGGAGGGGTCGGCCTGGGGAACAGGGTCATCTCCTCCTCATACCTAGGAGGGGGCATGTTGGCTGGGGGAGGGGTCTCAGGAGCAGGGGGGGCCACCGTCCCCACCTCGATCTGCTCTCACAGAGAAGAGTACATTAGTAGATTGACCAATTCACCTCTCTCAACCACTCTCTCTAGTTTCCCTTCTTTCACTCCCATCATTCCTCCCTTCCCTCTCACACCTATTCCTGTCGCCCATATTGTCCACTCTTACTTTTCTTCTCTCTTTATCTTGCCTCTCCTCTCTTGTTCCTTCTTTCTCACCCTCTGCTAGTCTCTCCTCTCTCCTCCTCTCCTTCTCACCTCTTGGTCTAGGTCTTCATAGTCATAGTTTTCTCCATTGAGGTCCAAGTTTTCCCAGTCTGTCTCTCCATTCATATCAAAGTCATCCAGGTCATAGGACTGTTCGTCTGGCTCTGCCCCCCCCTGAGGGGCACACACACTGGGGCAGGGGCCTAGCAGAGTCAGGGCAAAAGCCACAAACACACACAGCAGGGCCATTCTCAGGCTACACACCTGTGATAAGAGATTGTCAGTCAAAGCGTTAAATTCAGTAGGCTTTGGTTAGTGCTAATGCTAGCATCTAAAAATGTACCAAATCATCTTAAAAATACAGCACTTGGTTTCCATTCATATCACAACCATATCACCCCTTAGGATAAACAGTTGTGATAAAGCGAATGTTGTAAATTAATTCTGTATGATCGCAATCAGCGATAGTAACCTGGTAGATTTTTTGGTTAGTAAACCCCATCTGCATGGTAATTGATCTATATTTTACAGGCTCTTCTATTTTGTTTTTAACAAGGGCATTAGTCCAATGTTTGCATGACCTCTAGGGTCCACCTCTCCCTACTGCCTCCGGCCTGTCTAGCCTAAGTATAGCTGGAGATGTCTTGGTTCACACACATGCGCACACAGACACAGATACACACACACACAACTCCAGATGTCCACTGTCTCAGACACAACCACCTCTAAGGGCAAATCAAATGCAACTGGATATTTCAAACGATGTACAGTCTTTTTAGGTTAGATCTCCACATTTCCCTGTTCTCCGAATGTGACCCTGTATGTTTTGGTGTTTGTTTCTGCACCTCAGATCTGACCTCAGATCAGACCTAAGGTTGCCAAGAGGTCACATCTAGGATCCCTGTTGCTTTGGAACCAAGGGAGTATTGTTGAGTTGTTGGTAAGAATGCAGATGGAATGTTTGCTCTGAAAGCAGACATGAGTGTGTGAGTCTGGCCATGGGTTTGTCTGGTGCCAACAGAACTTAACACAAGTCATACACAAAACAGGATTATGCACCAGAAGTTATATTATTTGATGACCAATAAGGTCTATTGAATGGAATATTGAGATGACTGATATTATCAACAAACTGAGTGCTGATATTGTACTAGTCAAGCTACAGTTACAGAAAAAGCAGGGATGAGTTTCAAGGGATGTCAATTGAATGACTTAAACACGTGCATAAATAGAAATTATATTGTACGTAATGAGTCAGCAAAATCACAGTAATGTTGTTGCCAATCAGACAAATATCCAAATCACACTCTGGGACATGACACTAACAAAAGTGGAATTACACCACTTTATGATGATGTGTACCGATTGACATGACCAGTTTATTGTATTAGTCCCTTACTAAAACCAATCCCCATTGGCCCTTGAGTCATTCTCTAGTGACAGTGGGGTTTAGCAGCACAAGAGTATGCTTAGAGAGAAAACCAAAAACACTGTGTAGTAGTCATGAAATAGAACTTACCAGTGTCAGGAGTTAACTAATCCCCTTTTTATCCTCTCTCTTCTCCTGTTTTCTCCTTTAGAGTGCTGGTCCAGCAGGGTTAAATAATACCCTCTCCTCTTCTCTCCTATATTGTCTTCTCCTTTAGAGTGCTGGTCTAGCAGGGTTAGCCAGTGGAGGAATGGACCCCTGTTGTTCAGTTGGCTGGTGAGGGACGTGGCCAAAATAATGGGTCATTATTAGGAGAGGTACATGGGAGGGGGGAGAAAAGGGTGCATTTGAGGGAAGGCAAGGTCATTTAGGTCAACATGTACTCAGCTGTTACTAATCCCCCCCCCCCCCCCACCACACACACACACACACACACGGACACACTCTCACACATGCACACATTCCTACTTCTCCCAGACCCCCCTTCTAGTCCTTTTGAAGGCCTGATTACTCTAGCCGAAAGACCAATGTAATGTTTGAATAACACAAGGATTATATGGTTTATATGAAAAATTCCAGAACAATCAGAAACATTCACCTTCCCGAAATGGTTCTATACAGCTTCGTCCAATTTACGTCAACAAAGAAGGCACCATATGGGAGTTAAGGTTAGGGTTAGAGTTTTGCTAGGATTCTTGGACTAACTTTGCAATAGGAGATGCTCTACCTTGGCTGGAATCGGCCGGGTTCTAACCTGGAACTCCACATCCAAGCCTTTTCACCAGTTACAGTACCTTCCGAAAGTATTCACAACCCTTGACTTTTTCAACATTTGGTTGTGTTACAGCCTGAATTTGAAATTGATTCAATTCATATTTTGTGCAAATGCCTTACACACAATAACCCATAATGTCAAAGTGTAATTATGTTTTTATAAAATTTACAAGTCACATAATAAGTTGCATGGACAAACTCTGTGTGCAACAACAGTGTTAAACATGATTTTTGAACGACTACCTCTTTGTACCCCAAACATACAATTATCTGTAAGGTCCCTCAGTCGAACAGTGAATTTCAAACACAGATTCAAGACCAGGGAGGTTTTCCAAGGCCTCGCAAAAGGCACCTAAATGGGTAAAAATGTAAAAAGCAGACATTGAATATCCATTTGAGCATGGTAAAGTTATTAATTACACTTTGGATGGTGTATCAATACACCAAGTCACTACAAAGACACAGGCGTCCTTCCTAACTCCGTTGCCGGAGAGGAAGGAAACCGCTCAGTGATTTCACCACGAGGCCAATGGTGACTTTAAAACTGTTACAGAGTTTAATGGCTGTGATAGGAGAAAACTGAGGATGGATCAACAACATTGTAGTTACTCCACAATACTAATATAAATGACAGAGTGAAAAGAAGGAAGCCCTTACAGAATAAAAATATTCCAAAACATGAATCCTGTTTGCAATTAGGCAATAAAGTAAAACTGCAAACAAATTGGCAAGGAAATGCAGAATACAAAGCGTTAGGTTTGGGGAAAATCCAACACAACACATCAGTGAGTACCAGTACCAGTACAACCATTTCTAAGCATGGTTGTGGCTGCATCATGTTATAGGTATACTTGTCATCAGCAAGGACTAGGGAGTTTTTCAAATGGAATAGAGCTAAACACCGGCAAACTCCTAGAGTAAAATTTGGTTCAGTCTGCTTTCCAACAGACACTGGCAAACAAATTCACCTTTCAGCAGGACATAAAATAAAATGGCAAATATGCACTGAAGTTGCTTACGAAGACGACATTGAATGCTCCTGAGTAGCCTAGTTACAGTTTTGAGTCAAATCGAATTGAAAATTGATGGCAAGACTAGATAATGGTTGTCTACCAACTTGAGTTTGAAGAATTTAAAAAATAACAATGTGTACAATCCAGTGGTGCAAAGCTCATAGAGAAAGCCTCACAACTGTAATTGCTGCCAAAGGTAATTCTAAAGTATTGACTCAGGGGTGTAAAGACTTATGTAAATTAGATATATATGTATTTAATTGTCAATACATTTGCTAACATTTCAAAAAATATGTTTTCACATAGTCATTAAGGGGTATTGTGTGTAGATGGGTGAGAAAAATAATCTATTTCATACACTTTTTATTTAGGCTGTAACACAACAAAATATGGAGTAAGTCAAAGGGAATGAGTACTTTCTGAAGGCACTGTATAGATATTGTCCTGTGGATGATAACATTCTTGGACATCCTGGATGCAATTTTTGGATGAATATTTGGATGAATATGAATATTTATTTTTATTTTTGCCCACTTATTCTAAGCGTCCTATCTACCCCAAATGTGTTGCAATGGGTTAGAAGAGGTTTCAAATGTACTATTCAACATTAGGTTTTTCTAAATGTCCCATCTTTCCAAATGTTTTATTTGTGACCATAGGCATCCCCCCCCAATGACTAGGGTAAGAGTGAGGGTTAAGGTTGCACTGAATGACCTAAATCTGTTTCAACACATCTCCCCCCGTGAACATGACCCAGGTCACCAGCACAAGGAACTCTAGCCAAACAGAACCCTTCTCTCATTCTCTTTCAGAAAACAAATGGATGGCATTGGAAGTTTAGTGTATGGCAGTGCATGAGGTGATTTCCCCCTCTCTTAATATAACACACTTTGAGCTCTTAGGAAAAACATGTGCTTTATGTATTTTACCTAATGGAGTTGTGAAAGCTGAACTCTCAAGCTAAACTCTAAACCTGTTCTTTTATCCGCAGACTCTCCTGTGGTCACTAGTCAAAGGGTTTGACATGAACCCTTGTGTGGTGTTCAAGTTTTTGTTATTCACCCAATGTTTGCGGGTCTGATGAACCTACAACATTATTGGGTTTTCAAAACAATACAGCCATAATAATTTATGTAAAAATACTTAATTCTTAATACATAGATGTTGACTTACATCAATTACAAGCAATATAGACACCATTAACTGTTAATATTTTCCATTTACCTCTGCTAGATCACATTTTTTAAAAAGCACAATAAATTAAATTATAATGAAGACATGGGTGGAATAAATCATGTTTGTCTTGAAAAAACATAAATGAAACAAGGTTTCCATTGCTATTGATGTTTTGCTTTGAACTGAACAAATTTTACAGACAGTATTTTATGGACATGATAAATGAGAACCGTTGAAAACAAATTAAGGTCAGTTTATAAACCACAGAGTTTTACTGGGTGTGTGTTGCAAATGTACTTGCAAGTGTACTGTGTCTTCTTGTCCTTCTTGGGTCCACACACATTGCAGTGTTTCTTCTTTTTGATACCGGATGAAAACACTTAGCTTAGGAATTTTACAAACATCACTCACTCACTCACTCACTCACTCACTCACTCACTCACTCACTCACTCACTCACTCACTCACTCACTCACTCACTCACTCACTCATTCACTCACTCATATAGTCACAGCAGGTAGGAGAGTCAGACACACACACATGCAACAACATCACTCACACTTACTTCTGGTATTGGAGTTGCTGGTTCTGTGGGTCGGGCAGATGGGGCACCAGCATCCTCTTCCTGAATCCTCCTCACGATGGCTGCAGACTCTGGGGTCATTGGGATATGTTAAATTTGAGGTCTTGCCCAGCTCCTCAAGAAAGAGCCGTCACCTCTGGAGCTTTCCCTCTTTTCCAATCTGGGTTCAACGCCATCCAGATGATAAACGCGTTGTACGCCGAGATGTCCAGGATGCTGAAGAATATCCCAAGTGTCCAGTGTAGGGTCCTTCTTTTGCTGGTCCACCTACTTGTCCCACACTGACCTGATTGCAGCTAGCTTGTCTCTCTGCCGCCGAGCTGGTCTGGTGTCTCGGTCATCGAGGCGGATAATCCTGGAAATAATGTGGAAGTTTTCCAGAGACATTGATGCACAGAAAAGTTCTATGTCAGATTCTGCATCCCACAGGGATTCTGTGGATTCCCCATTGGATCTGAAAACACCAGCAAGGATAAGAATCCCACAGTATGCATGTAAATGAGTTTGGTCCATCCCTTTCCATCTCTCTCCAAAAACACGCCTTCCCTACAAATTATTGCAGTCCAGATTGATTTTCTGGATGGTTTCTGGGTTGAATAGTTCAAAAGAAGACTTTATGTCCTGCACATGAGTAACCCTTGTTGGCCCTGGTTGCATCCTTATCACATTGGCAGCCATGTGGGGTGGTTCATTCCTTGGGCAAGAAGACTATTCAATTTCACAATTTTTTTTACATCTAAATTTCTCCTTCAGGCTGCTGATGAGCTGGTTGCTGATGGGCTGGTCCTGGGGCTGGCTGAGGGTCAACCTCACCCTCTTCAACCAACTCACTGTCAGACTCCAAATTGACAGTGACATTATCCTCATATCTTCCAAAGTGGAAGACGCTCCTTCCACACTAACTTTTCTCTCTGCAAAAAAGGCCCTATGAGCAGAGATCTTTTTTTTGCCGTCCTAATTGATTGTGGTAAGGAGCCACACATGCAACGCTATTTATTTGTTGTGTCCCTCCCCCAATTGGCACCTGGCTGGGGTACAGTGTGGGAAAATACAGATTTGTTTTTTACAATGGTTGAAAATAATATATTGTAATAACATTGTGTAGGTTCCCACAAGACATTGTGTGTAGTTTCACACACTACAAAGGGTAAAGAGTGCGAGAAAAGCAGGAGACAGGCAGTGAGACAGACAGGTTCTTCATGCTATGTTGAAACAGCAGGCCCGGGGAGGAGGAAGACAGAGTGAAGGCACACAGCAAACCTTTTTGTTTCATTTTTACTACTATTTTTACACGCACACACACACACACACACACACACACACACACACACACACACACACACACACACACACACACACACACACACACACACACACACACACACACACACACACACACACACACACACACACACACTTTTCCACAATTTGATTACCCTCGGGTAATAGTGGACCCGAACATCACATATGTTGTATAAATGTGTAGGGGGGTGCACAATGCAAATATTTCTTTACAGAAAATGAGCCAAGGTCAATGAGTCTCAAGTTGAAAAAATTATTCATTGTATCATTTTTCTTTTAGGAAACATTGAAAATGGGTGCCACAGACCCGAACACCACCCGAGGATTAAGCTCCAAATCCATTCAACTAAAGTATGACAGACACTATGATGTGTCATTTGTTTTATTCTATCAACTTCATGTTGTTTTCAACTCACTTCATTTAGCTTTCTGTCTCAGTTTCTGCTTCACAACACTTTTCAATTGCTCTTTGATTTCCATGTTTTGGCTGCCGTAACTCGCAATACACTACCTCTGCATTCCCACAAAATCCCATTAGGATTACCAAAAAATTGGAATGACTTACGAATCCAGTACTCACCTGTCACATTGATTACTTGAAAATGTTCCAGTTATTCCTCATGATAGTTCTGTCAGACTCGAGTTCTAATAGAGAAATTGTGTGTGGTGCATGCATGCGTGCCTGTGTGAGTGCCAACGTGTGTGTGTTTGGCTGGATTAGCCAAAGAATGAACTCAGCCCCCTGGCAGCAAAGAAAGCTGGGAACAAAGTAGAATATAAATGGGCCAATATGGCATTATGATTAGAGGGAGATTGAGAGAGACTGTGTCAAGGGCTATACTGATTCAGTAAATGTGACTGTTACTGATCAACTATTTCAAGAGGGTATCTAATATATTACGATTACTAGTGGTGTAAAGTACTACTTAAATTGTTTTTGGGGGTATCTGTACTTTTACTTTTACTCCACTACATTCTTAAAGAAAATATGTACTTTTTACTCCCATACATTTTCCATGACACCCAAAATTACTCGTTACGTTTTGCATGCTCAGACAGGACTGCAATGTGGTCCAATTCACACACCTATCAATATAATGCGTTGTCATCATGCGTTGTCATCCCTACTGCCTCTGTTTCTGTCCGTAAATTTTAAAACAAGAAAATATTGCCCTCTGGTTTGCTTAATTAAAACGTCTTATGGCTGGGGGGCAGTATTGAGTAGCTTGGATGAATAAGGTACCCAAAGTAAACAGCCTGCTCCTCAGTCGCAGTTGCTAATATATGCATATTATTATTAGTATTGGATAGAAAACACTCTGAAGTTTCTAAAGCTGTTTGAATGATGTCTCTGAGTATAACATAACTCATATGGCAGGCAAAAACCTGAGGAGAAATCAAAACAGGAAGTGAGAAATCTGAGGTTGGTATGCATTCAACACAGTTCCCATTGAAATCTCCTTCAGATATTAATCGACTTGCACTTCCTAGGGCTTCCACTAGATGTCAACCGTCTATAGAAATTTGAATGAGGCTTCTACTGTCTTGTGGGACTGAATGACAGCAGAATGATTCAGGTGTCTGGCAGTCAGCCATTTCCTGGTCACGCGTATTTCACATGATAGCGACCTGCGTTCCATGGATCCTCAAGACACAAAGGAATACTCCGGTTGGAACTTTATTGAAGATTAATGATAAAAACATCCTAATGATTGATTCTGTACTTAGTTTGAAATGTTTTGTCGACCTGTAATATAACTTTTTTATAAAGTTTTTGTCCGACGTAAAACTGAGCGAGCGTTTCGATATTTATACCAAACGCGCTAACAAAAGTAGCTAACTGGACATAAATAACGGACATTATTGAACAAATCAAGCATTTATTGTGGACCTGGGATTCCTGGGAGTGAATTCTGATGAAGATCATCAAAGGTAAGGGAATATTTAGCATGTAATTTATCGTTTATGTTGACTACAACATGGCGGCTAATTTGACTTGATTGTTTTGAGTGCCATCTCAGATTATTAAATGGTTAGCTTTTTCCGTAAAGTATTTTGAAATCTGACACAGCGGTTGCGTTAAGGACAGGTATATCTATAATTCCATATGTATAACTTGTATTATCATCTACATTTATGATGAGTATTTCTGTTGAATTGATGTGTCTATGAAAAATGACTAGATGTTTTGGAACTAGTGAATGTAACGCGCCAATGTAAACTCAGATTTTAAAAAATATAAATATGAACTTTATCAAACAAAACATACATGTATTGTGTAACATGAAGTCCTATGAGTGTCATCTGATGAAGATCATCAAAGGTTAGTGATTCATTTTATCTCTTTGTGCTTTTTGTGACTCCTCTCTTTGGCTGGGAAAAGGGCTGTGTTTTTCTGTGGCTTGGTAACATAAACATTTGTGGTGCTTTCGCCGTAAAGCCTATTTGAAATCGGACACTGTGGCTGGATTAACAACAAGACTACCTTTAAAACGGTATAAGATACAAGTATATTTGAGGAATTTGAATTATGAGATTTCTGTTGTTTTGAAATTGGGGCCCATCACTTTCACTGGCTGTTGTCATATCATCCCGTTAACGGGATTGCAGCCCAAAGATATACATAAATATACAGAATTTGATGTATAGCTTTAACTTTAACTTTGTACTTTTACTCAAGAAATGACAATAGAATATGTGTATCAATTTGTATCAATCTTGTGTGCCCTCTCATGCCCAAACTAGTTCCTGTGTGCTCTACGGGAGGCTACTTGAGGAGAGAGGGTGGCCATATTCAGTTTGTACCCCCTGCCGCCTGTGTATGCTAGGTCACACACCGTGTGCCTCTCTTACCAAACTTGTTAATAAATGTAGCGTTAAGTCCCTTGTTTATTACAAACGGACTGTGCTGTGGTCAAAGAGTCTAGCTCGGTTAGGCTAAAAAGCCTCCTCGCTAACTTCCTGTGAGTGAAACTTACTAGTTTTCCCCCGGCGTTATGGCAACCCCGTTCCTATTTTCAATTCCTTGAGTGGAGGGAGTGATGAAGCGGTGTTAGCGTGCACCTCCAATGAAGAAGCAGCCTCCCAAGCACTTAGCGAAGGGCCTTGGCACAGGTCTGAGTGACAAGTGCGTCTCTGCACTGTACTATGTCAGCCATTGTCAGAGCGCCCTGTGTCTGTATACAGAGCGCCCTGTGCCGGTATAAAATCTCATGGAAGCACAAAGTATGTTGGAAAATTGTCCATGTTTAATACTGCCCCCTCTGGGTTATATAAATCTCCCCAGGGTGAGAGTGATAAATTGGGGCACTGTCCACAAAGGTGCCCCTACCCTGTAGGTGGCTCATTACTGGGACTCATTGCGGATTCCTGTCTGTAGCTCACTAGTCCCTATGAGGTGTCTAGTGATACAGGTTACAGGTTATAGGTGATTAGCTGTTGGTAGCGGAGTCGAGGGAACAAGCAGGGTTGGACACGACCACGCTATTATCCCACACGCAGCGTCTGTTGTTCATATGAGAATTATCCTACACGCAGTCTCTGTGGTTCATATGAGAAGCCAAATGAGCTGTCTGTTTCCAGCTCAACACTTCACTCGAGGGAATTAGATTAAATTCTTGTTACCACAGAAGGGGTACATTCCCAGTTAGGTTACAAGGTACTTTGTCGCCAGTGCCTATGATTGGTCGGTAGGGAAACCTCCATGGTAAAGTTTTTTCCCTGTGTCTATTTTTAATCTTTGTGGGATGACAGCGTGGTATTGTCCAACCCTGCTCATTCTCTCGACTCCGCTATCAACAACTAATTGCCTATAGAACACATAACCTGTATCACTAGACACTTCATAGGGCCGACGTTAGCCAGGATGCGTTTTAGGCTAACGTCGGCTTTCAGACACACGGTTGTGGTGGAAATGGAAGAAAAAGCAATCTCACCCAGTCCGCAACGTGGCGTCCCGACCCTTCAGCTCGCACCTCACAGGAGTTGCGATGCCTATTCCGACCAATGTCTTGCATGCGCAGTGTCACCCTGGATCATGTGAACAGTGATGTCAGGGAACAGGATACAATTTGTTGTCTGCGCCCCATGCTTCTGCAGCATCATCGTGTTGACAGTTCGCAAAGTTATTCCTATGTCGAATATCCAGGACAGCTGATACAGCCGGTATTCCTGGTTATGAAAAGTGATTAGACCTATGTACCCCCAACAAGCACCTCAGAGTTTACAAACTCAGAATGCTCACAAACTGCCGGGCTGTTACAGTGATTGACTGGTGATAGTGTTTCACACATCCATGCTTAGTGTCCCGTATTATGTTTCTAGGCTTCATAGGAAACCAGAAAAAGAGCTGTCTGACTCCATCTCAGCGCATTCCATTTCTGGGTCTCAAGCTAGATTGTGACGCGTATTGCGATTTTTCAGTCCCCACGGAGGGTGTCTGGGTTCCGGCTCTGCTTAGCCAAATTTCGGCTGCGTCACAGTATTCTTTCGCCAGTGCCTATGCCTACTGGGGATGATGGCTTCTTTGAGATAAGTTTTTCCAATGGAGCTATTGTTGATGAGGGCCTTCCAGCGCTGAGTGCCAATCTCTTTTGGAAACAAAACACGTTTTATAAGGAGGATGGGATCCACCCAAATCATTTGGGTTCAAGGATCATTTCACAGCATTATAAGGCTGTGTTGAGACAATGATTTATCAGCCCAGCTCAGCTAATCCCTACCATTGTGATGCAGAGTTGTCATAAAGCTTCAACAAATTACACAAGGGGCCTTGGTAGACACAATGTAAGTAACCTAATTTATTTCCCCCGAACTGCCCTGAAAGCCTCTGCTGATCCTACAGTAGTAATCATGTGCCTATGAACCAGATTTATACTGTTATCACTGAGACGGTGTGCCCCCGGAGGAAGTTCACCGTATGCAGCACACCCTGCACTTTCATAAATAACATGAGGATATCTACTTCTGCTAAGCTTCCAAGTAAAGGATTGAAAACAAGTTACCGTCCTGGAAGAAAAGTGCTTAAGATAGCCTACGTTAACATATGTAGCTTAAGAAACAAGGTTAATGAAATCAATAATTTGCTAGTAACAGATGACATTCATATTCCGACCATCTCTGAAACTCACTTAGATAAAACCTTTGATGATACAGTGGTAGCAATACAAGGTTACAGCATTTACAGAAAATATAGAAATGCCAATGGTGGAGGTGTTGCTGCTTATATTCAGAACCACATTCCTGTAAAGATTAGAGAGGATCTCATGTTAAATACTCTTGAAGTAACATGGTCAAAGGTTCATCTTCCTCACCTAAAGCCCATTCTTGTGGGAAGCTGCTATAGACCATCAAGTGCTAACAGTCAGTATCTGGATAACGTGTGAAATGCTTGATAATGTATGTGATACCAACAGAGGTATATTTTCTGGGGGATTTAAATATTGACTGGCTTTCATAAAGCTGCCCACTCAAGAAAAAGCTTCAAACTGTAACCTGTGCCTGCCACCTGGTTCAGGTTATCAGTCAACCTACCATGGTAGTTATAAACATCACAGGAATGAAATCATCAACATTTATTGATCACATCTTTACTAATGCTGCAGAAATTAGCTTGAAAGCAGTATCCAGATCCATCGGATGTCGTGATCACAATATAGTAGCCACATCTAGGAAAACCAAAGTTCCAGTGGCTGGGCCTAATATAGTGCATAAGAGGTCATACAATGCATTTTGTAGTGATTTCTATTTTGTTGAATATTTGTTGGCCCGTGGTGTGTAATGAGGATCAAACAGACACTGCACTTGAAACATTTATGAAATTGCTTATTCCAGTTACTAATAAGAATGCACCCATTAAGAAAATGACTGTAAAAACTGTTACATCCCCGTGGATAAATGAGGAATTGAACAATTGTATGGTTGAGAGGGATGAGGCAAAATAAATGGCAAAAAAGTCTGGCTGCACAACCGATTGGCAAACATATTGCAAATTGAGAAATCATGTGACTTAACTGAATTAAAAGAAGAAACTAAAATATGAAACAAAGATAAATTACGTAAAGAATGATAGTAAAAAAGCTTTTGAGCACATTCAATAACATTTTGGGGAAAAAGGCAAACTCAGCTCTATCATTCATTGAATCAGATGGCTCATTCATCACAAAACCAACAGATATTGCCAACTTCTTTAACCTCTACAGGATTTTCCCACCCCTGTTTCGGTTACAAGCAGAGGGGTGGGCCTGGAAAATGTAACCACTCAAATTCATATTATGAGCTATGGATGCAAAGACTGACTATCCATGATGTCAGTGCATTTTGATTTATTTAGGGGGTAAATCAGCTTTAATATTGCAGATAGATTGTAGCTTCCAATTGTCTGCATCATTTACAATACCCAAGATATATTTTTTCTAAATATATACAGTACCAGTCAAAAGTTTGGACACAACTACTCATTCAAGGAGTTTTCTTTATTTGTACTATTTTCTACATTGAATAATAATGTATGTGTTATTTCAACAGTATGAAATAACACATATGGAATCATGTAACCAAAAAATTGTTAAACAAATCAAAATATATTATATATTTCAGATTCTTCAAAGTAGCCTTGATGACAGCTTTGCACACTCTTGTCATTCTCTCAACCAGCTTCACCTGGAATGGTTTTCCAACGTTCTTGAAGGAGTTCCCACATATGCTGAGCACTTGTTGGCTACTTTTCCATCACTCTGCGGTCCAACTCATCCCACATTATCTCAATTGGGTTGAGGTTGAGTATTGTTGAGGCCAGGTCATCTGATGCAGCACTCCATCACTCCCCTTCTTGGTCAAATAGCCCTTTACACAGCCTGGAGGTGTGTTGGGTCATTGTCCTGTTGAAAAACCAATGATAATCCCACTATGAGCAAACCAGATTGGATGTTGAATCGCTGCAGAAGCTATAATGGTTAAGTGTGCCTTGAATTCTAAATAAATCCCAGACAGTGTCACCGGCAATATACGCCATTGTACACGTCGATCCAAAGCATCCCAAACATGCTCAGCGGCTGACATGTCTGATGAGTATGCAGGCCATGGAAGAACTGGGGCATTTTCAGCATCCAGGAATTGTGTACAGATTCTTGCGACATGGGGCAGTGCATTATCATGCTGAAACATGAGGTGATGGTAAGGGGATGAATAGCACAACATTGGGCCTCAGGATCTCATGGTATTTCTGTGCATTCAAATTTCCATCGATGTAATGCAATTGTGTTTGTTGTCTGTAGCTTATTTCTGCCTATGCCATAACCCCACCGCCACCATGGGGCACTCTGTTCAAAACGTTGACATCAGTAAATTGCTCGCCCACATGACGCCACACACGTGGTCTAAGGTTGTGATGCCAGTTGGATGTACTACCAAATTCTCTAAAACGACATTACAGAATAAGGAATAAATTCAATTGCCCTGGGGGCTACGAACAATTGGGGAAAGTCGTATTCCTGGTAGTAATGCTAGTTACCACTACTCTGATAACATAAAGTTGTTTCCGGCTGTAGATAATGACACGAAACAATTCTGGACTAATTATGTAAGAAATAACACAGAAAAAACAAAATACTGCAAATTTGCATCAAGAGCTAGAAGCAGAGCTGCCATATCTGTTGGCACCAATTTATAAACCACAAGCTGCATTCAGAAAGACTGTCAGGGTTAGGAACATTGTGAGGTGACTACCTAACCATTTAAACTGGAACAACTATATTAGTAATGATTGAATTTTTTTTGATTTGATTCGTTTAGAAATATGCATGTTAAATATCTCTGTGTATCATAAGATTAATCAGTCTATCAATGTACATGCAAAATACAGATATTACAAAACATTTTTAAAAATCTACCTGCAAACAGCATGCTGGGAAATATTATATTTATTACTATTGTTTTACAGTAACTTACAGGTAACTTGCTGCCAGTAAGTTACCGCAAATAAAACCGTTTTACAGAACCAATGCTGTTACTGTAATCCATTGACAGTACTTTTACTGGTACTGTAATTTATTGTAAGGGATGAGGGACCCTTGTTTGAATTCAGGATGCGATGTTGCGATTTGAGTAATTTCCACAAGTATTTTGTGTGCTTGGTTTATAATGGAAAATCATGTATTTGTATGAGGTGCCTTTCTGATTGTGTCTTTTTTCTAAAACATAAAACAGTACTGCCACAAACAAAGTAATGCATATAAAATAACAAAACAGGTACCAATTAACTAAGAATAAAATACAACATAAAAATAATAAGCTAATAATGTTTTCTCTCTTGTTTCAAAAGATGTGCTTTGATTTTGTTGCCCGTGTGTTTTTTTGTTTGTTGTGGCATTCTATTGTGAATATTCACAAATAAAGTGAGTGAACTGCTACTGTGTTTTCCGTATTTTTTTACGGTCATTTTTACAGTAATGTCCATAATACGTCAAAGATTTCCTGGACTTAGATTTGTTCCCCAACAGTGCAATGTAATTTACGGTACTCTATTGTATTCAAATCAAATCAAATGTATTTATATAGCCCTTCGTACATCAGCTGATATCTCAAAGTGCTGTACAGAAACCCAGCCTAAAACCCCAAACAGCAAGCCAATGCAGGTGTAGAAGCACGGTGGCTAGGAAAAACTCCCTAGAAAGGCCAAAACCTTGGAAGAAACCTAGAGAGGAACCAGGCTATGTGGGGTGGCCAGTCCTCTTCTGGCTGTGCCGGGTGGAGATTATAACAGAACATGGCCAAGATGTTCAAATGTTCATAAATGACCAGCATGGTCGAATAATAATAAGGCAGAACAGTTGAAACTGGAGCAGCAGCACGGTCAGGTGGACTGGGGACAGCAAGGAGTCATCATGTCAGGTAGTCCTGGGGCATGGTCCTAGGGCTCAGGTCCTCCGAGAGAGAGAAAGAAAGAGAGAAAGAGAGAAGGAGAGAATTAGAGAACGCACACTTAGATTCACACAGGACACCGAATAGGATAGGAAAAGTACTCCAGATATAACAAACTCACCCTAGCCCCCCGACACATAAACTACTGCAGCATAAATACTGGAGGCTGAGACAGGAGGGGTCAGGAGACACTGTATTCCGTTTATACAGTATGTCACGGTTTCTTGAACAGTAATTTACCTTGACTATTAAAGGATTTTTTTCTTCAGTATAGGCATAACCTATAACCATTACTTTTTGTGCTATGTTGCTCTGTCTGCATGCTATGTCTTGCTTGTCCTATGTTGCTCTGTGTGTGCTCACTGCTCAATGATTGTCTGTATTGTAATTGTTTTTAATCACCTGCCCAGGGACTGCGATTGAAAATTGGCTAAACCCGGCACTTTTACCGAAATGTTGATTCATGTGCACTGTCCCTGTAAAAATACAAATAAACTCAAACTCAAACCAATGTAGGCATCATTTTTAACAATGTGATATGGTGCTCCAAAGGGATAACTTGAAATAACATGATGTTGGTTAATCAGGAGCGGACTGGGACAAAAAATAGTCCCTGCCATTTCTAACACACCCAACCATGTTTTTTATTGAGATCCGCACAACGACCCTTTAAAAAAAAAGTTTGACTCAAGTTAGACAGGCCCACTATGCTCAAAATGGATCAGCCGATCTGAGTTTAATAAAATAATAAAATAAAATGTTTTTGATTATGTATTAGACTAGTAATATTTAGGCATAAAATGTGAATTTGGCCTCATGAAATCCTTGCCAAAAACACAAGATAGTCTACTGTTACAGGTAGGTCTACATTATCTATGAGTTGATCATAATAGAAATGTTTCCATCCACCGATTTTCTGTGAGTAAAGTCATACCGTACAAACCGTATACCATATCAAATCAGCTGTGAAGGAAACAGAAACTGTGTTTGTTCGACATGGTGGAATCTTTTTGTGTCCGAAACGGTGGTGGAAACTCCTTTATGCTCAAATATCGATAGAATAACCATCATATCGGAGTAAAATGGTCACGCGATTATAAGGTGTGCTCCTCACACTACAACTCAGAAAACCCTGCAGTTTATTAGGCTATAGATTAAATACATTTCACAGGGGGGGGGGTGTTCTGCACAGTGATCTGATGCTCCTGTCCAATAAATATTGAGGGTCTTATTCTGCTGATTTGATGATTAATGCTTGACTGCCATTTTGACAAATAATAATCTCATCATGTAGAGCAGCCTACCCTTACAGCCTACCCATTCTGTATTTGCTAGCTGTTGGCTAGAGCGCAGGTGCCAATACCAGAGTAGGAACATTTGCTATATAACGCAACAGTTTGTCACAAAACTACTTGTGGAGTTGAAAATTAAACACAGTGAATTTAAGATTTTTATTCTGTACATGAAAACTTCATCACGCACTGAATTTTATCCACAACAAGTCTGTTTGGTGGAAACACCACTGGTGGAAAAATGTGCACATTTTCTTAATGAGGATTATAGAATATTCACATGAAATTCTGTCACCAATTGGATGAAAACATAACTATGGAGCAGGAACAACTGACTCGTCTTATTATCAAGACACCTGCTGGTAACTCTTAACTGGTTAGGACAGCTCATGAGGTGTCATAAATATCTGTATACTAAATGGGACTCGTATGACTAAAGAAGCTTCAGGCTTAGCTCCTACACACGTGCACATACACATGAAAACACACACACACACACACACACACACACACACACACACACACACACACACACACACACACACACACACACACACACACACACACACACACACACACACACACACACACACACACACACACACACACACACACACTTCCTTCACACATTCCTCTGCTAAGTGTTTTTTACAGGCGGGCACAGGCCAAGATAAAGAAAGAGAGGAGTTGAGGGAAAGTAGAGAGAGGTCAAGAAAAGGAGTGAGGGACTAAGGTCATGGAGGAGGAGGCGGAGGAGGAGGAGTAGGAGGACATTAATTAGACTGAAGAAAGGAGAGTAAACACAATAATATGCTGGGTTGTTTGGTTGACCCAACAGCTGGGTTGCAGGTGTTGGATCCCTTAGTTGGGTTGCTTTCTTTAAAAACAGCTGGGGTTTGCTGCTGGGTACTGGGTTATTGGTGCTGGGTTATTGAGATATGACCCACCGGGTCAGATCAGAAGACTGGAGGAGTAGATTAGTAGGGTTGTGGTTTCCAGATAGTTCTTTTTAGCCACCCATAATAGTGTGAATGTGTTCCTTAAAATCAAAGGCATTTTTGTTGATATTATGTGAGCTCTGAAACGCTGCAGGGTCTGTATGCATGAGTGCAATCAACAGATGTTAAATATCCCCACTTGCCTTTAAAACCACTGGGAAATATACCATTACTTTTAATTGCCATGAAAAAATGCATGCAGTCAGTATATAAATGCCAATAAATCTATCTCTTCCTATTAAATGGATGCACTTGAATACAACAATATGGTTCATGGATGCCTCTCTTTGTCTAGAATAATCATGGCAACAATGTATTTAATTATTGTGCAAAAAAATGTTGTAAATATGTGTATAAAACACAACACTAAATATATGAATATATTGCAATGGAAATGTATAAAATCTTTGCCAGTGGCATTATAATGCATTACAATTTGTGGCTATGCACAGTGGGGCAAAAAAATATTTTGTCAGCCACCAATTGTGCAAGTTCTCCCACTTAAAAAAAATGAGAGAGGCCTGTAATTTTCATCAAAATGAGAAACAAATTCCAGAAAATCACATTGTAAGATGTTTAATAAATGTATTTGCAAATTATGGTGGAAAATAAGTATTTGGTCAATTACAAAAGTTTTTCTCAATACTTTATATACCCTTTGTTGGCAATGACAGAGGTCAAACGTTTTCTGTAAGTCTTCACAAGGTTTTCACACACTGTTGCTGGTATTTTGGCCCATTCCTCCATGCAGATCTCCTCTAGAGCAGTGATGTTTTGGGGCTGTTGCTGGGCAACACAGACTTTCATCTCCCTCCAAACATTTTCTATGGGGTTGAGATCTGGAGACTGGCTAGGCCACTCCAGGACCTTGAAATGCTTCTTACGAAGCCACTTCTTCGTTGCCCGGGCGGAGTGTTTGGGATCATTGTCATGCTGAAAGACCCAGCCACGTTTCATCTTCAATGCCCTTGCTGATGGTAGGCTTTGTTACTTTGGTACCAGCTCTCTGCAGGTCATTCACTAGGTCCCCCCGTGTGGTTCTGGGATTTTTGCTCACCGTTCTTGTGATCATTTTGACCCCAAGGGGTGAGATCTTGCGTGGAACCCCCGATCGAGGGAGATTATCAGTAGTCTTGTATGTCTTCCATGTCCTAATAATTGCTCCCACAGTTGATTTCTTCAAACCAAGCTGCTTACCTATTGTAGATTCAGTCTTCCCCGCCTGGTGCAGGTCTACAATTTTGTTTCTGGTGTCCTTTGACAGCTCTTTGGTCTTGGCCATAGTGGAGTTTGGAGTGTGACTGTTTGAGGTTGTGGACAGGTGTCTTTTATACTGATAACAAGTTCAAACAGGTGCCATTAATACAGGTAACGAGTGGAGGACAGAGGAGCCTCTTAAAGAAGAAGTTACAGGTCTGTGAGAGCCAGAAATCTTGCTTGTTTGTAGGTGACCAAATACTTATTTTCCACCATAATTTGCAAATAAATTCATTAAAAATCCCTACAATGTGATTTTCTGGATTTTTTTCCCTCATTTTGTCTGTCATAGTTGAAGTGTACCTATGATGAAAATTACAGGCCTCTCTCATCTTTTTAAGTGGATGAACTTGCACAATTGGTGGCTGACTAAATACTTTTTTGCCCCACTGTATTTATGAGTAAATTGAGTGAGTGTGTCTAAGCTATGTGAAAACTAACTCTCTCACACCATAACACATTAAAGCTGCTCTGACTTTGGCTGCTCTGGCAAACATGTGTAAGAAGGCATTAGTCAAAATGTTGACAATGAACATGAAGTAAACATACTACAAGCATGATTGTTTAGTAAGTAAAGCTATTAAATCACAATGTTACTTTGTATCACATTCTTATTTCACTCTTGTAAAAGTAATCCAGTCCAGCACCAATAATACATTGAAATACCAAGGTTTTTCTCAGGTGATAAACTATTTAGATAAACTATATATGTTTCTAAAGAACGAAGGGACATTACAAGAAAGTGTTTCTATTTTGCGGTAGCAACAGAGTACTTCAACTGAGAACATCTGTAAAAAATAATAATAATATATATATATATGAAAAAAATGTTTCTACAAATGCATTCTCTTTTCTATTGGACCATGCTCTTTACCTGACCTGGCTTTCTCAATCACCAGGCCTCTCTTTGGAGATCTGCTTTCACACATATCAGACCGACATTTATTCACTGCCCAACTGCTTGTCTGTTGCTCCACTGGCATTCACAGGGACAATTTGTCAGTGAGTTGCATGCTGAAGTGTAAGTTATTGTTTCTAGTCGGGCTACCATGGCCAGCAAATCATTCCCGGCTTCTAATTGGATCAATGATGGCCAACCCCGGCCGAACCCAACACTGGCCCAATTGTGCACAGCCCAATGGGACTTCCAATCATGGCCAGATGTGATACAGCCTGGAATCAAACCAGGGTCTGTAGTGACACCTCTTGCACTGAGATGCAGTGCCTTGGACCGCTGCGCCACTCAGGAGTCCATTCCAGCTGGCAGTCATATTTGATCTACATAATGCATTTCTATCTGAACATTCTATAAGTGGCCTTTCTCCTGAATGTCCATTGACTCAGATGTACATGATCAAGTCAAACCAGTTAACCAATGATATTTTGTACAGATAAGTATATATACGTTGTGACGCTCAACTATTGTATGACTCTGTCAACATGCCCTTGAAAAGGTCGAAATCACTAAGGACTTAAAATTGTCCCATCACTGCTGTACAGACCTGGGCAGAAAATAGTTGCATTTTGCAGTTTATTTGAAAATACCATCTTTTCAAATACTTGAGGTTTATATAGAGTTTCAACTAAATAGGTAGTGATCCTTATTTCACTTATGTAATAACTTAATTGTTATGGAATTATAAATCAAGTCAAATTTATTTACAAAGCACTTCTTACATCAGCTGATATCTCAAAGTGCTGTACAGAAACCCAGCCTAAAACCACAAACAGCAAGCAATACAGGTGTAGAAGTACGGTGAGGTACGGCTAGGAAAACTCCCTAGAAAGGCCAGAACATAGGAAGAAACCTAGAGAGGAACCAGGCTACGAGGGGTGGCCAGTCCTCTTCTGGCTGTGCCGGGTGGAGATTATAACAGAACATGGTCACGATGTTCAATTGTTCATAGATGACCAGCAGGGTCAAGTAACAACAATCACAGTGGTTGTAGACGGTGCAGCAGGTCAGCACATCAGGAGTAAATGTCAGTTGGCTTTTCATAGCCAATCATTCAATGTATCTCTACCGCTCCTGCTGTCTCTAGAGAGTTGAAAACAGCAGGTCTGAGACAGGTAGCACGTCCGGTGAACAGGTCAGGGTTCCATAGCCGCAGGTGGAACAGTTGAAACAGTTGAAACTGGAACCCGAAATTATGACCACTTCCAGAGGACGTCCTCCAACCAATCAAAGCTTTTGCAGTATGAACTGACATGTTGTCCATCCCAATCATACAATTAGGATCAGAGAACGATCCTATTGAGTTGTTTTGTGATTGTACCACAAAGCATTATTGGGGGTTCTTGAACCCCTTTCATTCTCTGGGGTCCACGGAAAGGTGTGAATTAAAAGCGAGGGTTGAGATCAGGTTCATGAAGAAGGATGAAAATGTGAGGGCATTCAATATCACCTGGTATCAAATGTATAGCTGGTTATTAACAGGGAGCCTTTCATCAAACCGCCTGTATTGCTGGCTTGTCTGCGTTTTTGTGCGTGCAAGAATTTGCTTTTAGAGGACACAGCGAGATGGAAAGTTCCGCAGACAAGGGCAACTACAACAAACTTGCAGCGGTAATTGCACGTTACGATGCTTTACTTGCTGAACATATCGAACTTTCGACTGTCTTTTCTGGGATGTCGAAAACAATTCCGAATGATTTGATATGATGTGATTCCGGTATTTATTTAGCAAAGATGATAACACATAATTACTCCGGACAGACACAAGCAAAAACTCATGATATAAATGTGGCAGCAGCCTAGGCTTCACATAAACATTAGAAATCTGACTGGCTGTATACTATTTTTCAGTCTGATCAATTGTACGCTACTAATAAGAGCAATTACATACAGCCTATGCGCCCTGTCCAGCTGGTCAGGGTAAACTAATTGGTAACGTTAGGTATTTAAAGTCCATTTGTGTGTCTGGAGAAAATGTGAATGTGATCAAATTTAGTTTACATTAAAAATTGGGTTTGCTAAACTGCATATATGTTTTTAATCCATAATGATTAAGTCTAATTAATGAATCAACATAATAGTGATGACGATGAGAGTAAATGGCCTACAGTTGCATAGGCCTGCATGATGCAAACCTGCATAAAGCAAGCTCAGCCCTGTGAGTTCTATTGTCTATCAGTTGTTGTCTATGTGTCTGGGTAGAGGAAATCCCCCTCCTAATCTAGTTTATATGAACAAATATAAGGTAGCTGCAGTTTGACAGGGTTTTAATCCTCCCCAGGAACAATAGTTTTTTCAGGAGTTTTTAAAAATCATGGGACCTGATTTGGAAAAACCGGTCCCATCATAGCACATATAAAACCTTTCTACAACTGAATAATCACTGTCATACCTTATAGGGTCCAGAGTTGTCCTAGTTAGGTTAACATATAAGGAAAAACTCCAGGCCCCAGGGGGTAAAAATTGACCCACCGCTCTGAGACCTACAGTGGTCAGTTATCGTCAGGTATGTGACAGATCAGGGCTTTATTTAGGAACTTTTCTTGTGATACTTTGATGTGTCAAGTGGGCGAGATGTGCAGTCTGTGTTTAACTTTCTGAATTTTGATATGTCTGAGTTTAAGTTCATAGAGAAACTCTTTGTCCAAACCTACGATGGCGAAGCTGTAATAGAATGTATCTGCTATTTGTATTTACAGCTAAGTCCCCTCCTGTTCCCTAATTAAGAGGGGATGACTACTCCACTCCACTACCTTTGTCAACTCTCTCCTGAGATGAACTGAAGCCATGTCTCATGTGCCCGCTCATCTACTGGCACATTGAATTTTTCCCCTCCAAGCACTGTGAGTTCCCTTATATACGTATTTTCTCTCAATCCTGTATGTAAAGTCAATCGCGTTATTACACATCAATGGCTTTACTCCTTGCTTGGACTAACTCATTCTTAGGTCTTTTGTCTAACTGTGTAGTGTGTTGTGTTATTGTTTTGTGTCTCCCCAGTCAAATCCTGTCCTGTAATGGTCAAGCCTCTGAACACCTCAACTCATGCCTCATACCATCATTCAATCACTGCTGTGATCCCTTTCCAACACGGTGTAAGTATCCCTCTCATTCCAATTCTCCATAATATGATACTATAAATGTCTTTATTAAATGCTTTAGGTTAAAATAATTAGTCTTTGACGATTTTTTAAACACGCTGTCGTTTCTGTGTGTTACGTGCCTATATAAGGTAGCTGCAGGTAGTGTCCCATCCTCCTCAATTTTTCAAGTCACCAGCCTCCACTCATGGAAATATTTTTTTTGTCATTTTCAAACATTTTTTGTCATTTTCAGACATGGGGTGATTCCATGTCCCTCATGTATTTGATTCTTGGCTATCGGCTATACCATTAATATCTAATAGCACTCCAAACCTTGTGATTATGATAATGTATTTAGACTAATTCAACTAACTTTTTCACATGACTGGGCAGGGGGCAGGAATTGATGGGCCTGGGAGGGCATAGGCCCACCCACTTGGGAGCCAGGCCAACCCACTGGGGAGCCTGCCCCAGCCAATCAGAATGAGTTTTTCCCAACAAAATGGCTTTATTATAGACAGAAATACTCCTCAGTTTCATAAGCTGTCTGGAGGCTGGTCTCAGACAATCCCACAGGTGAAGAAGCCAGATGTGGAGGTCTTGGGCTGGTGTGGATGAGGAGGAGGAGGGGTGGGAATTAGGCTGCAGTAAGGAGAGTAAACAAAAACATGCTGGGTGTTGGGTCACTTAGTTGGGTTGCTGGATTATTGCTGCTGGGTACTGGGTTATTGGTGCTGGGTTATTGAGATATGACCCACCGGTCATAGTCTAGTAGTGGTTTTCAGATAGTTATTTTTAGCTACCCATACGAGTAAATGTTATTCCTGTGAATGTGTTCTGTTGTTTAGGTTAAATATTGACATTGGTATACCTTATAACAATATGTAATAAATAATCTTAATATTATAGAAGAATGTGGAAATGCAATAACATATAATGAAAGTTAGAGTTTTCAGTAGGTAAACTTAACATGATGAGCCGGAATTACATTTACTCTCATCTAACAGCACTGTCCAATTTACAGTGAAAACATACCATGCTATTGTTTGAGGAGAGTGCACAGTTTTGAACATGAAAGTTAATAATAAACAAATCAGGCACATTTGGGCAGTCTTGATAGAACAATTTGAACAGAAATGCAATGGTTCCTTGGATCAGTCTAAAACGTTGCACATACACTGCTGCCATCTAGTTAGTTTTTTCTCTGTATTATCTTTTACGATCTGTTGTGTTATATTCTCCTACATTTACACAATTGTCATAGTATTTCCTTTCCAATGGTACCAATAATATGCATATCCTTGCTTCAGGACCTAGGTTAGGCAGTTAGATATGTCATATTAGGCAAATTGGAAAAAAGGAGCAGATCCTGAATAAACTATAATATTTGTAGTATGTTTACAGCATGTTCATTGTCAACATTTTGACTACTGCCTTCTTATACGTTTGCCAGAGCAGTCAAGGTCAGAGCAGATGTAATTTGTTATGGTGTGAGAGAGTTTGTTTTCACATAGCTTAGACAGGCTCACTCAACTTACTCGTAAATACATAGCCACAATTTCTAATTAGTTCTAGTGCCACTGGCAAAGAGTTTACAGATTTCCTTTGCAATATATTCATATACACTGCTCAAAAAAATAAAGGGAACACTTAAACAACCCAATGTAACTCCAAGTCAATCACACTTCTGTGAAATCAAACTGTCCACTTAGGAAGCAACACTGATTGACAATACATTTCACATGCTGTTGTGCAAATGGAATAGACAACAGGTGAAAATTATAGGCATTTAGCAAGACACCCACAATAAAGGAGTGGTTCTGCAGGTGGGGACCACAGACCACTTCTCAGTTCCTATGCTTCCTGGCTGATGTTTTGGTCACTTTTGGATGCTGGCGGTGCTTTCACTCTAGTGGTAGCATGAGACGGTGTCTACAAACCGCACAAGTGGCTTAGGTAGTGCAGCTCATCCAGGATGGCACATCAATGCGAGATGTGGCAAGAAGGTTTGCTGTGTCTGTCAGCGTAGTGTCCAGGGCATGGAGGCGCTACCAGGAGACAGGCCAGTACATCAGGAGACGTGGAGGAGGCAACAACCCAGCAGCAGGACCGCTACCTCCGCCTTTGTGCAAGGAGGAGCAGGAGGAGCACTGCCAGAGCCCTGCAAAATAACCTCCAGCAGGCCACAAATGTGCATGTGTCTGCTCAAACGGTCAGAAACAGACTCCATGAGGGTGGTATGAGGGCCCGACATCCACAGGTGGCGGTTGTGCTTACAGCCCAACACCGTGCAGGACGTTTGGCATTTGCCAGAGAACACCAAGATTGGCAAATTCGCCACTGGCCCCCTGTACTCTTCACAGATGAAAACAGGTTCACATTGAGCACATGTGACAGACGTGACAGTCTGGAGACGCCATGGAGAACGTTCTGCTGCCTGCAACATCCTCCAGCATGACCGGTTTGGCGGTGGGTCAGTCATGGTGTGGTGTGGCATTTCTTTGGGGGGCTGCACAGCCCTCCATGTGCTCGCCAGAGGTAGCCTGACTGCCATTAGGTACCGAGATGAGATCCTCAGACCCCTTGTGAGACCATATGCTGGTGCCGTTGGCCCTGGGTTCCTCCTAATGCAAGACAATGCTAGACCTCATGTGGTTGGAGTGTGTCAGCAGTTCCTGCAAGAGGAAGGCATTGATGCTATGAACTGGCCCGCCCGTTCCCCAGACCTGAATCCAATTGAGCACATCTGGGACATCACATCTCGCTCCATCCAACAACGCCACGTTGCACCACAGACTGTCCAGGAGTTGGCGGATGCTTTAGTCCAGGTCTGGGAGGAGATCCCTCAGGAGACCATCCGCCACCTCATCAGGAGCATGCCCAGGCGTTGTAGGGAGGTCATACAGGCACGTGGAGGCCACACACACTACTGAGCCTCATTTTGACTTGTTTTAAGGACATTACATCAAAGTTGGATCAGCCTGTAGTGTGGTGTTCCACTTTGATTTTGAGTGTGACTCCAAATCTAGACCTCCATGGGTTGATAAATTTGATTTCCATTGATAATTTTTGTGTGATTTTGTTGTCAGCACATTCAACTATGTAAAGAAAAAAGTATTTATTAAGAATATTTCATTCATTCAGATCTAGGATGTGTTATTTTAGTGTTCCCTTCATTTTTTTGAGCAGAGCATTTGTGAATTGATCGCCCCCCAACTAGCTTCAGAGTTTGTTCTGTTAGGTGACCTAAACTGGGATATGCTTAACACCTCGCCAGTCCTACAATCTAAGCTAGATGCCCTCAATCTCACACAAATCATCAAGGAACCCACCAGGTACAACCCTAACTCTGTAAACAAGGGCACCCGCATAGACGTCATCCTGACGAACTGGCCCTCCAAATACACCTCCGCTGTCTTCAACCAGGATCTCAGCGATCACTGCCTCATTGCCTGTATCCGCTACAGAGCCGCAGTCAAACGACCACCCCTCATCACTGTCAAACGCTCCCTAAAACACTTCTGTGAGCAGGCCTTTCTAATCGACCTGGCCCGGGTATCCTGGAAGGACATTGACCTCATCCCGTCAGTTGAGGATGCCTGGTCATTCTTCAAAAGTAACTTCCTCACCATTTTAGATAAGCATGCTCCGTTCAAAAAATGCAGAACTAAGAACAGATACAGCCCTTGGTTCACCCCAGACCTGACTGCCCTCGACCAGCACAAAAACATCCTGTGGCGGACTGCAATAGCATCGAATAGTCCCCGTGATATGCAACTGTCCAGGGAAGTCCGGAACCAATACACGCAGTCAGTCAGGAAAGCTAAGGCCAGCTTCTTCAGGCAGAAGTTTGCATCCTGTAGCTCCAACTCCAAAAAGTTCTGGGACACTGTGAAGTCCATGGAGAACAAGAGCACCTCCTCCCAGCTGCCCACTGCACTGAGGCTAGGTAACACGGTCACCACTGATAAATCCATGATTATCGAAAACTTCAATAAGCATTTCTCAACGGCTGGCCATGCCTTCCGCCTGGCTACTTCAACCTCGGCCAACAGCTCCGCCCCCCCCGCAGCTCCTCGCCCAAGCCTCTCCAGGTTCTCCTTTAACCAAATCCAGATAGCAGATGTTCTGAAAGAGCTGCAAAACCTGGACCCGTACAAATCAGCTGGGCTTGACAATCTGGACCCTCTATTTCTGAAACTATCTGCCACCATTGTCGCAACCCCTATTACCAGCCTGTTCAACCTCTCTTTCATATCGTCTGAGATCCCCAAGGATTGGAAAGCTGCCGCAGTCATCCCCCTCTTCAAAGGGGGAGACACCCTGGACCCAAACTGTTACAGACCTATATCCATCCTGCCCTGCCTATCTAAGGTCTTCGAAAGCCAAGTCAACAAACAGGTCACTGACCATCTCGAATCCCACCGCACCTTCTCCGCTGTGCAATCTGGTTTCCGAGCCGGTCATGGGTGCACCTCAGCCACACTCAAGGTACTCAACGATATCATAACCGCCATCGATAAAAGACAGTACTGTGCAGCCGTCTTCATCGACCTTGCCAAGGCTTTCGACTCTGTCAATCACCATATTCTTATCGGCAGACTCAGGAGCCTCGGTTTTTCGGATGACTGCCTTGCCTGGTTCACCAATTACTTTGCAGACAGAGTTCAGTGCGTCAAATCGGAGGGCATGCTGTCTGGTCCTCTGGCAGTCTCTATGGGGGTGCCACAGGGTTCAATTCTCGGGCCGACTCTTTTCTCTGTGTATATCAATGATGTTGCTCTTGCTGCGGGCTATTCCCTGATCCACCTCTACGCAGACGACACCATTCTATATACCTTCGGCCCGTCTTTGGACACTGTGCTGTCTAACCTCCAAACAAGCTTCAATGCCATACAACACTCCTTCCGTGGCCTCCAACTGCTCTTAAACGCTAGTAAAACCAAATGCATGCTTTTCAACCGGTCGCTGCCTGCACCCGCATACCCGACTAGCATCACCACCCTGGATGGTTCCGACCTAGAATATGTGGACGTCTATAAGTACCTAGGTGTCTGGCTAGACTGCAAACTCTCCTTCCAGACTCATATCAAACATCTCCAATCGAAAATCAAATCAAGAGTCGGCTTTCTATTCCGCAACAAAGCCTCCTTCACTCACGCCGCCAAGCTTACCCTAGTAAAACTGACTATCCTACCGATCCTCGACTTCGGCGATGTCATCTACAAAATGGCTTCCAACACTCTACTCAGCAAACTGGATGCAGTCTATCACAGTGCCATCCGTTTCGTCACTAAAGCACCTTATACCACCCACCACTGCGACTTGTATGCTCTAGTCGGCTGGCCCTCGCTACATATTCGTCGCCAGACCCACTGGCTCCAGGTCATCTACAAGTCCATGCTAGGTAAAGCTCCGCCTTATCTCAGCTCACTGGTCACGATGGCAACACCCATCCGTAGCACGCGCTCCAGCAGGTGTATCTCACTGATCATCCCTAAAGCCAACACCTCATTTGGCCGCCTTTCGTTCCAGTACTCTGCTGCCTGTGACTGGAACGAATTGCAAAAATCGCTGAAGTTGGAGACTTTTATCTCCCTCACCAACTTCAAACATCAGCTATCTGAGCAGCTAACCGATCGCTGCAGCTGTACATAGTCTATTGGTAAATAGCCCACCCTTTTTCACCTACCTCATCCCCATACTGTTTTTATTTATTTACTTTTCTGCTCTTTTGCACACCAATATCTCTACCTGTACATGACCATCTGATCATTCATCACTCCAGTGTTAATCTTCAAAATTGTAATTATTTGCCTACCTCCTCATGCCTTTTGCACACATTGTATATAGACTCCCCCTTTGGTTTCTACTGTGTTATTGACTTGTTAATTGTTTACTCCATGTGTAACTCTTTGTTGTCTGCTCACACTGCTATGCTTTATCTTGGCCAGGTCGCAGTTGCAAATGAGAACTTGTTCTCAACTAGCCTACCTGGTTAAATAAAGGTGAAATAAAAAATAAAAAATAAATATAGTGTTTTATACACATGTTTACAAATTGTTATGCACATTTCTTTACGTAACATTGTTACCATAGTTATACAACACAAAGATAGGCATTCACAAATCATTATGTTGTATTCAAGGTCATCCAAGTAATAGAAAGAGATCGATTTATTGGCATGTATATACTGACTGCATGCATTTTACCACGGCAATTCAAATTAATGGAATATTTCCCAGTGGTTTTAAAGGCAACTCTGAATACTTAACACATTTAGTTTGCATTCATGCATATACACCCTGCAGAGTTTCAGAGCTTACAAAATATCAGTCGTTCATACCTCAACAAAAATGCCTTTGATTTGAGGAGGCAGTTATATGCTTGTACCTCTTTTATTTACAAGATGTAGCAATGCCTTCCATTTGGTGTTTGGTGGTCATAATGAGGGTGTTGTTGCTCTTTGATTTATACATTATGAGGATTCTGCAATAACTCACGGGACACCGATCCCGAATAAGTTTTAAGTATAGCTATTAAATCTCAATGTTACTTTGCATCAAATGTTTATTTCACTCTAGTAAAAGTAATCTAGTCCAGCACCAATAATACAATGAAATACCAAGGTTTTTCTCAGCTGATAAACTATTTAGTTAAGAAAAAAATGGGCTTCTTATAAAATGTTACACAAGAACAAAGGGACATTACAAGTTAGTGTTTCTGTTTTGCAATAGCAACAGAGTACTTCAACTGAGAACCTTTGTAAATTTGTCTTAAAAAAAACTTTTCTACAAATGCATTCTCTTTTCTATTGGACCATGCTCTTTTCCTGACCTGGCAGCTGCCTCCCCAGTCACCAGGCATCCGTTTGGAGATCTGCTTCCACACACACCAGACTGAGATTATTCACTGCCCAGCCCATTGTCCATTGCTCCACTGGCATTCACAGGGACAATTTGTTAGTAATTTGCATGCTGAAGTGTACAGTAAGTGATCTAGTCGGGCTACCATGGCCAGCAAATCATTCCCGGCTTGTAATTGTATCATTTAACATCTCTCTCTTTTTATTTTTTATTTCAACCAAGTAGGCTAGCTGAGAACAAGTTCTCATTTGCAACTGCGACCTGGCCAAGATAAAGCATAGCAGTTTGACACATACAACAACACAGAGTTACACATGGAATAAACAAACATACAAAATCTATATACATATATCTATAGATAGAAAATCTATATACAGCATGTGCAAATGATGTAGGATAAGGGAGGTAAGGCAATAATTAGCCCATGGTGGCAAAGTAAATACAATATAGCAATTAAACACTGGAAAGGTAGGATGTACAGAAGATGAATGTGCAAGTTGAGATACTGGGGTGCAAAGTTGCAAGATAAATCAATACAGTATGGTGATGAGGTAGATTGGATGGGCTATTTACAGATGAGCTATGTACAGGTGCAGTGATCTGTCAGCTGCTCTGAAAGCTGGTGCTTAAAGCTAGTGAGGGAGGTAAGAGTCTCCAGCTTCAGAGATTTGTGTAGTTCGTTCCAGTCATTGGCAGCAGAGAACTGGAAGGAGAGGCAGCCAAATGAATAATTGGCTTTGGGGGTGACCAGTGAGATATACCTGCAGGAGCGCGTTCTATGGGTGGGTGCTGCTACGGTGACCAGTGAGCTGAGATAAGGCGGGGCTTTACCTAACAGAGACTTGTAGATGACCTGGAGCCAGTGGGTTTGGCGACGAGTATGAAGCGAGCATTTGAACATGTTGGCCATGTTCTGTTATAATCTCCATCCGGCACAGCCAGAAGAGGACTGGCCACCCCACATGTGCTCTCTCTAATTCTATCTTTCTTTCTCTCTCTCGGAGGACCTGAGCTGAACTGTTCTGCCTTATTATTATTGACCATGCTGGTCATTTATGAACATTTGAACATTTTGGCCTCAATTATCAAGTTTGTAGATGACACAACAGTAGTGGGCTTTTTTACCAACAATGATGAGACAGCCTACAGGGAGGAGGTGAGGGCACTCGGAGTGTGGTGTCAGGAAAACAACCTCTCACTCAACTTCAACAAAACAAAGGAGATGATCGTGAACTTCTGGAAACAAGTTTGTCATTTTAAAAGGCTAACTGATCATTAGAAAACCATTTTGCAATTATGTTAGCACAGCTGGAACTGTTGTGCTGATTAAATAAACAGGTAAACTGTCCTTTAGACTAGTTTGTGGGTTCGATTATAGACTCAAAACGGCCAGAAACAAAGAACTTTCTTCTGAAACTTGTCAGTCTATTCTTGTTCTGAGAAAGGAAGGCTATTCCATGAGAGAAACTGCCAAGAATCTGAAGATCTTGTACAATGCTGTGTTCTACTCCCTTCACAGGGCCCTAACCAAAATGGAAAGAGGAGAGGGAGGCCCCAGTGCACAACTGAGCAAGAGGACAAGTACATTAGAGTGTCTAGTTTGAGAAACAGATGCCTCACAAGTCTTCAACTGGCAGCTTCATTAAATAGTTCCCGTAAAACACCAGTCTCCACATCAACAGTGAAGAGGCCATTCCGGGAGGAAAGAAAATCTTTGTTTCTGTCCATTTTAAGCCTGTAATCGAACCCACAAATGCTGATGCTCCAGATACTCAGCTAGTCTAAAGTATTCAGTTGCGCTAACATAATTGCAAAAGGGTTTTCTAATGATCAATTAGCCTTTTAAAATGATTAACATGGATTAGCTAACACAACCTGCCTTTGGAACACAGGAGTGATGGTTGCTGATAATGGGCCTCTGTATGCCTATGTAGATATTCCATAAAAAATCTGCCGTTTCCAGCTACAATAGTCATTTACAACATTAACAATGTCTAAACTGTATTTCTGATCAATTTGATGTTATTTTAATGGACAAGAAATGTACTTCTTTCAAAAACAAGGACATTTCTAAGTGACCACAAACTTTTGAACGGTAGTATATATATATATATTTTTTATAACTTGCATGTATTCAAATACCTTCAAATAAGGAATGAAAACAATCATCTTCAGCCAAAGCATTCATTCACTGCATTTGACTTGAGCTGTAATGTTGTAACTGCCAGCACCCATCCAGCCCTGAGTTGGTACAGTAGGCTACACACTCACTTGTTAAATTAGCTAGCCTCTCATCCTATGTAGCAATATTATTATAGCATATCAAGTCACCCGAATGACATGTCAGTCATCAACTATTTGCCAGATGTCTGACTGTAATATTCTGTCTCGTTTCTCAGTTCTAACTAGGGGCTATGTAGTAGACTCATGTGTCTGTTTCTACAGTCCATTTGAGGTGACTAGTAGGACCACCAATGTTAAATGTAAAGCTGAGTGTGGCCTTTCCACCTGAGAGCTGTTCTGTGTTTCCGATGGGACAGATAGAGGAATGTGTCACAATTCCAGTGGGTCAGACGTTTACATACACTAAGTTGACTGTGTCTTTAAACAGTTTGGAGAATTCCAGAAAATCACGTCATGGCTTTAGAAGCTTCTGATAGGCTAATTGACATAATTTGAGTCGTGTGGATATATTTCAAGGTCTACCTTCAAACCCAGTGCCTCTTTGCTTGACATCATTGGAAAATCAAAATAAATCATCCAAGACCTCAGAAAACAAATTGTAAACCTCTACAAGTCTGGTTAATCCTTGGAAGAAATTTCCAAACGCCTGAAGGTACCACATTCATCTGTACAAACAATAGTACGCAGGTATAAACACCATGGGACCACGCAGGAGTCATACCGCTCAGGAAGTAGATGCGTTCTGTCTTCTCGAAATGAACGTACTTTGATGCGAAATGTGCAAATCAATCCCAAAACAACAGCAAAGGACCTTATGAAGATGCTGGAGGAAACGGGTACAAAAGTATCTATATCCACAGTAAAACGAGTCTTATATCGATATAACCTGAATGGCCGCTCAGCAAGGAAGATGCCAGTACTCTTAAACCGCCATAAAAAAGCCAGACTACGGTTTACAAGTGCACATGGGGACAAAGATTGTATTTTTGGAGAAATGTCCTCAAAGAACATCATCTCAAACGTGAAAGACAGGGGTAGCAGCATCATGTTGTGGGGGTGCTATGCTGCAGGAGGGACTGGTGCACTTCACAAAATAGATGGCAACAATTATGTGGATATATTGAAGCAACATCTCAAGACATCAGTCTCAAGACAAGTTAAAGCTTGGTCGCAAATGGGTCTTGCAAATGGACAATGACCCCAAGCATACTTCCAAATTTGTGCCAAAATGGCGTAAGGACCACAAAATCAAGGTATTGGAGTGGCCATCACAAAGCCCTGACCTCAATCTTATAGACAATTTGTGGGCAGAACAGAGAAAGTGTGTGCGAGCAAGGAGGCCTACAAGCTCTGTCAGGAGGAATGGGCCAAAATTCAACCAACTTATTGTGGGAAGCTTGTGGAAGGCTACCCGAAATATTTGAGCCAAGTTAAACAATTGAAAGGCAATACTACCAAATACTAATTCAGTGTATGTAAACTTCTGACCAACTGGGAATGTGATTTAAGAATAAAAGCTGAAATAAATGATTCTCTCTGACATTTCACATTCTTAAAATTATGTGGTCATCCTAACTGACCTAAGACAGAGAATTGTTACCAGGATTAAATGGCAGGAATTGTGAAAAACTGAGTTTAAATGTATTTGGCTACGGTGTATGTAAACTTCCGACTTCAACTGTATCTCTGTTACATTATCCAGAGCACTGACTATTGAATGAGTGATAGATACCAAACATAGATATTATATCATTATTCTATTTGAAACAGTGTTCACTGAGAATTACTGTGATGTTGTCTATATGTATGTGTGATCCCTGTAGTTATTTATATCTGTATAGGGTGAACTCTAAATTACTCCCAAGGAGGTGATATTGGTCTCTCAGGAAGTCTGTCTCATTTAGAGCCGTGCCATCCCCCACACAAGCATTTTTGATGCTTTGACACCCTGTGGAGATGTGCCATGAGGGTTAGGTTACTGTGGACACTAGGTCTCGTTTGATTGGTCAAATGGGGTTGGTCTAAGGTTGAAAAGTACACTTTCAGATGTTAGAAAAGGAAAGAAATGCCCTTGTTCTCTCTCTTATCCTGTTTACAGTCCATGGAGGAAGGTTGAATGATCAATTCTAATTTCCTGGACGTCTAGGCTCTGGCCTAGTAAGCATCTCTTTGTCCATACTTCATCATGTAAGTTAACCTTAGGATTTTTATGCTTGGAATAAAGCCTTGTAATGCTTGTTAATGCCTTGTAACTTAGCGTTATGCCTTGTTTGTGAATCCATTCATTGTACAATGTTAATAAAAAGACATGCCTTTGATATAGAACATTCTCAGACTAATTTTTGCTAAAGAACGTCCATTCATTGCCTAATGCTTGCTTGTATATTTGAATTATCTTCATGGGGTCAGAAAAACATTTTAATGGGCAAATTGCTTAGTCTTACTACAAGTCACATAGGAGGTATGTATAATACACTGTATATTCATATATCAAATATTACGTCCTACTACACTTAGAGCATCCATTTAAATTCATTTGAATCAGGTTTATAAAACTCAGGAATGCAACTGTTTATGTCAAATAGTTTTCTGTTCTATTTGTATAGGTATTTATCCTGAAAAGAAAATGGTAAAAAGCTTAATTGTGTGACTAGATATAAGGCCTGGACATGCAGATAAATGAATGTCAGATAAAACTATAGCTGATTTTTGCTGGGGTTTCAGGACCGATAGAGTTCAAGCTGAAGCATACCCACACCTCTTGGAGTGATTAGACCATCAGACAGGTCTACACCTGGAGGAAATTATCGGCCCATCCTTCACTTTGTACTTTATAGGGGTGAACTCTGTGTGAAGGTAGTTTACCTCCTGAATGGATGGCTAAGTCTTTGGCCCTTAGTGAAAAGATGAAAGGGACCTGGTCTGACTTGTTATTCATATATACTACTATATATCACAGCAGTAGGTTGTGTTAATCTGCCTGTTCACCCCACTATCATCCAGAAGGCGAGGTCAGTACATGTGCATTAAAGCTGGGACCGAGAGACAAAAAAACAGCTTCTATCTCAAGGACATCAGACTGTTAAACAGCCATCACTAACATAGAGACTGCTGCCAACATACAGACCCAGATCACTGGCCACTTTAATAAATGGATTAAATAAAGGTATCACTAGTCACTATAAACAATGCCACTTTATATAATGTTTACATACCCTACATTACTCATCTCATATGTATATCCTGTACTCTATACCATCTACTGCATCTTGCTTATGCCGCACGGCCATCGCTCATCCATATATTTATATGTACATATTTGAATTCCATCCCTTTACATTTGTGTGTATAAGGTAGTAGTGAATTTGTTTGATCACTTGTTAGACATTACTACACTGTCGCTAACAATGTGTATGTGACAAATACAATTTGATTTGATTTAATCTCCACTCTGAGCTGGCTAGTTCACATTGTACTATTCTGGGTCCATTAAGGGGCTTTAGGAACATATAAGCTGTCCAGGTCCTGGAAGAAAACATCTCCAGAGGACCAGTTCATTGATTCTGTAGGCCTTGATTTATTTTCCTTTTGCCTAGGTACACTGGCATGATTAAATGTGCCATATCCTAGTCCACACTCGTAGAAAAAAGATTCCAAAAGGGTTCTTCGGCTTTCCCCATAGGATAACCATGTTTGATTCCAGTTATAACTTTTTTTGGTTCCAGGTAGAACCCTATGTGAAAACGGTTCAACATGGAACCCAAAAGTGTTCTTCCTGGAACCCAAAAGTGTTCTTCAAAAGGTTCTCTGAACTGGACAGCCGAAGAAGCTTTTAGGTTCTAGATAGCACCTTTTTTTCAAAGAGTGCAGGGCACCTTCCTAGATACTGCAATGAGTTATCCGGTGGAGATTGTATTGGAGAAGACTTGGCTATGTGTCAGCTGCATGTGAAAAAGGAAACAGGGTTGTCGTTTTGCTTAAGTCAAAAGTTTGGACACACTTACTCATTCAAGGGTTTTTCTTTATTTTTACTATTTTCTAGCATAATAGTATAATTGCATAATAGTGAAGACATCACAACTATGAAATAACAGATATGGAATCATGTAGTAACCAAAAAACACACATCACGACAAGAGAGACAACACAACCCTACATAAAGAGAGACCTAAAACAACAACATAGCATGGCAACAACGTAGCATGGCAGCAACACATGACTACAGAGCATTGTATCAACACAACATGTCAACAACATGGTAGCAACACAACATGGCAGCAGAACAACATGGTAGCTACACAAAACAGGGTACAAACGTTATTGGGCACAGACAACAGCACAAAGGGCAAGAAGGTAGAGACAACAAAACATCACGCAAAGCAGCCACAACTGTCAGTAAGAGTGTCCATGATTGAGTCTTTGAATGAAGAGATTGTGATAAAACTGTCCAGTTGGACTGTTTGTTGCAGTCCGTTCCAGTCGCTGGCTGTAGTGAACTGAAAAGACAAGCCGACTCAAGGATGTGTGTGCTTTGGGGACCTAACAGAATGTGACTGGCAGAACAGTTGTTGAGTGTGAAGGATGATGACTGCAGAAGATATTTCAGATATGGGGGAGTGAGGCCTAAGAGGGTTTTTTAAATAAGCATCAACCAGTGGGTTTTGCGACGGGCATACAGAGATGGCCAGTATACAGAGGAGTATAGAGTGCAGTGATGTCTCATATAAGGATCATTGGTGGCACATATGATGGCCGAATGGTAAAGCACATCTAACCGCTCGAGAGCACCCTTACCTGCCAATCTATAAATTACGTCTCTTCTGAATCAGGGTTACTTTGGCAGCTGGGGTGAAAGTGGAGCGATTACGATAGAGGAAACCAAGTCTAGATTTAACTTCAGCCTGCCGCTTTGATATGTGCTGAGAGAAGGACTGTGTACCGTCTAGCCATACTCCCAAGTACTTGTATGAGGCGACTACCGCAAGCTCTAAGACCTCAGAGGTAGTAATCACACCTGTGGGGAGAGTGGCATTGCTCTTACCAAACCACATGACCTTTGTTTTGGAGGTGTTCAGAATAAGGCGAAGGGCAGGGAAAGCTTGTTGGACACTAAGTTAGCTTTGTTGTAGATTATTTAACACAAAATCCGTGTAGGGGCCAGCTGAGTATAAGACTATATTGCCTGCATATAAATGGGTGAGCCAGATTCCTACTGCCTGAGCTATGTTGTTTGATAAAAGCGTGGGGCTTAGGATCGAGCCTTGGTGACAGGCAGTGGCTGAGAGAGCAGGTTTTCTGACTTTGCACTCTTTGAGAGAGGTAGTTAGCAAACCAGGCCAAAGACCCCGTCAGAGACACCAATACTCCTTGGCAGGCCTACAAGAATGGAATGGTCTACCATCCAAAAGCTTCGGCCAAGTCAATAAAACTAGCAACACAACATTGCTTAGAATCAAGGGCAATGGTGACATCATTGGGGACCATTAAGGTTGCAGTGACACATCCTTAACCTTAGCCGAAACCATATTGCATACCAGAGAGAATACTATAGACATCGAGAAAGCCAGTCAGTTGATCATGGACAAGTTTTTCCAACACCTTTAATAAACAGGTCAAAATAGAAATAGGTCTATAACAGTTAGGATCAGCTTGATCTCCCCCTTTAAATAAAGGATGAATCATGGCTGCCTTTCAAGCAATGGGAACCTCACCAGAGAGGAAAGGTTAAAAAGATGAGAGATAGGTTTGGCGATGACCTTAAAGAATGAACGGTCTAAACCATCTGACCCAGTTGTTTTTTGGGGGGTCAAGTTTAAGGAGCTCCTTTAGCACCTCGCTCAGACTCAGTGACCATCTGCAGGGAAAAACGTTGTAGCACGGCTGGGAACAATGAGGGAAGAGCATCGGGGGTAGTTGCATTAAAAGGGGTGGGGGGGGCAAGGGGGCTTGGTTGAGTCAAATAGGACTTAATTCGGTGGTGATTAAAGAGCTCAGCCATGTGCTTCTTGTCAGTAACAACCACATCATCAACTTTAACAAGAGCCAGTCAGCCTGAGTATGCGTGTGCCAAATGCAATTCGTGAGGTGGAGTAACTCTGCAAAATCACGGTCGATCCAGGGGCTGAACCTGTTTTTGATTCTCATTTTCTTTATGGGGGTCCGTTTGTTAATTAACAATACCTCTGAAAATATCAAAAAGAAGGACCAAGAGTCTTCAACAGAGGGGATCAAGCTGATTCTATACCAATCTACAGAGGCCAGGTCATGAAGGAAGGCTTGCTCATTAAAGTGTTTGACAGGTTGTTTCACTGATTAGCCATTACAAACACAGGCTGTAAAACAGTGATCACTAAGGTTATTAAAACACCAAATTGATACCTACCAGGATTATTTCTTCTTACTCTCCATATCCCCAGATTCTTACCGCAAGCTCTGAACCTCTTCACCTGGATCATCGCAGCTAGCTGCTAACCGATTGGCTTCTCCTGGCTAATGTCTCTGTCTCGAAGCAAGCACCAATTAGACTGGAGTTAGGCTATATTAGGCCCATCTCCTGACCAGCTGAAGAGGTCCATCAGCCACTCCTTGGGCTACAATACATATTTTGCCAAGTGGCCTGAACCCCTTTTATTGCCGATACAGAGCCCCCCCCGATCCATCACGACTGGACTATCAACGTAATCCGCCCGAGGGTTTTTTTCAACTGGTTCCCCGTCACGACGTCCCCTGAAAGCCCATCTGCTAGCCTGCTAGCCGTAGCCCGCTAGCTGTCTCGAGCACACCGGACTGTTAGTTGAAGAAGTCCATCAGCCAATTTCTTTGGGCTACTATACTTATTTTGCCAAATGGCCTGGACCCTTTTACAACACGGAGGTCTGCTGATCCATCACGACTGATCTGTCTCTATGGGGGTGACACAGGGTTAAATTCTCGGGCCGACTCTCTTCTCTGTATACATCAATGATGTTGCTCTTCCTGCTTGTGATTCTCTGATGCACCTCTAAGCAGACGACACCATTCTATATACTTCTGGCCCTTCTTTGGACACTATGTTAACTATCCTCCAGATGAGCTTCAATGCTATTACAACTCTCCTTCCATGGCAGCAACTGCTCTTAAATGCAAGTAAAACAGATCACTGCCCGCACTTGCCCGTCCGTCTAGCATCACTACTCTGGACGGCTCCAACTTAGAATATGTGCACGACTACAAATACCTAGGTGTCTGGTTAGACTGTAAACTCTCCTTCCAGACGCACATTAAGCATCTCCAATCCAAAATGAAATCTAGAATTGTCTTCCTTTTTCGCAACAAAGCATCCTTCACTCATGCTGCCAAACATACCCTCGTAAAACTGACCATCCTACCGATCCTCGACTTCGGCGATGTCATTTATGAAATAGCCTCCAACACTCTACTGAACAAATTGTAAGCAGTCTATCACAGTGCCTTCCGTTTTGTCACCAAAGCCCCATATACTGCCCACTACTGAGACCTGTACGCTCTCGTTGGCTGACCCTCTCTTCATACTCGTCGCCAAACCCACTGGCTCCAGGTCATCGACAAGTCTCTGCTAGGTAAAACCCCGCCTTATCTCAGCTCACTGGTCACCATAGCAGCACCCACTCGTAGCAGGCGCTCCAGCAGGTATATCCCACCGGTCACCCGCAAAGCCAATTTCTCCTTTCTCCTTTCCTTCCAGTTCTCTGCTGCCAATGACTGGAACGAACTACAAAAATCACTGAAACTGGATTCTCACATCTCCCTCACTAGCTTTAAGCACCAGCTGTCAGAGCAGCTCACAGATCACTGCACCTGTACATAGCCCATCTGTAAACATCCCATTCAACTACCTCATCCCCATACTGTATTAACTTATATATCTTGCTCCTCTGCACCCAACTATCTCTACTTGCACATTCATCTTCTGCACATCTACTAATCCAGTGTTTAATTGCTTTATTGTAATTACTTTGGCACCATGGCCTATTTATTGCCTTATCCTCCCTTATCTTACCTCATTTGCACTCACTGTGTATAGACTTTTTGTTTCCTTTTTCCTACTGTATTATTGACAGTATGTTTTGTTTTTTCCATGTGTAACTCTGTGTTGTTGTATGTGTCTAACTGCTATGCTTTATCTTGGCCAGGTCGCAGTTGCAAATGAGAACTTGTTCTCAACTAGCCTATCTGGTTAAATAAAGTTGAAATAAAAAATGTAATAAATAAATAAAAATCAGCCGGGCTAGATAATCTGGTCCCTCTCTTCTTAAAATTATACGCTGAAATTGTTGCAACCCTATTACTAGCCTGTTCAACCTCTCTTTCATATCGTCTGACATCCCCAAAGATTGGAAAGCTGCCGCGGCCATCCCCCTCTTCAAAGGGGGCGACACTCTAGACTCAATCTGCTACAGACCTATATCTATCCTACCCTGCCTATCTAAGGTCTTTGAAAGCCAAGTTAACAAACAGATCACTGACCATTTCGAATCCCACCGTACCATTTCCGCTATGCAATCTAGTTTCCGAGCTGGTCAAGGGTGCACTTCAGCCACTCTCAAGGTCCTAAACGATACCATAGCCGCCAACGATAAGAGACAATACTGTGTAACTGTATTCACTGACCTGGCCAAGGCTTTCGACTCTTACACCTGCACTTCTACATAGCCCATCTGTAAATAGCCCATCCAACTCCCTCATCTCCCATACTGTTTTGTATTTTATTTATTTTTCTCCTTTGCACCCCAGTATCTCTACTTGCACACTCATCTTCTGCGCATCTATCACTCCAGTGTTTAATTGCTAAATTGTAATTATTTTGCCTCTCTGGCTTAGTTATTGCCTTACATTTGCACTCACTGTACATAGATGGTTCTATTGTGTTATTGCCTATATGTTTGTTTATGTGTAACTCCATGTTGTTGTTTGTGTCTCACTGCTTTGCTTTATCTTGGCCAGGTCGCAGATGTAAATGAGAACTTGTTCTCAACTAGCCGACCAAGTAAAATAAAGGTGAAATAAATAAAAAAATACAATTTGTGAGGATAACATCGAGGAGAGTAGCCTTTTCTGGGTCTTTGGAGTCATATCTTGTGAGATTGGTAATAAAGATATAGCGAGTCCCATTGCTTAAGGACTTTGTCAGGTGGTTTAAGCACACAGCCAAAACAATGCACGAGCGGCTTCGGGACAAGACTCTGAATGTCCTTGAGTGACTCAGCCAGAGCCCGGATCGAACATCTCAGGAGAGACCTGAAGAAATGCTCCCCATCCAACATGGCAGAGTATGAGTGTGTCTGCAGAGAAGAATGGGAAAAACTCCCCAAATACAGGTGTGCCAAGCTTGTAGCGTCATACCCAAGAAGACTCAAGGCTGTAATCGCTGCCAAAGGTTTTTCATCAAAGTACTGAGTAAAGGGTCTGAATACTTATGTAAATGTGATATTTCAAATTTTTTGTAATACATTTGCAAAAGAAAAATGTATACAATCCTGTTTTTGGTTGTCATAATGAGGTATTGTGTGTCGATTGTTGAGAGAGAAAAAATAATGTAATCCATTTTAGAATAAGGATGTAAGTTTTAAAAAATGTGGAAGAGGCTAGTGGAAGGGGAAGAAAGTAAGGAATTTGTCTGTCTTGCATTAAAGACCAAAATCATTTACATTTCAAGACCTAAAGATTGACAGCTGTGCCATATAGATTGCAAAATAGTTGGGAAGAGATGTTTGATGTACCGAGTCCAGGGCACATGAATTGATACACAAAATGACGCGGCTTCAAACTTAGAATATTTTTATTTAAAGCATTATACAACATTCTTGCAACCAATAGAATGTTATATATATGGGGGATACAACCATTCCAGCTCTGCAGATATTACTGTGACGAGACAAAATCATTCTATCACTTGTTTTGGTACTGTCCATACGCACCTCGTGTTTGGTCGCAGGTTCAGGAATGTCTGAAGAATTGCAACATTTACCGGAAGCTGACTCTGCAAATAGCACTGCTGGGTCATTTGAAAGTCATAGTCAATCGATCAATTATATAAACATACTTTGAGCAGAAATGGTATCTTTAATGTACAATCTGTGGAATCTATGATAATAAAAATAATTTAAAAAAAATAATAATAATAATCTTTTTTTAAATGTACCCTTATTTTTGCGGGTAAGTTGACTGAGAACACAACAACCTGGGGAACGACCTGGGGAATAGTTACAGGGAAGAGGAGGGGGATGAACGAGCCAATTGTAACATCACAGCACAGTTGAAAAATACATGTCAGATAGAATTGAATGGTGTTAAGAGATAGATGGGAGGGTTTGAGTGGAGCTGAAGGGTGGGACTAACAACAACAAGATAACTAATGTAAAATATACTGTGTCTGTAATATATATATACAGTGGGGCAAAAAAGTATTTAGTCAGCCACCAATTGTGCAAATTCTCCCACTTAAAAAGATGAGAGAGGCCTGTAATTTTCATCATAGGTACACTTCAACTATGACAGACAAAATGAGAAAAAAAAATCCAGAAAATCACATTGTACACTTAATGAATTGAAGGGAACCTATGATGAAAATTACAGGCCTCTCTCGTCTTTTTAAGTGGGAGAACTTGCACAATTGGTGGCTGACTAAATACTTTTTTGCCCCACTGTATATACGTTTTGAAATTTTGTGAATCAAATCAAATCATCAAATCAAATTTTATTTGTCACATACACATGGTTAGCAGATGTTAATGCGAGTGTAGCGAAATGCTTGTGCTTCTAGTTCCGACAATGCAGTAATAACGAACAAGTAATCTAACTAACAATTCCAAAACAACTACTGTCTTATACACAGTGTAAGGGGATAAAGAATATGTACATAAGGATACAAACAGTAATAAAATAAAAGATTAAGATGGGCAAAAGAACACAGACACTAGACAGAGGAAGATTGGAAAAAAGTGTTATGGACAGACAAATCTAAGTCTGAGTTGTTCGGATATGCCTTTTGCCCAAAACAAGAAAGAACATTCGTGAGATGCAGAAAAAAATGAAAAGATGCTGGAGGAATGCTTGACGCCATCTGTCAACCAATGGTAGAGGCAATGTGATGGTCTAAGGGTGTTTTGGTGGTGGTAAAGTGGGATATTTGTACAAGGTAAAGGGGATTTTGAAGATAGAAGGCTATCACTCCATTTTGCAATGCCAAACCCTGTGGACGGCGCTTAATTGGAGCCAATTTCCTCCTATAACAGGACAATGACCCAAAGCACAGCTCCTAACTATGCAAGAACTATTTAGGGAAGAAGCAGACAGCTGGTATTCTGTCTGTAATGGAGTGGCCAGCACAGACACCGGATCTCAACCCTATTGAGCTGTTGTGGGAGCAGCTTGACCGTATGGTACGTAAGAAGTGCCCATCAAATCAATCCAACTTGTGGGAGGATGCTTTAGGAAGCATGGGATGAAATCTCTTCAGATTGCCTCAACAAATTGACAAATAGAATGCCAAAGGTCTGCAAGGCTGTAATTGCTGCAAATGAAGGACTCTTTGACGAAGCAAAGTTGGAAGGATACAATTATTTTTTTTATATAAAATCTGTATTTGTGACCTTGTCAACATCTTGACTATATTTCCTATTAGTTTTGCAACTCATTTCATGTATGTTTTCATGGAAAACAATGACATTTCAAAGTGACCCCAAACTTTTGAGCGGCAGAATACAGTATACAGAACCAGTCAAAATGTTGATACACCTACTCATTCCAGGTTATCTTCTTATGGCTGCAGGGGCAGTATTGAGTAGCTTGGATGAAAAGGTGCCCATTGTAAACGGCCAGCTCCTCAGTCTCAGTTGCTAATATATGCATATTATTATTAGTATTGGATAGAAAACACTCTAAAGTTTCCAAAACTGTCAAAATATTGTCTGTGATTATAACAGAACTGATATTGTAGGCGAAACCCTGAGGAAAATCAAAACAGGAAGTGGCTTCTATTTTGAAAACTCCCTCTGCTCCATTTAAAGGGATATCAACCAGATTCCTTTTCCTATCGCTTCCTCGAGATGTCAACAGTCTTCAGACATAGTTTCAGGCTTTTATTTAGAAAAATGAGCCAGAACGATAACATCGCGTCAAGTGGTCGCATGAGTTTTGCTCTCGCAACAGAGTTTGGGTAGCCAATGCTTTTCCCTCTCCTACTGATAAAGACATTTGCGGTTGATATATTATCGATTATATATTTTAAAAACAACCTGAGGATTGATTATAAAAAACGTTTGACATGTTTCTGTGGACATTACGGAAACGATTTGGAATATGTCGTGACCGCTCTTTCCTGTGGATTTCTGAACGTAACGCGCCAAACAAACGGAGGTATTTTGGATATAAAAATCATCTTTATGGAAGAAAAGGAACATTTGTTGTGTAACTGGGAGTCTCGTGAGTGAAAACATCCGAAGATCATCAAAGGTAAATTATTAATTTGATTGCTTTTCTGATTTTCGTCACCAAGCTACTTGATGCTACGTGTACTTAATGTTTCTCGAGCGATCGATAAACTTACACAAACGCTTGGATTGCTTTCGCTGTAAGCACAGTTTCAAAATCTGACATGACAGGTGGATTAACAGAAGGCTAAGCTGTGTTTTCCTATATTGCACTTGTGATTTCATGAATATAAATATTTTTAGTAATATTCATTGAATGTAGCGCTATGCAATTCAGCGGTTGTTGATGACAATTATCCCGTTAACGGGATTGCAGCCATAACAAGTTATTTGTATTTTTTCCAACAATTCTCTACAGAATAATAGTGAAGTCATCAAAACTACTAAATAACAGATGGAATCATGTTGTAACCAAAAAAGTGTTAAACAAATCGAAACATATTTTAATTTGAGAGTATTCAAAGTAGACCCGTTGCCTTGATGACAGCTTTGCACAATCTTGGTGTTCTCTCAACCAGTTCATGAGGTAGTCCCCTGGAATATATTTCAATTAACATGTTTGCCTTGCTAAAAGTGAATTTGTGGAATTTCTTTCCTTTTTAAAACTTCATAAGGCTAGGGGGCGGTATTTTCACATCCGGATGAAAAGCATGCCCAAAGTAAACTGCCTGCTACTCAGGCCCAGAAGCTACGATATGCATATTAGTATATTTGGATAGAAAACACTCTGAAGTTTCTAAAACTTTTTGAATGATGTCTGCGAGTATAACAGAACTTATTTGGCAGGCAAAACACCGAGGACAAACCATCCACAAATATTTTTAGAGGTCACTGTAAAATCTAGAATCTAGAATTCTAAGGCAGTTGCTTGCAGTTCCTATCGCTTCCACTAGATGTCAACAGTCTTTAGAAATTGGTTGATGTTTTTCCTTTGAAAAATGAAAATGTAGGGCTGTCCAGGACGAGGGTCGATTGAAGTGCACTGTTTGATAGAGGCGCGTGACCTGAAAAGCTCGCTCCACTTTGTTTTCCTCCGGTATTGAACGCAGTTTATCCCCTCTTAAATTTTTTGCAATTATTTACGTAAAAAAATACCTGATGTTGTATTAGGAAAGTTGTTTGAAATGTTTGGACAAAGATTACAGGTTACTTTTTTTGTAGTTTTTGTAGTAATTTTGTAGTCGTGTTGCACTTGTTGAAACCAGTGTTTTTCTGGATCAAACGCACCAAATAAATTGACATTTTGGATATATAACGACGGAGATAATCGAACAAAAGGACCATTTGTGATGTTTATGGGACATTTGAGTGCCAACAGAAGAAGCTTGTCAAAGGTAAGGCATGAATTATATCTTTATTTCTGAGTTTCGTGTCTCGCCTGGCGGGTTGAATTATGATTGTCTGTCTTTGTTTGATGGGGTGCTGTCCTCAGATAATAGCATGGTTTTCTTTCGCGGTAAAGCTTTTTTGAAATTTGACATGTTGGCTGGATTAACAACAAGTGTAGCTTTAATTTGGTGTATTGCATGTGTGATTTCATGAAAGTTTCATATTTATAGTAATTTAATTTGAATTTGGCGTTCTGCCATTTCACCGGAAGTTGTCAAATCGAACCCGATAAAGGGACTTGATCCATAAGAATTTTAAGACACGAAGGTCAGTCAATCTGGAACATTTCAAGAACTTTGAAAATTTCAAGTGCAGTCACAAAAACCATCAAGTGCTATGATGAAACTGGCTCTCATGAAGACCGCCACAGGAAAGGAAGGCCGAGAGTTACCTCTGCTGCAGAGGATAAGTTCATTAGAGTTACCAGCCTCAGAAATTTCAGCCCAAATAAATGCTTCACAGAGTTCAAGTAACAGACACATCTCAACATCAACTGATCAGAGAAGACAGTGTGAATCAGGCCTTCATGGTTGAAATGCTGCAAAGAAACCAATACTAAAGGACACCAATATTAAGAAGAGACCTGGTATGTGGTGCCTAGACAACAACTTCTCTCTCAACGTGATCAAGACAAAGGAGATGATTGTGGACTACAGGAAAAGGAGGACCGAGCACGCTCCCCCGTTGTAATCGATGGGGCTGTAGTGGAGCAGGTTGAGAGCTTCAAGTTCTTTGGTGCCCATATCACTAACGAACTATCATCGTCCAAACACACCAAGACAGTCATGAAGAGGGCACGTCAACTCCTTTTCCCCCTCAGGAGACTGAAAGGATTTGGCACGGGTTCCCAAATCTTCAAAAGGTTCTACAGCTGCACCATCGAGAGCATCCTGACCGGTTGCATCACTGGTATGGTACCTGCTCTGCATCTGACCGTAAGGCGCTACAGAGGGTAGTGTGTACAACCCAGTACATCACTGGAACAAGCTTCCTGCCATCCAGGACCAATATGTTAGGCGGTGTCAGAGGGAGGCCCAAACCATTCACAGAAGTCAAAGAATGTTTTCTCTGCTACCGCACGGCAAGGAATACTGGAGCGCCAAAAGGCTCCTTAACAGCTTCTACCCCCAAGCCATAAGACTGCTGAACAATTAACCAAATGGCCTCCAGATTATTTACATTGACACCCCCCCATTTGTTTTTTTACACTGCTTCTACACACTGTTTATTTTCTATGCATATTCACTTCACCCCTACCTACATGTACAAGTTACCTTGACTAACCTGTACCTCCGCATATTGACTTGATACCGGTACCCCCTGTATATAGCCTAGTTATTATGTTGTCCTACTTTAAAAAAAATGTTTACTTAAGTTTATTTGGTAAATCTTTTCTCAACTCTTTCTTGAACTGCACTGTTGGCTAAGGGCTTGTAAGGAAGCATTTCAAGATGAGGTCTACACATGTTGTATCCGTGTGACAAATAAAGTTTGATTTGATTTGAGACTTGCTTGGGCCAAGAAAATCGAGCAAAGGACATTAGACTGGTGGAAATCTGTCCTTTTGTCTGATGAGTCCAATTTTTTAAAATTTGATTCCAACTGCTGTGTCTTTGTGAGACGCAGAGTAGGTGAACAGATGATGTCCGCATGTGTGGTTCCCACCGTCAAGAATGGAGGGGGAAGTGTGATGGTGTGAGGGTGTATTGCCAGTGACACTGTCAGTGATTTATTTAGAATTCAAGGCACACTTAACCATTATGTCTACCACAGCATTCTGCAGTGATTCACCATCCCATCTGGTTTGCGCTTAGTGGGACTATCATTTGTTTTTCAACAGGACAATGACCCAACACACCTTCAGGTTTTGTAAGGGATATTTAACCAAATATGAGAGTGTTGGAGCGCTGCATCAGATGACCTGGCCTCAACAATCACCAGACGTCAACCCAATTGAGATGGTTTGGGATGAGTTGGACTGCAGAGTGATGGAAAAGCAGCCAACAAGTGCTCAAAATATATATCGAAACTGTTGGAAAAGCATTCCAGGTGAAGCTGGTTGGGAGAATACCAAATGTGCATGCAAAGCTGTCACCAAGGCTACTTTGAAGAATCTGAAAAATAAAATATCTTTTGATTTGTTTAAAGAAAAATGGTTACATGATTCCATATGTGTTATTTCAGTGTTGATGTCTTCACTATTATATTTTCAATGTAGAAAATAGGACAAATAATGAAAGGCACTTGAATGAATAGGTGTCTCCAAACTTTTGACTGGTACTGTATATATTTACAAAAAATATATTTTGGGGATTGTAAATGATGCAGACAATTGGAAGCTACGATCTATCTGCACTATTAAAGATGATCTACCCCCTAAATAAATTTTAAAAAACATAATGGATGGTCAGTCTTTGCATCCATAGCTTATTCTATGAATTTGAGAGTGGTTACATTTTTTCAGGCCCATCCCTCAGCTTGTTTCCCGAAACAGGGTTGGGAAAATGCTCTGTTATTGTTTCAACTGCTGATTGTCACTTTAAGTAGATTTTTTTGGGTATCTGTACTTTACTTTACTATTTATGTTATTCATTACTTTTACTACAGTACATTCCTAAAGAAAATATTATCTTTTTACTCCCATACATTTTCCCTGACACCCCCAAATACTTAGCAGGACAGGAAAATGGTCCAATTCATTCGTGCGTGGTCATCTATATACTGCCCTTAATCTGGCAGACTCACTAAATGCAAATGCGTAGTTTGTAAATTATGTCTGAGTGTGCCCATGGCTATCCATACATTTGAAAAACAAGACAATTGTGCCATCTGGTTTGCCTAAGTATAAGGAATTTGAAATAATTTTTTTGCATTTGCTTTTGATAACCATCTCAGTGTCCTCCACATAACGTGCAAAGATGCGGACAGGACACAGATGATGGAGTAATTCCTCTCTCTCCCCATTATGAGGAGAAGGCCCATAGCACAAGGATCCATTAGCTTTTAATAATCTTAGGCATGAATGCTGGTTTAGGACCAGCATTCATGCTCAGACAATATGGTGTTTAGTTCAGTTTATTTGCACAAATTGAAAGACATTTTGTAGTATAAAAAATGTAGTAAAAAAAATATGTGCAAGAGGGGGGGAGCCCAAGAGGGGGGGAGCCCAAAAGGGCTTGTTGAGTAACCCTCCGCCTCCCATGGTCATAAATCACACAGATTCAGTAGTGTAGACGAACAAACAAAATATAAATAAAATCTAGACCCAAAAGAGAAAGAAATAGAACTTCTAAACAGACATTTCAGCTACTAGGGGTGTAGAACTGTGATGGACAGTAGGTGCCTCTTAACATGTTTTTGAAACAATGACGGGGATAGCATGGCAAAATCAGGCGAGAAAGAGTTCTAGATCATAGGGCCTCTGTATGTAATTCGGAATTGAGAATTGGTTGTTCTTGAATATGGGTGACGTAGCAGTTTTCTGTTTCTTGTTGAGTAGTTATGTAATTCATACGTGGCTGTAAAATAGTTTTAGAAGATAGAGGGTAATACATTCTTTTTAAAGTGCAGCATAAAAATATAGCAACTTGAAAATAATTAATTTCATAAATATTCAGCAGTCCTAGTTTTTTGAAAAGTGGTGTTGAATGGTATCTTGTATCATCAGCAAATAAAATCTTGCATCATTGTATTATCAAAGCATTTAGATAGGTCTGTAAGTTGTAAAGTTTGCTGGATCATCATTATGAATTGGAACAATTATAGGCATTTTCAGTTCATAGGGCACAATGTACTTTGCAATTGATACATTGAAAATGTGGGCAAGAGGTGTGATAATGAAATCAACCACTTCTTTAGCAAGCTTAGCATCCAATATGTTGTGATTTTTTTTAGATAATAAGATGTCACATACCCAGTGGCGATTTTAGCATGTCAATCTTGGTGGTGCAAAATAAAAGTGAGATGCATGCCAGCAAAGCCACTACACCACACAACACTGAACAATACACGAACTGCAATATAACGTTGACAAATGGTGCCCACAAATGCTTGGGCCTACATAAAGCTGTCCCAACTGCAGTCCCAGCACCTTACCACTGCCACACCTGGCTTTCAGCAGAGCCTTGTCTGGCAGTGAAACAGCCTCATTTACTGTTTTTTTTAAAACATAGCTGATATGGCAGACTTGCTTAAACAAATGTGGTTCTACTGACAATTGAGATGTACAAACTATGACATAAGGTGATGACAAGCGCATAAGAGGCCATCTGTAATTTTGATTAAGACATTAATGAGCGATGACGGACTTAGTCAATATAGCTATTGGTTCATCACTTTTGAAATGTACAGTGACAGAATTCAGAACATGGGCCATTCTTACAGTGTACACCCTGTACAACAAGTCAGAACCGTAGGATAAATAAAGGTTGCAAATAAACAGACAATGAAAGCTCTTACAATATTCAATGATTACATTTCTCTAAAACAGATTTTAGGCTATATGTGCACCACCAAGTTAGAACAGTAGGCAAAATTAAGATTGTGAAAATAGACCAAATTATTAGGGTGAGGCACATTGAACGCCGTTTGGGTCTTTGCTAGTCAAAAAAGATACATGTCATATAACACTATTTGACGTGTTAAATAAGCCTTTAATTTGATATTATTTTTATTTATTTATTTATGTTTCTAAAAACAAAACAGGTGGGGTCATCACTGCATATTCCTCATTACAGGACTTAGAGGTAATTTAAACTTGCTAGATTGAGACAGATTCATAAATTGGAGTGGGCTTTCATCAGCCACAGGATTTTTGCAGGCCTAATTTCTGGGGAAATCTGATTCAACTTGTGCACTATCTTTTTGGATCAGAAGTAAGTGATCAGTCAACTACAAATTAATTGGGGAGGGATTTGGTTTTCATTATTTTATTTAGGATTTCAATGAAGAAATAAATTCTTAGAATGATTTATTATATGCTGGTTAACTAGCTTATAACTTTGCTGATTAACTCCATTAACCTATCTCCTCACGGATGTCGACGACATTAGGAATATGGGAAGATGATCAGAAATGTCCATTCAAAGGAAAACAGAAAATAATTCCTTATCAAAAACATTTGTAAATATGTTATCAGTCAAGGTTGCTGAGTTTTCTGTAATTCTAGTTGGTTTGAAAAGTACAGGATAAAAACTATGTGAATACATGGTATTCAAAAAGACTTTAGTAAGATCATGATTGGCAGAGTTTATGATATTAATACTGAAGTCTCCCTTAACATAGCAGTTACTCTTACTATAACAAGTGCGTCTGCCAAGAGGAAGTTTAATTATTTTCTGTTATAGTTAGGTCTGTAAATACACACAATGATTATGTGTCACGGTCGTCCTCCTCTTCATCTGAAGAGGAGAGGCGAGAAGGATCGGACCAAAATGCGGCGTCGTAAGTGTCCATGGTAAATCTTTAATAAAGAAAGTACTGACACTGTATACAAAACAATAAACAAATGACGACCGTGAAACTACAACATAGACAATCACCCACAAACAAACAGTGCAACCCAGGCTACCTAAGTATGATTCTCAATCAGAGACAACTAATGACACCTGCCTCTGATTGAGAACCATACTAGGCCGAAACATAGAAATACCCAAATCATAGAAAAACAAACATAGACTGCCCACCCAACTCACGCCCTGACCATACTAAATAAATACAAAACAAAGGAAATAAAGGTCAGAACGTGACATTATGCTATCACTGGTTTCCATAAACATATATTCTCTCAACAACAATAAACAGTCTTTAATATAACTTTTTTGGAGACTATTCTCTGTTCGCATTTTTGTACAAAGAGACTCCTCCACTGTTTATGTCACCCCCTGACCTTAGTTATCTTTGTTTTCTTTATTATTATGGTTAGGTCAGGGTGTGACGACGGTGGTATGTGTGTTTTGACTTGTCTAGGGTTTTTGTATATCTCTGAGGTTTTGGCATTGTCTAGGTATATGTAGGTCTATGGTGGCCTGAATTGGTTCCCAATCAGAGACAGCTGTTTATCGTTGTCTCTGTTTGGGAATCCTATTTAGGTTGCAATTTTCCATTTTTGGTTGTGTGGGTTATTGTCTGTGTAGTTGCCTGTCAGCACTCAGTTTATATAGCGTCACGTTTAGTGTTCTTCGTGTAAATAAAGATTAATGTATTCTGATTACGCTGTGCCTTGATCTCCTCGTTATGGCGAACGTGACAGGTTAGGCCTTCTCTACACCTGTAGACATGATTATAATTATCAATATGGTAAGGCTCTACATTATCTTTATTTAACCATGTCTCTAACTGCAAGAATAGAACAATTGTAAATGGTTTATAATCCATGGATAAGGTTAAGGCAAACTACTGTTAAGTGTCATCCTACAAATACCTAGGTACAATTGAAGTCAGAAGTTTACATGCACTTATGTTGAAGTCATTAACTTGTTTTTCAACCACTCCACAAATGTCTTGTTAAACAAACTATAGTTTTGGCTAGTCAGTTAGGACATCTACTTTGTGCATAACACAAGCAATGTTTCCAGACAGATTATTTCACTTATAATTCACTATCACAATTCCAGATGGTCCAAAGTTTACATACGTTAAGTTGGCTGTGCCTTTTTAAAGAGCTTGGAAAATTCCAGAAAATGATGTCATGTCAATTAGCCTATCCGAAGCTTCTAAAGCCATCATTTGAGTCAATTGGTGGTGTACCCGTTGATGTATTTCAAGGCCTACCTTCAAACGCAGTGCCTCTTTGCTTGACATCATGGGAAAAATCAAAATAAATCAGCCAAGGCCTCAGAAAAAAAATTCTTGTTCTCCCTTGGGAGCAATTTCCAAATGCTGAAGGTACCACGTTCATATGTACAAACAATTATATGCAAGTATAAACACCATGGGACCACGAAGCCGTCATACCGTTCAGGAAGGAGACGTGTTCTGCCTCCTAGAGATTAACATACTTGAGTGCAAAAAGTGCAAATCAATCCCAGAACAACAGCAAATGACCTTGTGAAGATGCTGGAGGAAACGGGTACAAAATAATCTATATTCACAATAAAACGAGTCCTATATCGACATAACCTGACAGGCCATTGAGCAAGCAAGAAGCCATTGCTCCAAAGCCGCCATAAGAATCCATACAATGGTTTGCAACTGCACGTGGGAACAAATATTGTACTTTTTGGAGAAATGTCCTCTGGTCTGATGAAACAAAAATAGAACAGTTTAGCCATAATGTGCATTGTTATGTTTGGAGAAAAAGGGGATGGCTTGCAAGCCGAAGAACACCATCCCAACCATGAAGCACGGGGGTGACAGCATCATCTTGTGGATGCACTTCACAAAATAGATGGCATGAGGACGGAAAATTATCTGGATGTATTAAAGCAACATCTCAAGACATCAGTCAGGAAGTTAAAGCTTGGTCTCAAATGGGTCTTTAAAATGGACAATGACCCCAAGCATAGTTCCAAAGGTGTGGCTCAAGGACAACAAAGTCAAGGTATTAGAGTGGCCATAACAAAGACCTGACCTCAATCCTTTTGTGGGCAGAACTGAAAAAGTGTGCGCGAGCAAGGAGGCCTACAAACCTGACTCAGTTACACCAGCTCTGTCAGGAGGAATGGGCCAAAATTCACCCAACTTATTGTGAGAAGCTTCTGGAAGGCTACCCGAAACATTTGACCCAAGTTAAACAACTTTTAGGCAATGCTACCAAATACTAATTTAGTGTATGTAAACTTCGAACCCACTGGGAATGTGATGAAAGAAATAAAAGCTGAAATAAATGATTCTCTCTACTATTATTTTGACATTTCACATTCTTAAAATAAATTGGTGATCCTAACTGACCTAAGACAGGGAATTTTTACTAGGATTACATTTCAGGAATTGTGAAGAACTGAGTTTAAATGTATTTGTCAAAGGTGTATGTAAACTTCCAACTTCAACTGTATATGGTTGGATGACAAGTTGTCCCTTAAATTCATATGGATAATCTTGTGAGGAAGCTTATATTGAAATTAGGTTTGCTTCCGGTTATGGATAGAAAGAATATTGTTCAGGGCACTTTTCTCTCTGTTATTGATTATGGTGACTTGTTGTATATGTATGCAGCCTCCTCTGTCTTACAGAGACTGGAATCTGTTTATCATGCATCCTTGTGCTTTATTACAAATGCCAAGTCACTCACTGACCATTGCACCTTGTACCAAATGGTAGGTTGGATCTAACTTTATATGCGCAGAATGCTATATTTGTATGTGTTGATCTATAAAGCCATTTTGGGTAAACTCCCACTTTACCTCAGTAGTCTGGTCTCCTTCACCACCAGCAGTTACCATACCCGGTCTGCTAGATGGTTGCTACTTAAGACTGCCTTCTAGTCGTGTGCACCAGGGGCATGGAATAGTCTACAATCCATGCTTCCTCTAGACATGTTAGTGTCACTGAATGAATTGAAAAACAATTGATAGACTGTTACAGAGGAGAATAAACGTTTCTTTTTAGGCTGGATCATGTTGTTGTGTGTTTTAATTCTGTAGTGTGTTTGATTGTTGCTGTATTCTTGGCCAGGTCTCCCTTGTAAAATAGACTCTGGGTCTCAATGGGCTTTTCCTGGTTAAATAAAAGTAAAACCAAACAGAAGGTTGCATGTCTAAATGTCTTTTTCTGCTTGATTGTTTAAAAAAAAAAGAAATCATTCTCAAGATAATGCTTATTCAGTGTTATTCAGAGTTCATGTTGTAGATATCAGTCATGATGAAACGAAGTGACTGACACAATCACTGAGAATGAGGTAGACCGTCAGAATACAGAGTCAGGTTTTTATGATCCCTGTTGAGATGGACTGATAAACTCTTCACTCTCCGTGATTCCTCATAGTTCCTGGGCACCACTACAAGGCTATCATAGCTGATGACAGTGTATTCACCCCGTGCCCTGGCCTCCCTCATAGCAGGGAGCAGTTCTGTTCTCTTCGTACGGAGTCTGTTGGAGAAGTCCTCATTGATGTATACAGACATATTCTTCCGGAATGTTCTGGCCTTGGAGAGGATCAGCTGCTTGTCCTTGAACCTCAGCAGTTTGACCCACGCAGGCCGTGGTCTTTCAGCATCCTGTCTGAATTTTCCATTCCTGTGTGCACGTTCGATTTCAATAGTTTGAGTCCAGCTTCAGATTGTTTGTAAACAAGTCACACACTTGACGCTCGCTGTCAGCCATGTTTCAGCCCCATGATCAGATGTGATTCTTTCAATTACAATATTGTTGCGCCTGCTTGATTCTCCATGGAATCCAGTTTATCAAGGTAATCAAACATTTAAGCTTGGATGTTGAGGCAAGGCTGTAAACTATAGTTTCAATGTCATGGATATTTTCCCCGTTGTTTTTAGCTCATCAATGTATCTTTGGGAGTATTGCAGACTGGTCTTTAGGTTTTGTACTACCCTGACTAGACTATCAATCCGGTTGTTTGCAGAATCGAAAACAATCTGTGTAAAAGATCAGAAGTTGGCCTCCTGTCTGTTAGCATTTCTTCATAGAAAGTTCTTTGTTTGGCAAGGGTCTTTCGTAAATTTCTGCAGAAACATAGTCCTCCTCATATTGAATTTTGTTACGAGTGAGAGGCAGCATATTGAGGTTAGGAATGGAATACAAACCCTCTTACCTATGTCGAGATCACACACACAGTAATCCACAATTTTTCAGTGATGATCTAATGTGATCTAATATAGTGTGGTAATCTTGTTGTGGCAATCCTTAGTTATCGCAATTCGGGGAGTTTATACAACAGGTGTAGACCTTACAGTGACATTTTTACTTACAAGCCCTTAAAACCTCTTATGGATAGGGGAGACGCTAGTGTCTCAACTGGCCAATTGCCAAGGGAAATGCAGAGCGCCAGATTAAAATAAAATGCTATAAAATTCAAATTAAATCACACACTTTCATTAAATCACACATGTAAGATACTTAATTAAAGCTACACTCGTTGTGAATCCAGCCAACATGTCAGATTTTTAAATGGTTTTCGGCGAAAGCATAAGAAGTTATTATCTGATAACCTGCACACATCTGCACCAGCAGTAAACAAAGGAGCTAGTGTAGCAGGCGCTACACAAAACGCTGAAATAAAATATCATGCATTACCTTTGACAAGCTTCTTTTGTTGGCACTCCAATATGTCCCATAAACATCACAATTGGTCCTTTTGTACAATTAATTCCGTCCATATATATCGAAAATGTCCATTTATAAAGCGCGTTTGAACCAGAAAAAACAGCTTACAAAAACACAACGTCACTACAAAATATTTCAAAAGTTGCCTATAAACTTTGCCAAAATATTTCAAACTACTTTTGTAATACAACGTTAGGTATTTTTAAACGTTAATATTCAAATTGTAGACGGGGCAATATGTATTCAATACATGAGTGAAAAGAAACCAGCTCTTCTTTTCACGTCCTTTTCAGTGTCCCCAGTTCCGAGTTGGCCTACTTCAAAGCACAAAGAAATAACCTCAACCATATTCCAAAGACTGGCGACATCGTGTGGAAGCGGTAGGAACTGAAAATTGGTTCCTATTAAATATCCAATGGCAAAGACAATATAGTGAACAGGGGGGGGGATAAAAACATCTGAACAATTAGTCCTTGGGGGTTTTGCCTGCTACATAAGTTCAGTTATACTCACAGACATCATTCAAACAGTTTTAGAAACTTCAGAGTGTTTTCTATCCAAATCTATGAATAATATGCATATCTTATATTCTTGGCATGAGTAGCAGGACGCTATTTATCCAAAAGCGAAAATTCTGCCCCCTAGCTTTAAGAGGAACCAACAGTTTTAAGAAAAATAAATAACTAGAAATTTAACACATTAAGTAGTAACAACTAAACAGTAGCGAGGCTATATACAGGGGGTTTCGGTACAGAGTCAATGTGCGGGGACACCGGGTAATTGAGGTAATATGTACATGTAGGAAGAGGTAAGTGACTATAATAAACCGAGAGTAGCAGCAGTGTAAAAAAAGGGGGTGTGGTGGGGACAATGCAAATAGTCTGGGTAGCCATTTGATTAACTGTTCAACAGTCTCATGGCTTGCAGGTTAGAAGCTGTTAGGAAGCCTTTTTGACCTAGAGAGCGAGAACAGTCTATGAATAGGGTGACTGGAGTCCTTGGCAATTGTTTATACCTTCCTCTTACACCGCCTGGTATAGAGGCGCTGGATGGCATGAAGCTTTGCCCCAGTGATGTAATGGGCCGAACACACTACCATCTGTAACTCCTTGCAGTGGTAATGGTGTTGTGAGCCATGGCCAGAATTTCAAAGCACTTCATACCTATAGACTTGAGTGCTCCGGGTCGGTAGTGATTTATGCTGGTTACCTTGGTGCTCTTGGACACAGGAACGAAGGTGGTTTGCCAAATGGAGGGTAAGGGAGAGCTTTGTATGCATCTCTGTGTGTGGATTAAAGGTGGTCTAGAGTTTTTTTTACATTTATTTATTTATATATATATATATATATTTTTTTTTTTGCCCCCTCTGGTTGTACATTTAACATGCTGGTAGAAAATGGGTCAAATGGATTTGAGTTTCCCTGCATTAAAGTCCCCAGTCACTAGGAGCACCGCATCTCGATGAGCATTATCCTGTTTGCTTATGGCCCTATATAGATTGTTGAGTGCCGTCTTAGTGCCAGCATCGGGTTGTACAGACAGCTATGAAAAATATAGATGAAAACTCTCTTGGTTAGTAGTGTGGTCTACAGCTTATCATGAGATACTCTGCCTCAGGCGAGCAAAACCTTGAGACTTCCTTAATTAGATTTCGAGCATCAGCTGTTATTTACAAATAGACACAGACCGCCACCCCTTGTCTTTCCGGAGGCAGCTGTTCTATCTTGCCGATGGACCGAAAACCCTGCCAGCTGTATATTATCCATGTCGTCCATCAGCGAATGATATTCATTGACTACAGCTCAGCGTTCAAAACCATAGCATCCTCAAAACTCATCACTAAGCTAAGGATCCTGGGACTAAACACCTGCCTCTGCAACTGAATCCTGGACTTCCTGACGGGCCGCTGATCCTCAACTCTGGAGCTCCCCAGGGGTGCGTACTCAGTGCTCTCCTGTACTCCATGTTCAGCCATGACTGCATGGCCAGACATGACTCCAATACCATCATTAAATTTGCAGATGACACAACAGTGGTAGGCCTGATCACCATTAACGACAAGACAGCCTATAGGGAGGAGGTCAGAGACCTGGCCGGGTGGTGCCAGAATAACAACCTATCCCTCAACGTAACCAAGACTAAGGAGATTGAGGACTACAGGAAAAGGAGTACCGAGCACGCCACCATTCTCATCGATGGGGCTGTAGTGGAGGTAATTGAGAGCTTCAAGTTCCTTGGTGTCCACATCACCAACAAACTAGAATGGTCCAAACACGCCAAGACAGTCGTGAAGAGGGCAAGACCAAGCCTATTCCCCCTCAGAAAACTAAAAAGATTTGGCATGGGTCCACATGGCAAGCAGTACCGGAGTGCCAAGTCTAAGGCAAAAAGGCTTCTCAACAGTTTTTACTGCCAAGCCATAAGACTCCTGAACAGGAAATCAAATGGCTACCCGGACTATTTGCATTGTGTCCCACCCGCCAACCCCTCTTTTATGCTACTGCTACTCTCTGTTCATCAACTGACCTCCGCCCCCTTTTTCTCTGACTTTTCTTCATGCAAATGACGGGAATTTGGGCCAGTTCCCGAGAAAGCAGTATATCCTTCACATCGCTCTTGCTGCGGGCGATTCCCTGATCCACCTCTACGCAGACGACACCATTCTATATACTTTCGGCCCGTCTTTGGACACTGTGCTATCTAACCTCCAAACAAGCTTCAATGCCATACAACACTCCTTCCGTGGCCTCCAACTGCTCTTAAACGCTAGTAAAACCAAATGCATGCTTTTCAACCGGTCGCTGCCTGCACCTGCATGCCCGACTAGCATCACCACCCTGGATGGTTCCGACCTAGAATATGTGGACGTCTATAAGTACCTAGGTGTCTGGCTAGACTGCAAACTCTCCTTCCAGACTCATATCAAACATCTCCAATCGAAAATCAAATCAAGAGTCGGCTTTCTATTCCGCAACAAAGCCTCCTTCACTCAAGCCGCCAAGCTTACCCTAGTAAAACTGACTATCCTACCGATCCTCGACTTCGGCGATGTCATCTACAAAATGGCTTCCAACACTCTACTCAGCAAACTGGATGCAGTCTATCACAGTGCCATCCGTTTTGTCACTAAAGCACCTTATACTACCCACCACTGCGACTTGTATGCTCTAGTCGGCTGGCCCTCGCTACATATTCGTCGCCAGACCCACTGGCTCCAGGTCATCTACAAGTCTATGCTAGGTAAAGCTCCGCCTTATCTCAGCTCACTGGTCACGATAGCAACACCCATCCGTAGCACGCGCTCCAGCAGGTGTATCTCACTGATCATCCCTAAAGCCAACACCTCATTTGGCCGCCTTTCGTTCCAGTACTCTGCTGCCTGTGACTGGAACGAATTGCAAAAATCGCTGAAGTTGGAGACTTTTATCTCCCTCACCAACTTCAAACATCAGCTATCTGAGCAGCTAACCGATCGCTGCAGCTGTACATAGTCTATTGGTAAATAGCCCACCCTTTTCACCTACCTCATCCCCGTACTGTTTTTATTTATTTACTTTTCTGCTCTTCTGCACACCAATATCTCTACCTGTACATGACCATCTGATCTTTTATCACTCCAGTGTTAATCTGCAAAATTGTAATTATTTGCCTACCTCCTCATGCCTTTTGCACACATTGTATATAGACCCCCCCTTCGTTTTCTACTGTGTTATTGACTTGTTAATTGTTTACTCCATGTGTAACTCTTTGTTGTATGCTCACACTGCTATGCTTTATCTTGGCCAGGTCGCAGTTGCAAATGAGAACTTGTTCTCAACTAGCCTACCTGGTTAAATAAAGGTGAAATAAAAAATAAAAAAATAAATAAAAATCGGACTAGTTAAAGAACAAATATTTGTCCAGTTCCAGGTGAGTAATCGCTGTTCTGATATCCAGAAGTTGTTTTCGGTCATAAGTGACGATAGCAGCAGCAACATTATGTACAAAATAAGTTAAAATATAAATGACAAACAACATGAAAAAACAAACAAAATAGCACAGTTGGTTAGGAGCACGTAAAGCGGCAGCCATCCCCTCCGGCACCATTCAATCATGTATGTTGAATCAGGTGTTTTATATTATATAAGCTACACACTACCTATTATGAATAAATACCAATTACATCACAGGGTCAGAGGTGATGAACTGGTTTAGAATTCTGCTACAGAGTAAACTATTTTCCATTTGGAGAACTAATGAGAGAAGGGAATGAGAGGAAGAGAAGAGGCATCCCTTGATAAAAAAAAAAAATATATATATATATATATCAGCACTGAGCTGAGCTCAGCTCAGGAAGGCCAGTTTGCACACCAATCAAATCACATCATAAGCAACATGTCCTAATTGTCAGAAAAATGTGTCTTTCTGGTCTGCTTGTGTTGATGTCCTGCAGTAAGCTAGCTTGCTAAATTGTCCCCTTCCTAAGCCATAGATTTAAATGGGTATTTTGACTTTTGACTCAAGGCCAATGATTATGGCGGTAATTCTGTTCTAACCATAAATTTAAATATTGTGCCACTGGCCTGAGATGATTGAAGTTCAATATGTAGCCTAGATCAGGAGTGCTCAACTACTATTTGAGAAGGTCCAGTGACACAAATATCCTAGGTGGTTAAAGGTCAAGATGGACATCGTCTTTTATCGGCTGTAATGTGGTGCGTGCTCGTGGCAGGGAAGTCAGGTGCAGGAGAATGAATTTGTTAAAAATTGAGCTGTTTAATAAACATCAAAACCTCAAACAAAGTAACAAAATAACAAATAGAGGCTGCAAAACCCGTCGCACACCGGGAATAAACAATAAACACCAACATACAACAAACAATCTCCAAGGACATCAGGGGATATCGAGGGTTAAATACACATGTAATTGATGATATTGGAACCATGTGTGTAGGAAGACAAGACAAAACCAATGGAAACATGGATCAATCATGGCTAGATGGTCGGTGACATCGACTGCCGACCGAGGAACCTCCCGCACCTCAGACGTTACGCCAGCCACCACCGGCCTGAGGAGAGACACAAGGAACGAGGGGTTAATATGGTAATTGGGTGAAGCTGTCACCTATAACATACCTCGTTCACTTTCCTCAGGACTTTAAATGGCCCCAAAAACCTCAGACCCAGCTTCCGGCAGGCAAAGGGGCAGGTTTCGGGTCGAGAGCCAGACCCGATCCCCTGGTGCGAACACCAGGGCCTCACTGCGGTGCCGGTCTGCGCCCACTTTCTGGCACAGCGTGCTGTAGATGGACATGAGCAGCGTCCCATGTCGTCCACCGCAGGAGCCTATGTCTGACTCTGATGCCAAGGAGCCAGAACCGTCTGATACCCCAATACACACTGGAAGTGGGTAAGGTTTGTGGAGGAATGGAGGAGCGAGTTCTGGGCCATCTCTGCCCAGGGCGCGAATGCTGCCCACTCCCCCGGCCGGTCCTGGCAATAAGACCTCAGAAACCTACCCACATCCTGGTTTACTCTCTCCACCTGCCCGTTACTCTCGGGGTGAAAACCTGAGGTAAGGCTAACCGAGATCCCCAGACATTCCATGAATGCCTTACAGACCCTTGAAGTGAACTGGGGAGCTCAATCAGACACTATATCCTCAGGCACCCCGTAGTGCTGGAAGACGTGTGCAAACAAGCAAACAAGGCCTCTGCAGTCTGTAGGGCCGTAGAGAGACTGAGCAGAGGGAGGAGACGGCAGGACTTAGAGAAATGATCCACTACGACCAGGATAGTGGTGTTTCCCTGTGAAAGAAGAACAGTCAGGAAATCCAGTGACAGGTGCGACCATGGCCGTTGTGGAACGGGTAAGGGTTGTAACTTACCTCTGGGCAGGTGTCTAGGAGCCTTGCACTGGGCGCACACTGAGCAGAAGGTAACTTAAACCCTCACGTCCTTAGCTAAAGTGGGCCAGCAGTACTTCTCACTAAGACAGCACACCCTCCGACCGATACCAGGATGACCAGAGGAGGGTGACGTATGGGCCCAATAGATTAGCCGGTCGCGTGGATCCCACTCCCAACGACGTGGACATTGAGCAGACGGAACATACAGATGCCCAGCTGGACGTTGAAGGGGAGCGGGCTCTGTACGCAACGACTGCTCAATGTCCGCGTCGTGGGGAGTGGGATCCACGCGACCATGGGAGTCTGCCTTAGCATTCTGAGAGCCTGGTCTGTATGAAAGGGTAAATACAAAACGGGTGAAAAACATGGCCCACCTTGCCTGGCGAGGGTTCAGTCTCCTCGCCACCCGGAGGTAATCCAGATTACGGTGGTCAGTCCAGATGAGAAAAGGGTGTTTAATCCCCTCAAGCCAATGTCTCCACACCTTCAAGGCCTTGATGACAGCCAACAGCTCCCGGTCCCCCACATCATAGTTTCGTTCCGCCGGGCTGAGTTCTTCGAGAAGAAGGCACAGGGGCAGAGCTTCGGTGGCATACCCGAGCGCTGAGTGAGCACCGCTCCTATCCCAGCCTCGGACGCATCTACCTCCACTATGAACTCCAAAGAGGGATCCGGATGGGCCAGCACAGGAGCCGAAGTAAATGGAGCCCTCAGGTGACTATCCTTCTTCACAAAAAATAATCTTGAGGAGGTGGGTGAAGTGGAGGACCGAATGTACCCCTGACGCAGGGATTGGGAGACATATATTTCCATAGCCTCCGATCTCCGCCTGTGAGAGGGGATACACATGACTCCTGCGAAGTGCAGCATCTACCAGAAGGTCTATCGCACAATCGCCCCGTCGATGAGGTGGTAATTGAGACGCCTTCTTTTTAGAGAAGGTGAGAGCTAAATCGGCTTATTCAGGGGGAATGTGCACGGTGGAGACCTGGTCTGGACTCTCCACCTTTGTAGCACCAACAGAAACCCCTAAACACCTACCTGAGCACTCTCGCGCCCACACCGTGAGAGCACTCTGTGGCTACGAAAAGCTAACCAGGGTAGGCCCAGCACCAGGGGAAAGGCAGGAGAGCCAATAAGGAACTAATTCTCTCAGTATGACCCACTTTCGTCACCATACCCAATGGCGCGGTGACCTCCCTAATTATCTCTGACCCTAATGGTCGACTATCTAAGGCGAGAACAGGGAGAGCACATCCACGGGAAAAATTGGGGGCCCTAAACTATGAGCTAACACTCTATCAATGAAATTCCCAGCCGCGCCTGAATCTACCTGGGGTGACGCCAGGGCGCCCTGCCTGCTGCCTTGATTCCCAGAGGGACCAACCCGGCACCGTCCGGCAGTGTGACTTCTGCGGCCACAGATGGTGCACGAGCGGGAACCCCCTCCAGTCTCCCTGCGCACCACCCCTCCCAGCTCAATAGGTATTGAAGAGGGGGTGCGGGAGGATGGAACCACCAGACCCTGATCTGGACTTCCACGAGTAACCAGCAGGTTGTCCAGCGCAGACTAAAACGATAATGGTCGATCAGGGCCCTGTCGCTCCATCCTGCAGCCAGGGTCCTAAACACCAGGGTGAACTCCTGGGTGCTCCTCGTCTCCTGCCTCAGATGGTAGAGGCGCTCACCTGCCGCTCTACCCTCGGGCGGGTGGTCGACGACTGCCCGGAAACGGCGGGTGAACTCCTCAAACTTGTCCAACGCCGAATCTCCCTCTCTCCATATGGTGTTGGCTCACTCCAGGGAACTCCCGGTGAGGCACGAGACGAGGGCAGACAACCTCTCACGATCCGATGGATCCAGGTGGATGGTGGCCAGATAAAGGTTTAATTGCAGTAAATAACCCTGGCAGTTCGAAGCCTTCCCATCATACTCCTGGGGCAAGGAGCGACGGATCCCACTGGCGGGAAAGGGGCCCTCGAGAAACCCCAGTTGTGCTGGTGCATGCGCTGGAAGAACTCCCTGTCTCTCCCAGTGGTCCATCGCCTGGACAACGTGATCCATGGCAACGCCAAGATGGTGAAGCATAACTGCATGCCCCTGGATGCGCTCCTCCACCTCAATGGCCGCGGTACCCTCTCTTGCTGACTCCCTAGGATGGTCGGAGATTCTGTAATGTGGTGCGTGGTAGTGGCAGGGAAGTCAGGCGCAGGAGAATGAACTTGGTAAAAATGGAGCTGTTTAAGGCTGGGTTTCTGTACAGCACTTTGAGATATCAGCTGATGTACGAAGGGCTATATAAATACATTTGATTTAATAAACATCAAAACCTCTGAAAACCAAAATAACAAATAGGGGGTGCAAAACCCGTCGCACACCAGAATTAACAATAAACACCTACATACACCAAACAATCTCTGACAAGGACATGAGGGGAAACAGAGGGTTAAATACACAACATGTAATTGATGGGATTGGAACCAGGTGTGTAGACAGACAAGATAAAACCAATGGAAAATGAAAAATTGATCAATGATGGCTAAATGGTCGGTGACATCAACCGCCGAACACTGCCCGAACAAGGAGAGAGACCAACTTTTGCGGAAGACTTGACATCGGCGCTGTGATACAGCATAGTAACCAACATAGTCATCTACAACTTAGGAAACATGTTGTTATATAAAATGTACAGTCAATACATTAAATGAGACAATAAGACTTTGATTAATTACAACTTCTTTGTTTTGAATATAAACATGTGCATCATTGAATCAACATTGCTGGATAACAAAAGTGGTTGCATAATTATCTATGCAAAAAGTGCTCTGTGAACCACTGTACATGGGTCATGAATAAAACAAGTACTGAAATAAAATATATATAACAGAACATGGCCAAGATGTTCAAATGTTCATAAATGACCAGCATGGTCAAATAATAATAATAATCACAGTAGTTGTCGAGGGTGCAGCAAGTCAGCACCTCAGGAGTAAATGTCAGTTGGCTTTTCATAGCTGATCATTAAGAGTATCTCTACCGCTCCTGCTGTCTCTAGAGAGTTGAAAACAGCAGGCCCGGGACAAGGTAGCAGTCCGGTGAACAGGTCAGGGTTCCATAGTCACAGGCGGAACAGTTGAAACTGGAGTAGCAGCACGACCAGGTGGACTGGAGACAGCAAGGAGTCATCAGGCCAAGTAGTCCTGAGGCATGGTCCTAGGGCTTAGGTCATTAGAGAGAAAGAGAGAGAAGGAGAAGGAGAGAGAGACAATTAGAGGGAGCATACTTAAATTCACACAGGACACCGGATAAGACAGGAGAAATACTCCAGATATAGACCGACCCTAACCCCCGACACAAACTATTGCAGCATAAATACTGGAGGCGGAGACAGCAGGGGTCGGAAGACACTGCCAAACAGGTAGGATATAACACCGCCAATTTGCCAAAGCACAGCCCCCACACCGCTAGAGGGATATTTTCAACCACCAATTTACTACCCTGAGGCATGGCCGAGTATAGCCCACGAAGATCTCCCCCACGGCACAAACCCGAGGGGGGCGCCAACCCGGACAGGAAGATCACGTCAGTGACTCAACCCACTCGAGTGACGCACCCCTCCTAGGGACAGCTTGGAAGAGCACCAGTAAACCATTGACTCAGCCCCCGTAACAGGGTTAGAGTCAGAGAATCCCAGTGCAGAGAGCGGAACTGGCCAGGCAGAGACAACAAAGGCGGTTCGTCGCTTCAGTGCTTTTTCGTTAATCTTCACACCCCTGGGCCAGACTAAACTCAATCATAGGACCGAATGAAGAAAAGTCTTCAAAATAGACTTAAAGGTTGACACAGAGTCTGCAGGATGCTGGCCTTCTAGGCAGAGATCCTCTGTCCAGTGTCTGTGTTCTTTTGTCCATCTTAATCTTTTCTTTTTATTGGCCATTCTGAGATATGGCTTTTTCTTTGGAACTCTGCCTAGAAGACCAGCATCCCGGAGTCGCCTCTTCACTGTTGATGTGGTGTTTTGCCGGTACCGCCTTGTATATCTCAGTGGGTCAGGATATTTAATCCTCCATATATCCACTAGATTTAATATACCCCCCCTGGAAACAATGTATATTATATTACTCATCTTTAAGTCAGTTAAATACTGATTGTCTCTTCTTATTATCTGCCAAGCCATTACAATTATAACTGGCTGTATTATTTCACCATTTACCCTAATGAGATGCAAGTTTAAATTATATTTATTACAATAAATGTTTGTCAACTTAACATTAAAAAGTAACATGATGATTGAGTGTCCATTTAGCTGTACCATGACATTTGCACTGCTACTGTGTAAACCTCCAATTGGATCCTTGGGCCTTTGAGAGATTGGGACCCATCCTTTTAAAAGAGCACACAGTGCCACCTACAGAACATAGGCAGATTAACAGCAAAAAGCACTTCCAACGCCCTCACCTCAATTGTATACTGTTATTAAAATATATATATATATATATTTTTTTTAATCTTAATTTATTTCCACAATTAACTAATAATAAAATGCGTAATACTGTAGGCACTTCATACAAAGGATTGTTACCTATAGCCAGGACTGGCATTCCAAAAATTACAATTATTATTTTGGGAAACAATTATTGGGATTTGTTCTATACTGTTCCTATCATTACTCCTTAGCAACAGATGTGGAACACATACACACTCTCCTCACCCTTCCCCACAAACAACCACAAGCTGAGATGTTGTTCGATCCCAGAGCCCAACTCACAAAAAGATGATGTGCGAATGCGTATACAGTTGTAGCTGTCTATGAAGACATGCAAAATTGGGCAAGAATGGCGAGATTCGCTTAACCAATGTTAAGTCGAAGCTGATGGATCTCAGATAGACCCCTCTGCCTTAAAACACACACATGCTGGTCCCCCACTGTGACCATTTTCTCAAGCACCTCTGAGCAGTCAGACCTTTTGATTATTTTGTGCCTTTTGATTATTTCCCCCTCCCATGGTTACTGCAGCTAGTGTTGCCAGCACTGCCACTACCTGTCTCCACTGGAATTCCCACCGGCTAGGTACAAGGTCGTCAAGTTTCTCAATAGCAGCTTCGAGAAATTCCATTGATATTATGCTCACCCACCCGGGGGCTTTGGCTTGGTTGGACCAACCTTGCCAGGTAGTCTCAGACTCTTGAGGGGCAGTGCTGCTTTAGTGGATCTCTGACTGTGTTTTATCTTTCGGTCTTGGCTGCATATAGGCTACTTGCAGTAAGCCCTATAGAACAGATAAGGACTTTTCCTTAGTGTGTGGGTCGCTCAGGTGGGTGTCTAAGGTATAGGGTTGGGGACCTTTCCATCATGATACGACAGTAAATACTAGACTATATTTGTAATTTATTTTAAAATGTACAGTACCAGACAAAAGTTTGGACACACCTACAGTACTTATTCAAGGGAGAAAAGCTGTCGTCAATATATTTTTATTTCTTTAACACTTTTTTGGTTACTACATGTCCAAACTTTTGACTGGTACAGCATTTCCCATACCTTTGTATATCCCATACCTTGCTCGCAAAATGCATTGGCAGAAATGCCTTCTGGTACACGTGCCTTAATAACAAATGTGTATTCCATCTGTAAATATGAATAAAATTGTTAAATTACGAGCCTAGTTGGTTTAGCCTTGAAAAAAAGACAAGAACCTTCCTACTAGCCATGATTGGCTGTGATAATCGATGAGCTGGACATGCATGAAGTTGAGTTTGGATTGGTCTGCCATGTAAGATGTTTCTTTCTATAGCACGAGCTTCTCAGAATGTGTTGATAGTCCTTTCTAATGCAGCATTTTTTGAAAGATATAACGTCGAGAACTACAAAATATTTGCTTATTTTCTCAACAATATTGATAGACTGAATTTAGTAGGCGCTATCAACAGATCAGTTGGCAAAAGGTATGATGGGCTCCTTTCTGCGCACATCATGATCAGTGTGACTTGACACAACGCTGGCCAAACAAGATGTAGCTACAAACAAAACAGTTAAATTTTCAGATTTTATGAGATGTTTTCATTGCAAGTTAAAGAATACTGTTAGCTAGCTAGCGAACATTAGCTTGCTGTCTCACAAGCTAACATTATGTGTATTTGATCTGTGTATTAATTTGATTCAAATCAGAAACTATTTGCATTGCTAGTTATAGTCTAATGTTAGCTAGCTAACATTGAATTTAATTGCTTAGCCTTAGCTACATGCAGATTCATAATACAGCTATGACAATGGTTGTATTGGTAGTAGTATGATTCGGGATTAAGCTGGTTCATTGTTTAGCTAGCTAGCCACAGTTGAATTCGGAAGTTTACATACACCTTAGCAAAATACATTTAAACTCAGTTTTTCACGATCCCTGACATTTAATCATAGTCAGTTAGGATCACCACCTCATTTTAAGAATGTGAAATGTCAGAATTGTAGAGCGAATGATTTATTTCATCTTTTTTTTCGTAAATCACATTCCCAGTGTGTCAGAAGTTTACATACACTCAATTAGTATTTGGTAGCATTGCCTTTAAATTGTTTAACTTGGGTCAAACATTTTGGGTAGCCTTCCACAAGCTTCCCACAATAAGTTGGGTGAATTTTGGCCCATTCCTCCTGACAGAGCTGGTGTAACTGAGTCAGGTTTGTAGGCCTCCTTGCTCGCACACGCTTTTTCAGTTCTGCCCACACATTTTCTATGGGATTGAGGTCAGGGCTTTGAGATGGCCACTCCAATACCTTGACTTTGCTGTCCTTAAGCCATTTTGACACAACTTTGGAAGTACACTTGGAGTCAATGTCCATTTGGAAGACCCATTTGTGACCAAGCATTAATGCTATCTTGAGATGTTGCTTCAATATACAGTGCCTTGCGAAAGTATTCGGCCCCCTTGAACTTTGCGACCTTTTGCCACATTTCAGGCTTCAAACATAAAGATATAAAACTGTATTTTTTTGTGAAGAATCAACAAGTGGGACACAATCATGAAGTGGAACGACATTTATTGGATATTTCAAACTTTTTTAACAAATCAAAAACAGAAAAATTGGGCGTGCAAAATTATTCAGCCCCCTTAAGTTAATACTTTGTAGCGCCACCTTTTGCTGCGATTACAGCTGTAAATCGCCTGGGGTATGTTTAAATAGCCCATAATAAACAACTAATAAGATACAGGTGAAAACAATCAAGACAAAACCAACAGAAAATAAAAAGTCATCGGTGGCATTCGTGACAACTTTACTCCAACCGTTAGATAGATAGAACAAGTCTCACCTGCTTGGCTGCTCCATCTCCATACAGTGTCACACACATGGTTGTTGCCCTGGTACTGACAGGTGTCGTGTTTTTGGCTCTGCCGGATTAAACCTCTTAGAGCTACCCCCTACTTTTTTCTATTTCCGCCTGAAGACATACCCAAATCTAACTGCTTGTAGCTCTGGCCCAGAAGCAAGGATATGCATATTCTTGGTACCATTTGATAGAAAACACTCTGAAGTTTGTGTAAATGTGAATTGAATGTAGGAGAATATAAGACAATAGATCTGGTATAGATAATATGGGGGGAAAAAAAGAAAAAAATATATACATTTACAAAATAACATGGGTAACTATTTACACACTTTCAAAATTTTGAAGACCCTCAGTCCTCTATCAAATCAAATGTATTTATATAGTCCTTTGTACATCAGCTAATATCTCAAAGTACTGTACAGAATCCCAGCCTAAAACCCCAAACAGCAAGCAATGCAGGTGTAGAAGGACAGTGGCTAGGAAAAACTAACTAGAAAGGCCAAAACCTAGAAAGAAACCTAGAGAGGAACCAGGCTATGAGGGATGGCCAGTCCTCTTCTGGCTGTGCCGGGTGGAGATTATAACAGAACATGGCCGAGATTTTTAAACGTTCATAGATGACCAGCAGGGTCAAATAATAATAATCGAGGTAGTTGTAGAGGATGCAACAGGACAGCAACTCCAGAGTAAAGTAGAGAGAGAGAGAGAGAGAGAGAGAATTAGAGAGAGCATACTTAAATTCACACAGGACACCGGATAAAACAGAAGTACTCCAGATATCTCAAACTGACCCTAGCCCCCCGACACATAAACTACTGCAGCATAAATACTGGAGGCTGAGACAGGAGAGGTCAGGAGACACTGTGGCCCCATCTGATGAGACCCCCGGACAGGGCCAAACAGGAAGGATATAACCCCACCCACTTTGCCAAAGCTCTACACAATATTTTGCTGCTGATGCCAGGTGCCATAGCAGTCTCTTTCTGCTGTAAAGTGAGTATCAACAGGTATAATAAACAGATACATATATAGAGTACAGGGAACATAAGGTTGAATATATTATTATAGACCTGCTAGATCTACTGTCTCTTTTATATTATGACATTTCAGCTAGATCTACTGTCTCTATTATATTATGACAGACCAGCTAGATCTACTGTCTTTATTATATTACAACAGACCAGCTGTATCTACTGTCTCCATTTCACTTTGGCCATTGGGCCTGCCCTCCCCTCAACAGCCTCAAATAGACTATTTCATGTGGGTTGGGGTGGGGTGGCAGACACGCGCATCTCACATTTAATTTACATTACATTTTTATATATTGCTTCTAAAATAAAATCACAAATAATATTTTTGATTATTAATTTCAAACAAGGGCATTAGCATGAGAATAATTTCAAAAAATATTCCTCCACTTGGGAATCGCTAAATGAATCGTCCTACAACACATTCACTTTTCCGATCAATTTCTTCTAAAATTGTGTGTAGACCTGTATATCTAGACTTCAATTTAGCTTTCCCTGACTTAGTTGCCATACTGATTGATATATAAACAGCTGAATCTGCGTGTTTACCAAACAATGCAGTGCGTAATATGCGTAGCTCCTTCTGGTATAAAACTTCATGGGTTGGTCTTCCAACACATGACCATTGCATATTGCCGTTTACCTTAGCTCATTGGCTATCTACCCAGTTAGATTTCAAGACGATCATTGGGTTAAAATACAGTCAATCAATGAAACAGTGGTCATATCATTGGTGCACAGTGATGTCATTACTTGTTGTCTTCAAATTGGTTTCTTTCAGTCAATACGTCCCGTGAAAAGGCCCATCAGGTTTGGTTGTGTTACAAACAAACCAGTTGATTGCAATGAAATCAAACATGACTGTAAAAGTCACGTTTTGTGTGGGTATTTACCCTCGACTGTGTCGTCGAAAATGGAATGAGACGGAATTCACGACACAAGCGGTTCACAAAAGGTTTCGTGTTAGGCTATAAAAATGGATTTTATCAAACAAAAGATCATTCATTGTTTAACAATGAGCATTGAGATTGCAAACAGACGAAGATCGTCAAAGGTAAAATATTTATTTTAATGCAGTTTGATTTTGTTAGCCTGTGCTGGTTGAAATAGAGCCCCATTAAAAAAAGAACTATCTTCAGATAATCACATCGTATTATTTTGCAGTGAATCCTTTTTAAATCTGACAACGTAGTTGGATTAGCAAGATTCTAGGCTTTTGATACATGTGAGACACTTGTATTTTCATAAATGTTTAATATGACTTTATGTATGTTGTGGAATTTCAGCCCGCCATCGGGTCCATGCGCAGAGAGGTTAAGTGATATGACATGCTATTCTATAAAATAATTTCTCTGTAATTAATATTACCTGATTGAGCTAATCATGTAAATGTAATTAACTAAAGTCGGGGCACCACAAAATAATATTTATAGAGCTGTTATCTTCCGAATAAACTCTTAAAGACCTAGTAATATTTACATCAATAGCAGTCAATATTAATCCTCACCTTAATTCAGTCTCATCTGAAAGTTGTAAATTCTTGGTTATCTGCACAAACCCTGGGTAACAAGTTGAATCAGCAATACAAATTTGGGTTTAATTATTTATTTGCTAAATACCTAACTAATCACACAGAATTACACATACACATAATTAATCATAACTTGTCATAAAGGAAAACGTCCCTAGCAGGCGGAACAGATATGACAGCTGGTTACACAAAAGAAAAGGGTCTGGGTTTGATTGAAAGAGCGGGAAGACTGAGGGACACAGGGAGAAGCTGTGCTATCGTAAATACAGTATCTTATGCATTCTAAATTACCGCCCATTTGGAAAAGGAAAATACAATAAATATTCACTCTGAGCTGCGCTTCGGTAGGATGGTGGTAGATGGAAGGCCGTGTTGCCCAACCGAGTCCTTTGAAGAATGTCTCTGCTGGTAAATTGGATACGTTGTAGTAATGTCGTTGTGTGTTAGACGGGATACTCTGTCTGTTCCTTCCTAACCTGCGTTTGAAGCTGCTGTCGCTAACTCAACGGCTAGGGGGTATCACTTCTGTAGTGAATAAGAGTTCAAAGTTTATACCATTCACAACCAAAGCTCACGCTGATGTTGGCTTTGTTCTGTAGTTATTATCTGAACCATTCTGACATCGGACCGTCGTCCTCACATCCTCGAAACAGGAGGTTATATTGTCATCAAGGCTTTATATAGGAAGGGAGAGGAGGGCGTGTTTGAAAGGTTTTATAGCCAATGTGCCTTCACAGGGGCAGGCCACTGATTGAGCAGAGCCCTAACCTTATAAAAACTCAAATCTCACATTTTAGAAGCAAAAATCACATTTCATCCCATCACGAATAATTTCATATTCAAACATTTAAATTGAACAACAATTCCATGTGAAGACTTTCCACTGTAGAGTTTGTCATCTTATCATTGAGATGACAACCGAACTGACATCAAATTCATTAAGTACCACCGCATATGTTCAATTGGTCGGATTACCAGAATATAGTTAATTTCCCCCCACCTTCTGATGTTCCCAGAACCTCTATGTTAACCAAGGGGTTTGTAAATGTAACATTAGTAGGGTAGAGAGAGGAAAAAGGGGGGAAGAGGTATTTATGACTGTCATAAACCTACCCCCAGGCCAACGTCATGACACAGGCTAGACCCACACCTGCCCCCAATGGAACCTGTACACACACACATACACTGAGAATGTGTGAGTGAGGTCAGTTTGTGTGTGTGACCTATTCAGAGTATTACATGACCTCCCACAATGCCGTACCCTCCATAGTAGTGTTTGGCGTACATGTGCATAGAACCATATTTACCATTGGTCTCAACCCCTCTATGACGAGAGAGAGAGAGAGAGAGAGAGAGAGAGAGAGAGAGAGAGAGAGAGAGAGAGAGAGAGAGAGAGAGAGAGAGAGAGAGAGAGAGAGAGAGAGAGAGAGAGAGAGAGAGAGAGAGAGAGAGAGAGAGAGAGAGAGAGAGAGAGAGAGAGAGAGAGAGAGAGAGAGAGAGAGAGAGAGAGAGAGAGAGAGAGAGAGAGAATACTTAAATTCACACAGGACACCGGATAAAACAGAAGTACTCCAGATATCTCAAACTGACCCTAGTTAGTTGTTGTAGGAAAGGGAGAACACTCCTTCGGGGTGGACTCACCGTCTCGCACCAGCACGCGAACGCATGCCACTTACTAGCAAGTCCTAGTCATGGAGCGGATCCACGCGCCATGTATCGCGTTGATCACAGTAGCCAACAAAATGTGGAATTGGCCAAGGGCTCGAGATCAGCATCTAAATCATCTGAACCATGGGCGATCGGGAGCTATCAGGATGACCGACAGCCCCTCCAATCTCACCCGTGCACCTATGGGAGAATGCAGGATATTGGGGGAAAAGCATAGAGAACTCTCTGCCACGGGTGGAATGCGAATGCATCCAATCCCAGCGGCAGTTCATCCTGGGCCAGAAGAGAGAACCAGAGGAGGCTATGTGCTTTCTCTCCTGTTGTAAAAAGATCCATCTCGGCTCTACTGAATAGTTCCCATAGCATGAGGACAATATTGGATTGTAGACGCCACTCGTCATCTTGAGGGCCTCGTCGGGACATGAGTTCTGCTCCCACATTGAGGTGGCCCGGGAATGTGGGGAGCCAACAATGAGAGAAGATGCTTGTAATTCCAGAGCCACAGTTCCTCCACCAGGGTGTGAAGAGCAGGAGATCTCACTCTCTCTTGGCGGTTCACGTAAGCCTCTCTGGTCCGATTGTCTGACCAAACCAAAGCATGGGGTCCTCAAAGCATGGGACCCGTAGCACCAACAGAACCATTTCCAGTTCCATTGCAAACCACTCACACCCCACTGCCAATGTTTGACATGTCCCGCCCCATCCCATCAAGGATGCGTATCTGAAGACTAGGATATGCGAGGTTACTGCCCATGGGAAGACCATGTGTCAAAACATGCATGTTTCTCCAATGATCCAGATCTGCTCTAAGAGAGTGGGGAACAGCCAACAGACGATGGCGATGACGCACAGGGTCTAGCCATAGCCGGGCAAACCACCGCTGTAACCTGCGCATGCACAAAAGTCCCAGAAGGACCACAGTGTGGGGCGCTGGAACTTAGAAAATGTGCAAGGAGCTAGGGCTCACCCCAAAAAACACTCTTGTGTACTCGTAAAGCGCAGCAACTTCCTGTGATGTGGAAGCGCTGGGGCTTTGTTGTGAGCATGCAGAAAGGTCATTTGGCTATTGACTTGTTCTGCAAATGTGTAATTGGCCTCCACCCTGCCCGTTGTTTCAAGTAATTGGATGGTGGGTAGAGTTGTGCATGCCATCATGTATGTTTTTCCACTTCAACCAAAGATAAGAAGAGGTGACATGATGAGTTCGGTCTGTTTGTAGTATGCATGTTGAAGGGGGTGTGTCATCTACCATCATTCACTTCCCATTATTCACTTCTGGAAGTTTACTCGAAAGACAAGTGAACCTTCTATTCATGTCGTTTTGTTATAACATCTTTGGTCTGACAGACGATTACATGACACCCAGAATGCATTGAATGATGTAGACCAACATGGCTCCACACATAGCTGCCAATTAGCAACCTTCAAAAAAGTCACATGTATCCATTACAATCTATGCAAGAATGCCATCCAGGACCTCTACACCAGGCAGTGTCAGAGGAAGGCCCTAAAAATTGTCAAAGACCCCAGCCACCCCAGTCATAGACTGTTCTCTCTACAACCGCATGGCAAGCAGTATCGGAGTGCCAAGTCTAGGGCAAAAAGCTTCTCAACAGTTTTTACCCCCAAGCCATAAGACTCCTGAACAGGTAATCAAATGGCTACCCGGACTATTTGCATTGTGTGCCACCCCCCAAAACCCTCTTTTTACGCTGCTGCTACGCTCTGTTTATCATACAGTAGAGTCAAAAAAGTATTTAGTCAGCCACCAATTGTGCAAGTTCTCCCACTTAATAAGATGAGAGAGGCCTGTAATTTTCATCATAGGTACACTTCAACTATGACAGACAAAATGAGAAAAAAAATCCAGAAAATCACATTGTAGGATTTTTTATGAATTTATTTACAAATTATGGTGGAAAATAAGTTTTTGGTCAATAATAAAAGTTTACCTTTGTTGGCAATGACAGAGGTCAAACGTTTTATGTAAGTCATCACAAGGTTTTCACACACTGTTGCTGGTATTTTGGTCCATTCCACCATGCAGATCTCCTCCAGAGCAGTGATGTTTTGGGGCTGTTGCTGGGCAACACGGACTTTCAACTCCATCCAAAGATTTTCTATGGGGTTGAGATCTGGAAACTGGCTAGGCCACTCCAGGACCTTGAAATGCTTCTTACGAAGCCACTCCTTTGTTGCCCGGGCGGTGTGTTTGGGATCATTGTCATGCTGAAAGACCCAGCCCCACAGTATATGCATAGTCATTTTAAATATACAGTCATGTACATACTACCTCAATTGGGCCGACCAACCAGTGCTCCCGCACATTGTCTATCTGCATTATCTCCCACCCACCACCCGCCAACCCCTCTTTTACGCTACTGCTACTCTCTGTTCATCATATATGCATAGTCACACCATATCTACATGTACATACTACCTAACTCAGCCTGACTCTCCGGTGTCTGTATGTAGCCTTGCTACTGTATATAGTCTGTCTTTTTACTGTTGTTTTATTTCATTACCTACCTATTGTTCACCTAATACCTTTTTTGCACTATTGGTTAGAGCCTGTAAGTAAGCATTTCACTGTAAGGTCTACACCTGTTGTATTAGGCGCACGTGACAAATAAACGTTTATTTGATTTGATGATTTGCCACCAGGACTTGAAAACATGTGAATAAAAAATAATTTAAAAAGTATTAAATAATTACAAAACAAACTGTGTCGATGTCGAATCTGACTGCATACCGAATCTGACTGACTGGCGCACCGATCTCCGTCACAAATAAGTGTTCAATGCTGATTCCCTGCTTATCTCCCTCAACTCCGCCCCATAGATACTTTTGCTACAATATGTAGCTAGCTATCTTAGATAGTGAAAGGCAAAAGTGTGTTCTACTAACCTGCTAGCAACCCGTTTTACTGTATAAATCAGCTTGATTAGTATCTATTTATTTTACTTTCCATTCAGAATGAAGACTCGGTGGCATCTGTCTAGCCACTATCTGAAAAGCATGTCAAGGTAATTACCGTAATTGCTGGACTATTAAGCGCACCTGAATATAAACCGCACCCACTGAATTATAAAAAAATATTTATTTTGTACCAAAATAAGCCGCACATGTCTATAAGCCGCAGGTGCCTACCGGTACATTGAAACAAATTAACTTTACACAGCCTTTAAACGAAACACGGCGTTGTAACAAAAATAAATAGGCTTTAACGAAACATGGCTTGTAACAAAAATAAATAGGCTTTAACAAAACACGGCGTTGTAACAAAAATAAATAGGCTTTAACGAAACACGGCGTTGTAACAAAAATAAATAGGCTTTAACGAAACACGGCTTGTAACAAAAATAAATATGCTTTAACGAAACACGGCTTGTAACAAAAATTAAAACAGTAGCTTACCAAGAAAGTCATTGGTCACTATCTTCCTCCTCCTGTGCACTGAAACCACTGAAGTCATGTCCTTCGGTGTCGGAGTTGAATAGCCTCAGAATTGCTTCATCCGATGTTGGATCGTTTTCATTGTCGCTCTCGTCACTTTCATCCGGAGGCAAATACCCCGAGCTCATGCTGCCCCTTCAACACGCAGCAGTCCAGCCTTTCGAAACCCGTTGATGATAGTGGATTTTTTGACAATGCTCCACGCTGTCAGGACCCACTGGCAGACTTGACCATAAGATGCTCTTTGCCTGCGGCCCGTTTTAGTGAAGGATTTCTCCCCACTTGTCATCCAAGCCTCCCACTGAACAAGGAGCGCCACCTTAAATGCACGATTTACACTAATGTCGAATGGCTGCAAATACTTTGGGCCATCTGCTTTTCTTCCCTCTGAAAGCTTTTGTTGTATTTTTGCACTGAGTCAGTTCCTCACGCTGCTGTTTCCAACGTCTTACCGACACATTAAGGCCAAGCTCCCATGGAGCAGCTCTATTTCCTTTTCCAACAGCCAGATCATTCGCCTTCAACTTGAAAGCTGCATCATATGCATTTCTCCGTGTCTTTGCCATGATGAGGGTGACAAAATTACTACCGTAATCAGAATGATGGGAAGTTTGAGCGCGCTCGATTTACGTCACATTATGTGACGGTGCTCAGTTTTTTGGCGGCATGAATCTTGTGAAAGCGGGAAAAATCCATAAATTAGCCGCGTCACTGTATAAACCGCAAGGTTCAAAGTGTGGGAATAAAGTAGCGGCTTATAGTCCGGAAATTACGGTATACCATTAGCGATTACGACCTTTGCTTTTGATTCTGTTGCCCAGTCTGCTAGTATGTCTGCCTGTCCCCTTAGGATTTCCAGTACCAGGCTGGAGAGTGGGGGTGGCCACTAGAGGGAAAGTAACTTCACTGAGCACATGTAGAACTCATTGCCATGAAGTTAATCTATACCAGCGGATACAATTAGCCTAGGTCCCAAAATAACAATTGACTTTGACCCAAGAGAACAATTCAGACCAAGATTTTTCAAGATCATAATGAGCAATATTATAAGGACAGAGGGGATTTGATCCAAGATCAGCCCTCCTACTCCTACAAGATCAGCCCTCCTACTCTGAGAGTTTTTGGGCCCTGGTCACTAACTCCATTCTCGATGAGCACTTGTAGGAGCCCGTCCTTGTAATGTCCATCTACACCAGCAAAGGAGGTCTCCTATATTAAAAGGTACATTTATAGAAACAACATTTAAAAAGCCACTCGGTCAGTACATACAGTGAATGAATAGCTTTGATTGGAAAACAGTTTCAGGACACAGATGCTAAGTTGTTGTTGTTTTTTCGCTTTGGCGCATTTTTCTATTGCAAGTGGTATATTTTCTTAACTGATGGAGGATGGTGAAATCAGCAACTGTGTGAGCAGTTTTGGTGATTGGCAAGGGTAGAAATATGATTGCTCTTTGACCATCAATCATTTGCTCAGCCGTTCTTACTGATTTCAAAATAGCACTAGAGTTTAGAGTGAATATGTATATGCCTTCATGAAATGATCTTGGACAATCAGCAAAAAGATATAGCAATTTATGTGGTCCTATACAAGTAGATTCCTCATATTGGGTAAAAAGAGGATACTAGTTGAAGGGGTCTAGACAGTAGTAAGGATAAACATTAAGAGATCAAAGCTTGCTTAAATCTTAACAGCCCAAACATGTGACTGACAGGCAGGTGGGCAAGCAGTGGCAGACACACTCTACTCAGAGATACCCCCTCTCTCTCCCTTTCACTCCCTATATCTACCCCTGTCTCCACCCTAGAATTCCACGTATCAATAATAACAGTGTCACCTGAGTATTTGATATATGTTATCTCAGGGCAGCTGAGACTGTGTAAATAGGAAATTGGAGAGCTGACTGGGACCTGTGGTTTTTCAGTTGATATGTATTTATTTGTGCTGCACTCACTATTGACGCTAACTCATTGCATTCCTATTGACAAAGAAATATAAGATCCACAAAATAGATTTTGGACTTGATTCAAATGCACTCAAAACTCTTTAAAAAGATGAGGGATGGGATTGGAGAAATGTAACCACTCAAATTCATAGACAGAGCTATGGATGCATGGACTGACCATCTATGATATCAAAATTATAGTTTTAACCATGTTTTGATACTGTATAGTGTTTGTTTACAAACATTGGAGTGAACAGGCTTATATTTTGAGTGTTGATGAGGTACGACAGTTGAACTCATCTCATGGGGCATTTATAAGTTATATGCTTTAAGAATCAATGGGTACATATTTAGTCAAAAAATTTATGTATCAACTGTTTAATTCCCCTTTAATGCAACAATATTACTCTATTACCAAATAAATGCAACCATTATGCTAATGATAAGTGTTCACGAAGCAGCTCATTCTTCTCAGTACTAAAGTCCAGACAATCAAGCCCAGAATATAAATATTTCAGACTCTCTGTAAATTCAATGCTCTTTTCATTTGACATTGGGCTCAATGTGGTTGGTTGGTAGTCCAGAGAGGGTATTTTGTTCCCTACAAGTTAAGATCCTCTTCATTCCCTCCTTGGCCACGTTGGGTCCACTATTGTACAGTTATGCTCAGTTCTGACAGTCTCCCTACATATTAGTCACTATATTTGCCCTACTTTATCATTCATATACTTTTAACATTGTGTATCCTAATACGCACTTTTATCTCCCTTCCATAAACTACAAACCTTTCTACCTACCACAACCATCTGACAGGAAACTTCAACTACTAAGCCTCCACTCCAACACCTTCATTTTAACCTCTCATGTGCCTCTGTGTTCCTGTTTTATCTGTGTAATACATATCCAATACTTGGAACCCTTTCCCCTTGAGGTCATTGCATTTTCACAGATGTACCATGGTGGCAGTACTACCCTGAACCAATGAAATAAAACTAACTGTACTGAGGTGGTTGCTATACAGTACTTCAGTCATAACTACCAGTGTTACTTTGTTCGCAACCACTAGTCATAAGTGAACAATATATTATGTAAAAATAATTTCAGTACGGTAATGCGCTTGCTCTTCAGCAAGGTTCTGGCAATTTTATGTTGTAAACCATATTTAAGAAACCTAGTTGCACATCACTTATGTAAATTACAACCTTTCTTGAACATCCACGGGTTACAATATCATTAATAACATGTGATGGTTAAACATTCATAGTAATTGGTATGGCGTAGGCATGACAAATCAATTAACTAATGATATCAAGATTGTTATTTACTTTATACCTCACACAACCTTTTCCTGTTCATCGTGGCAAGGAAAAACTCTATATGCATGAATGTAGGATTGTCACCCTTGTGAAGTAAGGTATATCTCTAAAAGTATTGAGTCAAGCAAATATGCTGTACACAGTGTAACAGTACTGCAGTGGCAGAGCAAGCTTCACCTATATGTGGAGATACTCTGATTGGTGCAAACTGTGTGGAAGATATGATGAGACGATCAGTTGTAAGCTAGCAGACTTTAGTGGACTAAACTACAGTATATACCTAACTCTTCTTACAATTTGAAAAAAACATAAATTGTTGATCAAGCTAATTTATACAGTAAAATGGGTTGCTAGCCAATTAGCAGAACACACTGTCACTGTTACCATAGCCAGCTATCTAAGGTAGCTAGCTACATTTACATGACCAAAAGTATGTGGGCATGGGCTTGTCAAACATCTCATTCCAAAATCATGAGCATTAATATGGAGTTGGTCCCCTCTTTGCTGCTACAACAGCCTCCACTATTCTGGGAAGCCTTTCCAGTAGATTTTGGAACATTGCTGCGGGGACTTGCTTCCATTTAGTCATGAGTATTAGTGAGGTCGGCACTGCTGTTGGGCAATTAAGCCTGGCTCGCAGTCAGCGTTCTAATTAATCTCAAACGTGTCAGAGGTCAGAGGTCTGTGCAGGCCAGCCAAGTTTTTCCACACTGAACTCGACCAACCATTTCTGTATGGACCTCGCTTTCTGCACAAGGGCATTGTCATGCTGAAACAGGAGAGGGCCTTCCCCAAACTGTTGCCACAAAGTTGGATGTGCAGAATTGTCTAGAATGTAATTGTATGTTGTCCGTTAAGATTTCCGTTCACTGGAACTAAGGGGCCTAACCCAAACCATGAAAAACAGCCCCAGACAGTTATTCCTCCTCCAATAAACTGTACAGTTGGCACTATGCATTGGGACAGGTAGCGTTCTCCTGGCATCCGCTAAACCCAGATTCGTCCATCGGAATTCCATATAATGAAGTGTGATTCATCACTCCAGAGAACGCATTTCCACAGCTCCAGTGTCCAATGGTGGCAAGCTTTACATCACTCCAGTCGACGCTTGGTATTGCGCATGGTGATCTTAGGTTTGTGTGCAGCTACTCAGCAATGGAAACCCATTTAATGAAGCTCCCAAAGAACAGTTATTGTGCTGACTTTGATTCAAGAGGCAGTTTGGAACTCGGTAGTGAGTGTTTCAACCCGAGGACAGACCATTTTTTTATGCGCTACGCGCTTCAGCTCTCGGCAGTTCTGTTCTGTGAACTTCGTGTGGCCTACTACTTTGACGAACTGACTTGTTTGGAAGGTGGCATCCTATGACGGTTCCACATTGAAAGTTACTGAGCTCTTCAGTAAGGTCCTTCTACTGACAATGATTATCTACGGAGATTGCATGACTGTGTGCTCAATTTTATACCCCAGTCAGCAACGGGAGTGGCTGAAATAGTCAAATCCACTTGTTTGAAGGGGTGTCCACATACTTTTGTATATATAGTGTGTTAGCCATCATATTGCTTTCTGTCTCCGCCTTTCCTGGGAACTGCTTACACCAGCCTGTTAGTCGTAGCAACAGTAACAATGGGGCGCAGCTGTGGGAGAGAATCAGCTAATCATCGGCGCAACGGTCAGATTTGTTAAACAGTCCGATCTGGCATCGACACCGGTAGTCAATCACATAACCTCTAACACTCACTTGGACTCATTCAGCGTTGTTGTTTATTTAGCTAGTGGGATACATATTAGTTTTAGCAATGTCTTTCAACAGGAGACAACTCAAAAATGCCGAAAATCTCAGTAGCAGTGCATGGGTAAAATCGCTGGGGAAGCCAACAACGTGTGTTGTGATAATTACGTTGTTTGTTCTATAACCTGTTAATGAATATTATATTTGGGCTCCTGAGTGGCACAGCGGTCTAATGCACTGCATCTCAGTGCAAGAGGGGTCACTACAATCCCTGGTTCAAATCCAGACTGTGTCACATCCGTCTGTGATTGGGAGTCCCACAGTGCGGTGCACAATTGGCCCAGTGTCATTCAGGTTTGGCCGGGGTAGGCCATCATTATAAATAAGAATTTGTTCTTGACTGACTTGCCTAGTTAAATAAATAAATAAATAAAAACAAAATAATAATAATAATAATATGCCTTGTGTCTGTGATCTAAAGGCTGAGAAAATAAGAAGACAGTGGCAGAACAAATCTAACTACACCTTTTTTTAATCACAAAACTGGATAAAAACATATTTTCAGTGGTCCACAAAGCATATTGCATGTACAGCAACAAACAGTTACATGACCTACAGCATGGTCAATAAATAAATCCTCTTAGGGCTAGGTGTCCCGCTAGTAGGACACCAAGCCTTTAGGAACATACAAGTGTCTTATATCGGTTGAAAGCTTAAATTCTTGTTAACTTCATATGGCTGCAGGGGCAGTATTGAGTAGCTTGGATGAAAAGGTGCCCATTGTATACGGCCAGCTCCTCAGTCTCAGTTGCTAATATATGCATATTATTATTAGTATTGGATAGAAAACACTCCTAAAGTTTCCAGAACTGTCAAAATATTGTCTGTGAGTATAACAGAACTGATATTGTAGGCGAAACAGGAAGTGGCTTCTATTTTGAAAACCCCATGTTCCATAGCCTCCCTTTGCTCCATTTAACCTTTTCCTATCACTTCCTCAAGGTGTCAACAGTCTTCAGACATAGTTTCAGGCTTTTATTTTGAAAAATGAGCCAGAACGATAACATCGCGTCAAGTGGTCACATGAGTTTTGCTTGCGCAACAGAATTTGGACAGCCATTGTTTTCCCTTCTCCTACTGTGAAAGACATTTGCAGTTGATATATTATCTATTATATATTTTAAAAACAACCTGAGGATTGATTATAAAAAACGTTTGACATGTCTCTGTGGACAATATGGAAACTATTTGGAATTTTCGTCTGTGTTGTCGTGACTGCTCTTTCCTGTGGATTTCTGAACATAACGTGACAAACAAACAGAGGTATTTTGGATATAAAAAATCATCTTTATGGAACAAACGGAACATTTGTTGTGTAACTGGGAGTCTCGTGAGTGAAAACATCCGAAGATCATCAAAGGTAAATGATTCATTTGATTGCTTTTCTGATTTTCGTGACCGAGCTACCTGATGCTACGTGTACTTAATGTTTATCGTGCGATCGATAAACTTACACAAACGCTTGGATTGCTTTCGCTGTAAAGCATATTTTCAAAATCTGACACGACAGGTGGATTAACAAAAGGCTAAGCTGTGTTTTCCTATATTGCAGTTGTGATTTCATGAAAATAAATATTTATAGTAATATTTATTGTATGTAGCGCTATGCTGTTCAGCGGTTGTTGATGACACTTATCCCGATAGGGGGATTGCAGCCATAACAAGTTAATATAACTGCACTGTCCAATTTACAGTAGCTATCATAGCGAAAGCATGCCATGCGATTGTTTGAGGACGTTGCCCCACATAAAAATATTTTTCCACCAGCACAGGTTTCATAAATTCACAAATAGCGATTAAATATTCAGTTACTTTTGAAAATCTTCCTATGATTTGTCATTCAAAGGGTCCCAGCTATAACATGTAGTGTCGTTTTGTTAGATAGAATCCTTCTTTATATCCCAAAAAGTCTGTTTAGTTGGCACCATTGATTTGAGTAATCCACTCGTTCAACATGCAGAGAAAGGAATCTGAAAATCTACCCCTAAACTTTGTTTCAACAAGTCAAAATACGTTTCTATTCACTCCTCAGATACCTTAAATTGTAATCAAACTATAATATTTCTTACAGAAAGAAGTATGTTCAATAGGAAACCGATTTTAACAGGTGCGTCTTGTCTTCATTGCGCGCCCAAACACGAATTTCCAAGACTGTGTCCCTGTACTAAACTGATATTTCTTATTCGTTTTGGAAGTTAGAAGCCTGAAACATTGAACATAGACTGCTGACACCCTGTGGAAGCCATAGGAATTGCATCCTGGGAGCTAGAATTCAGTATGTCCCTATACTTTCCATTGTAAGAGCACGGTCTCTCCTCAAAATAAAAATACCCGTTTTTTCTTTGGATGTTCTCCTACCATTTCTATTGTGTTATATTCTCCTACATTATTTTAACAATTCTACAAACTTCGAAGTGTTTTCTTTCCAATGGTACCAATTATATGCATATCCTGGCATCAGGGCCAGAGCAACAGGTAGTTTACTTTGGGCATGTCATTCAGGTGGAAATTGAGAAAAAAGGGGACTAGCCCTAAGAAGATGTATTAATCTCTTGAGTGTAGGGGGCAGTATTTTGATGTTTGGATGAAAAACGTACCCAAATCAAACTGCCTATTTCCCAGGCCCAGAATCTAGAATATGCATATAATTGTCATTAGGTTAGGATAGATTAGTATAGAAAACACTCTAAACTTTCCAAAACAGTCAAAATATTGTCTGTGAGTATAACAGAACTGATATTGCAGGCGAAAACCTGAGGAAAATCCAACCCGGAGGTGAAGGTTTTTCCTGAAGGCTCTCTGTTCCATTGCATGCCTTCCCTCAATTTAAAGGCATATCAACCAGATTCCTTTTCCTATGGCTTCCACATGGTGTGAACAGTCTTTAAACATAGTTACAGGCTTTTTGGGGGGAAAATGAGCGAGAAAGATCACATCATGTCATTGGATGGCTGGGTGCCAGCAGTGTTTTGCATGCGCCAACAGAGTGGAGCAGACATTTTCTCTCTCTCTCCTATTGAAGAATCTACAGCCCTGTTGAAATATTATCGATTATATATTGTAAAAACAACCTGAGGATTTATTATAAAAAACGTTTGACATGTTTCTACGAACTTTACGGATACTATTTGGAATTTTCGCTCGAGCCTGTGTATTTCTGAACATAACACACCAACCAAATGGAGGTATTTTGGATATAAAAATAATCTTTATGGAACAAAAGGAACATTTATTGTGTAACTGGGAGTCTCGTGAACATCCGAAGATCATCAAAGGTATACGAATCATTTTATTGCTTTTCTGACTTTTGTGACCAATCTACTTTGCTGCTAGCTATTTGTAATGTTTTGTCTGCTGAGAGAGATGGCCTTACATAAACGCTTGGTATGCTTTCGCCGAAAAGCTTTATTGAAATCTGACATGCCAGGTGGATTAACAACAAGCTAAGCTGTGTTTTGCTATATTGCACATATGATTTCATGAAAATTACATATTTTTAGTAATTTAATTTGAATTTGGCGCTCTGCAATTCAGCGGATGTTGCCGAAAATGATCCCGCTAACGGGATGGGTGCGTCAAGAAGTTAATGATGCCGACATTTTTGGACCACTAAACAACAATTGATTTAGAACCACAGAGAAATATTGCAAGGCACAAAGAAACACAGGAGCTGCCTCCACTATTCCAGCAACATTTCAGCTTCAACATATCAACATCGTCAAATCACCTCTGCTTATTTTAATACAGTACAGAGAATTAAGTAAAACAACAAGTCCAAATCCCTATCTCCATCCATGGCTAATTTAGGAAAGGGACAATTTTAGCTAGCTAGATAGCCATCGGAGGAGAACAACACCATGAAAGTTCTTCTGTCAATGATGTATGCACTCGAAGGGATTTCATAGGAGTGACGCCAAAATCCAAGCTGGCTTCCCTTGAAAGTTTTTTGGTGCGCCAGGACCATTCCCAGTTAAGCTCGCTCAGTGTAGCTCAACAATGATTGGCAAATTTTTATTTGTGGTCATTGGCTTCCCTTGCCTTCAATGCTACGGGTGGCAACAATGTCATACTCGTTAGGACTAGTCTGGTTAGCCATTTGATTAGCTGTTCAGGAGTCTTATGGTTTGGGGGTAGAACCTATTTAGGAGCCTATTGGACTTGGTGCTCCAGTACCGCTTGCCATGTGGAAGCAGAAAGATCAGTCTATGACTAGGGTGGCTGGAATCATAGACAATTTTTAGGGCCTTCCTCTGACATCGCCTGGTATAGAGGTCCTGGATGGCAGGAAGCTTGGCCCCGGTGATGTACTGGGCAATACGCACTACCCTTTGTAGTGCATTGCGGTCGGAGGATGAGCAGTTGCCATACCAGGCAGTGATGCTCTCGATGGAGCAGCTGTAAAATCTTTTGAGGATCTGAGGACCCAAGCCAATTTTTTTCAGCCTTCTGAGGGGAATAGGTTTTGTCGTGACCTCTTCACTGTCTTGGTGTGCTTGGACCATGTTCGTTTGTTGGTGATGTGGATGCCAAGGAACTTGAAACTCTCAACCTGCTCCACTACAGCCCTGTCAATGAGAATGGGGGAGTTATCGGTCCTCCTTTTCTTGTGGTCCACAATCATCTCTTTTGTCTTGATCACTTTGAGGGAGAAGTTGTTGTCCTGGCACCACACGGTCAGGTCTCTGACCTCCTCCCTATATGTCTCATCATTGTGATCAGGCCTACCACTGTTGTGCCACTGTTGTGTTGTCAGAAAACGTAATGATGGTGTTGGAGTTGTGCCTGGCCGTGCAGTCATGAGTGAACAGGGTGTACAGGATGGGGATGAGAACGCACTCCTGAGGGGACCCCGTGTTGAAGATCAGTGTGGCGGATGTGTTGTTACCTACCCTTACCACCTGGGGCAGCCCGTCAGGAAATCCAGCATCCAGTTGCAGAGGGAGGGGTTTAGTTCTATGGTCCTTAGCTTAGTGATGAGCTTTTAGGGCACTATGGTGTTGAACGTTGAGCTGTAGTCAGTGAATAGCATTCTCACATAGGTGTTCCTTTTGTTCAGGTGTGAAAGGGCAGTGTGGAGTGCAATAGAGATTGGATCATCTATGGATCTGTTGGGGTGGTATGCAAATTGGGTGGGGTCTAAGGTTTCTGGGATAATGGTGTTGATGTGAGCCATGCTAACCTTTTCAAAGCACTTTATGGCTACAGATGTGAGTGCTACGGGTCTGTAGTCATTTAGGCAGGTTACCTTAGTGTTCTTGGGCACAGGGACTATGGTGGTCTGCTTGAAACATGTTGGTATTTGAGACTCAGACTGTTTGAAAATGTCATTGAAAACATTTGTCAGTTGGTCAGCGCAACCTCGGATTACACATCCTGGTAATCTGTCTGACCCTGCGGCCTTGTGAATGTTGACCTGTTTAAACATCTTACTTACATCGGCTACTGAGAGCGTGATCACACAGTCATCCGGATCAGCTGATGTTTTCATGCATGTTTCAGAGTTACTTGCCTCGAAGCGAGTATAGAAGTAATTTAGCTTGTCTGGTAGGCTTGTATAACTGGGAAGCTCGCGGCTGTGCTTCCCTTTCTTGGAGAAAGAAAATATCACCTCTTTAGTTTTAGCAATATGTTTTTCCTTTTCGGGGGGCTATTAAATCAGTTTATATTACAACAAAGTCATATTTATTTTGCCAGCCATTTAAGTATACAGTTGAAGTCGGAAGCTTACATACACTTAGGCTGGAGTCATTAAAACTAATTTTTCAACCAATCCACATATTTCTTGTTAACTTCTTATGGCTGCAGGGGCACTATTGAGTAGCTTGGATGAAAGGTGCCCAGAACAGCCTGCTCCTCATTCTCAGTTGCTAATATATGCATATTATTAGTAGTATTGGATAGAAAACCCTTTGAAGTTTCTAAAACTGTTTGAATGATGTCTGTGAGTATAACAGAACTCATATGGCATCAAAAACTTGAGAACAAATCCAAACAGGAAGTGAGACATCTGAGGTTGGTATATATTCAACCCATTCCCTATTGAAATCCCCTTGGGATATGAATGAAGATTCACTTCCTAGGGCTTCCACTAGATGTCAACCGTCTATAGAAATTTGAATGATGCTTCTACTGTGTGGTGGGACTGAAGGACAGCAGAATGAATCAGGTGTCTGGCAGTCAGCCATTTCCTGGTGATGCGCATTTCACATGATAGCGACCTGCGTTCCATGGCTCCTCAAGACACAAAGGAATACTCTGGTTGGAACTTTATTGAAGATTAATGATAAAAACATCCTAATGATTTATTCTGTACTTAGTTTGAAATGTTTCTTCGACCTGTAATATAACTTTTTGAAGTTTTTGTCCGACGTAACGCTGACCAGAATGAGCGTTTGGATATGTATACCAAACGCACTAACAAAAGTAGCTAATTGGACATAAATAACGGACATTATTGAACAAATCAAGCATTTATTGTGGACCTGGGATTCCTGGGAGTGCATTCTGATGAAGATCATCGAAAGTAAGGGAATATTTAGCATGTCATTTATGGTTTATGTTGACTGCAACATGGCGGCTAATTTGACCTGATTGTTCTGAGCGCCGTCTCAGATTATTGCATGGTTTGCTTTTTCCGTAAAGTTTTTAAGAAATCTGACACAGCGGTTGCATTAAGGACAGGTATATCTAAAATTCCATGTGTATAACTTGTATTATCATCTACATTTATGATGAGTATTTCTGTTGAATCGATTTGGCTATGCAAAATCACTAGATGTTTTTGGAACTAGTGAATGTAACGCGCCAATGTAAACTCAGATATTTTGATTTAAATATAAACTTTATCAAACAAAACATACATGTATTGTGTAACATGAAGTCCTATGAGTGTCATCTGATGAAGATCATCAAAGGTTAGTGATTCATTTTGTCTCTATTTGTGCTTTTTGTGACTCCTCTCTTTGGCTGGGAAAATGGCTGTTTTTGTTGTGGTTTGGTGGTGACCTAACATAATCGTTTGTGGTGCTTTCGCCGTAAAGCCTATTTGAAATCGGACTACCTTTAAAACGGTATAAGATACATGTATGTTTGAGGAATTTTAATTATGAGATCTCTGATGTTTTGAATTTGGCACCCTGCACTTTCACTGGCTGTTATCATATCATCCTGTTAACGGGATTGCAGCCCAAAGAGGTTTCAACAAACTATAGATTTGGCAAGTCGGCTAGGACATCTACTTTGTGCATGACACAAGTCATTTTTCCAACAATTGTTTACAGACAGATCATTTCAATTATAATTCACTCTATCACAATTCCAGTGGTTCAGAAGATTACATATATTAAGTTGACTGTGGCCTCTTACGGCCACTGAGACGCTAGCGTCTCACCTAGCCAATAGCCTGGGGAAATGCGTAGCACCAAATTCAAATAGTACTCGATAAAACTCAAACTTTCCTTAAATCACACATGCAGGGTACTCAATTAAAGCTACACTCGTTGTGAATCCAGCCAACATGTCAGATTTTAAAATTGCTTTTCGGTGAAAGCATGAGAAGCTATTATCTGATAGCATGCACCCCCCCGAAATACCTGAACGAGACGTAAACAAAAAATAATTTGCGTAGCCGGCGCTACACAAAACGCAGAAATAAAATATAAAACATGCATTACCTTTGACGAGCTTCTTTGTTGGCACTCCAATATGTCCCATAAACATCACAATTGGTTCTTTTTTTCGATTAATTCCGTCCATGTATACCCAAAATGTCCATTTATAAAGCCCGTCTGATCCAGAAAAAAACAGCTTTCCAAAACGCAATGTCATTCCAAAATTTTTTAAAAGTTGCCTATAAACTTTGCCAAAATACTTCAAACTACTTTTGTAATCCAACTTTAGGTATTTGTAAACGTTAATAATCGATCAAATTTATGACGGGGCGATCTGTATTCAATAGCAGCAAGTCAACAAATCATGGACGATTTTCTCTCTTCCATAACTATCCACAGTGAAACCTCTGACAGGAAGTGCCTATTCTTCATTTCACCAAAGATGAACTTCAACCCAATTCCCAAAACTGGCGACATCGTGTAGCTGTAGGATCTGTAAACTGGGCGCTATCTAATTTCCCTTGACATAGACAATACAGGGAACTGGCGGAGGGATATATCTTTTTTTTTCTGAACAGTTTTTCCTTGGGGTTTTGCCTGCTACACAAGTTCTGTTATAGTCACAGACATGATTTAACCAGTTGTGTTTTCTATCCACACATACTAATCATATGCATATACTATATTCCTGGCATGAGTAGCAGGACATTGAAATTTTGCACGCTTTTTATCAAAAAGTTGAAAAAATGCACCCTAACCTTTAAGAGGTTACAGCTTATTGAAATTCCAGAAAATTATTTCATGGCTTTAGAAGCTTCTGATAGGCTAATTGACATCATTTGAGTCAATTGGAGGTCTACCTGTGGATGTATTTCAATGCCTCCTTTCAAACTCAGTGCCTCTTCGCATGACATCATGGGAAAATCTAAAGATATCAGCCAAGACCTCAGGAAAATAATTGTAGACCTCCACAATTCTGATTAATCCGTGAGAGCAATTTCCAAACACCTGAAGGTATCACATTCATCTGTTCAAACACTAGTATGCAAGTATAAACACCATAGGACCATGCACCCATCATACAGCTCAGGAAGGAGATGCGTTCTGTCTCCGAGAGATGAACATACTTTGGTACGAAAAGTGCAAATCAATCACAGAACAACAGCAATGGACCTTGTGAAGATGCTGGAGGAAACAGGTACAAAAGTGTATATATATCCACAGCAAATCGAGTCCTATATTGACATAACCTGAAAGGCCGCTCAGGAAGGAGGATGCCACTGCTCCAAAACCACCATAAAAAAGCCAGACTACGGTCTGCAACTACACATGGGAACAAAGATTGTACTTTTTGGAGAAATGTCCTCTGTCTGATGAAACAAAAGTAGAACTGTTTGCCCAAAATGAACATTGATATGTTTGGGTTGCCGAAGAACACCAACCCAATGGTGAAGCACGAGGGTGGCAGCATCGTGTGTTGGGGGTGCTTTGCTGCAGGAGGGACTGGTGCACTTCACAAAATAGATGGCATCATGAGGTAGGAAAATTATGTGGATACATTGAAGCAACATCTCAAGACATCAGTCAGGAAGTTAAGGCTTGGTCACAAATGGGTCTTCCAAATGGACAATGACCCCAAGCATAGTTCCAAAGTTGTGGCAAAATGGCTTAAAGGACAACAAAGTCAAGGTATTGGAGTGGCCATCACAAAGCCCTGACCTCAATCGTATAGAACATTGTGGGCAGAACTGAAAAAGTGTGTGCAAGAAAGGAGGCCTACAAACCTGACTCAGTTACACGAGCTCTGTTAGGAGGAATGGGCCAAAATTCACCGAACTTATTGTGGGAAGTTTGTGGAAGGCTACCCGAAACGTTTGACCCAAGTTAAGCAATTTAAAGACAATGCTACCGAATACTAATTGAGCGTATGTACACTTTTGACCCACTGGGAATGTGATTTACGAAATAAAAGCTGAAATAAATCATTCTCTCTACTATTATTCTGACATTTCACATTCTTAAAATAAAGTGGTGATCCTAATGGACCAAAGAGGGAATTTTTGCTGTGATTAAATTGCGAAAAACTGAGTTTAAATGTATTTGGCTAAGGTGTATGTAAACTTCCAACTTCAACTGTACACGTAAGTATTTTGGACAGATTTTTGGTTGTTTCTTGTACTGCCTTAAATGCGTTGGTCTCCTCCAATTTTCCTATAATCCTGTATTTATTGTAATTGTATTTATTTAACACTGTCTTTATAAACTGTTTTCTTTGTACTGTACTTTAAGACATTACCAAGCTCAAGTCGAAGGCTAATCAAAATCATAAATTAAATGACTTCCAATGGTGCTACCACTTCCCTTGAGTAGCATGTTTTGTATTTCCATGTATGTTCCATCACATGGATACTATTGTAGGGCCCATAAGAAATTGAAACCCTTCCATTGAAGAGCTCTAAGTGCCACTTACAGCACAAAAACAGGTAAGCAGCAGTAAGCATTTTTTGCCCTTTCACCTCAGTTTTACTATATAACTTTTGTACAATTATTTTAAAAGGTATACGTGTATAATGAAGAAACATTTGGATTATTCCCTGAGCATGAGTTCCTTTTCAAATAGACAGGTAATAATTAATATTATATACAGTATATACATCTTATATCAATGATGTCACTCTTGCTGCTGGTGATTCTCTGATCCACCTCTACGCAGCCGACACCATTCTGTTTACATCTGGCCCTTCTTTGGAAAATGTGCTAACAAACCTCCAAACGAGCTTCAATGCCATACAAAACTCCTTCCAAGGCCTCCAACTGCTTTTAAATGCAATTAAAACTAAGTGCATGCTCTTCAACCAATTGCTGGCCGCACCCTCCCTCCCGACTACCATCTCTACGTTGCTGTGTTGCGGTTTTTGTTGCACTGCTTTGCTTTATCTTGGCCAGGTCGCAGTTGTAAATGAGAACTTGTTCTCAACTGGCCTACCTGGTTAAATAAAGGTTAAATAAAACAAAATGAAGGCACTTCCTACAAAAATACAATTACATTTAACCAGGAGCAGTCAGTAGGAATACAGCATATAAGCAAACAAATATTACTTTATATTATAACAAAAGATTCAATGTGGTCCATAACATAAGTTAAAACAAAAGTATTGATATTGATGATGATAATAATAATAAGACAAATAATAGTAACCATAGTGTCAATCGTGATAATACCAATAATGAGGATAATGTTAATAGTGGTATAAACATCAATAAAAGTAGTCATAATAATCATAATAATAAAGACTTCACTTTAACATCATAGTCAATACATCATTTTAAATCCAAAGTGCTTGAATGCAGGGCCGAATCCACCAAAAAATGTGTCAAATACTTTTGGAGCTCACTGTATTAGTTTTGGAAATTATTAATTCCAAATTCCTGCTATAGGAAATATGTAGATGAATGCCTGCAAGGATCTTGATAAAGACATATGATATGATAAAGGCATCCAACTTTCAGACAGAGCAAGCTGTACACACACAAAAAGACAGATGACTCAATCAAGTCAATGTACAAATGCCACAAACAATGTGCAAAACCACAGCTGTTAAACTGTTAAGGATTTCAATATCTCTAAGTGGTGATCTGGCAGTTTCTGACTCTGTTATGTAAGACCTGAGTGCTCAATGCAATGGAAACCACATTGCAGTAATTACACAGTATGTATTTTTCTCACGGTCAAATGAAATGACAGAATAGTTTGGGGTACTGTAAAATACCTCTTACACTACCATGCAGACTGCCCTCACAGGTGGATGCTGTTCTGAATAAGAAGTCTGAGTGTGCAGGCAGCAGTGTGTGTGTGCAGATGGGAGTGTGTATTTGTGTGCAGGCAGTAGTGTGTGCAGACAATATGACATAAACACACCATAGCAATGTTTGATTGTGTAGCCTGATCCACCATCCATATCGCAGTTCTCTCGTTTCTTGAATTCGTGTACAAATCAGAATTGAAAGATCGGGATGATCGAATAAGGTTAGGCTTCTGTGTCCACAGTGTTTGAAACAAAAATTGTCACACCCTGATCTGTTTCACCTTTCTTTGTGCTTGTATTCACCCCCCTCCAGGTGTCGCCCATCTTACCCATTATCCCCAGTGTATTTATACCTGTGTTCTCTGTTTGTCTGTTGCCGGTTCCTTTAGTTCGTCAAGTCTACCAGAGTTTTCCCCCTTGCTCCGGTCTGTTACTAGTTACTGTTTTCTAGTTTTCCCAGTTTTGACCATTTTTCCTGCCCTGAGCCTGCCTGCCGTTCTGTACCTTGTCACACCACCCTGGATTATTGAACTGCCTGCCCTGACCCTGAGTCTGCCTGCTGTTCTGTATCTTTTGGACTCTGACATGGATTACTGACCTCTGCCTGCCCTTGACCTGTTGTTTTGCCTGCCCCCTGTTCTATTAACTTCTTATGGCTGGGGGCAGTATTGAGTGGCTTGGATGAATAAGTTGCCCAGAGGTACCCAGAGTAAACTGCCTGCTCCTCAGATCCAGTTGCTAATATATGAATATTATTAGTATATTTGGATAGAAACCACTCTGAAGTTTCTAAAACTGTTTGAATGATGTCTGTGAGTATAACAGAACTCATATGGCAGGCAAAAACCTGAGAAAAAATCCAACCAGGAAGTGGGAAATCTGAGGTTGGTCGATTTTCAACTCAGCCCCTATTGAAGATACTGTGGGATATTGGTCATGTTGCACTTCCTAAGGCTTCCACTAGATGTCAACACTCTTTGAAACTTGTTTGAGGCTTCGACTGTAAAGGAGGGGCTCATAAGGGCTCTTTGAGTCAGTGGTCTGGCAGAGAGCCACGAGCTGGTCATGCGCATTCACATGAGAGGTAACTCTCGTTCCATTGCTTTTCTACAGACAAAGGAATTCTCCGGTTGGAACATTATGAAGATTTATGTTAAAAACATCCTAAAGATTGATTCTATACATTGTTTGACATGTTTCTATGGACTGTAACGGAACTTTTTGACATTTCGTCTGCACCTAGTGAACGCGCTTCGTGAGGTTGGATTTGTTTACAAAATGAGCTAACAAAAGTAGCTATTTTAACATAAATGATGGACATTATCGAACAAATCAAACATTTATTGTGGAACTGGGATTCCTGGGAGTGCAAGTTTAAAAAAAAAATCTGACACAGCGGTTGCATTAAGGGGAGGTTTATCTAATGTTCCATGTATAATAGTTGTATCTTTTTTTCAACGTTTATTATAATTATTTCTGTGAATTGATGTGGCTCTCTGCAAAATCCCTGGATGTTTTTGGAACTACTGAACATAACGCGCCAATGTATACTGAGATGTTTTGATATAAATATGAACTTTATGTATTGTGTAACATGAAGTCCTATGAGTGTCATCTGATGAAGATCATCAAAGGTTAGTGGTTAATTTTAACTCTATTTCTGATTTTTGTGACTCCTCTCTTTGGCTGGAAAAATGTCTGTTTTTATGTGACTTGACTCTGACCTAACATAATCGTTTGTGGTGCTTTAGCCATAAAGCTTATTTGAAATCGGACACTGCGGTGGGATTAACAAGAAGTGTATCTTTAAAATGGTGTGAAATACTTCTATGTTTGAGGAATTTTAATGATGGGAATTCTGTTGTTTTGAATTTGGCGCCCTGCACTTTCACTGGCTGTTGTCATATCGATCCCATTAACGGGATTTCAGTTAATAAACATTTGTTACTTCGACACTGTCTGCATCTGGGTCTTCCCTAAAATGTGATTAAAAAAATGTTATATCATTCTTAACGCCCCAAACTGCCTTTCGATAAATTTGAAACATCACATGCCTGTTCCCTAACCACCCTTCCATTCCCAGCAGCCCACAACCTCCGATAAATCGCAGTGCAATAATGGAATGTCATTGGTTATTAGATCTGTAAAAGCACAACAATTTAAGAAACATTTGGGCGCACTACAAGGCAGCATAGCTCCAAAATCGAATTTGAATTATATTGGATTAGGAAGAAAGAGCTGCAAAACAATCGCAACCACAAAAAGAACTGGCTTCCGTTTACAGAGTTGTTTTGCTCTTGCGCTGCTGTTGAATCCATGTGAATGCTCTGTATTATGTGGTGACATGCAACACACCAATGTGTTCATGATTTAGTCAGAATGTAACAAATGATGACTAAGAAGCCTGCTAGTGAATCTGAAAAACTAAAAGAATGAGAGAGAGCAAGACTCTGCATGGTGTGTGTCAAGGGCTGTAGGGAGTAAGCTTTCGAGTGGAGACCTTCAAACTCTTATGATAACAGAGTAATTCACACCAACACCAAACACTTTCATAACTCAGAAGTATTTGAAAGCTGAGTCCGCACAACCCTGTTATAGCTATAACCACACAGTGGGCCCACACAATGTTAGAAAGTGGCGGTCATTGCCATTTAAGATGAGGGAGGACAATACAATTTTTTCATGAGCATGGCCTTATTACAGCAAATTGGAGGAATTTCATTCCTTCTCACATCTATGCGTTCTCCTTCTCGCATCGTTCCCTTCTTCGCTTGTGGACGTCAATGCACAACACATCAGCTGTGGTGTGACCAAGTCAAGCCAAACCGTATCATAACTGCTACACAGAGCTGACATTGTAGTCATCATATTAGCTAAAGTAGTGTCATAAGTCAACATAGCTAATAGAACTAATGCATTAGTAAACCTGCTACAATCATGCAGTAACATTACAGTGAACAGTCAGTAAGCAGTTTAGCCACGGTGGCAATACATTTGTAAAACCAAAAGCTTACCTTGACTTGGAAGAAATCTAGTGTTGCGTTGGATAGTCATAGCCAGATAGTCATAGCATAGCATCCCCCTGTTTGAGCAGGGTGTTTGAGTAGGTTAAACTACCTACCTGCATTTGCTAGCTAAGTAAGGGAAACTGAAAGTGAAAAAACGATTCAACTATTGTCTTTCTCTCTTTTTGAGTCAACTACTCACCAGATTTTCTGCACTGCAGCGCTAGCTAGCTGTATCTTGTGCTTTAAGAACTAGGTTAATTATCTGATTCTTTGATTGGGTGGACAATATGTCAGTTCATGTTGCAAGACGTCCTCTGGAAGTTGTCATAATTAGGGGAATTTTCATCAGCCAGTGATTGATAACTGTCGGTCTCACAGTAATTGACCATTAATTAACATAAACACATTTAACACCTCCTGTCTTCCACTGTGATGCAGTGGAATCTATGTAATATAGCCTACACCTTCACAATAAATCCATTCTTTAGACAGGTTTAAAGAAGCATAACATGGGAAAAAAATGTATTTCAGAAGAACAGAATAGCAAACTGAGTAGTCCAGCCAAATGGCTGTGGGCTACACTAGTTCATTTAGCAGAAAATATTTGCTTAGAATTCTATGGCATTATTTTATACGATGTTACAGTATGAAGAATACAAATGATTTGAGGGAGTGCGCACATGTGTCTATTCTGTATGGAGCGGTTAACAAAGAAATAGGTACTCCTATATGCTTAATTTAGAGTTATTAATGTACATTTAGTTGTTCTACAAACATTGGGCTGTATGTTTAGATTTTGTATACATTGTAAGGCTTAAGGCTGCATGATGCGACTCCAATGATGATTTGAAAAAAACTTGCTTGAAAGTCATGATCTTTTTGCGCAGCCTGTACACACATCATTAATCTCTCAATCACAATTTGACAAGCACTTGATAATGCCTCGAATTTCACAGCGGCATACGGTTTGTGGCCGTAATGCACCCTTAAAAATCCATGCCTTTTGCGGCCAGTGGCCGTTGTGCACTTGGCCCAGAGTGCTGCTTTGTGCCCTTCTCCCTGAGTGCTGCGAGCTCCTAAGCACCTGTCACTCACATGGCTCTCCATCACGTGACCAGGTCTTTCTTACAGGCTACAAGTTAAGACAGTCACATCGGGGATGCAACTCTGTGCGTCCATATCCAATTACGAGGTGCATGTTGAAGATATTGGAATGATCCACATTTATTTTTCGGCTGCCTACAAGATCAGTAGGCCTAACAAACAGCAAGAGCAGTAGCCTATGTCAATCTACTATCTCCCGTAGTACAAAAGTAGACCAATTCTATTCTGTGCGAGAAATAAATATTCAAAACATAGTCTGGGACAACCACTAACATCAAAAAAACTTTTTTACGCAATGTGGCTGATACAACAGATCAGAACATCGAACTTTAAAAATGAATAAACTATAAGGCTATTTCTTCACAGCATAAGAACAGCAATGCACACATGGCAGTAGGCTATAAGTGCAATGTTAAATTAACGGGAAAACACATTTATTAAAAGTGACAGCAAATGCAATTATGCCTATTAGGCTGTCACGTCCTGACCATAGAAAGCCTGTATTTTCTATTGTAGAGTAGGTCAGGGCATGACTAGGGGTTTTATTCTAGTTTATATTTTCTATGTGGGGTTCTAGGTTTTATTTTCTATGTTGGGGTTTGTGTATGATTCCCAATCAGAGGCAGCTGGTAATCGTTGTCTCTAATTGGAGATCATACTTAAGTTGCATTTTTCCACCTGTGGGTTATGGGATATTGTTGTTGTTTTTTGTAGTGCCCGTGAGCACTCCATTACTTCACGTTTCGTTGTTCTGTATTGTTTTGGTGAGTTTCTTTATTAAACATGTGGAACTCTATGCACACTGCGCCTTGGTCCGATCATCATTATTACGAACAACAATAGGCTCTAAACCACTTGTAACGAGGATTAACGTGCTTAATTTTAAGAAGTTATTTGGCCGCTTTAGTTGTGATACAAACCTTATCAAAACATATAGGCCTATGGGCTAGGCTACATGAGGTGTGTGACTATGATACTGTAGACCTTCATTGCAAAATAGTATGTTTTAAACAATTGTTTTGTGACAGGATTTTATTTAGTGTACTTTTTATATAAAAAAAATGTTAATGTTTTCATTTATTTATTTTATCACTAAGGAGGATGGTCCCACCCTTCCTCCTTTGAGGAGCTTCCACTGATGTTAGGACTTTCCATTTTAGAAAAAAGGAAAAACCTGCACTCACTGAAATATACTTTAAATATACGTTGTAATGTACTTTTTTGGGCAGGAGAGTTCAGAGCAAATGGAGGCTGATGAAGGTTGTTGCCGAAACGTGTCCGTTTGCTCTGACCTCTGCTGCTAAAAAAAATACCTAAAAACTTTAGGTATGGTTTTCCTTTTCACCAGTGTATGCCTTTTGAACCCGGCACACTAGTACTTTTTTCTACTACAAACGTTTGAGTTGAATATGTCAATTCCTTATTCTAGGACTCTGCATCTTACCATCCAAGTTTTTACCTCCAGAAGTATTTCAAGCATCTGGTGTTTTCGTTCAACATAACATTGAAGAAACAACACTTGGGAGAACAATGGAAATTATCAGGGGGCCAAAACCATACAGGATCAACTTTATTCTAAATGGCATATTGTGTGCTCGTCTTGCTGACGCTGCAAGATATTACTGAAAAATAATGCTTCAGGAGAAAAACATAACATTCAAATTAAATTTAAACATTATTATTTCCCTAGGGGGAAAATTGATTTTGCTCTTGGCAGCACAATCCTCGACAAAGTCAGAAATGGAAGACAAACAGATAGATATGACAAAGATAAATCACATTGCATCGGGTTGTTTTGATCTGCTGAAGAGTAAGGCCGAGGGTTAGATGCGGCTTATATCACAAACAGAACTGGAGTTTTAACCAGTTTTAGGAGGGTATGTCATTATTTGAATGGTTTTCCCCCGTTCCCTCTCCTTCTCCTGACAGTAGGGCCTGCTCTGCTCATTCTCCCAACATTAGAGGGTTTAGTTCCCAATTGATAACTACCCCGATAATTGCCTCGAAACTTAACCTAAACTATAACGAAACAAATTTCACACATATAAATAACAGATGAAATAAATTAAGTAAAGTATGATGGGGGAGAACAGATGGGAATTGGTGAGTTGATGAGCAAGGGGAAACGAACAATGCATAATTATGTAATCACCAATTATGCATGAAAAACAGGGCGGGCCATTCTATGATATTATTTCATTCCAATTATAATCTCAAAATGGGATGTCCAACAAATTTCAGTCCACCAGATCCAAGCAGATTTATCAATATACTTTGGACGACTTGGAGTGCATATTGACAATTGCATAATTTACAATGGCAAGAAGACCAAGATGAATGGATGCACATGCTGCGTTAGCGCTGCTACAATATCTGAATGAAAATGACTCCAATGGCAGGGTGAAAAATGAATCATGATATCTTAGATGATTATTCTTCTGATTCTGAACCTCAGCCCGACCCTACAGTTCCGAGGATTAAGCGCAAAAAAGACAGAATGGTACGCACTGAGCGGGTGCCCGCTCCACCACCAAAGAGAGGAAGGGACGGTACCTTTTGGATAGAACAATCCAGTGACAATGCCGCAAGGCGATTATCAGCAAAAAAATACATTTGCAAAAACCTGTTGTTGCTTTGACATTATGGGGTATCGTGTGTAGATTGATGGATAAAAAAAAAAAATCCCTTTTAGAATAAGGCTGTAACGTAACAAAATGTGGAAAAAGTCAAGGGGTCTGAATACTTCCTTGGCTAGCTAGCCAGTTAGCACTGTTGACTTACTAGGGAGTTACCCCTTCACTGACCCTTCCTTCATCTAGCCAGGACAATGGCAAGAGATTAAACAAGATATGCACAAACCAAACGTATTTTTTCAAAACTATCAGCTAGTTAGAGTGCATTCGGAAAGTATTCAGACCCCTTGACTTTTTCCACATTTTGTTATGTTACAGCCTTATTCTAAAATGATTTACATAGTATTTTTCCCACTTACCAATCTAAACACAATACGCCATAATGACAAAGCAAAAACAACAAATAAACTGAAATATGTCAAATCAATTTGTATTTGTCACATGTGCCGAATACAACAGGTTACAGTTCACCTTACAGTGAAATGCTTACTTACAAGCCCTTAACCAACAATACAGTTTTAAGAAAATACCTAAACAAAGTAAGAAATAAAAATTACGAATAAAGAGCAGCAGTAACATTTTAAATTTACATAAATATTCAGACCCTTTACTCAGTACTTTGTTGAGGCACCTTTGACAGTGATTACAGCCTTGAGTCTTCTTGGGTATGAATCTACAAACTTGACACTCCTGTATTTGGGGAGTTTCTCCCATTCTCCTCTGCAGATCCACTCAAGCTCTGTCAGATTGGACCGACACTGTCAGTGTTGGCGCACAGCCATTTTCAGGTCTCTCCAGAGATGTACGATCAGGTTCACATACTTTGATTTGGACTCATATTCTGTCCCTCCCGTGCTCCAATCTGCGTGCTCGTTGCATGGTAGTATGCCTTTAGAGAAACACCCAATGTCTTTACTGATTTCGAACATATAAACCATCTCACATGTAAACATTCTGTTAATATGGCAGTATTATTTTGTGCATCTGACCTGAGTAAATATGACATTCTTTTTTTGTGTTAATCTGAGAGACCACTCAGACAAGCAGCTGTAAATGTTTATTCAAATGTTAATTACTTTCACAAAATAAAGCATGCAGAGAATAAAAGCGAATTGTCTTTAAAAGAGAATTACAGTGCTATTTTCCACAGATGTAGCACACTTTAATAAACGCATGAGGACAAGATGAGGTGGAACAATAGTGGTACAGAATAGCTCTAACTGAACCAAACTACCTAATAATCCCCTCCATATAGCCTAACTCTCACACTCACAAACACATGCACACACTGGCGATTCCAGCTTGAATGGCTCCCTGCACAACTAATTGCACAACTAATTGCATTAGTACTGTACAAAGTTAGAGGTGCGCTATTTAATAGATTCCCCACTCCCCCTACCTCGGGCTTCCAGTGGGGAGACCTGAGATCAACCTACCCCCGCCCCCTCCCCATCTTGTACTTCCGAATGGGAGACCTTCCCAGGCAGTAGCCTACCTAGCTCACAAACTAGAATAAGGGCGCCCACTCCGACAAGGTTAATTGACCCACAGTCCTACACGGTGATATGATATAATTTACGTGACATTCGAAAACCGATCGTGCAAATGTCACCATTCAGAATATATTTTTTTTATGTATTTTGTGAGTGCTCCCCATGCCTCCCCCGGCAAAATGAAGCCCTGGGCAACTGCCCATGACACCCTATGCCTAAATTCCCCACTGCATGCACACATAATCAAACATGGTTTTTCTTCTTTACTGAGTATATCCTGTACAATTTTTGTTAATATACTTATTTGTGGTTTGGTTTTCATAGCCCCTTTTGGGCTTCCAACCTCACCTGCACACAGTTTATAACAGTTATTTATATGTACTGTTTTGTCTTTCACTTATTTTCTTTCACTTATTTTCTTTCACTTATTCCGACACCTCCCGATTTACAAATTAAGCACGGCCCGTAAGTGACACATCAAGACAAATATTACAAATATAACTCTAAAAAAATTATTCTGACTCAAATCAAATCAAATTGTATTGGTCACATACACATGGTTAGCAGATGTTATTGTGAGTGTAGCAAAATACTTGTGCTTCTAGTTCCGACAGTGCAGCAATATCTAAGAAGTAATCTATCAATTGCACAACAACTACCTAATAGACACATCTAAGTAAAGGGATAGATTAAGAATATGTACATGTAAATATATGGATGAGCAATGACCGACCGTCAAAGGAAAGATGCAATAGATGGTATAAAATACAGTACATATGGGGTGAGTAATGCAAGATAAGTAAACATCATTTTTAAAGTGGCATTAATAAAGTGACTCGTATTCCATTTGATAAAGTGCTGACCTCGCCTTCTGGATTGTAGCAGGGTGAACAGGCAGTGGCTTGGGTGGTTGTTGTCCTTGATGATCTTTCTGGCCTTCCTGTGACATTGGGTGCTGTAGGTGTCCTGGAGGGCAGATAGTTTGTCCCCAGTGATGCGTTGTGCAGACCTCACCACCATCTGGAGAGCACTGCCGTTGTGGGCGGTGCAGTTGCCGTCCAGGCAGTGATACAGCCTGACAGGATGCTCTCAATTGTGCATCTGTAAAAGTTTGTGAGGGTTTTAGGTAACAAGCCAAATTTCTTCAGCCTTCTGAGATTGAAGAGGTGCTGTTGCGCCTTCTTCACCACATTGTCTGTGTGGGTGGACCATTTCAGTTTGTCCGTGATGTGTACTCTGAGGAACTTTAAACTTTCCACCTTCTCCACTCCACTTTTGTGAATAGGGGGGTGCTCCCCTCTGCTGTTTCCTGAAGTCCACATTCATCTCCTTTTGTTTTGTTGACGTTAAATGAGAGGCTGTTTTCTTGACACCACACTCCGAGTGCCCTCACCTCCTCCCTATAGGATGTCTTGTCATTGTTGGAAATCAAGCCTACTACTGTTTTCTGCAAACTTGATGATTGAGTTGGAGGCGTGCATGGCTACGCAGTCATGGGTGAACAGGGAGGACAGGAGGGGGCTGACTACACACCCTTCTGGGGCCCCAATGTTGAGGATCAGCGAAGTGGAGATGCTGCCCGTCAGGATGTCCAGGACCCAATCGCACAGGGTGAGCTTGAGACCCAGGCTTGAGACCCACACTTAATGATGAGCTTGGGGGGTACTATGGTGTTGAATGCTGAGCTGTAGTCAATGAACAGCATTCTTACATAGGTATTCCTCTTGTCCAGATGGGATAGAGCAGTGTGATGGCGATGGGCATCTGTGGACCTATTGGGGCGGTATGCAAATTGCAGTGGGTGTAGGGTGACTGGTAAGGTAGAGGTGATATGATCCTTGACTAGTCTCTCAAAGCACTTCATGATGACAGAAGTGAGTGCTACGGGGCGATAGTCATTCACTTCAGTTACCTTTGCCTTCTTGGATACAGGAACAATGGTGGCCATCTTGAAGCATGTGGGGACAGCAGACTGGGATTGAATATGTCCGTAAACACACCAGCCAGCTGGTCTGCGCATACTCTGAGGATGTGGCTAGGGATGTTGTTTGGGGCCGGCAGCCTTGTGAGGGTTATCATGTTTAAATGTCTTACTCACATTGGCCACGGAGAAGGAGAGCCCACAGTCCTTGGTAGCAGGCCGAGTCGGTGGCACTGTTTTATCCTCAAAGCAGGCAAAGAAGGTTTTTAGTTTGTCTGGAAGCAAGATGTCGGTGTCCGTGGCGTGGCTGATTTTCTTTTTTGTAGTCCGTGATTGTCTGAAGACACTGCCACATACGTCTTGTATCTGAGCCGTTGAATTGCGACTACACTTTGTCAGTATACTGACATTTTGCTTGTTTGATTGCCTTGCGAAGGGAATAACTACACTATATGTATTCAGCCATATTCTCGGTCATCTTTCCATGTTTAAATGTGGTGGTTCATGCTTTTAGTTTTGCGCGAATGTCACCATCAATCCACGGTTACTGGTTAGGGTAGGTTTTAATAGTCACAGTGGGTGCAACATCTCCTATGCACTTCCTTATAAACTCACTCACCGAATCAGCGTATGCAAGTGAAGTATAGTCTTGCAGTATTCTGACCAACATTTTTCAGATGTTAATATGGTTAGTGTACTTTCCCCTGCAGTTCGCAATTTTTTAAAGGAATTTGTACATCTCACTCCTTTAAATAGTTTTTGTATTATTTAGAAATAGAACCAGTTTGAAATCTCTATGACCTCCTCCCTACTGAGGGAGTGAGAGAATTGGGTGCTGGAAAGCTGAGGAGTACCCAAACTGCAAAAACACTGGAATGTTTCCCAATCAGTACATTCTTCGATGATTCCCCGCCCCCTCCTCCTGTTCAATCCATGAGATCTAAGCTGTTTCCCAAAGTAAGGATGTATTTCTGGGTGAATATTCTTCTTGGAGACTATGACCAATGACATACTCTCTGACTCTACTGACTAAGAGTTCAGTACTGTAGCTCCATGCTGTGTGGCCTGGGTGCATCTTTGTCAGTCTATGACTTCTTTCCACCATTCCTTATATTTTCTTCCTCTCCTTTCCCCTTCCTTCCCACCTTATATTCCTTGGAGTACTAACACAGCAAAATGGGAACATTCACTGAACATTACCAAAGATTAGGATGATACAATCGCAAACACATTAAAATAATAAAACATTCAATGTGATTTTTTTGGTACTAAAAATAAAATAAATATCCTCTGAATTTTCTCCTAACTTCCACAAAAATGTTTTGCACATCTGTATCAACCACCACAGAACATTCCACAAAAGTTCTCATTACATTTCCAGGTAATGTAATAACACAATGTACCAGTCATGTTTTAGAACATACTGCCGCAACAAAATGTAATAGCAATAGAAATGGTTCTCATACAACATTATGGGAGCGTTCTAATAAAGTTGATGGAGATGTAATTAAAATTACCAATGACAACACAGAGGGAAAATTCCCACAATGCTCTCTCTAAAGTTATATTGTGATGTTATTGCACTCAACAGGTGCCCGAATCTCCAACGAAGCGTTCCGGGGGAGGAAAGTGGGGTTCCCCGGGTAACCGGGGAGGCAGTGCTGCTAACAGCCATGTTACTGAGGGGCTGGGAAGTTACCATCGTGGTAGGCTGACTAACAGACAACCCACGGAATTGCTCCAGCAATGTGTTCAGTCCTAGGTCATGGTGTTCGGGCAAGGTCTGGAACCCTTCCATAAGACCCGAAGCAGCTCCTACTGCCTTCCAATAGTGGTGCCTTGGGAGAAGATGGCGTTGCGGAGATGGTCCGAGTCTGCTGGGTCAATCATGGCCAGTTCGTTCTGTCAAGGCTCAGGAGAAGTCGCAGATGCAGACAGTGTCGAAGTAACAAAGGTGTATTACTAGAACAAGGGTAGGCAAAACAACAGGTTAAGGGCAGGGAGAGGTCAGTAATCCAGGTCAGAGTCCAAAAGATACAGAACATCTCGGGGTCAGTGCAGGCAGAGGTCAATAATCCAGGGTGGTGTGACAAGGTACAGAACGGCAGGCAGGCTCAGCGTCAGGGCAGACAGAAATGGTCAGAACCAGGAAAACTAGAAAACAGGAACTAGAAAAAGACAGGAGCAAGGGGAAAAACGCTGGTAGGCTTGACGAACAAAACGAACTGGGAACAGACAAACAGAGAACACAAGTAGAAATACACTGGGGATAATAGGGAAGATAGGCGAAACCTGGAGGCAGGTGGAGACAAGTACAAAGACAGGTGAAACAGATCAGGGTGTGACATGGCCATTTTTGTATGGGTTAATACATTTTTATTAGGGCAAATCAAGTCAGAAATAAAATCAACCCAGAAATGCTAAAGTGGAAATTATCAACTTTAGAAGCATATTTAAATGAGAATACAAGTTTTAATTTCCTTTGACGCATTTTATTTTACTAGGCAAGTCAGTAAAGAACAAATTTGTATTTTCAATGACAGCCTAGGAACAGTGTGTTAACTGCCTGTTCAGGGGCAGAATGACAGATTTGTACCTTGTCAGCTTGGGGATATGAACTTGCAACCTTTTGGGTACCAGTCCAACACTCTAACCACTAGGCTACCCTGCCGCCCCATTTCTCCTGCAACAGGATGGTCAAATGATGATCCTTTATAGGCCTAACAACTAATGATGAGTATTTATTAAAACAACAGCCCAGTAAACTGGGAATATTCCCAGAACATGATTTAACATTCCCATTGACTTCTAGTTATGGCTTGAGCTAACAGTAGGCTAATAACGTCCCACAAAAATGTTTTTGATCACCACATTTAGTTTTCTAAGAAAATGTATGAAATGAAATAAAGTTCACTCAATTATTGTTCACAGCATTTGTAAAAACTACCACAGAACATTCTCCTAAGGTTCTCATTAGGTTGCCAGGGAATGTAATAACACAATGTTCCAGTAATGTTCTTAGAACATACTGCCGCAACAAAATGTGGGACCAATGGAAGTTGTTCTGAGGAAACATGACAGGAATGTTCTGTTGATGTTGATGGATATGTGGTTTAAAACACCCGTAACAACAAGCAGGGAATATTCCTACAATGGTCACAAAGTTACAGTGTGACATTATGACAGGATGGTTCCAATAAAGTTCCCTGAATATACAAAAAATGCAGCTAATGTTGATGGAGATATTACTACTAAGAACTATACAGTAAGAACAAACTAGAAACATTCCTGCAAGTCTCATATAAAGTCATTGCATAAGGTTATGACATGATCCAGAATAGTTTTAAAAACACATTTCAATGATAATGGAAGTAGTTCTGCAAACATCGCAGCAATGTTCTGCTAATATTAATGTGTAATGTAATATTATTCAATGAAGTTGTCTTACATCACTATATTTTATTAGGGTATTGTCAAAACATACAGGTAACTGCCAAAATAAGGGAAACCCCAACATAAAGTGTCTTAATTGGGCATTGGGCCACCGCGAGCCAGAACAGCATCAATGCAACTCGATATAACATGTACACGTGTCTGGAACGTTATTGAAGGGATGCGACACCATTCTTCCATGAGAAATTCCATAATTTGGTGTTTTGTTGATGGTGATGTAAAACGCTGTCTCGGGCGCCACTCCAGAATCTCCCATAAGGGTTCAATTGAGTTGAGATCTGGAGACTGAAATGGCCATGGCATATGGTTTACACCGTTTTCATGCTCATCAAACCATTCAGTGACCATTCATGCCCTGTGGATGGGGGCATTGTCATCCTATGGGGGCATAGCCATGACAGCCCAAATAAATAGCCCAATCCTTAAATTATGATCCAAACTATGGCGATATGTCAGTACATATGTACAGTGGGACAAAAAAGTATTTAGTCAGCCACCAATTGTGCAAGATCTCCCACTTAAAACACTCTAAAGCTTCTAAAACCGTTCAAATTATGTCTGTATGTAAAGCAGAACTCTCAGGGCAGCCATTCTCCCAAACTCTCTCTTGCCATCATGAAAGTTGGGCCAACTTTGACGTCATCGCCCCCACCCTTCCCAACCAGCTACAGATCTGGGAACAGTTCCTATCTCTTCAGCGCGATGTCCCCTTTCAGTGGGGCCTCTCATTGTGAGAATCACGCGCTCCCTCGAGTTTTGGTGGGCTGAAACCTCCGGGTCACGTGAAAATACATGTACTTTCATGCGCGCTTCTTATTTTTCTTTTAATCCTGCGTTTGTTGATTGCATTTTTTGGCTATTCAAATTAGCTGTGTCTTTGGTGGTGGTTTGACATAAATATGTGCTATGTTTTCGCCGTAAAACATTTTAGAAATCTGACTTGCTGGCTAGATGAACAAGGTGTTTATCTTTCATTTGAGCTATTGGACTTGTTAATGTGTGGAGGTTAAATATTTCTAAGAATATTTTTGCATTCCGTGCGCCACTGTTCCAGCTGAACGTGGGAGGGGTAGTTCCCAAAAGGGAACCCTACCCTGTCAACAGGTTAAAAAGATGAGAGAGGCCTGTAATTTTCATCATAGGTACACTTCAACTATGACAGACAAAATGAGAAAAAAATCCAGAAAATCACATTGTAGGATTTTTTATTTATTTATTTGCAAATCATGGTGGAAAATAAGTATTCGGTCAATAACAAAAGTTTATCTCAATACTTTGTTATATACCCTTTGTTGGTAATGACAGAGGTCAAACGTTTTCTGTAAGTCACACACTGTTGCTGGTATTTTGGCCCATTCCTCCATGCAGATCTCCTCTAGAGCAGTGATGTTTTGGGGCTGTTGCTGGGCAACACAGACTTTCATCTCCCTCCAAAGATTTTCTATGGGGTTGAGATCTGGAGACTGGCTAGGCCACTCCAGGACCTTGAAATGCTTCTTACGAAGCCACTCCTTCGTTGCCCGGGTGGTGTGTTTGGGATCATTGTCATGCTGAAAGACCCAGCCACGTTTCTTCAATGCCCTTGCTGATGGAAGGAAGTTTTCACTCAAAATCTCACGATACATGGCCCCATTCATTCTTTCCTTTACACGGATCAGTCGTCCTGGTCCCTTTGCAGAAAAACAGCCCCAAAGAATGATGTTTCCACCCCCATGCTTCACAGTAGGTATGGTGTTCTTTGGATGCAACTCAGCATTCTTTGTCCTCCAAACACGACGAGTTGAGTTTTTACCAAAAAGTTATATTTTGGTTTAATTCGACCATATGACATTCTCCCAATCTTATTCTGGATCATCTGAATGCTCTCTAGCACACTTCAGACGGGCCTTGACATGTACTGGCTTAAGCTTGGGGACACGTCTGGGCACTGCAGGGTTTGAGTCCCTGGCGGTGTAGTGTGTTACTGATGGTAGGCTTTGTTACTTTGGTCCCAGCTCTCTGCAGGTCATTCACTAGGTCCCCCCGTGTGGTTCTGGGATTTTTGCTCACTGTTCTTGTGATCATTTTGACCCCACGGGTTGAGATCTTGCGTGGAGCCCCAGATTGAGGGAGATTATCAGTGGTCTTGTGTGTCTTCCATTTCCTAATAATTGCTCCCACAGTTGATTTCTTTAAACCAAGCTGCTTACCTATTGCAGATTCAGTCTTCCCAGCCTGGTGCAGGTCTACAATTTTGTTTCTGGTGTCCTTTGACAGCTCTTTGGTCTTGGCCATAGTGGAGTTTGGAGTGTGACTGTATGAGGTTGTGGACAGGTGTCTTTTATACTGATAACAAGTTCAAACAGGTGCCATTAATACAGGTAACGAGTGGAGGACAGAGGAGCCTCTTAAAGAAGAAGTTACAGGTCTGTGAGAGCCAGAAATCTTGCTTGTTTGTAGGTGACCAAATACTTATTTTCCACCATAATTTGCAAATAAATTCATATAAAATACTGGCCTCTCTCATCTTTTTAAGTGGGAGAACTTGCACAGTCGGTGGCTGACTAAATACTTTTTTGCCCCACTGTACATGTATCTTCTTGCAACGTCAAGCGTAAAATATTGTATAATCATGAGCACAAATGGACAGTTTTTGTGTTATGAGAACATTTGCTGCAACCAGAACCAATTTTGGTTTGCTGGGAAGTCTTTCTCTCAGCCTCTCTCTGACGTGACAGTAGGAGCCCAGTCTTGGATGTTTAAGAGGAGTGAAAACTGGCAGAGACCAGTGGGCTTCCAACGGTGGCAGGGAGAAATCAACACCATTCACATTCCACTGGAGAGCTGACAGGATTGGTGTTGCGCAACAGTTGAACACAATAATATCTAGCATTTATGTAGCACTTTTTAGTTTTTTTGCCCTCATCAATCTACGCCCATAATGACAAAGCAAAAACAGGATTTTTTTGTTTTTTGTAAATCTACAAAAACAACAACTGAAATAACACATACAGTAAGAATTCAGACCCTTTACTTTGTACTTTGTTGAAGCACATTTGGCAGTGATTACAGCCTTGAGTCTTCCTGGGTATGATGCTACAAGCTTGGCACACCTGTATTTGGGGAGTTTCTCCAATTCTCCTCTGCATATCCTCTCAAGCTCTGTCAGATTTGATTGGGAGCGTCGGTGCACATTTTTCAGGTTTCTCCAGAGATGTACGATCGGGACTCTGGCTGGGCCACTCAAGGCCATTGAGAAACTTGTCCCGAAGCCACTCCTGCATTGTCTTGGTTGTGTGCTTATAGTTGTTGTCCTGTTGGAAGGTGAACCTTCGCCCCAGTCTGAGCACTCTGGAGCAGGTTTTCATCAAGGATCTATCCATACTTTGCTCTGTTCATCTTTCCCTCAATCCTGACTAGTCTCCCAGTCTCTGCCACTGAAAAACAGCATGATCCTGCCACCACCATACTTCATCGTAAGGATGGTGGAATGTTTCCTCCAAATGTGACGCTTGGCATTCATGTCAAAGGGTTCAATCTTGGTTTCATCAGACCAGAGAATATTTTACTGAGGAGTGGCTTCCGTCTGGCCATTCTACCATAAAGGCCTGATTGGTGGAGTGCTGCAGAGATGGTTGTCCTTCTGGAAGGTTCTCCCATCTTCACAGAGGAACTCTGGAGCTCTGTCAGAGTGACCATCAGGTTCTTGTTCACCTCCCTGACCAATGCCTTTCTCCCCTGGTTGCTCAGTTTGGCTGGGAAGCCAGCTCTAGGAAGAGTGCTGGTGGTTCCAAACTTCTTCCTTTTAAGAATGATGGAGGCCACTGTATTTTTGGAGACCTTCAATGCTGCAGACATGTTTTGGTACCCTTCCCCAGATCTGTGCCTCGACACAATCTTGTCTCAGAGCTCACAGACAATTATTTCGAACTCATTTATAGTTTTTTGCTCTGGCGTTCACTATCAACTGTGGGACGTTATATCGACAGGTGTGTGCCTTTTCAAATCATGTCCAGTCAATTGAATTTACCACAGGTGGACTCCACTCAAGTTGTAGAAACAAGGATGATCAATGGAAACAGGATGCATCCAAGCTCAATTTAGAGTCTAATAGCAAAGGGTCTGAATACTTATGTAAATAAGGTATTTCTGTTTTTTATTTTTAAAACATTTGCCAACATTTCTAAAAACCTGTTTTCAGTTTGTCATAATTGTGTTTAGATTGATGAAAAAAATGAACTTAATCCATTTTAGAATAAGGCTGTAAAGTAACAAAATCTCAATACTCTCTGAATGCACTGTATATGTGAATAGTAATAATGTAGCTAACCAGCTAGTTTAACAGAAAAAAGTACCTAAAACCAACGCTATCCAAGGTAGATGTAAATGATTTGTTTACCTATGTAAATAAGGTACTTATGTTTTTAAATTTTTTTATACATTTGCTAACATTTAACATAACATGGTAACATCATTTTTTTCCCGCTTTGTCATTTTGGGGTACTGTGTGTAGATTGATGAGGAAAATATGTTTTTAATCTGTTGTAGAATAAGACTGTTACATTTTGGGGAAGAAATTCTGAATGCACTGTATAGAGTATGTGAATCGTAATAATGTAGCTAACCAGATAGTATAACAGGAAAAAATGACCTGAAAACAATGTTATCCAAGGTAGATGTTATTCATTGGTAGTTTGCTAACAATTCTTTGCGGCTATCTAACAGTAGTAGCTCCACAGTTAGACCCACTATGAGCTTACGACCTACGCACACTACAGTTTGTGTTGTAGGCAGGTAAACGTGCCAAAACTAACACAGTATGTATATCAAAATAAAATAAGATAAAAGATGAGATGAGGACAAGATAAAACCTAATCTACCTACCTCATCCCCATATTGTTTTTATTTACTTTTCTGCTCTTTTGCACACCAGTATCTCTACTTGCACATCATCATCTGCTCATTTATCACTCCAGTCTTAATCTGCTAAATGGTCATTATTGCTTAACTATGGTCTATTTTCTGCCTACCTCCTCACGCCATTTGCACACACTGTATAAAGACTATTTTTTTCCTATTGTGTTATTGACTGTACGTTTGTTTATTCCATGCGTAACTCTGTGTCGTTGTTTGTGTCGCACTGCTTTCGTTTATCTTGGCCAGGTCGCTGTTGTAAATGATAACTTGTTCTCAACTAGCCTACCTGGTTAAATAAAGGTGAAATAAATAAAAACATTTTTTTTATGTTGTAGTCAAGCAACATTCATATGAGATGTGAATAGGTAACATTTCATTCCGAAGTAGGAGTGCGTTTTCTCTTGTTTCAGCTCAAATATTGGCCCCTATTGATTTCAAGAAAATGCACTCCGTGATCAGTATCCCATACCTTGATTTGGACTCATACTCTGACCCTCCCGTGCTCCAATCTGCGGGCTCGTTGCACGGTAGTATGCCTTTTGAGAAACACCCAATGTCTTTACTGACGGCGAACATGTAAACCATCTCACATGTGAACATTCTGTTAATATGGCAGTATTATTTTGTGCATCTGACCTGAGTAAATATGACATTCCTTTTTTTGTGTTAATCTGAGAGACCACTCAGACAAGCAGCTGTAAATGTTTATTCAAATGTTAATTACTTTCACAAAATAAAGCATGCACAGAATAAAACTAATTGTCTTTAAATGACAATGCTATTTTCCACAGTTGTAGAACACTTTGGCAAACACACACAGGAACCTGCATGAGGACAAAATGAGGTGGAACAATAGTGATACAGTTTAGCTCTAATTGAACCAAACTACCTAATAATCCCCTCCATATTGCCTAACTCTCACGCTCACATGCACATGCACACATAATCAAACATGTTTTTTCTTGTTTACTGAGTATATTCTGTATAATTATAATGAATATACTTTAACTAATTGAACAAACTTTTTTACCTATATTTGTGGTGTGATTTTCATATTGGCCCTTTCGGGCTTCCAACCTCACCTTCACACTGTTTTTACCAGTTCATTATCGGTACTGTTTTGTTTTATACTTATTTTCTTTCACTTATTCCGTCACCTCCCTATTTACAAATTAAGCACTGTCTGTAAGTGACACATTGAAACAAGTATTATAAATATAACTCTTGTTGTTGCAGTCTTTTTGGAACATTTCATGGTATGTTCAGAGAAATTTCTTCAGACACAAATGCAAGTGCAGTATCCTGACCAACATTTTTCAGATGTTAATATGGTTAGTGTACTTTCCCCTGCAGTTCACTATGTTTTAAAGGAATTTGTACATCCCACTCCTTCAAATAGTCTTTGTGTTATTTAGAAATAGACATCTCTATGACCCTATGACCTCCTCCCTACTGAGGGAGTGAGAGAAGTGAGTGCTGGAAAGCTGAGGAGTATCCGAACTGCGAAAACACTGGAACATTTCTCAATCAGTACATTCTTTGATGAATCCCCGTTCCCTACTCCTGTGCAATCCATGAGATCTAAGCTCTTTCCCAAAGTAAGGATGTATTTCTGGTTGAAGATGTGTCATTGAGACTTTGACCACTGACATACTCTCTGACTCTACTGACTAAGTGGTCAGTAGCTCCATGCTGTGTGGCCTGGGTGCATCTTTGTCAGTCTAACTTCTTTCCCCCATTCCTTTTTCCCCCCTTTCCATTTGGGCGGCAGGGTAGCCTAGTGGTTAGAGCATTGGGCTAGGTTGCAAGTTCAAATCTGTCATTCTGCCCCTGAACAAGGCAGTTCCTAGGCTGTCATTGAAAATAAGAATTTGTTCTTAACTGACTTGCCGAGTTAAATAAAGGTAAATCAAAAATTGCCCATCATTCCTACCTTTTTTTACGAGTACTAACACAGCAAAATGGGAACATTCCCAGAACATGACCAATATTCCCATTAAGTTCTAGTTAGGGTTTATTTTAACATTAGGATGACAACAGCCCAAAAATATTAAAATAAAATCAAATTTGTTCAGAATTGTTCAACCACTCAATATCTCATTAGGTTTCCTGGTAATGTAAAAATGCAATGTACCAGTCATGTTTTTAGAGCATACAGCCGCAACAAAGTTGAATAGCAATAGAAATGGTTCTCAGAAATCATTATGGGAATGTTCTACTAGTGCTGATGGAGATGTAATTAAAAACACCCATAACTACACAGGGAAAATTCCCACAAAGCTCTCCTGAAGTTATATTGTGATGTTATGACATGATTATTCCATTAAAGTTCCCTATACATTCTTCAGAGATCATGTCTGGATTCAATTAAATTGGTTCTGAGAAAACATTACTGGAACGTTCCACTTACATAAATGGATATGTCATCCGAGACAGCTACCCAGGTACAGGATCTTAATTTGACCAATTTCTCACAGCAGGAAAATAATCCTACAGCAACATGAAATGCGAATTACTATGTGGATTATAATTCATGGCCATTTTATATGTGTTGATACATTTTTATTAGGGCAAATCAAGTCAGAAATGTTAAAGTGGAAATTCTGAACTTGAGAAGCATTTTTAAACCCTGAATAGAATACACGTTTTCATTTCCTGCGATGCAGGAACATTTCTCCTACAATAGGCCTAACAACCAATGATGTGTATTGATAAAAACAAACAGCCCAGAAAACCGGGAACATTCCCAGAACATGATCTAACATTCCCATTGAATTATAGTTATGGTTTGAGCTCACAATAGGATGATAACGTCCCACAAATGTTTTTTTTTTGATGACCACGTTTTTTTTCTAAGAAATTAAATCAAGTTAACAAAAATATTGTTCACAGCATTTGTAAAAACTACCACAGAACATTCTCCTAAGGTTCTCATTAGGTTGCCAGGGAATGTAATAACACAATGTTCCAGTAATGTTCTTAGAACATACTGCCGCAACAAAATGTGGGACCAATGGAAGTTGTTCTGAGGAAACATGACAGGAATGTTCTGTTGATGTTGATGGATATGTGGTTTAAAACACCCATAACAACAAGCAGGGAATATTCCTACAATGGTCACAAAGTTATAGTGTGACATTGTGACATGATGGTTTCAATAACGTTCCCTGAATATACTTCAGCAAAAAAATATTCTGCTAATGTTGATGGAGATATTACTACTAACAACTATAAGAACAAATGTACTGTAATGTAATTATATGTAGTTGTCAATCTTCTTACATCATATGTTATTAGGGTATTGTCACGTTCTGACCTTAGTTCCTTTGTTATGTCTTTGTTTTAGTTTGGTCAGGGCGTGAGTTGGGGTGGGTAGTCTATGAGGCAACATATCCCAAGGACCCCAGCTTCTGCAGCCATCGTGAGGAGGATTCAGGAGGAGGAAGTTGGTGCCCCAACCGCCCGACACACAGAAACAACATCTCCAATATCAAAAGTAATTAAAGATACATGATGTGTCCTATAAGGAGCATTGGTGGCAAATCTGATGGTCGAACATGTGCTGAGAGAAGAACAGTGTATCGACTAGCCATACTCCCAAGTACTTGCATGAGGTGACTACCTCAAGCTCTAAACCCTCAGAGGTAGTAATTCCACCTGTGGGAAGAGGGGCTTCTTCTTGCCAAACCACATTACCTTTGTTTTGGAGGTGTTCAGAACAAGGTTAAGGGGAAGAGAAAGCTTGTTGAACACAAAGAAAGCTTTGTTGTAGAGCGTTTAACACAAAATCTGGGGAGGGGCCAGCTGAGTATAATACTGTATCATCTGCATATAAATGGATGAGAGAGCTTCCTATTGCCTGAGCTAAGTTGATGATGTAAATTGAGAAGAACATGGGGCCTTGGTGACATGCAGTGGCTGAGACAGCAATTTTCTGACTTTATACACTGCACTCTTTGAGAGAGGTAGTTAGCAAACCAGGCCAAAGACCACTCAGAGACACCAATACTCCTTAGCCAGCCCACAAGAACGGAATGGTCTACCCTATCAACATCTTTGGCCAATTCAGTAAAAATAGTAGCACAACATTGCTTAGAATCAAGGGCAAAGGTGACATCTTTGAGGACCTTAAAGGTTGCAGTGACACATCCATAACCTGAGCGGAAACCAGATTGCATACCAGAGAGAATACTATAGACATCAAGAAAGCCAGTCAGTTGATTATTGACAAGTTTTTCTAGCACTTTTAATAAATAGGGCAAAATAGGAATTGGCCAATAACAGTTAAGATCAGCTCAATCTCCCTCTTTAAATAAAGGATACACTGTGGCTGACTTCCAAGCAATGGGAAACTCTCCAGAGAAGAGAGGGGTTAAAAAGGTCAGAGATATGCTTGGCGACGATAGGGGCAGCAACATTAAAGAAGAAAGGTTCTAAACCATCTGACCCAGATGGTTGTTTGGGGTCAAGTTTTTAAGGAGCTCCTTTAGCACCTCAAACTCAGTTACCGCCTGCAGCAAGAAACTTTGTAGCGGGGCAGGGGAAAAAGAGGGAGGAGCATCAGGGCTAGTCTAAGGGTTGGGAGATGAGGAAATGTTGGACGGTGAAGGAGGCATGGCTGAGTCATAAAGGAATCCTGACTTAATGAAGTGCTGATTAAAGAGCTCAGCCATGTGCTCTGTGTCAGTAAAAACCACATCATCAACATTAACTTATTGGTGTTAGACCCAAAGAGAGCGAAGTTCTCCTTAAAAAAGTAAGGGACGGTACATGTGGCGAATGTCAAAATGTTCCCTTAAGGTATGTAACTAACTTTGGCCTTCCGTATAGCCTGAGTGCACTTATTTCTCATTTGCCTGAATGAGATCCAGTCAGCCTGAGTATGCGTGTACCGAGTCTTTTGCAAAATTGAATTCTTGAGGTAACTCCGCAAGATCACGGTCGAACCAGGGCCTGAACCTGTTCTAATGTTCTAATTTTCTTTATGGGAGCATGTTTGTTAACAATACCACTGAAAATATTAAAAAATAAGTACCAATCTTCTTCGACAGAGGGGATCAAGCAGGGGATCAAGCAGATTCTATAGCAATTTACAGAGGCCAAACCATACAGTTTTTTAGCAAGCGTCTATGACAAATCAGGACAGGTCGTTTCACTGAGCAGCCATTACGAACACAGGGGGAGACAGGCCAGGGCAGACGGTGAACAGATCGCCAGGTGGAATCCAAGCAGCAGTGCAGCAGGCAACGGGAGTAGGTGTCACATCCACTTGGGAGAATATTTTTCTGGGGGCAGATTCCTTGTAGAAAATGCCAGGGGATGGTCTGAAAAGCAGAAGAGAGCTTCAACTTGGGTGGGGTAGGCTGTAGGCTGTGAGACTCTCCTGCCATTGTTGGGCTCGAAAGCTTTGACACCTCTCACTTCACACCTCAGTGCTAATTGAAGTTGTATCTGTTCTGTCCTAGCAAGCTTGGTAGCCTTAACTTAGCGTTCAATTCTTATAAAGTCAAATATATCACTGGAATGTATTTTTCTTTTTGGGTTTCAAAATAGCTTCAGACTAAACATTACTCAATCAGTTCCAGGTCGGATGATGTTTTCAGGTTTCTGTCATTTGTTTGCCAGAGCAGTAGCAGTATAGCTTGTGAATAGGAATCTTTGGTAGTAGGAATCCTTCCTGGTAAATTTGTCCAAAAGCAGGTTGTAGGTTTGGAGTTTTGATTTGAAGTGAAGGTTATGTTGTGGAGGACAGTATCCTGTGTCCTTGCCAAAAAATGAAATTTTATCGAACTGTAAATCTATCTGTTTTTTTTAAACATGCAGAAAAATGCAGAGGCTCACATGCAGCTGTGTGTCTCTCTCCCTCCCCCTAGTGCATAAACTGAGGTTAATCTATTATATATACAGTGCATTCAGAAGTATTCAGACCCCTTGACTTTTTTCACATTCTGTTACATTACAGACTTATTCTAAAATTGATTAAATTGTTTATTTCCTCCTAATCAATCTACACACGATACCTCATAATGACAAAGCAAAAACTGATTTTTAGACATTTTTGAAATATAACATTTACATAAGTATTCAGATCCTTTACTCAGCACTTTGTTGAAGCACCTTTGGCAGCGATTACAGCCTCAAGTCTTCTTGGGTATGACGCTACAAGCTTGGCTCACCTGTAATTGGGAGAGTTTCTCCCATTCTTCTCTGTAGATCATCTCAAGCTCTGTTAGGCTGGATGGGGAGCGTCGCTGCACAGCCATTTTCAGGTCTCTCCAGAGATGTTCGATCGGTTTCAAGTCCGAGCTCTGGCAGCCTCTGGCAGCCAAGCCAAGCCACTCCTAAATTGTCTTGGCTTCGGGCTTAGGGTTGTTGTCCTGTTGGAAGGTGAACCTTCATCCCAGTCTGAGGTCCCGAGAACTCTGGAGCAGGTTTTCATCAAGCATCTCTTTGTGCTTTGCTCTGTTCATCTTTCCCTCGATCCTCACTAGTCTCCCAGTCCCTGCCCTGAGAAAAACACCCCAACAGCATGATGCTGCCACCACCATGCTTCACCTTAGGGATGGTGTCAGGTTTCCTGCAGACGTCACGCTTGGCATTCAGTCCAAAGAGTTCAATCTTTGTTTCATCAGACCAGGGAATCTTGTTTCTTATGTTCTGAGAGTCTTTAGGTGCCATTTGGCAAACTCCAAGAGGGCTGTCATGTGCCTTTTATTGAGGAGTGTCTTCCGTCTGTCCACTCTACAATAAAGGCCTGATTGGTGGAGTGCTGTTGAGATGTTTGTCCTTCTGGAAGATTCTCCCATCTCCACAGAAGAACTCTGGAGCTCTATCAGAGTGACCATTGGATTCTTGGTCACCTCCCTGACCAAGGCCCTTCTCTCCCGATTGATCAGTTTGGCCGGGCAGCCAGCTCTAGGAAGATCCGTGGTGGTTCCAAACTCCTTCCATCTAAGAATGATGGAGGCCACTGTGTTCTTGGGGACCTTCAATGCTGCAGACATTTTTTGGTACACTTCCCTAGATCTGTGCCTCGACACAATCCTTTCCCGGAGCTCTACGGACAATTCCTTCGACTTCATGGCCTGGTTTTTGATCTGACATGCACTGTCAACTGTGGGACATTATATAGACAGGTATGTGCTTTTCCACATGTCCAATAATTGAATTTACCGCAGGTGGACTCCAATCAATTTGTTGAAACATCTTAAGGATGATCAATGGAAACAGGATGCACCTGAGCTCAATTCCAAGTCTCATAGAAAAAGGTCTGATTACTTATGTAATAATATATTTCTGTTTTTATCTTTATAAATTTGCTAAATTTCTAAAACCCTGTTTCTGCTTTGTCAATCAACACAATAGTGATGCCATACTGTATGAGTACCTTTTTTAGACAAATGATCAGGTCCCATCATAGCCTATATAAAGCCATTTTTTACATCTGATGTATTATGTCATATGCTACAACTTGGGTCCGGAATTGGTTAGGTTGGCCAACTACAAGATCAGGGAGAACTCTGCCCCAGCACCCTCGTCTCATGATTTCGTGGCCATGTATTGACATGTTGAAAGTCAATATGTAATGAAAAAGGCATGGAACCATTTGTCTTGTCTAGGACATGTGTATAGATTCATTGGCTGACCCAAAGCCTAGGGCTAGTATTCATCATTTCTGGTTCTGAGTTTTCACCATAGCTCTGGGAAGGGTTAGGTTAAGGGGTGCTCACCCCCTGCGCCTATTCAAAACAGCTTCCCGGAGCTATGGTGGAAACACATGACCAGCACTGAAGAATTCTCCTTAGTAATAAAGCACATGCAACTATCGTTGCATTTGCAGACAAACATTAAAATACAATTCCTACTATGATGGGCAGGCCTAGGCCTAGATTGGATACCAGTAGCCTAGTCACTGCAGGTTAGAAAGTTATTTAACTCACGACTCTTTTCAAAAATATCTGTTATGTACAGAGCATACAGCCCAAGGGGTCAAAATGGTGTCATTTTATGAATGCATTTCATGCAACTATACAGTACTTCGTTTTACAGACTGGTGACATTAGCAGAATATGTTTTAATACCACAAAAAAAATACCGAAATGACAGGCTACTTTGATACCGACCAAATGAGATCAATCAAAAGAACATTGACTTGAATGTAACCAAAATCTCCGGTTTACAAAAAGATGGCAGACGAACATATTGTAGAATATGACATCAATCAAGTCTAAGTTATATAATTTTGGCAATTTTAATAACATTTACCAGGAGGTGCTGCAGCATCTCCAACACCCCTACTTCCTATCGCTATGAATTGCAGACTTTGGTTTCAGCTTAGAACAAACAAAAAACATACTCTTGGTATTACAAACAGAAGGATAAGATAATTATATGAACCTGTGTTATTAGTCTTTGACCTCTGTGACCTCTAGGTATAAGGTAATTTCCTTTACATTTTAAGTCAATCCCCTGATTGAATTAAATGATTTTCTGAACTGAGGGCAAGGGCAATTAAATATGAACCAATCTTTTTCAGATCCTCAGTATTTGAAATTGAATTCATTGAGTGAAATAATTTTGACATGTAAAAATACACTGATTTCAAGGATTTTACATTCTAGGGTTCCTAGAGTGATTTGCTTCTATTTCCACCCCTGCATACCACCACCATGTTCACCATGGTCAACTGTTGCTATGAAGATTCACCCTGATCATGTGAGACTTCATGAGATTTTTTTTTTTTTGTCTCTCAAAAGTTGAATGATAAAAGCCCCTTCGTGTTTCCAGAGCTGCTCGAAGTTGCTTCACATACAGTGTCTTGAAAAGATTATGGGCAAGTTACAAGACAAATAACAAGAGGTCATACTGTGTTAAGGAGCTAGACTAACATAAACATCTAATAGGACTGCATAGGGTTTCATGAGTGGTCAACGGGGGTATTGCTCCATATCGGGAGGAATGTATGAGGACTTTAAAGAGATTGAGATAGAGATTGATAGACATTTAAAGTAGTTCGAGTGAGAGATGGAGAGTGAGGATGATAATGAGAGGGGAAAAGAGTGAGTCAGAAAATGAAAGAGCAAGTCAGAGGAACGAGAGAGAGAGAGAGAGAGAGAGAGAGAGAGAGAGCGAGAGAGAGAGAGAGAGAGGGGTGGGGGAGGGAGAAAGAAAGAAAGAAAGAGAGAAAGAGGAGGGGTTTTAAGACTCTGCCTCTCAATGAGGTACCAGTGAGGATAGGCGGTCACTCACACACACCACCACCCACACTCGCTCAGTCAGTCATTGAAGACAGAGATGGCTAAGCAAAGTTGACCATTGGACCCTAGACTTCTTGTAAGTCAACATCCGGATGTTGATCATTCCCTCATTCGGATTGTCTGTCCTTTCCTTCTCTTTGCTCTTCATCATTATGCACATCAAGTGGGAAATAATCTCATCTTCACCAAAGACAGGAACTCTGCTCCAATGACTCTAAAAGTGGACTCTACTCTGTTCTACTTGCCTAGGTCAGCCAGATGAACACACACAAACCAGCCCACAAAGCCAAGGTATGTCCCCTACTCTGGAACCTGGGCATTTTGGGTTACTGGTATCATTCCAAGATTTTTTGTTAGCGGTAACAACTGATGGGCTGCTAATAGTAAGTACCTACTATAACAATTGTATTTTATTAAGCCATTGACGCATGTGTGAATTTGACAAGACCGTTATTGAATTGTACTCATCTGAGTAATTTACTGCAGTAGCCCAGGCAATGCACAGAGTGGTTACTGTTACTGTGAAGTATTTAGTCTGTAATGTGATACCCAGATGTCTAGCCAGTAGATTTTAGGGGAGTGACAATAAATAGAATTTTTTTTGTTCATGTAATGAGCCCGGGACACGTCACAGGTTTATGAAACAACTTCTGTGGCGCAGCTAGAACACACAGTACCACACTCAAAACATCTAAGAAGACATAAGTATCTTTTAAAATGTAAATTCTTGACTCAATAATTCAGCTCTTCTTGTTGGTTCTTTGAGCTGCTAGTTTGTGTATTTTGACGCCAGAATGTCACACCTTTCTTTGTTTTATAGTTGTATATGTGGGGCCGTACGGGCGGGGGGGGCAAGTAAAATCACAGTTGGGGAGCCCGGTTTTAGGACATAGTAGATAACAAGTTGTGGTGTCCCTAAACACTGCTCCACTATCCAGAACTCAAGATGTCATTGTATATAGGTGATTTTGCAACTACGGGCACTTTTGGCATGTCATATTTAAATTAAAATGTTTCTTAAAAAAGACTTTTATCACAATAAATACTTTCCTCATTTTATCAGGACCCATAACCTGGTATTGGCTGTGACCATTTTATTCAACAATAGATGGAATTTACCTCTGCAAATGTTATTACCATCACATCATAAAACCTTCAATTTTAGTTTACAACTAAATCACAAACAACATGTGGTTTGGGATTATTTGGTTTATCTGTCAATAGGATTTGGCACTTGCACATTTAGAAATAATTATTAGAATTCCTTATTGGCTGTTTATATGTCTGTTTGCTTCCTGTGGCTGTTTGCTGCCTGTGTTTGTACAGTACCATAAACAATGCAATTGCATGTCAAAATGGTTATGTACTCACTCATTTTTAAGTTGATCTATTGAGAACAAGTGCTTTACACTTGATGAAGAGAGTAGTGGGATATTTAATGTGCACATATTTTTTATTCAGAAATATTTGTCGATTATGGTAGTAAAGACTGTGTGGCAATAACGACAGGATAATGTTGTTAGAAATGACTTTGTGGAAATGGGTATTTACAATATGATCGATTGTTATAAAAACAGTAAAAGATTACGTGATAAGCAATATTGAGCAGGGTTTACCCATTTTATACAAAAATTATACAAAAAGTCTTTCTTTTCTGATGGCAATAACCTGGAAAATGTCAATACCGACCCTATTTGTGGTGGTAATGACAATGTTTTAATGACGATTTGCTAATATTTGGGATTACACTACCAGGTTTACTTTGTTAATATGATCAGTTTCCATTTGATAAACTCCGACCACAATAGAATGAGATGTATCCTACCAAATAGAGGACAGTGTAGATGACTTATGACCGTTTGACACATTCCAAGTTGCTTTACTTGGAGGTGGATATATAATATATTATACGTCATATCCTTGTTCTTCACCGTCTCTTCCCAGTTCTTGTGTGACTCGATATGTACAATTTTGAAAAAGCACAGCGTGGTGGTAATGATGCAATACTGTGGGACAAAATTGGCGGCAACTGTATTTTGTGGAATTACAATAGATTTCGTGCTTATGCACTATGAACATTAATTATTTTTAAAGAAAAATCATGTTGAAATACATTGAAGAAGTTCAAAAGTCATGTTCTGGGCCAAGTGCCTTGTCAATGCAAAACAGTCAAATGGATGGTTATGTTATGGTCCACTTACTATATATACACCAGTCAAAAGTTAGTACACACCTACTCATTCAAGGGTTTTTCTTTATTTTACGATGATCTACATTGTAGAATAATAGTGAAGACATCAAAACTATGAAGTAACACATGGAATCATGTATAACCAACAAGCCAACCATTGCCTTGATGACAGCTTGGCATTATCTCAACCAGCTTCACCTGGAACGCTTTTTTAACAGTCTTGAAGGAGTTCAAACATATGCTGAGGATTTGTTGGCTGCTTTTCCTTCACTCTGCAGTCCAACTCATCCCAAACCATCTGAATTGAGTTGAGGTCGGGTGATTGTGGAGGCCAGGTCATCTGATGCAACACTCCATCACTCTCCTTCTTAGTCAAACCCTCTGTTCCTAGGCTGTCATTGAAAAGTCAGTTCTTAACTGACATGCCTAGTTAAATAAAGGTAAAATAAAAAATACATAAATTACACAGCCTGGAGGTGTGTTGGGTCATTGTCCTGTTGATTAAAATGATTGTCCCAATAAGCACAAACCAGATGGGAAGGTGTAATGTTACAGAATGCTGTGGTAGCCTTGCTGGTAAAGTGTGCCTTGAATTCTAAATATATCACAGTGTTCCAGCAAAGCACTCCCACACAATCACACCTCCTCCTCCATGCTTCACGGTGGGAACCACACATGCGGAGATCATTCGTTCACCTATTCTGCGTTTCATAAAGACACTGCGGTTGGAACCAGAAATCTCAAATGTGGACTCATCAGACCAAAGGACAGATTTACACCTGTCAAATGTCCATTGCTCCTGTTTCTTTATCCCAAGCAAGTCTCTTCATCTTACTGGTGTCCTTTAGTAGCGATTTCTTTGCAGCAATTCAACCATTAATACCTGTATCATGCAGTCTCCTCTGAACAGTTGATGTTGATATGTGTCTGTTACTTGAACTCTGATGCATTTATTTGGGATTCAATTTCTGATTTCTGAGGATGGTAACTCTAATGAACTTATCCTCTGCAGCAGAGGTAACTCTGGGTCTTCCTTTCCTGTGGTGGTCCTCATGAGAGCCAGTTTCATCATAGTGCTTGATGGGTTTGGCGACTGCACTTGAAGAAACTTTCGAAGTTCTTGAAATTTTCCGGATTGACTGACCTTCATGTCTTAAAGTAATGATGGACTGTCATTTCCCTTTGCTTATTTGAACTGTTGTTGCCTATAACATGGACTTATTATACCAAATAGGGCTATCTTCTTTATACCACCCCTACCTTGATTGTATCAAATGCATTAAGAAGGAAAAAAATTCCACAAATTAACTTTTAACAAGGCACACCTGTTAATTGAAATGCATTCCATGATGCTGGTTGAGAGAATGCCAAGATTGTGAAAACCTGTCATCAAGGCAAAGGATGGCTACTTTGAAGAATCTCAAATATAAAATATACTTTTATTGGCTTTCCACTTTTTTGGTACTACATGATTTCATGTGTTAATTCATAGTATTGAGGTTGTCGAGTAGAGTAGTCCAGAAGGCTACACTGAAAAACCTACAGTAACCTCTATCAAATAAAAAGATAGCGGAGTCACAAAAGTACTGAATCCAGAAGAGAAACAACAGTACTGCCACATAATACATTATGGGACAGCTATAAACAATGCTGCCCCATCAACAACTCAATCCAAAATGGTCCCCCCTTGAACTGAAAGAGAGGCTCTTTTTGTAGGGGAAGCCCCTCCAATCAGAACATACCAAACACTAATAAAGCAATTACCATCAAAGCCTACATTTTCCACTCAGCTAAACATTGTGATGGCGCTGTGATGGCACTGTGATAGACGGCATCCAATTGGTTGAGTAGAGTGTTGGAGGCTATTTTGTAAATGACATCGCCAAAGTTGAGGATTGTTAGGATAGTCAGTTTTACAGGGTATGTTTGGCAGCATGAGTGAAGGATGCTTTGTTGTGAAATAGGAAGCTGATTCTAGAGGTCATTTTGGATTGGAGATGCTTAATGTGAGTCTTGAAGGAGAGTTTACAGTCTAACCAGACACCTAGAATATGTGGACAACTACAAAATAGCTAAGTCAGAACCGTCCAGAGCAGTGATGCTGGACGGGAGGGCAAGTGCGGGGAGCGATCGGTTGAAGAGCATGCATTTAGTTTTACTTGCATTTAAGAGCAATTGGAGGCAACGGAAGGAGAGTTGTATGGCATTGAAGCTTGTCTGGAGGTTTGTTAACACAGTGTACAAAGAAGGGCCAGAAGTATACAGAGGTGATTGAGTCCTGGTGAATCCAATAATCACTTATGCACGTGATGGGGGGGAGGCAGGTGTGCGGAATGATGATGGCAGGAGTGCACGATGCTGGGGAGCCTGGCGCCCTCGATGACAATGGGGGAAGAGAGGGAGCAGGCGTGACAACAATGGAAGGTTTGATTGACCGATTGAACCTTAATTTTTTGCAATCAGGATGAAGAGAAGATTTTGGATGATGCTGTGTTGAAAATGTTATCCATACTTTTCTGAATCTGGTCTAAATAATTATCTTTGTATTTTTGGCAAGTTTAGAATTCCTTCCATAATAATGGAAGCTACTAATACAATTATTCAACATTTTTGATATGAGGCATTTTTCTCAGAAAGGCCATTTCAAGTCTAGGAATTCCTCTTTCAGGAAATAGCTTTAACATTTAATAAGTAGATTATATTACTATAAATGTTTTCATGAAAATACATAATTTATTCATTTTAAAGTTTAAAAAAAACTTGGAATTTAGTTGGACTTTTTTCAACAAAAGTCCTGTTTGATAAAGTAGCTCACAAATGGTATTTATATTTGTATTTAATTTTCTGCTCTTTTGCACACCCCATAAAAAATATTAAACTAGTAAATGCTGTACTCAATATATTAGGGATGTTGGAAGCAGGGTGTTTACATGAGTTGAGTTACTTGAATAAGCAACTCTTTAAATATACTTATCTTCAGACTCGATTTCTTCAGTGCTGTTGGAGTGTTTCATTAGAACAACAGCCACCATGTACCATATCAAGAACATTACACAAGAAGTGGCGAGAGGGTGCTAATTTGCTGATGTAGAGGGACATTTGGATGCTGCACTTGTTCTTTGGCCTCCACCATGCTAGCCAATGTGTACATTATGACATGAAGTTTATGTAGATTATATATTATATTTTCTATGTCGAAGATGGGATGAAAGTGACCAGTGCCTGATGTCTGAGTGGGTCTTTGAAAGAAGTGTATGGGATGGGGCACGTCACAATCATGCAAAACATTTTAAATATTATTTCAGATAAAACACTTTTATTTAGGATCAAATGTTTAATCATTTAAATGTTTTATTGTTTGGGGGTGGGGGGTGGGGGGTGGGGTTGTAGTCACAAACGTGATGTAGTAATTTGTGTGCTATGAATATGGGACAAAATACTGTTTAGTACCTAACATACAGTGAATTTGTCCCAATACTTTTGGTCCCTTAAAATGGGGGGACTGTGTAAATAAAGGGTGTAATTTAGTTCACCCAATATGGATGACAATACCCTCAAATTAAGGCTGACAGCCTGCACTTTAACCTCACTGTCCCAAAACATTTGGAGTTCACTGTGTATATATATATATTAAATAACATTTTGATTTGTGTCACTGATCTACACACAATACCCCATAATGTCAAGGTAGAATTATTATTTTCGTAATTTTTACAAATTAAATAAACATGAAAAGCTGAAATGTCTTGAGTCAGTAAGAATTCAAACCTTTTATTATGGCAAGCCTAAATAAGTTCAGGAGTGAAAATGTCCCTCTCAAGTCACATAATAAGTTGTATGGTCTCTCTCTGTGTGCAATTAATGTTTAACGTGATTTTTAAATGACTACCCCATTTCTATACCCCAGATGTACAATTATCTGTAAGGTCCTTCAGTCGAGCAGTGAATTTCAAGCACAGATTCAAACACAAAGACCAGGGAGTTTTTCCAATGGTTTGCAAAGAAGGGCACCTATTGGTAGATGGGTAAAAAAAACTGACATTGAGTATATCTTTGGGTCAATACACCCATTCACTACAAAGATACAGGCGCCCTTCCTAACTCAGTTGCTGGAGAGGAAGGAAACCGCTCAGGGATTTCACCATGAGGCCAATGGTGATTTTAAAATGGTTACAGAAGATTAATGGCTGTGATAGGAGATAACTGAGGATGGATCAGCAACATTATAGTTACTCCACAATACTAACCTAAATTACAGAGTGAAAAGAAGGAAGACTATACGGAATAAAAATATTCCAAAATATGCATCCTGTTTTCAGTAAGGCACTAAGGTAAAACTGCAAATAATATTGCAATGATATTTACTTCATGTCTTGAATACAAAGCGTTATGTTTGGGGCAAATCCAACACAACACATCACTGAGTACCACTCTTCATATTTTCAAGCATGGTGTTGGCTACATCATGTTGTGGGTATGCTTGTCATCAGCAAGGACTAGGGAGTTGTTTAAGATTTTATTTAAATGGAAGAGAGCTAAGCACAGACAAAATCCTAGAAGAAAACCTTGTTCAGTCTGCTTTCCAACAGACACTGGAAGATAAATTCACCTTTCAGCAGGACAATAGCCTAAAACACAAGGCCAAAAATACACTGGAGTTACTTACCAAGACGACATTGAATGTTCCTGAGTGGCCTAGTTACAGTTTTGACTTAAATAGGCTTAAAATTATATTGCAAGACATGAAAATGGCTGTCTAGCAATGATCATCAACCAACTTGAAAGAGCTTGAAGAATAAAAAGTAAATAAAATGTGAGTAAATATTGTACAATCCAGATGTGCAAAGATCTTAGAGACTTACCCAGAAAGACTCACAGCTGTCATCGCTGCCAAATGTGATTCTAACGCGTATTGACTCAGGGGTGTGAATATTTATGCAAACGACATATTTCTGTATTTTAATACATTTGCTAAAATTGTCACTTTGTCATTATACAGAATGGGTGAGAGGAAAAAATGTATTTAATCAATGTTGCATTCGATCTATTTAAACCATTTTTCAAAATGTGGAATAAGTCAAGGGTTGTGAGTACTTTCTGAAGGCACAAACTATACAGACTGAGTAACATTTCAACTAACTATCTACTAAACGTAGCTCTAAACCTAACCTTAGCAAGCAGTTGCTTATCAACAGATAGTTTGTTGATGGTATGACCATCTCTAGAGCATTTACAGATGAAGAATTTGGACTATCCAAATAAAGTGTGACTGTCGCCCCTCTCTCACATTGGCCGATATCTCCAAACTTTCCACTTCAGTTTAGTAGGTATCCACTTTAGAAGTGAGCAGTGCAAGATAATAATTGACCGGTCTTAATTTCAAGTCGAGGGCAGAGGTAATTTCCTCACAAACAATCTCTCAGATAATAGTGGCCAACTCTTTCTGTTGTCGGGTGTTGAGTGCTGCCATGTTCCCAAAGGTGAATTGTGAACAGACAGAATATGCCTGATGCTGGAGCGAAATAGACCTGCTATTGATTCTTGCAATACAGTGAACGTCCCACACCATATTAAGATGTTACATGTTGACAATTATTTTAAAATAAGTCTGTTAATTCATAGTTATTTTGCAAAGGAAATCTACGAGAAACCCACACATTTCAATGCCACCGGAACCATAAGTAACGAACTCTTATGATAAACTATTAGGAATCCAAATACCACCTTCTACCATTGCAAAACATACTTAATCAATTAGATACAATATGCCATTTTTTTGCCTTGAAAGAAAGGAAAGGAAATAAGCCCATATATTCCATCTGGACATGATTATGTGGAGAACCATCTCCATAAAGTATGTGAATGTGCCAAAGTTTTCCCTGAAACAGTGCCGGATCCCTGCTGGGGAGGACTATTACTGCTATTACCTTGAAGTACACTCCAGACAGAAAAGGAGCCCCCAGGAACCTTTTGGGGGTCAAAACGATTGCCACTGTGGGGAACCTTTTCATTTTCATTTCAATAGTATTTTGTTATTTCAAGTTAGGGTTAGGGTTCCATTTTGAACCTTTTAAATAATATATTGTTACTGGTATTTACATGATTATCATTGTTATTGTTCATATTAATGTATTATACATTCATATTTTTATATAATCAATATTATTCATCAATATTTAAATATGATCAATATTGTATTGTAACAAAATGCTGACTTGTAGCAATGGAAGGCTACTTGGCTCTTTAAAATCACATACACTTTCAGATATAGGATTTTAATTTGACCAGTATTGTCGTAGCAAAATAATCCTGTAGCCACAGGTTTTTAACGTTTAGTCCATAATGTTGCTTGATTGGTGGTTAGGCTATTAGCTGTGCATAAGTAGGCTACATGAAAAGTGAAATACTATTTATATAACCATGTTAGTACAGGTTTTCATTGAATTTATATAAATCACAAAGCTAGTCTGTATTTTCAGCGGAGAATGACATTTTTCTCAGTTATAAAAGTGTGATCAAATTAAGATCCTACACTTGTATGTCAGCTTTTAACAAGGCTGCAGAACTGGTCGTGTTCGATCTTAACCTTTAATGACTTTAAAACAGAACACAGGAATGATAACTACTCTCACAGGTGGCCAAAAAGAACATTATGAAAGCTACATCTCCAATCTTCTGACAGAATGCCACCACTAGAATACATATAGTTTAATATAAATACAATGTATCTACTGATAATAAACTAGGAATTTTTTTTTTATTCAGTGATAGAAAAACCTGTCATTACAAACTCAATTTGCTTCATTTGGAAGGCCAGCTAGAGGACTAAAAAGGCACTACGCCTCACTCAAAGTTTAATTGAGGCACAATTCCCAATCCATACGGCTTGCGGGATAACGCAAAATGGATTGGGAGGGCTAAGTGGAAGTATTGAGATTGAGCCTTAGACTAGCTACATTTCTTTACTTCAGTGGGGCGGCAGGTAGCATAGTGGTTAGAGCTTTGGGCCAGTAACCAGAAAGTTGCTGGATCGAATCCCTGAGCTGACAAGGTAAAAATCTGTTGTTCTGAGCAAGGCCACTGCTCCCTGTTAATGTTGATTAAGGCAAAAAAAACACACCTCTCTGATTCAGAGAGGGTTGGGTTAAATGGGAAGACACATTTCAGCTGAATACATTGAGTTGGACAACTGACTAGGTACCCCCCTTTCCTTGACTTGGTTGCTGAGTCTGTCAGGCAAATCCACTAGTAAAAAATACATTTTAAATCCTCCGCACGTGCCAGCAACAAGGTTCCTCCAAGAACCCCTCAACTAACCAAAGGTGCAAATAAGAATCCATTGACTAGCAAAGGTTCCTTGAGGATCTCCTTGGTAAGAGTGAAGTGTGTGCGCACATGCCTGTGCACGTGTGTATATGTTATTTGTGTTGGGTCACCTCTGTTTACACCAAGGTAAACCGTAATATTGTAAAGTTATATTTGCCACATCTGTTATATTTGCCACACATGCCACATTTGTTTCTCTGTCTGGCCCTCTGTAGAGCCTCAGTTCTGTAATAAAGTGAAAAAACAGTACTATCAGCAATTTTGGGCAGTAAGCATTATGACATTTTGATCTAGTATCTATTGTTAACAGTTAGCTTTTCCAGATGTTTATAACCAGTGTTCTGCAACAGTATGGAATTGGGAGCAGATTGACTAGCTTTTTCCCAGCTCTCAACATGGCCTTCAATAGTTTGTCATCAAAAACTCAAAAATGTTCTCAAATAGACAGGCCATAAGGTGCTATGTAAGAAAAATAGCATGATTCTATTGAATATCAAATTTGAAAACATATTTTAAAAATTGTGTCAATCCCCATGTGACTTAGAATTGTATTCCCTTAATATGATATTAAGTTAGCAAGTGTGGACGAAAGGCACCATTGTGCCTATAATTTTGGAACTCACTGTTGAACATTATTGATCAATATTCCTTTATTATGCTCTCCTTTCACAGTGAGCAACAACACTTTGAGATGTAGATCCCTGAGCAGTAGTACTGTAGAAATATAAGTTGTTGTTGTGGTGCTATCGAGTAATAGTAGTAGTACTGTAGTAGTTTGTAAAAGCAGTAGTAGTAGTAGTAGTATTAGCAGAAGTAGTAGTAGTAGCAGCAGTAATAAGGGTCATAATGTAATGATAATGTTATGTCCATTGTAGGCTAGGCATCTGTGCTTCCTCTTCCTCATGTGCTTCCCTTTGGCGTGGGGTGGCGTCCCTGGCCCATGTCGGCACTCTGTGACCAAGGGTCACCTCCTCAACCTCAACTGCCTGGTGAGGACACCTCATACCACACCAAATCATGCAGTAATATCAACAGACTCTACAAACGAAATATCAAGTTGAGATACAGATCATTAAAATCACTCAAACAGTCATAAGTCATGCCTGGAATGTATTGATGTGAAGGTTTCCTCCCAAGTTAGACTTATTTTATTGTTCTAAGGTAATTTCTTTACCTTATGTGACCCACACACATAACTAACGAAAACTATATGTGGCAGATGGGAATTCTGTACGGCTGCATGCCTACTCCTACTTTCCTCCTGGAGAATCATAACTGCCCAATTCTACGCTTCTGTTTTAAATGTCAATGTTTGTATCTTTGTTTGCCACGTAGATTGATAATCAGTTGGAGAATGGCTGGTCAATAACCTACGTATTCACTGAGCGCCAGAGTTTGGTGAGTATTTCCTACTTCACTGCAATTACATCTTTCACAACAAAATGACTTTGATTTGTGCAGATAAAGAATGGTATACCAAAGATAAACGACATCACAATCAGTCAGTGTCAAGACAGTACCTACACTTTCAAGATGTGCCAGGCTGGCAAACTGATTGAAACTAATGCTCTCACATCTGTCAAGGAGATTCAAGTCCATTACATCTCTTGCTCCTTTCGACCTTTACGCAATAGTCTAATTGCATTTAGAAGACAAAATGTAATCCCATGAAAGAGCCCTTGGTTGTTAATAACCTGGAAGGGAAATGGTTTGAAAATACTTATAAACTGTGTGAAGTTACAGGAGATAAACAGAGAGCGAGAGAGCTCAAATCAAATGTATTTATATAGCCCTTCGTACATCAGCTGATATCTCAAAGTGCTGTACAGAAACCCAGCCTAAAACCCCAAACAGCAAGCAATGCAGGTGTAGAAGCACGGTGGCTAGGAAAAACTCCCTAGAAAGGCCAAAACCTAGGAAGAAACCTAGAGAGGAACCAGGCTATGTGGGGTCTCTTCTGGCTGTGCCGGGTGGAGATTATAACAGAACACGGCCAAGATGTTCAAATGTTCATAAATGGCCAGCATGGTCGAATAATAATAAGGCAGAACAGTTGAAACTGGAGCAGCAGCACGGTCAGGTGGACTGGGGACAGCAAGGAGTCATCATGTCAGGTAGTCCTGGGGCATGGTCCTAGTGCTCAGGTCCTCCGAGAGAGAGAAAGAAAGAGAGAATTAGAGAGAGCATATGTGGGGTGGCCAGTCCTCTTCTGGCTGTGCCAGGTGGAGATTATAACAGAACATGGCCAAGATGTTCAAATGTTCATAAATGGCCAGCATGGTCAAATAATAATAAGGCAGAACAGTTGAAACTGGAGCAGCAGCACGGCCAGGTGGACTGGGGATAGCAAGGAGTCATCATGTCAGGTAGTCCTGGGGCATGGTCCTAGGGCTCAGTGTTTCTTCCGTTGAAGGAGAGTCGGACCAAAATGCAGCGTGGTTAGTTCGATACATGTTTAATAAACGAATAAACACGAAATACAAAACAACAAACGGAACGTGAAAACCTATACAGCCTATCTGGTGAAATACAAAACACTGAGACAGGAACAATCACCCACAAAACACACAGTGAAACCCAGGCTACCTAAATATGGTTCCCAATCAGAGACAACGAGAATCACCTGACTCTGATTGAGAACGGCCTCAGGCAGCCATAGACTATGCTAGACACCCCTACTCAGCCACAATCCCAATACCTACTTAAACCCCAATACCACAACACAACACAAAATAACCCCATGTCACACCCTGGCCTGACCAAATAAATATATAAACACAAAATACTAAGACCAGGGCGTGACACTCAGGTCCTCCGAGAGAGAGAAGGAGAGAATTAGAGAACGCACACTTAGACACCGAATAGGACAGGAGAAGTACTCCAGATATAACAAACTGACCCTAGCCCCCCCGACACATAAACTACACATAAACTACTGCAGCATAAATACTGGAGGCTGAGACAGGAGGGGTCAGGAGACACTGTGGCCCCATCCGAGGACACCCCCGGACAGGGCCAAACAGGAAGGATATAACCCCACCCACTTTGCCAAAGCACAGCCCCCACACCACTAGAGATCTTCAGCCACCAACTTACCATCCTGAGACAAGGCTGAGTATAGCCCACAAAGATCTCCGCCATGGCACAACCCAAGGGGGAGAGAGCTGTGTGAGCTGTGTGGCAGCACGGAGTCGGGATGCCTTCCCTCATTTTAACTTGGTGGTTAACATCATGCTTTGGGGCTGTTTTTCTGCAAAGGGACCAGGATGACTGATCCGTGTAAAGGAAAGAATGAATGGGGCCATGTATCGTGAGATTTTGAGTGAAAACCTCCTTCCATCAGCAAGGGCATTGAAGATGAATCGTGGCTGGTTCTTTCAGCATGACAATGATCCCAAACACACCGCCCAGGCAACGAAGGAGTGGCTTCGTAAGAAGCATTTCAAGGTCCTGGAGTGGCGTAGCCAGTCTCCAGATCTCAACCCCATAGAAAATCTTTGGAGGGAGTTGAAAGTCTGTGTTGCCCAGCAACAGCCCCAATACATCACTGCTCTAAAGGAGATCTGCATGGAGGAATGGACCAAAATTCCAGCAACAGTGTGTGAAAACCTTGTGAAGACTTACAGAATGCGTTTGACCTCTGTCATTGCCAACAAAGGCTATATAACAAAATATTGAGATAAACTTTTGTTATTGACCAAATACTTATTTTCCATCATAATTTGCAAATAAATGAAAAATAAATCCTACAATGTGATTTTCTGGATTTTTTTTTCTCATTTTGATTGTCATAGTTGAAGTGTACCTATGATGAAAATTACAGGCCTCTCTCATCTTTTTAAGTGGGAGAACTTGCACAATTGGTGGCTGACTAAATACTATTTTTGCCCCACTGTATGGTCAGATTTGCCAAATGGAGGGCGAGGGAGAGCTTTGTATACGTATACGCTTTGTATTTTTTTCCTTCTGATAGGCCACATGTAATATGCTGATAGCATTTAGGTAAAACTGATTTAAGTTTCCCTGCATTAAAGTCCCTGGCCACTATGAGCGTCGCCTCTGGATGAGCTTTTTATTGTTTTCTTACAACGGTGTACAGCTCATTGAGTGCGGTTTTAGTGCCAGTATCGGTCTTTGATGGTATGTAGACATAAATGCCTAGGTGCCCTCCCTGTATCTTACCAGAGACTGCTGTTCTGTCCTGCCAATAGAGTGTTTAACCCACCAGCTGTACGTTGTTAATGTTGTCGTTCAGCAACGAGTGAAACATAAGATATTACAGTTTGTAATGTCTCGTTGTTAGGATAAATGTGCTTTCAGTTCGTCCCATTTATTTTCCAGCGATTGAACATTAGCTAGCAGGACGGAAGGCATGGGCAGATTAGCCACTCATCGCCTGATCCTCACAAGGCACCCTGATCTCTTTTTGCTAAATCTGTGTATCCTTCTCCAGTGAATAACGGGGATCTAGGCCTGGTCGGGTGTCTGTATTATATCCCTCCCATCTGACTCATTGAATAAGAACTCTTTTTCCAGTTTGAGGTGATCAATCACAGTTCTGATGTCCAGAAGCTCTTTTTGGTCATAAGAGACGGTAGCAACAACTTTATGTACAAAACAAGTTACGAAGAATGCAGAAAAACTAACAAAACTACATGGTTGGGTAAAAGTCGATAAGACGGCAGCCTTCCCCTCCGGCGCCATTACCAACATCATAGTAACAGAGGTTATTTTAATAGCTAACATTTCGATGACAATATTAAATAGATATGCTGATAGATGACAACCTTGTTTTACTCCTCTTGACAGTTTAAAACTTTCTGAGAAGTAGCCATTATTTACTATTTTACACCTAGAGTTACTATACATGACTTTAACCCATTTTATAAGAGATTGTCAAAAATTTAAATGTTCCAGGCATTTATACACAAACTCCAGTTGTACTTCATCAAAAGCCTTTTCAAAGTCAGCTATGAGTAGCAGGCCTGGTTTCCCAAATTTTTCATAGTGTTCTATTGTTTCCAGTACTAGCCTTATATTATCTCCACTGTATCGTCCATGTAAAAAACCTGTCTGATTAGAATTAATAATGTCCGACAATACCTTTTTAATTCTATGAGAATTTTTGCATCACAATATTGGAGTGTAAGGGTTCTCAAATTTTTTTAGAGGACTGGATCTTTATACTTCCCACTTATATCCTGTTTCACTAATAATGACATCAGACCTTCTTTTTGAGTGTCTGATAATCTACCATTTGCGAACAGCTTGAGTGGTGAAAACATGCTAATAACAGTACTTTGAGTATATCAAAAAAGTGTTTGGTATACCTCAACTTATATACCATCCAGCCCTGGAGTTTTCTCTGACTTAAAGGCTTTAAAACATATGCTTATTAAAGTACTTTGCTTCCTCTTTCAAATATAATTTGGTGTATCATGGGTGATTCTGTCATTTGCAACAAGTTTCAGAAAATTATTTTTAGTAGCATTTCTATGTTGAAGATTAAACAATTATTTGGTGATTTCTTTTCCCCATATTCCATCCAGTTTGCTTTATTTAAAATATATATATTGCACTTGATCTTTCTTGAATTAAGTTCCTCCATTTATTTTTGTTTTTCCTAGAACTTATTCTGAGACACTATGGTACAGTTTTTATTGCTATTTATCTGTTCTGTTAGACCTTCCATTTCCTTTGTTAGTATGGACTCTTTTGAACTAAATTGCTTTTGTTTATACTGAGTACTGAATTACATGGCCTCTAAAGACACATTTAAAAGTATCCCATACATTTAAGTGTCCCATACAATAAGGGGATTTGCTGTACCTACAGTATGTTATGTCTGAAAAAGTCAGTTATAAATTCCTCTGTCCTAGTTAAAAACAAGTTATTATCCAATAGGCTTTGATTACATTTCCAATATCCCCGGCCATGTGGAAATTCAGCAAGAGTAATGTATATGCCAATTATCTGATGGTCCGACTGCATTCTGTCTCCTATCAACACTTTTTTCACCTTTGGTGCCAACTAGAATGACATAAGAAAGTAGTCAAGATGACTAGCTTGATTGTTGATAACTTTTACTACTCCTTGAGTCTAGTGTTACAGGAAGCAAAGTTGATATGGCTAAGAGGAAAGGACTATCTGTTGAGACATGAGTGTCCGGGGCTGGTTTCCCCAAAGCACCTTAAGTCTAAGTTTCATGTTAGAACCTTTGTAGGAGCATTGTTAAATCTCCAAGCTATTTCCCAAAACCATCATTAGTATCCCTTGCCTGCAGTCAAATCACCAAATTGTCCTCTAGTGGCCTCATGGGTGGAATGTTAATATTTTTTATAACTTCATCATTATTTTATTTTTAACACAGAAAACTGGTGTTTCTATATCAAACGGTTTCGTTGTATTTCAGTCTTCTGTGATGCATATAAAGTGTAACATTGGGATGCAAACTCAAAATGTAATACATTTCAACTCTATGGGCTCTATTTTAATGAGCCTAATGCAATGGTAAATCTAAGCAAAGGTGGTAGCGATATAGGTTCTGGGGTGTGTGAGAAATATTTAAGCTATTTTCACTATCTCAACTATCACAGCACTTGCTGGCGTTGCTGCGGAATGGCTGGGTTTTGATGATGAAGTCGTGGAAGTGTCAAGGCTTGGCCAATCAGAGTGTGCCCCATGGCAAAATATGTGGTTGATTCATGTTGTGTATTTCCGGACTTTTATGCATTGCCCTGGAATAAACTCCAATTTCAATGTTAGTCCATTATAGTTTGTTAAATGCCTTACAGAAACAAAATAACAAAATGTAGACCTATCTTTGCTAAATACGTGAACTTGAACCCATTTTCAGACTACATTGTTCGAAGTAATAGGCCTAATGTATTGCATTATGGCTGAGCATGAACATGCCAAGCATTGTCAATAATCAAGATTAAATGCATTACTGATAAACGCTAAGAATGGGAATAAGAATAAATCATTCTCATAAATTCTAAACAAAACCAAACAATAACTTGTTTTAAATAGGCTACCTCACAATTAAAGGCCCCATAATTTCTCCCCGTGGGAATATAATATTTAAACAACCCAGACTATGGAGCGTTTTACGCACATCCAAAACGGGACCTGCATGGCTAAAATAATGTGGGCCAGCATACAATGCATAGATAGATATAAAGGGAACATCAGCTCACTGTTTGACCACTCTCAAACTTGATATTTCAATAAAGCTTTGGTGATTAAGATTTATTTCCAAGCGGTTTCAGGAGTCAAAAACCTTTATCGACAGTCTTGACTACTTCGCGATTGAACTGGAAAGGTTAAAAAAAGGAGCCTTCCTTGAGAGGAGGGGAGGCTATGCCTGGTTTTTGAATCCCCCCCAAAATGGGAAAAAAACCTGTCATTTTTTTATGTTTCAAAAGCACATTACACTACTCTTGTTCCATGCGGATATGGGCAGTGTGCGTCATGGCTGGATAGGCTGCGCTTCCACTGTTAAAATCGATGCCATAGCCAACTGCGTTCCCGCTTTTGGTTGGTCTTAAACATCCCTATTTTCGATGCCTAAAATTAGCACTTCGGGATTATGTTTTTAAGGACACACCTCAAATATTTCCGACCTACCCATACGAGCTGATATAAAACAGATAATTTACCAAAACTGGCGTTAAGACTGGAAATGCCAGTGCGCCCGTTTTACATGAAGAAATTGCAAACTAACATCCGTTTGACACTATCGCCACTTCAAAGCCAGCCGAAGATTAAGCCCTTAATCGGACATGGTATAAGTATAATATTTTATTACACCCATAACCATGTGTATGAGGTGCATACTTTTGTTTCACATTAGATTTGTTTAAGACTACCAAGAAACACTGTGTGAGCCAGATTTAGCCCACTGCAGTAAAATGCTAAAGTTGTTCTTGAAAACGCTCATTATTTACCAACTGCCTCAGACCACTTGAAGAACAGTTGTGTACGTCTTTAGACACGTTGTTTCCCTATCGCGTCACTTTATATACAGATCTCTGCAAAACCTTGAATCAAGATATTTATCTGTCTCTCTGTAACCTCCAAATACTTCAAAGCAAGTCGACTACAATTACAAAGTTGCCAATGTCTTTGCAAATGTTGCAAAAAAAATACACTGCTCAAAAAAATAAAGGGAACACTAAAATAACACATCCTAGATCTGAATGAATGAAGTATTCTTATTAAATACATTTTTCTTTACATAGCTGAATGTGCTGACAACAAAATCACACAAATTATCAATGGAAATCAAATGTATCAACCCATGGAGGTCTGGATTTGGAGTCACACTCAAAATTCAAGTGGAAAACCACACTACAGGCTGATCCAACTTTGATGTAATGTCCTTAAAACAAGTCAAAATGAGGCTCAGTAGTGTGTGTGGTCTCCACGTGCCTGTATGACCTCCCTACAATGCCTGGGCATGCTCCTGATGAGGTGGCGGATGGTCTCCTGAGTGATCTCCTCCCAGACCTGGACTAAAGCATCCGCCAACTCCTGGACAGTCTGTAGTGCAACGTGGCGTTGGTGGATGGACCGAGACATGATGTCCCAGATGTGCTCAATTGGATTCAGGTCTGGGGAACGGGCGGGCCAGTCCATAGCCTCAATGCCTTCCTCTTGCAGGAACTGCTGACATACTCCAACCGCACCAGCATATGGTCTCACAAGGGGTCTGAGGATCTCATATCGGTACCTAATGGCAGTCAGGCTACCTCTAGCGAGCACATGGAGGGCTGTGCGGCCCCCCAAAGAAATGCCACCCCACATCATGACTGACCCACCGCCAAACTGGTCATGCTGGAGGATGTTGCAGGCAGCAGAAAGTTCTCCACGGCGTTTCCAGACTCTATCACGTCTGTCACGTGCTCAGTGTGAACCTGCTTTCATCTGTGAAGAGCACAGGGCGCCAGTGGCGAATTTGTCAATCTTGGTGTTCTCTGGCAAATGCCAAACGTCCTGCACGGTGTTGGGCTGTAAGCACAACCCCCACCTGTGGACATCGGGCCCTCATACCACCCTCATGGAGTCTGTTTCTGACCGTTTGAGCAGACACATACACATTTGTGGCCTGCTGGAGGTCATTTTGTAGGGCTCTGGCAGTGCTCCTCCTGCTCCTCCTTGCACAAAGGCGGAGGTAGTGGTCCTGCTGCTGGGTTGTTGCCCTCCTACAGCCTCCTCCACGTCTTCTGATGTACTGGCCTGTCTCCTGGTAGCGCCTCCATGCTCTGGACACTACGCTGACAGACACAGCAAACCTTCTTGCTACAGCTCGCATTTATGTGCCATCCTGGATGAGCTGCACTACCTGAGCCACTAGAGTGAAAGCACCGCCAGCATTCAAAAGTGACCAAAACATCAGCCAGGAGGCATAGGAACTGAGAAGTGGTCTGTGGTCACCACCTGCAGAACCACTCCTTTATTGGGGGTGTCTTGCTAATTGCCTATAATTTCCACCTGTTGTCTATTCCATTTGCACAACAGCATGTGAAATTTATTGTCAATCAGTGTTGCTTCCTAAGTGGACAGTTTGATTTCACAGAAGTATGATTGACTTGGAGTTACATTGTGTTGTTTAAGTGTTCCCTTTATTTTTTTGAGCAGTGTATATACAGTATCAGTCAAAAATTTAGACACACCTACTCATTCAAGAGTTTTTGTTAATGTTTACTATTTTCTACTTGCAGAATAATTGTGAAGACATCAAAACTCAACTATGAAATAACACATATGGAATCATGTAGTAATCCAAAAAGTGTTAAACAAATCAATGTAGCCACACTTTGCTTTGACAGCTTTGCACACTTTTGGCATTCTCTCAACTGGAGGAATGCTTTTCCAACAGTCTTGAAGGAGTTACCACATATGCTGAGCACTTGTTGACTGCTTTTCCTTCACTCTGCGGTTCAACTCGTCCCAAACCTTACAAATCGTGGAGGTTTTGGGTCATTGTCCTGTGAGAGTCCCACTAAGCGTCTTCACTGTATTTCTGATGAATTTGGTGTTGTTTTAATGGACAAAGAATTTGCTTTTCTTTAAAAAATAAGGACATTTCTAAGTGGCCCCAAATTTTTGAACGCTCATTTTAGATTAAGGTTGTAACGTAACAATATGTGGAAAAGGGGAAGGGGTCTGAATACTTTCTGAATGCACTGCATGTGGTTCGGTAACCCTCATGAACCGGCACAAATGTGAAACTTTTTGTTGTTGTTGTATTGTTGGGGGGCATCTAAGGGGCAGTATATGTGAAGATCAGTTGTCTCTGAAGTTATTGGGAAAGATTGACTGTCAGAAGGACAACGTCTCGCGATGGGATGATCAACCACTAAGAGGGATGGGGGCAAACTGAAAGTAGATATTTACACCAGGGGGTCAACAGGGTCTTGTCTTTCACACCAGAATATATATATATATTTAAACATTGGAATATGCTCAACTCTTGCCTCTTTTTCAGTTATCAAAAAGGCCTTGCAGTGTATAACCCTAACACCAATTGAGTGATGTGGCAAGCCATTTCAAAGGGGGGAATTTCCCACTTTTTTTCAGGTACTTGTCTACAGGGATGAAACGAGGCACATATGTTGAAACCAGGTGTTTGAGCCTTTTTCAACCCTTTTTGGAAGAATTCAAAATTCTATCTAAGTATGTACACTAATGCATCAATTAAAAGTTAATGGTGCATTTTAAGAAACTACAAAGTTATGGTAGCCACAGTCCTTAATCCATTTCAGGGCTAAACTATCTCTAGAATAGTCGCTAGATCTTTCTTGTTGGTCCTGTTAAACAGGTGAATTGCCTCTGGCACAAATGAGGCCATATGCCTATTGGTGGAGCACTTCAGACAGTGCCGGTGGCGTCCAAGGGGGAGCAGTTGGATCTGCGGGTTGAGGACATGGGTGCTGTCCCCCAGCATGTCATACATCTTCCTCCTGGTCTGCTGCTCAAAGAAGGAGGCCAGACTTCCGAGAGGCACCACAGTGATCTTAGAGCAGGTATTCACAATGGCTTGGAGGCAGTCCTTTTCTTGACAGAGAGGGATGTGAACCAGCATTTTAAAGAGAAACACAGAACACGCTCTTAATGAAAGAACTGTAAAAGGTTTACAATATAGATTTGTGGACACTGAATGAGTTCAGTTTCTGATGAAGTATTGCTCTGATGGGCGTTTTTGATGATGACGTCTTTTGTTCAAACTTCAGGTTATTATCAAAGATGGTACCAAGATATCTATACTGGTGCACAATGTTCACCTCCTCAACATGGATGATCACCATCCAGGGGGGCGTCCTTTCCTGAAGTCAACAACCATTTCCTTCGTCTTGGACACATTCAACTCCAACAGCGCACTGTCACACAATAATGAAGTCCTGAAGTGCTGGGCTGTGGTCCTGCTCAGACCCTGAGAGGAGTTAGAGAAGGAATGTGTCATCTGACAGTCATTGGTGTAGAAAATAAAAAAGGGGTGACAATACACACCCTTGTGGTGAACCTGTGCAATTGTCCACGTGGCCAGTCAGTTAAAAAATCCATAATCCATTAGATAAGGCCATGGTCGAGATTGAACTGTGAGTCAAGTTTTCTGGCTAGGATGGAAGGCTGCATGGTGTAAAATGCAGATGAAAAGTCCAGAAACAAAGTCCCTCCTGCTCTCCAGATGTCTGTCGATGGTATCCATTAAAAACAGCTTGATGTCGTCCACACCTCTCTTTGTGCGAAACACGAACTGCAGGGGATCCAGAAGAGCAGGAAGTGCATTCAATTGGTATTATAGGGGCTTTTTGAAAGGGTTAAAAAGGTTGAATCTTTCCAAAATTTCATATGTATGGTTTGGCAACCCTCATTAATGTCACATATGTCAAAAGCCGGTGTTTCTGAGGTGTTCTTTTCCACTTGTTGGAAGACTTCCAAATTCAATCTAGGTAAGGGTATTTACCCTTATGTAGTCTATGAAACTCTTCAAGCTTTTAGGGATTTATGAATTGAACTTCTCCCAAAAGTATTGTTGGGCAGCATCTATGGGGAAATATACAGTACCAGTCAAATGTTTGGACACACCTACTCATTCATGGGTTTTTCTTTATTTTTACTATTTTCAAAATTGTAGAATAATAGTAAAGACATCTCAACTATGAAAAAACACATATGGAATCATGTAGTTACCAAAAAAGTGAGATTCTTCATAGTAGCCACCCTTTGCCTTGATGACAGCTTTGCCCACTATTGGCATTCTCTCAACCAGCTTCATGAGGTAGTCAAGCAATTTCAATTAACAGGTGTGCCTTGTTAACAATTAATTTGTTGAATTTCTTTCCTTTTTAATGTGTTTTAGCCAATCAGTTGTGTTGTGACAAGAAAGGGCTATCTTCTGTATGCAACCACTATTTGGTCAAATAACAGTTCAAATAAACAAAGAGAATTGACAGTCCATCATTACTTTAAGACATGAAGGTCAGTCAATCTGGAACATTTCAAGAACTTTGAAAACTCCTTCAAGTGCAGTCGCAAAACCTTCAAGCGCTATGATGGAACTGGCTCTCATGAGGACCGCCACAAGAAAGGAAGACCCAGAGTTACCTCTGCTTCAGAGGATAAGTTCATTAGAGTTACCAGCCTCAGACATTTGATCCCAAATAAATGCATCACAGAGTTCAAGTAACAGATACATCTCAACATCAACTGTTCAGAGAAGACTGTGTGAATCAGGCCTTCATGGTCAAATTGAGGCAAAGAAACCACTACTAAAGGACACCAATAATAAAAAGAGACTTGCACGGGCCAAGAAACACAAGCAATGGACATTAGATCGGTAGAAATTGTCCTTTGGTCTGATGAGTCCAAATTTGAGATATTTGGTTCCAACCGCCTTGTCTTTGCAAGACGCAGAGTAGGTGAACGGATGATATCAACATGTGTGGTTTCCACCGTGAAGCACGAAGAAGAAAGTGTGATGTTGTAGGGGTGCTTTGCTGGAGACACTGTCTGTGATTTACTTAGAATTCAAGGCACACCTAACCAGCATGGCTACCACAGCATTCTGCAGCGATACGTCATCCCATCTGGTTTGTGCTTAGGGATTATAATTTGTTTTTCAACAGGGCAATGACACAACACACCTCCAGGCTGTGTAAGGGCTATTTGACCAAGAAGGAGAGTGATGGAGTGCCACATCAGATTACCTGGCTTCCACGATCACCTGACCTCAACCCAATTGAGATGGTTTGGGATGAGTTGGACCGCAGAGTGAAGGAAAAGCAGCCAACAAGCGCTCAGCGTAAGTGGGAACTCCTTCAAGACTGTTGGAAAAGCATTCCAGGTGAAGCTGGTTGAGAGAATGCTAAGGGTGTGCAAAGCTGTCATCAAGGAAAAGGGTGGCAACTTTGAAGAATCTCAAATATAAAATATATTTTGATTTGTTTAACACTTTTTTGCTTATTACATGATTCCATGTGTTATTTCATAGTTTTGATGTCTTCACTATTATTTTACAATGTAGAAATAAAGAAAAACTCTTGAATGAGTAGGTGTCTCCAAACACTGGAACTGTATGTGAAGATCAGCTGTCTCTGAAGTTCTCGAGTCAAGATGATTTTGACTGTCAGTAGGATTGCATCTCGCAATGGGTTAATTGACTACTGAGAGGGATGGCGGGCAAACAGAGTTGATTTTATACCAGCGGGGCCAACAGGGACTTGTCTTTCACACTAGAATATCTTTTTTTAAACATTGCAATATGCTCATCTCTTGTCTGTTTTTCAGTTGTGACTAAGGTCTTGCAGTGTATACACCTAGCACCCATTGAGTAGGGTGGCAAGACATTTCAAGGGGGAAACTTCACACTTTTCTTCAGATTCTTGTCTGCAGGGATGAAAAGAGGCACATACAAAATGTGGAAACCAGTTGTTTCTGAGCCTTTTGTTTAGCCCTTTTTGGGAAGACTTCCAAACTCAATCTAGGTAAGGGTATGTATCCATGTGTAGTCGATAAACCCTTCAAGCCACTGGGGGGATTTTTCGGGGGGATTTTCACTCAAACGTGTCTGTGGAGATGCATATGTGAGTCTCACGCCAATCAGACCATGGATATAAGAATGCTTGCCCCTGGACACTTGTAACTTCAGTGGGTGGCTGGGCGTGGCACTGCCAACATCAAACTTGATGTTGTGCCAATCACAGCATCAATATATGACAAATGGCCTTAGGACCTTATCAAGTATATAAACAAGATAGGCGTGGCCACCCCATCATCATACTTAAGGATAAAACAGGATATCCAATTTGAAAATGGACAACTGCTGTGCATTCGGAAAGTATTCAGACACCTTGACTTTTTCCACATTTTGTTACGTTACTGCCTCATTCTAAAATGGATTAAATAAATTGTTTGGCCACCCACCCAAACTGAGCAATAGGAGGAGAAGGGCATTGGTCAGGGATGTGACCAAGAACCCGATGGTCACTCTGTCAGAGATCCAGAGTTCCTCTGTGGAGATTGGAGAACCTTCCAGAAGGACAACCATATCTGAAGCACTCCACTAAATCAGGCCTTTATGGTAGAATGGTAGAGGGGCCAGACGAAAGTCACTCCTTAGTAAAAGGCACATGACTGCTCGCTTAGAGTTTGCCAAAATGCACCTAAAGGACTCTGACCATGAGAAACAAGATTATCCAGACTGATGAAACCAAGATTGAACTCTTTGGCTTGATTGCCAAGTGCCATCCCTACGGTGAAGCATGGTGGTGGCAAAAATCTGTTTTTGCTTTGTCATTATAGGGTATTGTGTGTAGATTGATGAGGGAAAATAAAGATTTAATCAGTTTTAGAATAAGGCTGTAACATAACAAAATGTGTATAAAGTCAAGGGGTCTGAATACTTTCCAAATACACTGTATATTCTCGGTCCAAGACTACAAGTACAGGCCTGGATGTGACATCCAAAAGCTCATTTTGTCACCTATTTCCACATCTATATAATGTAAAATATATATATATATATATAAAAAGCCCTAACCCTGGTCTGCTTTTGGAAAGGAGATTCAAGGCTCAATACAAACCAGTGTTAAAAAATGCAGTGACGATAGGTTTCTTTTTCCTTTGAAACACAGAGTGAAGTCTGTTACATCAAAGCAGCATTTCCACAAATCCTGGAGCTTCTGAACACACACTTCAAGTATGTCAGGAAATCGGACAACGGGCGCTATGTCAAACTCCTGAAAAAGGTCATATATGACCTCTACTCCCAAAACTGCATACCTGAAATTAATGAGGAGATTGAGGTGAGTGCTACTTACTTATGAGCTTTCCTACTCTAGTCCAGGAACAGTCTCTTCCAAAGGTGTTTTGGATGGTGCCAAGCATCATGCAAAATGCATCATCATTATGATGTGGCAAGTGACACTTTGCAACTTGACAATCCTATGTCTTGAAAATTTGGCTGCTGACAGGCGAAGGTCAATGAGTTTTGAATTTGGTTCACAACAAAATGTAATGGTAAGGTTGCAATGAATGCACTAATATAAGTGGACGTAAAGTGTCATTTCGGCAACTTAAAAAAATACTACCTTATATAGGAGTTGGGCCTGTTTTTTACATGCTTATCTGCCCTCTCATTGGATAGAATGGTCCCACCTAATCTCGCCTCCCCCCGCCTGCCGTCAATGTATTTCCATTAGAGTGGTCACCCGACTATCTTGTCAATATAATGGATAATCTTTGCTGCTCACATGCAAAACATTTGGTACTGTATCATCAGTACACCAAAGGAAAAACTACCAAAATATATTTTTGGAGTTAATTTTTCCTTTATTTTATGAGAACCCCTTGTCCAACATCCTCACTGTGAAGTTTGGGCTAGCTAAATGGCTAGTCGTATCCATGATCAAATATTAAATTAACCCCAATACAAAACAAATGACTTGATCCAATCAGAGTGATTGATTGAAAAAAAATCTTTGTTGATTTCCTGCAATCAACAAAATATTTTGAAATAGTTTTACTTCTTGCAAAGTAATTTGTTTTTAGAGATCTTTACAAAACCCTTTCAAACTTTTAAATACTCTAAGACTTAAGCCAAGATTGCCGATAGCCAATGCAGTGTCTTTGAAAACAGACACTTTCATTTTGTGAGAGAACTGTATATAATGATCTACAATAGCCTGCTCCTCTGGCAACTCCCTTCACTGAGATCTGAGTTTTCATCATTAGAAACATTTATTAAGCATGATGTATTATTCAATAAGTGCCATTAAAAACCACTTGAAAGTGTTTCAGGAGGTTTTGAATTGTTAGTAGGGAATGAATGTGACCCGTTCCATCTCCTCTCTCCTGCCGTCCGTGTCACAGGACACCCCATTGAAGTTTGTCAGAATGCACAGCACCTCGCCCAGAGAGGCTCTGACGAAAGCCCGGGGGGTCATTGAGATGTACATGACCCTGATGACGAAGAGCAACGGGCCCGTCGACTGGAACTGTGAGGAAGAGTATGCAGAGGATTACCAAGAATCCACCACTGCCCTCCCCACCCCCACCGCAGGTAGCAGGAGATATAAACTAATAATTATGATAATATCTATTAATATCCATTCTAAGAGATAGGTAGTCGTTTTGTATAGTTTTACTGGTGGTTTCAGTCTCCCATAACTACCACATACTTTATTGATTGTTATTGCCATTTGTCCCCCGTAGTGGTATATTTTATGAGCATAGGCTGGAAAGATCACCTTTCATTTGGATCTGTCAACTTGCATGTTATGAGGAAAATACCTAAATTAACACCAGAAAATCTCGAAAACACACACCTCAACAATGCCTCATGTTAAAAAGCCAGCAATGCTCCCAGAAATTATTAAGAGATTCTGTGTATATGTTTACTTTGCTGTTTCAGAAGAAAACATTTTGCCACCCATGATTACTCAAAGCTGTTTTCATACTGTTCTCTTAGAGCTATTTACCCTAACCATTCCCATGTTACATGTCCCTGTCCTCTACCCTAGCTGAACCTGAACCTGAACGCCAGTGTACATGTCCGACAGTGGGTCCGGTGACCCCTGATGTCTCCCTGGTGTCCCACAGCGTATGGAGCAGTCCCCCACAGCCCACCCTCTCCCAACTCACCTCGATTGTGCCTCCCAAGCCGACTCATCCATCCCTGGGTACCGAGGGCGCTGAGCCCCGGGTGTTCCTGGTAAGTTCTGGTACCGTAAGACCCCCCTTCCCCAGGGAGCTGCAGCGGACTGGCCCCGATGGACGTTCACTTGGAGGGGGCAGAGAGGGTGATATACACTGGGACTTTCATCCACCTTCACCCAATGGAACTGAGTCAGATTCGGGACTCTACCAGGCAGTTGCTGACACTCCGTCTGCCACGAATGAACCTTCCCCGTCTTCCCCTTCTAGTTTGGTTCTCCTGGGGACCGTTGGCTCCCATGACGAGACATTTTACTACCCCCAGACTGAGAGGATAAGGGAGACTTCCACAGCCCGACCAGCAGGGAGAGGAGCAGCAGGCGCAACCCACAGTCACTTCGCTGTTGCTGGGGCCAAGCTGGTCACACCAGTCCCTTTCCTTTACAAGTTGATTGGCATCACCCCCAGTAGTGATGAGAGCACTGCCTATGTGTTGGCCAAGAGGTCGCTGGATGCCAGGAATTATGGAATACTTCAGGATTGGGTTTCAACAGAGACCCCTCAACTAGAGGACACTAGAGAAAAATACCCAGGCACAGAGAGATATTTACATGACTGGAACCCTCCGATTGAAAGCACTACGACCGAAGCATCTCCACGTTTGAAGATGACAGTGGAGGAGCCAGACAAACTACACACCACTACAGAGGCACACAACCAAGTCACGAAGACTGAGCCAAACCATCCTAGGACATCCTATAAGGAAGTATTCAGCACAGGTAAAGCAAAGCACCCTGTTTAAACTACTTTGTGAATCCAACGGATTCAAACTACACACAATCAATTTCATAGAGATTAGCAATTTATTTGACTGCACTGGTATTAACCCTCTAGAGTCTAAGCCCAGTCTAAGCAAGGGGGGTCTGTCCTAAATCTGAGTGATATAAAAAGAGCAGGAAACTATATATATATGGTGGTAAACCAGGGGGTTTGGTCAAGACGTTTACACAGATCAGACACGGACAGATTAGGATTAGCTCGGTTTCAAGGGTGTGTATTTAAACAATAAATTAAAAGAAAAGGTTAGGTCTCCCCCATGAGACCTTCTCTGGGATACCGTCTTCGGGCTCCGGGTCTTGCTCAGTACCTTGGCCTGTCAGGATCTCGTTCGGGATGCCCACCTGGCTAAAGAGGTGGAACAGCTCCCGGGTGATTCCCTTGGATACCACCGGCCGTAGGGGAATGGCCTCGGGATACCGGGTGGCATAATCTACCACCACCAGGATGTACCGCTGTCCTCGTGCTGTTTTTACCAGGGGTCCCACTATGTCCATGCGTTCAAAGGGGACCCCGATGATCGGTAGGGGGACCAGTGGGTTTCGGAAGTGTGCTTTTGGGGCAGTGAGTTGACATACATGGCAGCTGCGACAGTAGTCTTCCACGACCCTCCTCATCCTGGGCCAGTGAAACTGGGAGGCGATCCGTTATCGGGTCTTCTCCATTCCCAGGTGCACCCCCAACAGGTGGGTGTGGGCCAGCTGAAGAACGGTTCCCACGTACCGTTGGGGCAGCAACAATGTAGCTGTCCATCCACCGCTATCACTTGGGCTGCGGCGGCTTTCACATTCGGATCCTCCCACTGGGCCGTCCCGAATTGTCCCATCAGTTGGACCCCAGCGGGTGTCTTGACTGGCCCCTCGAAATCGAGGAGGGGAGGCTGGGCTCCTCCTCCCGTGGTTCCCCGGGGAGGGGGGCGGGTTCTGGCGCCTCCGACTCCGGACCCGTAGATACAGGTTGGTCAACTCTGGGCCACACAGGCGATGGGTCGCCCGTCTATTCTTTGGCCGGCTCGTATCTTTTTCTTCAGCTCGTGCCCCATAGGGCCGCGAACAGCGGACAATCCCGTCCCACTAGGACAGGTACCGGCAACTCTGGCACTGCACCCACCATCATCTAGCAGCTCCCTTGTGGCGTCATGATGTTGGTCCATACGGTTGGATACCACTTTGTGTCTCCCTACCATATTTGGTCTCCTGGTTCAGCAGGCTCGTGGTTACGAGCGTAACCATACGTAACCATAGAGCTTCCGTGTCGTGTCCGTCAACCATGAATCACCGCGACCATGGGTGCAGTTGATTCATGGTGCACCCAACAGGAGGTGACATAGTTCACTGCTTGACCCACCTCACCTCGGGGACTTGTTGTTGGCATTGACTCCTCTCGAGCCAGGCAATTCCAGGCAATATGCCCCCAGGCGCCACACTCAAATCCCCTCCTTTGGTCTCCATCTAGCTGGGGTCATCGGTGGCAGGACGGCCCTACCCCAGCCGTCTCTCCATGGGTTTGCGGTCCTTTGGCCTTGCTGACTGTCGGTTCGGGGTACCCAGCGGTGGGGCTGTCCCTCCGTTCCCTTGAACGGGTTGAGGACTCGGGCCGGCTCCCAGTCAGCAGGGCCTGAGTGTTCTGATTCATCTCCACTGCTTCCAGGAGGCACTCCAAGGTCTGGGGCATTCATAGACTTGCTGCCCTCTTCATGTTGTAGGGTAGCACCCGTAGAAGCGATCCAGGACCACTTTGTCGAGGATGGAGAGGATGGATAAGTCGGTTAGGAGCCATGCCCTGGTGACGCACAGTAGGTCTCTCATCTGGGCTCGGGGGATGCGTCGGGTACGAACCTCCAGTCTTGGAACAGTTGAGACCGATTGGCCAGGCTGTAACCATAGCGGCTAAGTGTCTCCCGTTTGAGTCTGCCGTAATTAGCCCCCTGTTCGTTGTTCAGGTCCCAATACACTTTTTGGGCATTCCCAGAGAGGAACGGGGCTAGCAGACTTGCCCACTGAGGCCTTGGCCATCCTTCCCGTAGCACTGTCCGTTCAAACGTACAGAGGTATGTTTCAATGTCATCGACTTCCATTGCTTGATTAAAAACTGGTTGGGATGTTATTCAAGAGACACTCCTCCTTGCAGCTTCCTGATTTCCTCAAGGAGGCGGATGTTTTGTAGTCGCTGTTCCTCCAGCGTTCGTTCCTGAACCGCCTGTTGTGCTTGTTGGGCCCAGACGGACTGAGCTATCAGCTCTTCCATACTTATGCTGTGTAAACGTCAACCATGATCTGACCACGTTATCAGAATGCTTGCATTCTCCACCACTTGTGGCAGACCGGGGGGCTTGGTCAAGACGTTTATACAGATCAGACACGGACAGAGTAGGATTAGCTCGATTAGCCCGGTTTCAATAAATCAAAAGAAAAGGATATGTCTCCCCCATGAGACCCTCTCCGGGATACCGTCTTCTGGGCTCCGGGTCTTGCTGTATCCTGTCAATCACAAAAACGGAACTCCCTCCTTTTAGCTAGGGCACCGTCTCCAACTATACGGAAGTCACCTTTCTTCCCCCAGTCCCTCTCCTTGTGTGCTGCCCTTCTGGTAGCTTTATGGGACTCGTACAGCTGGTGAGCAATCAGCCCTTGATTACCCACCAACCACAATCAGCCCCAATTAGTCCTGGCAGGAGAGCCCGTCAAGACTTGGCACATCCAGCAGAGGGAGCCATCGCCTCGTGATGTAGACTCTGTCTGCCACCAGGCCTCGAGTCTCCCCCTGGTGGCTGACCTGCTGTATGCCACAATATTTTTTTTTATCCCCTTATTTTAGGAACTACACTGTTCCATGTATATTGTACTTACATTCATTTTTTTAATATTGTAACGGGGATCTTCAGATGAGAGAACCTTCTGGAGAACACCATCGTGTTTGTGGGAGTTTCAGCTTTCCACAGACAGGTTAGTGTGCAGGACAATCCATTCGAACGCTACAGACGTTTTTGTGAGAAGACTGATTTGGGGGATTTCTCATGGTCTGACAAACAGCTCTAGCTCGAGCCAACTTTCACAGCAGATGCTGAAGGGCAATGTCGGCTGATGTGGTGGATTGAGATGCAGCCCATGCAAAAAACTGATATCTAGCTTAAGCAGACTAATGTTGATGGGGATTTCCATGGGGCGAGGAACTTGTAGATCAAGGGTTAACCTGATACTTACCTGATAATACCAAATGCTGTGCTATTACCATTTCACCATGTAATATATTTAGAAAACATTTGTGCAGTGACTATAGGACCTAGGCCTTCAGAGGGACCAATAATCTTCCAATATGTTGTATCAAACTCAAAAATAAAAAAACTTACAGAAAACATAGCATCCTGTTGCGACGAGCAATCCCGTATCCGGGATCTTAAGTATAGCCTCAAGCTCATTAGCATAACGCAACGTTAACTCTTCATGAAAATCGCAAATGAAATGAAATAAATATATTGGCTCTGAAGCTTAGCCATTTGTTAACAACACTGTCATCTCAGATTTTCAAAATATGCTTTTCAACCATAGCAAAACAAGCATTTGTGTAAGAGTATTGATAGCTAGCATAGCATTAAGCCTAGCATTCAGCAGGCAACATTTTCACAAAAACAAGAAAAGCATTCAAATAAAATCATTTACCTTTGAAGAACTTCGGATGTTTTCAATGAGGAGACTCTCAGTTAGATAGCAAATGTTCCGTTTTTTTTCCAAAAATATTATTTGTGTAGGAGAAATCGCTCCGTTTTGTTCATCACGTTTGCCTGAGAAAAAAACCTGAAAATTCAGTCATTAAAACGTGAACTTTTTTCCAAATTAACTCCATAATATCGACCGAAACATAGCAAACGTTGTTTAGAATCAATCCTCAACGTGTTTTTCACATATCTATTCGATGATAAGTCACTCGTGGCAGTTTAGTTTCTCCTCTCTTCAAAATGGAAACATGCACGCACCTGGAGATTACGCAATAGTTTCGACGGAGGACACCGAGCGGACACCTGGTAAATGTAGTCTCTTATGGTCAATCTTCCAATGATATGCTTACAAATACGTCACAATCCTGCAGACACCTTGGGGAAATGACAGAAAGTGTAGGCCCATTCCTTGCGCATTCACAGCCATATAAGGAGACATTGGAACAAAGCGCCTCCAAAATCTGGGGCATTTCCTGTTTGAAATTTCATCTTGGTTTCGCCTGTAGCATCAGTTCTGTGGCACTCACAGATAATATCTAGATTAGGAAACGTCAGAGTGTTTTCTTTCCAAAGCTGTCAATTATATGCATAGTCAAGCATCTTTTCGTGACAAAATATCTTGTTTAAAACGGGAACGTTTTTCATCCAAAAAATGTTATAGCGCCCCCTAATGCATAACTGGTTAATGCGCCTGTCATTATATCTTCTGTAGTCAGACCAATGAGGGGCAATTGCTTTTTGATGCCATTATGAATTAATCAAACATGCCTGGCCACGCTTTGGGCTGCAGGGCACGCACAGTGACAGAAACGGCATAGTCACACGTGACACAGCATAAAATAATGCAACCGGCAAAATAAAAAACACACTGTTTACACAACCTATGGTAGCCTAAAACCACTATCACACTATCAGAAAGGCCGACAACAACAACACCTTCAGCACTCCATGGCGATGAAGGTGAGACAATTTTGGTCAAACACATAGACAAGGCTGATAGACAGGCGACAGCAGTCACATACGGCATCAAATAATGTTAGGCCTCATGAAATCATAACAATACAAAAACACAATCATTTATTTTCCAAAATAAAAATTAGCTGTTACTTCCCATTGCAAATATATTTGATCATGTTCATCACACTAAGGGACAGATCGAAATTTACAGAATGACTACCTGGAGGAAAATGGGAGAGGGTCATGCTCTTCAGGGGGAGGAGAGGAGTTCGTATTTTTTCAATCTCATCCAGGGGAGGGTCATGTAATTTGTAATTGATGAAATTTCAATATTTCTCAGAAATAGAACTAGTTGCTAATTTAGGATATACATAACGATATGTGTATGATACCGCCCCCTCATCTCTGATTCTCCGCTGGGAGCGCAATATCAATTTCAATATTGTGGTCTCAACCAAATGATCCATAGCCTATAGGTTGTGAAGTGCCTGCTTGGATAAACACAGAATACGTTTATATTTCTAAAATAGCTGCTGGAATGGTGTCAATATAATTAGTCTGCATTACACACTGCAATGGATATTCCAAACCTGAGCCCCGGCCTGCTCTGCTCTTGCTGATCAACAACGTTTGTGTGTTGCTTAACCAATGGCTGTGCTGTTTAAGGCTACAGTGGCAGTTCAGGAGGAAAGTCAAAGGTTTCTTCAGAAAATAGGCCTTATCCAAAAACGCACCATCTTGTGGGCGGACTAGCCTATAGCCCATGTTCTGTTCAGTTTGAGACGGAGAGCGCAAAGATAAGGAAGACTAGAGGTCAACTTTGATAGCTTGCTACTCCTGTAACAAAATACAGCATTTATTGCCCATTATGTGTCATTCAGATTTATTGACCTCACAATAAGCCAGATTCTTACATTATGGTGCTGAAACTTGAACCTACTCTGTCTGGGGTGGAAAGCAGGCCTAACTTTTGAAAGTACCATGCTTGTATTCCTAATAACGTCTCAGATATAATTATTTGTAAGCGGGGGCAGATTCGTTGTAAACAAGACACACTGATTTGGCATTGGAGAAATATGATAAGAGGAACACACAGGCCTATCTCTGTCCATACTTAGCCTGTCATTTTGTAATTTGTGTGTCAGCTAATATGTAAAATGACATAGAATTGCATGACATTTTTATAAAAGGCATTTTTTTTCTCAGACCTGCAAATACGATGATAGAGTCATGCAATGCTTTTACTATAAAGGAGATCTTTCCACCCCTATTCTTGTTCACGGTGGTCTGGGAAACACACAATCTTCTGGCCTGTAGCCCTGTGCACGTCAACATTCCTGTGTTGCCATAAAATGCTTAGAGGACGAAGAACAGTTTCTAAAACTGCATATCTAAGGCTCTGGTCTGTCCAGGAAGTGAGGGTAAACGGTAGACATGTTCTCTGCTATCCACTTTGTTTTCATTATTATTTTGGGTATAGGGGTCACTAGTTTTTTTTCAAGCATTCAGGGAGGGCCATCCATTTTCATTTCAGGTCCGATTTTCTCCATGTATCGTTCACTCCCTAACCAGTGATCGGAAGTTCATGTTCAGCAATTTTTCATTGCTTTCAAAGAGATAACTAATAACAAGTGAGTTGCAAAAAAACAACAACTGTGCCACTCACTAGATGAAGATCATTTGCAAATTAAGTTTGAAAGAGTGTGAAAGTTAATCTTGAAAAGGGTGTTGCTAGCAAATGAGTAACATCCACCTTGAAGTTGATAACAGCTGCTGCAGCTGCTGTCGCCATTGTCACTCTACTACAACACAAGCTAACTAACGTTACTAGTATTAGCATGAGAAAACTACTGCTTGCGCCACTGATTGTTTTTTCTTGCGCTCTCAGTAGTGACCTGTCTAAGCCTTTAAGAAGGCCTAGACACATCTCTTTTTTTAAACTGTCCCACCCATTGCAAGTCAAAATGTGATTGGTTCACTCCACTGTCACCCCAAGATTCACCTCTAATACAGTTGAATCAAAGACAGTACAGTATGAAGCTAAAACTGCTTCTACAGTAGAATCTCCGATCACACTTGTAGACAATGTTATGGCGATGTTGGCTAGCAAAGTTAATGCGTACTAGAAACACTTCTACTAAGGTCGTCTCTCGCCAAACTGCCATGTGCAAAGGCACTCCTTCGATAAGAAGTTGTTTTGCATGAAGATGAAAACGTGTCAGTTTGTTGCTTTCATGAGGTTGGAGTAATAACATGTTTAACTACTTAAGACATTGGCTCGAATCTAGGTTGTGCCTTTAGATTGATAAAATGTAAAGCTAAGGAATCATTTTTCACATGCATCATTGACTTCTCAAAGCCCAAACCCCGCCCTTTGGTTGGTTTCGCAAAGGCCTTCTGTCCAGCTTCTGAAGGCCTAGCCAATGGTTAGCTGAGCTAGCTATATATTTCTACGCAGAGACCACCAAAGAAAATCGTGATTGGATATTTTTTCTCTTCAGTATTAACCCTTCTCTTTCCAACACAAACTGAAGAGATGACATCAGAAGATCATCAAAAGCATCGTAAAGATGATATATAAATGACAACATTTTAGTTTGAATTGAATAAATGCCTAGATGGCACTCATGGTTCCCCACTGCACTTTGTACCATCAAATAAATGCCCTTGAGCTTTGAATAAAGATTCAGTCTCCAAACAATGGCTCATGCTCTTCCTTATTCTCCCTAAGATATCCTGTCAGAGAGGACAGCTGCAGACGATGCTCCTATTTCAGAAAGGTCCAGTGAAGGCTCAGTGAAGGAATTCCGGCACGGGAAAACTGGTCATTCCGATCTAAGCATCTCCTACCAGACAGCCTTTATCATTGCAGCAGTGTGCAGCGGACCAATCCTGATCATTACCCTATTCTGTCTCAGTGAGAAGAAGGTAAGATGGATCACACACTGAACAAGATATGCATTTGTTGGTCACAGATACTTTAAAAAAAGTAGGGGCGTAGATAAGAAAACCAGTCAGTATCTGGTGTGACCACCATTGGCATCATGCAACGTGACACATATCATTCGCATAAAGTTGATTGTGGCCTGTGGAATGTTGTCCCACTCCTCTTCAATAGCTGTGCGAAATTACTGGATATTGGCGGGAACTGGAACACTGTCGTACACGTCAATCCAGAGCATCCCAAATATGCTCAATGGGTGACGTGTCTGGTGAGTATGCAGGCCATGGACTGAGGAATTTTCAGCTTCCAGGAATTGTGTTCAGACCTTTGCAACATGGGGCCATGCATTATCATGCAGAAACACGAGGTGTTGTCGGCGGATGAATGGCAAGACAATGGGCCTCAGGATCTCAATGCCAATGTGGGCATTGTGTGCTGGCAAAAGAGTTGATTATTTCAAGCAAAGTGAGGGCTGCCCTCAAAGGATATGGGCTATCCACACTGGGACACACTGGGGCAATGAGTTGATGAGGAAAGGCACATGGGCCCAATGTGGGCAGCCTACTTGAGGCCAATATTTTAGCCTGCATTGTGTTAATCTGGACATCTTTGCTGGGTTAGTGCTTAATGCAAAGTTAATGAAACACTGAAAACAGCCTGAAGTGATTTCAGTAGCACTTCATTCTGTAATGCTGTGTCAGACAGTATTTTTTGGTATTGTACTGTCTTCAAAGAATTCCCTGCCATTGATAACATACAATTGTGTTTGTTGTCCATACCTTATGCCTGCTCATACCATAACCCCACTGCCACCATGGGGCTCTCTGTTTACCATGTTGACATCAACAAACCAATCGCCCACACTTCACCATACACCTGGTCTGCAATTGTGAGGCTGGTTGTACATACTGCCAAATTCTCTAAAGCGGCGTTGGAGGCAGCTTATGGTAGAGAAATTAACATTCAATTATCTGGCAACAGCTCTAGCGGACATTCCAGCAGTCAGCTTGCCAATTGCACGCTCCCTCAAAACTTGAGACATCTGTTGCATTGTGTTGTGTGACAAAACTGCACAATTTAGAGTGGCCTTTTTTTGTCCCCAGCAGAAGGTGCAGAATCATATTCTTGATATGCCACACCTATCAGGTGGATGGATTATCTTCGCAAAGGAGAAATGCTCAATAACAGGGATATAAATTTGTGCCACAAAATGTGAGAGAAATAAGCTTTTTGTGCATATGGAACATTTCTGGGATCTTTTATTTCAGCTCATGAAACATGGGACCAACAATTTACATGTTGCGTTTATATTTTTGTTCAGTGGTAGTTTACATCTACCTCTAACAGTAGGGGAAAACTATGCTAACTCTTCCCCCTCTGATTTCTAAATGAAAATCAAATTACATTTTTTTTCCAGAGACTCCAAGCCCTTATCCACAGTACCAGCATAATTGAAAACCAGAGGTACATTTATTTAATTATATCCTTAAATGTCATGTAAAAATAGAAAACATAATGAACAGTGGAGTCCTTTGAAGGCTATTTACACTAATCAGCGTGGCACTATTGCTAAGCAACGACAACCACAGCACAGACATTATGGCTTGGTGTGCTACAGCTACAGAAATTGTCAGGTGATGGACTCATTGTTTTGGCTCGAGATCATTTGCAACTTATAATGAACTCCAACTCATATCCATTTTTCCTGTAAAGATATCTGGAAACCTACATTATAGGCTATATAAATGTTAGACAGCAGCATTTATTGGTATGTTCAGTGTTATCCTAGTGATCCTGGTGTCCATCCCTATGTCCAGATCAATGAATGTATTGTTTCAGATAATTGATTAGGATAAAACTGCAGAAATGGTCTGTTCTGTTGCAACTTATTTTTACATAATGAATATGATACCTCACAATGCCATTGTCTAGTCTGCACTGAAACCTAACCCGTGTAACATGTTCCACAGGGCATGCAGCAGCATTGAGGACATTGAGCTACAATATTGTAAAGCCAAGGATTGAGAGAGCTGGTAAGAGCCACTACCCTTCCTTCCCACTTCTTCAGTGAGAGTGAAATGCTAAATGATTTTTGGATGTCATTAGAGAAGATCTGAAGAGTTTCACTCCAAAACGCTATATATATATATATATTCATAGACATCGGTAAATTAGGTTTTATTGTTTGATGGTTTCATTTCAAAGAGACAAATAATGTTTTTTGTTAAATGCTATCCATCAAAATTAACAAAATATATATTTTTTGATACATCCACAAATGATACTTTAAAAGGGTGCAAAAAAAGATTCAATACAGAAATATGAGATCTGTATGTAAAACATTTACATTTTACATTTTGAGAGTTTGGGACGATAAGTTCTGAACCCATATTGGTTTGAATGGTGCTAGAAATGTTTGTTGTATTCTTTTGAATGTAACATGAATTGGGGTATTTAGAGTACTATATACATAGAGAACATTGAACGGAACACGGCAATGTCAATAAGTAAATTTGGATAAAAATGCAGAAATTTAGCAGATGCTGTTATCCAGAGTGACTACAGTAAGTGCAATGATCTTAAGATAGGTTAGACCACCACTATCCCCGTCAAATATACAGGATACAAAATCTATGAATAAAACAATTGAGAACAGTTATATTTTACACACACATGGAGGTACGTACACATAGGCAATTATTTCTGACGAAAATGCACAAATGTGAATATGTGGAAAAAACATCTTGAACCCTTATTCCACTTCAAGCTCTTAAAATGGCCAGAGTCTGGTTTTGTTTTGAGTCTTTCATTTCAAATGGTATTTATGTGTCTCAATTACTCAAGGGTATCTGGGATTGCGGCCCCATATTTGGGATAGACTGGATCCCTATTTGTTACGGTTTTCTAGGTGTGAAGGATAGTCGGACCAAAATGCAGCGTGTAGATTGCGATCCATGTTTAATGAATAACGTGAAACACGAATAAACACAAAACAATACAAAACAAAGAACGTAATGAAAACCGAAACAGCCTATACTAGTGAAAACTAACGCATAGACAGGAACAAGGACACTAAGGACAATCACCCACGACCAACTCAAAGAATATGGCTGCCTAAATATGGTTCCCAATCAGAGACAACGATAAACACCTGCCTCTGATTGAGAACCACTCCAGACAGCCATAGACTTTGCTAGATAACCCCACTAGCTACAATCCCAATACATGCACACCAAAACCCCAAGACAAAACACACCACAATACAAAAACCCCATGCCACACCCTGGCCTGACCCAATACATGAAGAAAAACACAAAATACTTAGACCAGGGCGTGACAGAACCCCCCCCTAAGGTGCGGACTCCCGAACGCACCTCAAAACAATAGGGAGGGTCCGGGTGGGTGTCTGTCCATGGTGGCGGCTCCGGCGCGGGACGTGGAACCCACTCAGTCAATGTCTTAGTCCCCTTTCCTTGCGTCCCTGGATAGTCCACCCTCGCCGCCGACCATGGCCTAGTAGTCCTCACCCAGAACCCCACTGGACTGAGGGACAGCTCGGGAGTGAGGGGAAGCTCGGGAGTGAGGGGAAGCTCGGGAGTGAGGGGAAGCTCGGGAGTGAGGGGAAGCTCGGGAGTGAGAGAAAGCTCGGGAGTGAGAGAAAGCTCGGGAGTGAGAGAAAGCTCGGGAGTGAGAGAAAGCTCAGGCAGGTAGGTAGATCTACCAGATCCTGGCTGGCTGGTGGTTTCAGCAGATCCCGGCTGACTGGCGGATCTGGAAGAGTCTGGCTGACTGGCGGATCTGGAGGAGTCTGGCGGATCTGGAGGAGTCTGGCTGACTGGCGGATCTGGAGGAGTCTGGTTGACTGGCGGATCTGGGAGAGTCTGGCTGACCTGGAGGAGTCTGGCTGACTGGCGGATCTGGAGGAGTCTGGCGGATCTGGAGGAGTCTGGCTGACTGGCGGATCTGGAGGAGTCTGGTTGACTGGCGGATCTGGAAGAGTCTGGCTGACCTGGAGGAGTCTGGCTGACTGGCGGATTTGGAAGAGTCTGGCTGACCTGGAGGAGTCTGGCTGACTGGCGGATCTGGAAGAGTCTGGCTGACTGGCGGATCTGGAAGAGTCTGGCTGACTGGCGGATCTGGAAGAGTCTGGCTGACTGGCGGATCTGGAAGAGTCTGGCTGACTGGCGGATCTGGAAGAGTCTGGCTGACTGGCGGATCTGGAAGAGTCTGGCTGACTGGCGGATCCTGGCAGACTGAAAGATCTGGCTGCTCCATGCTGACTGGCGGCTCTGGCTGCTCCATGCTGACTGGCAGCTCTGGCTGCTCCATGCTGACTGGCAGCTCTGGCTGCTCCATGTAGGCTGACAGCTCTGGCGGCTTCTTACAGACTGGCAGCTCTGGCGGCTCCGTGCAGACTGGCAGCTCCTTGCAGACTGACAGCTCCGTGCAGACTGGCGGCTCCGTGCAGACTGGCGGCTCCGTGCAGACTGGCGGCTCCGTGCAGACTGACAGCTCCGTGCAGACTGGCGGCTCCATGCAGACTGGCGGCTCCGTGCAGACTGGCGGCTCCGTGCAGACTGGCGGCTCCGTGCAGACTGGCAGCTCGGGCTGCTTCATGCAGACTGACATCTCTGGCTGCTCCATGCAGACTGACATCTCTGGCTGCTCCATGCAGACTGACATCTCTGGCTGCTCCATGCAGACTGACATCTCTGGCTGCTCCATGCAGACTGACATCTCTGGCTGCTCCATGCAGACTGACATCTCTGGCTGCTCCATGCAGGCTGGCAGCTCTGGCTGCTCCATGCAGGCTGGCAGCTCTGGCTGCTCCATGCAGGCTGGCAGCTCTGGCTGCTCCATGCAGGCTGGCAGCTCTGGCTGCTCCATGCAGGCTGGCAGCTCTGGCTGCTCCATGCAGGCTGGCAGCTCTGGCTGCTCCATGCAGGCTGGCAGCTCTGGCTGCTCCATGCAGGCTGGCAGCTCTGGCTGCTCCATGCAGGCTGGCAGCTCTGGCTGCTCCATGCAGGCTGGCAGCTCTGGCTGCTCCATGCAGGCTGGCAGCTCTGGCTGCTCCATGCAGGCTGGCAGCTCTGGCTGCTCCATGCAGGCTGGCAGCTCTGGCTGCTCCATGCAGGCTGGCAGCTCTGGCTTCTCCATGCAGGCTGGCAGCTCTGGCTTCTCCATGCAGGCTGGCAGCACTGGCTTCTCCATGCAGGCTGGCAGCTCTGGCTGCGCTGAACAGGCGGGAGACTCCAGCAGCGCAGGAGAGGAGAGAGACTCTGGCTGCGCTGAACAGGCGGGAGACTCCGGCAGCGCAGGAGAGGAGAGAGGCTCCGGCAGCGCTGGATAGGCGAGGCGCACTGTAGGCCTGATGCGTGGTGCTGGTACTGGTGGTACTGAACCGAGAACACGCACAGGAAGCCTGGTGCGGGGAGCTGCTACCGGAGGGCTGGAGTGTGGAGGTGGCACAGGATGGGCTAGACCGTGAAGGCGTACTGGAGATCTTGAGAGCAGTGCTGGCACAGGACGTGCAAGGCTAGGGATGTGCACAGGAGGCCTGGTGCGTGAGGCTAGCACCAACTTCACCAGCCGACTAACACGCACCTCAGGACGAGTATGGAGCGCTAACCCAGGTGCCATCAAATCCCCGACACGTTCCGTCGGGCGAATTCCATGCAAAAAGCACCAACTCCCTCATTTCTCTCTCCTCCAATTTCCCCATTAACTCCTTCACAGTCTCTGCTTCGCTCACCTCCAACACCGGCTCTGGTCTCCTCCTTGGCTCCTCACGATAAACAGGGAAAGTTGGCTCAGGTCTGACTCCTGACTCTGCCACACTCTCCCTGAGCCCCCCCCCCCCAATACATTTTTGGGGCTGACTCTCAGGCTTCCTTCCGAGTCGCCGTGCTGCCTCCTCATACCGGCGCAACTCCGCTTTTGCTGCCTCCAGTTCTTTGGGGCGGCGATATTCTCCAGGCTGAGCCCAGGGTCCTTCTCCATTTAGGATTTCCTCCCATGTCCAGAAATCCTTATTGCGCATCTCCTCTTTGGGCTGCTCCTGCCTGTTGACACGCTGCTTGGTCCGTTGGTGGTGGGTGATTCTGTTACGGTTTTCTAGGTGTGAAGGATAGTCGGACCAAAATGCAGCGTGTAGATTGCGATCCATGTTTAATGAATAACGTGAAACACGAATAAACACAAAACAATACAAAACAAAGAACGTAACAAAAACCGAAACAGCCTATACTAGTGAAAACTAACGCATAGACAGGAACAAGGACACTAAGGACAATCACCCACGACCAACTCAAAGAATATGGCTGCCTAAATATGGTTCCCAATCAGAGACAACGATAAACACCTGCCTCTGATTGAGAACCACTCCAGACAGCCATAGACTTTGCTAGATAACCCCACTAGCTACAATCCCAATACATACACACCAAAACCCCAAGACAAAACACACCACAATACAAAAACCCCATGCCACACCCTGGCCTGACCCAATACATGAAGAAAAACACAAAATACTTAGACCAGGGCGTGACACTATTGAGATCGGAGAGAAACAGTGTAATACTATTCCTAGGGACCTGTGTTTAGGACAATGATGTCACATGACCTGGATTCTAACTTTTATTTAAAGTTTTGTCAGCCAACTATCCCTTTTCTTTGCGTCAATTGGTCAAGCATCAACCCCAGACAATTAATGTCATTTTTGGTGTAATTCTCTTTCCTACACAATGCTTATAATAAAAGGTTAAAATCTAGGTCATGTCACATGATAGCCCATAACCGGAGGTGTAAAGTAACTAATTACAACTACTCTCGTTGCTGTAATTGAGTAGCTTTTCCGTGAACTTGTACTTTTGAGTGTTTTTCAGTAATTGTATTTCTACTTGAGTGTTTGTATTTAAACTCATTTACTTTTACTCTGAGTAACATCTCTCTCTCTCTCTCTCTCTCTCTCTGTGTAGGATTGGTTTAACCTGCCAGTAAGAGATCAACAACCACGTAATTCATCAAACAAGAGAAGACATGGAAATTTGGCAACTATTTACCTCTTGTGAAAGTTTTCCATTTTTGTATATAAATATAAAAAAAAATGTCTAAAGGTACCTATTTTTATACAAATTAAGTTTATATTGCTTGAAAGATTTAACAGAGAATCATATGCTCTCCAAATTACACAATATCTGCATGCTTCCCTTTTGCTGTCAAAAAGGTTTGAGTGAATTTATCTGTTACACACAGTGTTAACTTGACTCTCAAAGACTGTTTGGACAGTTTCATGCACACCACACACACAGCTTTGATCTTCCATGAAATAGAATGGACCAAACAATCCTCCAAGTTTTGACCTAGTAGCCATCAGCGCAACAGTGCAAGTCAACATTAAACTAAAGGAAGTCTTTCCGTGTGACTGAAAGAGTCTCATGACATTGTTCAATGGAGTTGGGCCCCATGAGCCAAAGCAATACAAGGTGTCATCACCCCAAGTGGACAGAGGATGTATTTTTGGAGATCAATAGATTAAATACAAACAGATTAAATACAAACAGAACACCCGTTAGTTATTTGTTTTGAGTGTACTCCCTACATGCCATGCAGCATGCTATATTAATTTGACTTCTGATATTCTCTTGTTTTATCCCTACCAAATGAAGAAAAGTATTTCAATCTGTCTCTCATGCCATGATGCCAATGAAATTGTGTTATAAAACGGGTAATTTGGATACTGGATGCTGATTGGTTGATAAGAGTTAGTTATTCACAATAATCCAAGACAAATGCCAGTTCCATTTTGATTATCATTGTGCATCCGCTGTCCCACAGCTGAGCCAGGCAATTCATAAACTTTATATCACAGTAAAAAAAGCATCTACACATTATTTCCCTTTACTTCATTTGATTTTCAACAGCGGAGATTTAAACATGCTTGTTTATTGTTGCCTGAAATGTTTTAGACTATAGGATACCTAATCTTACGCTATCAAAGTTAGACAATATCTGCCTACTTCCCTTTTTATTGTGAAAAAGGTTTGAGGGAATTCGTCAGTAATTATTGTATACCAGTGGTCACCAACCTTTTGAGTCAAGATCACTTTGAGTCAAAATGCAAGCACAGATCTACTGCTTGGATTATTTTCAACATAGTTTAAAAAACGTAAGCCTATGCAACATTAACCTATTAAAAACAGTACTGTCGCAGTAATGTTTGTGTAGTAGGCTATAGGGCCAATACATTATCACTGCATAGTGGCTTTGCTTGAATTGCCTTGCCAATTAATTGTTGTTCAGACCATTTAAAAAAATTATATTTCAATATTTGAGGTAGGCTCCATGATCACACCAGGTAATAAATAGTTTTATTTTACTGGGCTGATGGTGCCTGCATCTGATGGTCAGTCTCAGCGGAGGGAGAGCTGCAGACTGTGGGTCCGCCTCTCAACGTCCCTTCGCTCTCCCTTTCTTCCACTGACCAAAATGGAACACTGTCTTCCAGCCGATGGCAAAACTCGAGTCACACTGCATTATTCCTGCGTCATGCAAAAATGTATGTTGTTACTCCTATGAAGAGAGAAAGTGAAATGTTCCTTGATATTAAAAAAAGACCAAAGCCGCTAATAATAACAAAACAAGCTTATCAATACACTTCCCTACTCATTCATTAGAGCTCCAGTATTTGTAGTGCAAGTGTTAAATTCCCCAGCAAGAAAATCAAAAATGGTCGCTCAAACAGAAAGGGGAACTTACAAAAAGTCACTGACAACAACCAAACAAAACAAGTGAGGTTTTAGGAAGGGTTCGGAAAGACACTTATGAGGTTGTCCACAGAAAGTTGACTACTGTGACCTAAAATAAACCCACAATGAGCACCAACTAAATTAGCCCAAGAAGAAGCAAAAACCAAAGAAAATCCACATGAAAACGTAAAGAGGAACCAACCCAAAAAGCGGAGCAAAACTAAAACGGAGACGATCAGATCAAGGCTTATTTTTCTAGAAATCAGAATAGGGAGCGCCAACAAAAGGTGTTGAGCCTCCGTCTCTCTCAAGAACTTTAACATGAACTCGCTCATAAAAACAGCAGCTCCTTACAGTATTCATTGACATTGACAGTCTCTCTCTAGTCATGGTTTTAAAAGTTTGGAAATCTCACAGTATCAACTTCGCTGTAGCTTTTTTTAACACCTGCTACATTACTGCAGAGAAATCGGAGCAATCCGATTGGCCAGCGGTAGGCCTATAGTGCACTTGATTTGCTCTCCGGCCTGCCAGGAGGGCGGATTTTTACCTTCAGACACATGAAATGGTTCCACATGTAAATCGGAACACCGCCTACATAAACGTTTGGTGACCGACTAGAAAAGACTTAGAAATCAACCAGTCGATTGCAATCGCCCGGTTGGTGACCACTGTTACACACAGTGTTAACTTGACTCTCAAAGACTGTTTGGATGGTGTCATGCACACCACATAACTTTGATCTTCCATGAAATAGAGGATTCTCTGTCATGGAGAAAATATTATAGACGTCAAGAAAGCCAGTCAGTTGATTATTGACAAGTTGTTACAACACAGTTAGGATCAGCAATACGAACCTCCCCAGAGAGGAGAAACAGGTTAAAAAGGTCAGAGATAGGCTTGGCGATGAAAGGGGGTAGCAATGTTAAATGAGAAAGGGTCTAAACCATCTGACCCAGATGGTTTCTTGGAGTCAAGTTTAAGGGGCTCCTTTATCAGTGACTGCCTGCAGGTAGAACATTTGTAGCAGGGCAGGGGAAAAAAGTCACATTAGAAGGGGTGGGAGATGAGGAATGTTGGACGGGCAAGGCTGCATGGCTAATTCAAATTGGAATCCTGACTAATGAAGTGGTGATTAAACAGCTCAGCCATGTGCTCCTTGTCAGTAAAACAACCACAAAATCAACATTAAGGGACATGGGCAGCTCTGAGAAGGAGGGTTTATTCTCCAGGTCTTTAACCGTTTTCCAGAACTTCTTGGGGATAGACCCACAGAGAGAGAATTGCTCCTTAAAGTAACTAACCTGTCGGATACCCTGAGTGCACTTTTTTCTCATTTGCCTAAACGAGAGCCAGTCAACCTGAGTGTGTGTGTGTTCCGAGCCTTTCGCCAAATGGAATTCTTGAGGTGGAGTAACTCTGCCAGATCACTGTCGAACTAGGGGCTGAACTTGTTTTTAATTCTAATTTTCTTTATGGGGGTGTGTTTCTTAACAATACCACTGAAAAAAAAGCCAGGTCATGAAGGAAGGCTTTCTCAATCAAGTTTTTTTAGCAAGCTTCTATGACAAATCAGGACATGCCATTTCACTGAGCAGCCGTTACAAACACAGGCAGTAAAACAGTGATCACTAAAAAAACAAGACTGATATGTCAAGACTGATACGATTATTTGTGAGGATAACATCAAGGAGAGTAACCTTTTCTTGGTGTTTGGAGTCATACCTTGTGGGATTGGTAATAATCTGAGAAAGATTTAGGGAGTCCCATTGCTTTAGGACTTGTTCAGGTGGTTTAAGCATGTCCCAGTTTAGGTCACCTAGCAGAACAAATTCAGTGTTCAGTGTTCGCCTGTATGGTGAACAATAAATAACTTCCAGCAAAAGTCAACAAAGAGCTACTTGAAAGGTTAATGCTTAAAACCAGCTAAGACATTTTTGGGGGGGACAGACTTGCTGGAGACGACCGAGCACTGAAGGTGTTCCTTGGTAATGATTGCCACTCTACCACATTTGGAAGATCTGTCTTGCCGAAAAAGGTTATAACCAGAACGATTAACGTCAGTGTTCAAAACACTATTTTTTAACCATGTCTCAGTAACGACCAACACATCTGAATTGGAGCTGTGAACCCACACTTTCAATTGATCCATTTTAGGTAATAAGCTTCTAGTGTTAACGTGCAGAAAACCCAGGCTTTTACGAGAGCGTAAATCAGATATCAGAGCACAAGTGAGAATAGGAGCCAGAAACAGTAGATGGGCCAGGGTGTACATGCACATTTCCAGATATCATCAGCAGTATTACAATCAGGGCATGGCAGAGGATAGGGAGAGTTCGGGGTGTTGATTTATGACATTTGAATGTGCATTAGATGGCAACAAGACCATATTGTACAGCAATTTCATCAGGTAAGATGAATACAAAGCTGGCGAGAGGTGGCTAGAACAGGATAGGTGGCCAAGAGTCTGTGTAAGTGTCCTGAGTGTGGGAACAAACATATTCTGTCCCACGGTCGGGTAACCAAGCAAGTTCATAGCCAACAAAGCATACAGGAGTCATGAGGCAAACAACATAAAGCACAATAAAAAAAAATAGTCAGTGTGCTGGAGGTGAACGAAAGCTTGGGCGAGAGGGGGAGTGTGGCGAGGGTTCCTGTACCAAACAGGGAGAGACAGGCCAGGGCAGACAGTGAATAGATCACCAGGTGGAATCCAAGCAGCGATGCAGCAGGCAATGGGAGTAGGTGTCACACCCACCTGTAAAAATATTTTTCCGGGAGGCAGATTCCTTGTAGAAAATATTTTCCATTTACATGTGATTTTTGTAAACAACAGTCAATTATAATCAAGACATTGGTGGAATGAATCATGTTTATCTTGAACAAATATAAATGAAACAAGGTTTTCATCACTATTGATGTTTATTGCTTCGATCTGAACAAATTGAAAGGAGTAATTTAACAAACAGTATTTTATGGAAATGATAAATTATCCCCATTGAACACAAATTATGGACGGTCTACACACCACACGAGGGACAGAGTTTTACTGTGTGTGTGTTGCAAATGTATTTCTTACATGTGATGCAAGTGTACTGTGTCTTCCTGTCCTTCTTGGGTCCACACACATCGCAACGCTTCTTCTTGTTGCTTCCGGCTGCAATCTAGAGTGATGTAAACACTTAGGTCAGGAATTTTACTAACATCTCACTCACATATATAGTTACAGCAGGCCAAGGTAGGAGAGTCAGACACACACAAATGCAACATCACTCACACATACTTCCGGTATTGGAGTTGTTTGCTCTGTGGGTCGGGCGGATTGGGCACCAGCATCCTCCTCCTGAATCCTCCTCACGATGGCTTCAGAAGCTGGGGTCCTTGGGATATGTTGCCTCCTCTGGATTTCTGGTCTTACTGATGCCTTGCCCAGCTCCTCGAGAAAGAGCCGTCTCCACCGGAGCTTCCCCCGGTTAAAATCTGGGCTCAACGCGTTGACAAACGCGTTGTAGTGCGAGATGTCCAAGATGTTGAAGAATATGACAAGTGGCCAGCGTAGGGTTCTTCTTTTGCAGCTGTAGCCAGTCACCAGCTTGTATAAGTGGTCCTCCCCTCCATTTGTAGCATTGAAATCAATTATGATTTCTGTTTTTTAATGTTCCTGGTCACAGATTCTCCATCCCTATGCAGCGTACTCATGAGGACCACATTTTTGCCTTTCTTTGGCACGTGGGACACATGGGACGTGTTGGTCGTGGACACAAACTTAGAGGAATTGATAGGCCTGTTCTGTGTATTCAGCAGCTGAAGTGGGAACTCTGGCTTGTTTCTTTTATACTGTTCCTACCATCATCAGCTTCCTCTTGAGGAGCTCCTGCCCCGGTTGTGTGAAGTAAAAGTTATTTCATGTGATGTTGTGGCCATGGAGTCCCTGTCTCATGTCGAGGACAACCCGCATCCCTTGGTTTTTCTCAGGGGCTCCTCCTTCTGGCTTCCCCGTATACACTTGCAAGATCTGATGAAGCAGCATCACAGGCAGCCCAGATCTTGATTCCATATTTGTGGGTTTAGACTGTATATACTGCCTGAAGGGCCAACATTGAGCCAAGGGTGGTAAAACAGGGGAGGCTGGTCCACCAACTTGTCCCACACTGACCTGATTGCAGCTAGCTTGTCTCTCTGCCGCCGAGCGGGTCTGGTGTCTCGGTTATCGAAGTAGATAATCCTGGAAATAATGTGGAGGTTTTCCAGAGACATTGTTGCACTGAAAAGTTCTCTGCCAGTTTCTGCATCCCACAGGAATCTGTGGATTCCCCATTGGATCTGAACACACCAGCAAGGATAATAATCCCACAGTATGCATTTAAACGAGTTTGGTCAATCTCCTTCCATCTCTCTCCAAAAACACGCCTTCCCTCCAAATTAGTGTAGTCCAGATTTTCTGGATGGTGTCTGGGATGAACAGTTAAAAATTTGACTTTATGTCCTGCGCATGAGTAACCGCCATCAGCGTCGGCCCTGGTATCATTCTTATCACATTGGCAGCCATGTCGGGTGGCTCATTCCATGGGCAAGAAGACTATTCAATATCACAATTTCTGGACATCCATATTTCTCCTCCTGCAGGCTGCTGATGAGCTGGTTGCTGATGGACTGGTCCTGGGGCTGGCTGCTGATGGGCTGGTCCTGGGGCTGGTTGCTGATGGGCTGGTCCTGGGGCTGGTTGCTGATGGGCTGGTCCTGGGGCTGGCTAAGGGTCAATCTTGTCCTCCTGAACCCCATATTCGGGAAAATTCTTCATCTTCCAAAGTGGAAGATGCTCCTTCAAATAGCTTCTCTCTCTTTCTAAGGCCCTCTGAGCAGAGATTATTTTTGCCAAATTGATTGATTGCAAAGCAATTTTTTAAATGTTTTTTAACAATGTATCGAAATAACATTGTGCCTCATCGCGCAAGACATTGTGTAGTTTCACACACTACAAAGGGTAAAGAGTGTGAGAAAAGCAGGAGACAGGCAGGTTATTGGTGCATGTTGAAACAGAAGGCCCAGGGAGGAGGAAGACAGAGTGAAGGCACACAGCAAACATTTTTGTTTCATTTTTACTTGTTTTCAGATGTACACAGACTTTTCCACACTTTTATTACCCTTGGATCCAGTGGACACGAACACCACATGTGTAATAAAAAGGTGTAGGGAGGTGCACAGTGTGTACTCAATTAAAATGTGTTATATTACATGTTCTTCACAGAAAATGAGTCAAGGCCAATGAGTCTCAAGTTGAACAAATAATTCATTGTATAATTTTTCTGTTTGTAAACAGGAAAATGGGTCCCTCAGACCCAAACACCACACAAGGGTTAAGTGCATTTCCTTTTGATACTTAAGTATATATATTTAAAACCAAATACTCTTAGACTCTTTAATCACGTTGTATTTTACTGGGTGACGTTCACTTGAGTCATTTACTATTAAGGTATCTTTACTTTTTCTCTAGTATGACAATTGGGTACTTTTTCCACCACTGCAGTACATTAATACAGTTCACACTCAAAAACATTAGCCTACTGGAGTTAGTTTCTTGTATTTACCCAAGTGAGCATGTAGCTAGCTACACCTATGGGCTTTTAAATTGTTCTGTTGTGTGTAATGTGCAGTAGCCTAGATCATATATAGATCATGTATTGGATAACGCCACAATCTTTTGGGCTTGGGCTCATTAAATGTCTTTATTGTAGGGCTCATAAAATGTATTTCATGTATGGCTCATCAGCCTCAGGTAGCATCCGGCTTTTTGATCAAAGCTCTAATCAAATCCAGACACAGGCCTATTTATACGCGTTATAATTCTTTTGAATGACCCTTCGGGTTTTGGTAGGAAATACCGTGTTGTCCGGAAGAAAATAAATGTATTCTCTGGATGGAACATTTGTAAAATGTTGGCTGATGCCAATGAAAGTATATGCTATAAAATGGGATATTTGGATATTGGATGCTGATTGGTTGATATGCGTTATTCACGGATTATCCATTTGAATTATTAACCATTTTAATTATCACTGTGCAACCACTGTCCCACAGCCCAGTCAGGCAATTCATAAACTTTATCTCCACTAATAAACATTTCCTATTACTTCTAGCCTTTCATTTGATTTTCAAAAGCGGGGGTTTGTATAAGCCTTGCTGTCTGCCTCTCCAATCTGTGCAACAATGTTGCAATAGAAATCAAATCAACGTTTATTGCCATAGTTGAAGTTGTTTGTAGAGCCGTCAAAATGAGGAGTGTTGTACAAAACAATACCATCACTGATTGGATCATCTCTAACCAATCAGAGTATCAAATGCTGCTTTACCCAAGTGTTCTGGCTCTGGTCCAACCCATCAGTTTCTGGGACCAATCAGAACGGTTAGAATGTATTTGCATTCTAGATTGCGTTCTCAGATCTAGCCTCATTGCAGAGAAGAAACATATTGTCCGTGGGTGTGGCATAGCGTTCGGCCAGAGCAAGGAGTTTGGGTAGCAAGCCAACCTTAGCCATGGTTTATTCACAATAATCCACTGGTTCTCATGCATTATTGCTTAAATAATCTTCTCTGTCAGTTTGTATACTTCTGTTTGTGAAGCAAGGGAATACATTTTAAGTTCTGATAATTGATGACTGTGTTGAGAAACTTTTACTAGCATTGGGCTTACACACTTAAATAGAAACTGCAATTCGATTTTCAGCATGTTACCTAAATTCTGAAATGTTTCAATATAACCTGTGCCCTGTAATAAGTGCAGTTGAACACCATTGCAGTAATAACCCATGTGTTTCACCATCGGATTATGCTTTATTTCTGAAAAATGTGATCATTACACAATGTATTAGATAATGTTAATCCACACTATCATGTATGTATTAGATAATGGTAAATCCCAAGATCATGTATGTATTAGTATTATATAATGGTAAGCCCCAGGATCATATATGTACTACTTTAATTCTGTATAAAATCATAGTAATAATAATAAAAAATGATTGTTAAGATTGACATGGACCTGTTAAATATTTTGACTCTTATGAACAATTGCAGTAAATTGAAGTTGAGGGGTGGTCCATTTATATTGGTCCATTTTTCCTTGCATTATTGTTTTAGGCCGAAATTCAATCTGATCCGCATTAGATCTGCATTATAGCTCGCTTGAGTCGACATTTAAAGGTCATATCCGATTGATCCGGCATCTGCAGCATTTATTGTGAATGCAATCTCTGCATAAGTGGGAACATTGTCTTTAAAAGCGGCATTATCTACATGAGCAATCAGATTGAATCCCGGTCTTAGTGTCTTAATGCAGAAAGAACATTAAATTAAAAGAATCCTCAATACAATTGGACTGATTAAACTCTCTGGGATATGTGGGATGCTAGCGTCCCACCTGGCCAAAAGCCAGGGAAAAGGCAGAGCTCCAAATTCAAATAAATTACTATAAAAATCTAACTTTCATTAAATCACACATGCAAGATGGCAAATTAAAGCTACACTTGTTGTGAATCCAGCCAACGTGTCAGATTTCAAAAAGGTTTTTCAGTGAAAGCAAACAATGCTATTATCTGAGGATAGCATCTCCATAAACAAAGAGAGAAAACATATTTTGACCCTGCAGGCGTGACACAAAACGCAGAAATAAAAATATAATTCATGCCTTACCTTTGATGAGCTTCGTTTGTTGGCACTCCAATATGTCCCATAAACATCACAAATGGTCCTTTTGTTCGATTCATTCCGTCCATATATATCCAAAATGTCAATTTATTTGGCGCGTTTGATCCAGAAAAACACTGGTTACAACTTGCTCAACATGACTACAAAATATCTCAAAGGTTACCTGTAAACTTTGCCAAAACATTTCAAACTACTTTTGTAATACAACTTTAGGTATTTTTAAACGTAAATAGTCGATAAAATTGAAGACGGGATGATCTGCGTTCAATACAGGAAGAAAACAAACTGAAGCATGCTTTCTGGTCACTCGCCTCTATCTAACAGTACACTTCAAGTGACCCTCCTTCAAGATGGCCGTACTACTTTATTACACAAAGGAATAACCTCAACCAATTTCTAAAGACTGTTGACATCCAGTGGAAGCGATAGGAACTGCAAGAAGGTCCCTTAGAAATCTGGATTTCCAATGAAATCCCATTGAAAAGAGAGTGACCTCAAAAAAGAAAATCTGAATGGTTTGTCCTCGGGGTTTCGCCTGCTAAATAAGTTACTAATAATATGCATATCTTATCTTCTGGGGATGAGTATCAGGCAGTTGAATTTGGGCATGCATTTCATCCGGACGTGAAAATACTGCCCCCTGTCACCAGAAGTTAATGGTTTTGCCATTTATTGTGATGATTCTGCTCAGATCGTTATTGCTTTGGTGTCTTGTATCCTATGCAAATGTCATCAAGGTGTAAGATGACTTTAATAATACAAAATAATGGAAATATAGCAAGTACCCTTTTTGGAGCAGATCTCACAAAACATGTATTATGCAAAAACTTAAGAAGCTTCTTAAAGGAAAGGTTAACTCATTATGAATGTTTTCTCGTGTATTTGAATAATTGGCGGTCAAGCACACAGAAAACCGGCAGGATGTGATCAAGTTGCTCTCACTACATTGGACGTTTTTTCAAATATAACCTTTATTTACAGTTAAAGTCAGAAGTTACCATACACCTTAGCAAAATACATTTAAACTCAGTTTTCACAATTCCTGACATTTAATCCAAGTACAAATTCCCTGTCTTAGGTCAGTGAGGATCACCACTTTATTTTAAGAATGTGAAATGTCAGAATAATATTAGAGAGAATTGTTTATTTCAGCTTTTATTTTGTAAATCACATTCCCAGTGGGTCAGAAGATACATACACTCGATTAGTATTTGGTAGTATTGCCTTATATTGTTAACTTGGGTCAAACGTTTCAGGTAGCTTTCCACAAGATTCCCACAATAACTTCAGGGCATTTTGGCCCAATCGTCCGGAAAGAGCTGTTGCAACAGAGTCAGGTTTGTAGGCCTCCTTGCTTGCACACGCTTTTTCAGTTCTGCCCACAAATTGTCTATAGGATTGAGGTCAGGGCTTTGTGATGGCGACTCCAATACCTTGACATTGTTGTCCTGAAGCCATTTTTCCACAACTGTGGAAGTATGCTTGGGGTCATTGTCCATTTTGAAGACCCATTTGCAACCAAGCTTTAACTTGATGTCTTGAGGTGTTCCTTCAATATATCCACATACATTTACCTCCTCATGATGCCATCTATTTTGTGAAGTGCAGCAGTTCCTCCTGCAGCAAAGCACCCCCACAACATGATGTTGCCACACCTGTGCTTCACGGTTGGGATGTTGTTCTTCAGCTTGCAAGCCTCCCCCTTTTTCCTCTAAACATAACGATGGTCATTATGGCCAAACAGTTCTATTTTTGTTTCCTCAGACCAGAGGATATTTCTCCAAAAAGTATGATCTTTGTCCCCATGTGCAGGTGCACACCATAGTCTGGCTTTTTTATGGCAGTTTTTGGAGCATTGGCTTCTTCCTTGCTGCGCGGCCTTTGAGGTTATGTCGATATTGGACTTGTTTTACTGTGGATATAGATACTTTCGTACGTGTTTCATCCAGCATCTTCACAAGGTCCTTGCTGTTGTTCTGTGATTGATTTGCAATTTTTGCAGCAAAGTACGTTCATCTCTAATAGACAGAACGCATCTCCTTCCTGAGCGGTATGACGGCTGCTTGACCAATGGTGTTTAATAGTTGCGTACAATTGTCTGTACAGATGAACATGGTACCTTCAGGCGTTTGGAAATTGCTCCCAAGGGTGAACCAGACTTGTGGAGGTCTACAAAACATATTCTGAGGTCTTGGCTGATTTCTTTTGATTTTCCCATGATGTCAAGCAAAGAAGCACTGGGTTTGAAGGTAGGACTTGAAATACATCCACTGGTACACCTCCAATTGACTCAAATGATGTCAATTAGCCTATTAGAAGCTTCTAAAGTCATGACATCATTTTCTGTTTAATTTTCTGTTTAAAGGCACAGTCAAATTAGTGTATGTAAACATCTGACACACTGGAATAGTGAAACAGTGACTTATAAGTGAAATAATATGACCTGGAAAAAATAGTTGGACAAATGACTTGTGTCATGCACAAGGTAGATGTCCTATCGACATGCCAAAACTATAGGTTGTTAACAAGTGTGTGGAGTGGTTACAAACTTCTTCAGGATAGGGGGCAGCATTTTCACAATCTCCTGAGGGGGAAAAGGTGTTGTCGGGCCCTCTTCACGACTGTCTTGGTGTGTTCGGACCATGATTATTTGTTGTGATGTGGACACCAAGGAACTTGAAACTCTCGACCCGCTCCACTACAGCCCTGTCGATGTTAATGGGGGCCTGTTTGGCCTGCCTTTTCCTTTTCCACGATCAGCTCCTTTGTCTTGCTCACATTGAGGGAGAGGTTGTTGTCCTGGCACCACACAGCCAGGTCTCTGACGCTGTCTCATCGTTTTCAGTAATCAGGTCTACCATTGTTGTGTCATCAGCAAACTTAATGATGGTGTTGGAGTCATGTTTGGTTACGCAGTTGTGGGTGATGAGGGAGTACAGGAGGAGACAGAGCAAGCACCCCTGAGGGGCCCCAGTGTTGAGGATCAGCATGGCAGACACTACACTATGTCTCCCTGTTGCCTACCCTTACCACCTGGGGGTGGCCCTGAACGCTGAGCTGTAGTGAAAGAACAGCATTCTCACATAGGTGTACCTTTTGTCCAGGTGGGAAAGGGCAGTGTGGAGTGCGATAGAGATTGCATCATCTATGGATCTGTTGGGGTGGTATATGAATTGGAGTGGATCTAGGGTTTATAGGATAATGGTGTTGATGTGGGCCACACAATGCCGTTGGGGTTAGCCAAAATAAAAATGTGATTCACATTTTAAATTTAAAAAACATTACAAATATTTAAAAAATAATAATAATAATTCTCTTCATCTTCAAACAGTACGTTTCTATTTTCAAACGGGGCTTTACATTTGGATGAGGGGTTTCTCTCACCTGAGTAGGCTCGTTTCACTGCCAAAAATACAATTATTCCATCTAGTGTTCAGCTAAATAACAACACAATGTCAAATGCAGGTAGCTTAGTCAAATAATTAACATCCAATAACATTAACTGTTCATCTCTCACGGGAAACCTTCACTCTTGCTCAGACATTTAGAAAACGAAACATGACAATTAGAAAAATAAGCCACAGGAGTTTTTTGCGTGAGAATAAAGACCACTTTCGGGTAGTAAGACATGTATAAAAGCAACAGATACCATTATTAAGAAGGGACTAGAAGCGTCTTATATGGTGAGCTACCGAGTGGTTAGGACAGGCAAGCCCCATACTATTGGGGAGGACTTAATTCTTTCTGCTTCCGCAGATATGGCTGGGACAATGCTGGGGGGAAAAGGCCCAAAAAACTATACAGACAATGACTTCATCAAACATCACTGTTTTACAACGCATCAGTGATATGGCAGGAGATGTTTTGAAACAATTACTGCTTCGCATACAAGCCAGTGAATTATATGCATTACAGCTGGATGAGTCAACAGACGTAGCGGGCCTGGCACAGCTCCTGGTATATGTCCATTACGTTTATGGGGGATCAATTAAGGAAGACATCCTCTTCTGCAAACCACTGGAAACCAGGACAACATGAGAGAATAGTTTTAAAGTACTAGACAGCTTTGTGACATCAAATTGACTTTGGTGGTCAAGATGTGTTGGTATCTGTACTGATGACGCAAAAGCCATGACAGGGAGACATAGTGTAGTGGTAACACACGTGCAAGCACTTGTCCTGATGCCACTTGGATACACTGCAGCATCCGGTGCAAGAGGCTCTTGCTTCCATTGGAATGCCTGACAGATTGAAAGACGTTTCGGACACTACAGTAAAAATGGTTAACTGAGTCAAAGCAAATGACCTGAACTCTCGTGTATTTTCTGCTCTATGCAAGGATATGGGCAGCGACCATGTAACACTTTTACAACATACAGAAGTGCGCTGACTACCAAGGGGCATTGTATTAACACATTTCTTTGAAATGAGAGACAAGCTTTTAAAGTTTTGTTTACTGACCATAATTTTCTCTTGTTTGACCGCTTTCATGATGACGAGTTTCTCACAAGACTGGCCTATCTGGGTGAAGTTTCTTCTCGCCTGAATGATCTTCTAGGATTACAGCGACTCTCTGAAACTATATTCAATGTGCGGGACAAAATTGAGGCTATGATTAAGAAGTTGGAGTTCTTCTCTGTCTGCTTCTTAGGGATAGGGTGCAGTATTCGGAAGTTTGGATGACTGAGGTCCCCAAAGTAAACTGCCTGTACTCAGGCCCAGAAGCTAGGATACGCATATAAATTGGTAGAATTGGATAGCAAACACTCTAAAGTTTTCAGAACTGTTAGAATAAGTTTGCTTGCTAGCTACCTACCTAGTTAGATAGCCAGCTAGCCCATAGAGTGCATTGCATCGTGGATTTTGTAGTTGACTTTTGTAGTCGACATGTTGCTACCAACCTTATAATGGAAAAATGTAACGTTCGTTCACATATTATTGTTATTTAACACTGTAAATGAAAGGAAATAGTGTTTATGGGTGGATTTTTCTTTACATTTCTTCTTAAGAAGGTTTTGTGATTCCAGGCCCTGGCTGAAATACATGTCTAGTTAGGTATTTGTATTTGAAAATACACTTTTTGAGTATTTTCAAATGAACAAGCCAATACTACAACTTACTTTAGAAGTATTTCTACAATGTATACTTTAAACCAAATATTCTACCAGATGCAAAAATCCCAAGTTCATTGTGACTTGTTCCCTCTGTTATATATTAAAATATGTTTTAAAAATTACATTATTCGACTCCACATCACATTGACCAGATTATTGTCCTAAGGTATGGTTCACATGTGTTATTTGAAAGTAGTTTTGTATGTGGGATCTCCCCAGGCGAATTCATGGGGATGCCAGTTTGTCAGTTTGTATCAGTTTGAGGTGTTTGGTGCTGAGTGACAGTAGAGCGTCTTTTGACTAGTCCGAAGTCAACTTCTGTTGCGTCCGAACAGTTTGGGCTACACACTAATAGGTGAGAATCTCACGAACATGTACATGTCGGTTGTTTTGATCTTTGACTCCCACAGGCCTTACAAGACTCGTCTGAGGGTCCATCGGTACAGTTTGAAAAAATGTATGGAAGTATACACTGAGTATACTAAACATTAAGAACACCTTCCTAATATTGGGTTGCACCCCCCAATTTTTCCCTCACAACAGCCTTAATTCGTCAGGGCATGGACTCTACAAGGTGTCAAAAGCATTCCACAGGGATGCTGGCCCATATTGACTCCAATGGTTCCCACAGTTGTGTCAAGTTGCCTGGATGTCCTTTGGTTCAACAGCTGTTTGATTCCCGAACAGAGAAGAGAATACCCAGGCGTCAAGCTAGATTCTTTCTCTTATCTGACAATATCATCGTTCCAACTATACTCCTCCAACAGGGGGCACTTGGTCATGCTCTATACCAGTGTTGTGTTCGAGACAACCTAAAGTGAATCTGAGTCAAGACCAAGACCGGGGGTGGGGGGGGGGGGGCAAGACAGATTTAAGTCTGAGACCGTGAAGGGGACAAGGGGTCCGAGACCGAGTCAAGACTGAGACCAAACCAGGATTCTGTAAAATCAACACCATATTAAGAATTCAAAATGTCCAGTTTATCTGTCTTCATATTTCAGAACAACATTAGACATTCAGAATTGTGAAAAAATGCGCGCTGAGGGAAAATAGAGCCACTCTACAAATGATTACTTATTGAAAGAGAGAGGGGAACAATCAGCCTTCTACACCTTCAGAGAAGGGCTACGGATTTGTAAAATAATAATACTACAATAATATTATTTACAATGATGTTCTGATTTATTCTCTTCAGTTTTTGTTGGAAAGGAAAGGGTTAACACTGAAGAGATACATCATATTTTTTTTTTATGTTCTCTGGGGAGATAAATCTAGCAAGCTAGGTCAGCCATTGGCTAGGCCATCAGAAGCTAGATGAAGGCATCCACCATTCAACTGTATTAGGGAAAAAGTTTGGAGTGACAATGGAATCAACCAATCACATTTTGACTTAATGGATGGGACCGTAAAAAAAACTTCTGCCTTCTTGAAGGCCAACAAATAACTGCGCAATAGGAAGCAATAGTTTTCCCACGGTCTAGCTAGCTAGCTTTTGTTGCCAACTAGTTTGCAGCAGCTGCAGCAACTGTTATCAAAGAGGATGTTGTTGATCATTTTTAGCTTCTCCCTTTTCCGGAATAACTTTCAACAAAAGGTTATGTTTCAAATGATCATCATCTAGTGAGTGGAACTGTGTTTTTTATTGCAGAGCACTTGCTATTGCTAGCCCTCTTTGAATAAAACTTGTGTGTAATACATTGTTGCATTTAAAGTGGAACTGACAACATTTCAGCAACATTACACACAGGAAGAATGTGACACTTTTGTTTCTATTCTGAAAAGCGACCACTTAGATATGGCAATTTTCACGTTGTCATAAATTCTTAAAATGATTGAGAATTACATACAGTACCAGCCAAAAGTTAGGACACACCTACTCATTCAAGGGTTTTTCTTTAAATGTACTATTTTCTACATTGTATAATAATAGTGAAGACATCAAAACTGTGAAATAACACATATGGAATCATGTAGCAACAAAAAAAGAAACATATCAAAATATATTCTATATTTGAGATTCTTCAAAGTAGCCACCCTTTGCCTTGATGACAACTTTGCACGCTCTTGGTATTCTCTCAACCAGCTCATTAAGGTAGTTACCTGGAATGCATTTCAATTAACAGGTGAGCATTGTTAAAAGGTCATTTCTGGAATTTCTTTCCTTCTTAATGCGTTTGAGCCAATCAGTTGTGTTGTGACAAGGTAGGGGTGGTACACAGAGGATAGCGCTATTTAGTAAAATACTAAGTCCATATAATGGTAAGAACAGCTCAAATAAGCAAAGAGAAATGCCAGTCCATAAGACATGAAGGTCAGTCAATCTGGAAAATGTCAAGAACTTTGAAAGTTTCTTCAAGTGCAGTCGCAAAAACCATCAAGGGCTATGACGAAACTGGCTCTCATGAGGACCACCACAGGAAAGGAAGACCGAGAGTTACCTCTGCTGCGGAGGATAAGATCATTAGATTTACCAGCCTCAGAAATTGCAGCTCAAATAAACGCATTAGAGTTCAAGTAACAGACACATATCAACATCAACTGTTCAGAGGAGACTGTGTGAATCTGGCTAAAAAAGGACCACTAAAAAAGGACACCAATAAGAAGAAGAGACTTGATTGGGCCAACAAACATGAGCAATGGACATTAGATCAGAGGAAATCTGTTCTTTTGTCTGATGAGTCCAAATTTGAGATTTTTGGATCCAAACGCCAAGTCTTTGAGAGACGCAGAGTAGGCAAACGGAGGATCTCCGCTTGTGTGGTTTCCACAGTGAAGCATGAAGGATGAGGTGTGATGTTGTGGGGGTGCATTGCTGGCGACACTGTATGTGATTTATTTAGAACCAGCATGGCTACCACAGCATTCTGCAGCGATACTCCATTCAATCTGGTTTGTGCTTAGTTGGACTATAATTTGTTTTTCAACAGGACAATGACCCAACACACCTCCAGGCTGTGTAAGGGCTATTTGACCAAGACGAAGAGTGATGGAGTGCTGCATCAGATAACCTGGCCTCCACAATCACCAGACCTCAACCCAATTGAGATGGTTTGAGATGAGTTGGACTGCAGAGTGAAGGAAAAGCAGCCAACAACACTCTGGCACACTCAGACGTGGTGCTCTGAAATCTGAGTAGATAGCCACACAGAACTTGCCAACGCAAGATATATGCTAAATAGCTAACTAAATGACACCTGTATATCTGTCTGTGTATAGCCACCGAAAAACAATATGAGGGGAAAAAGTCAGTCACTCACCCTCTCCTCCAATGGCATGACGTGACATCCTCCTAGCAGCTCTCTATCTAGCTAACTTTAGGCTCTGTGTTTTTAGGTTGCTACATAAATAGTTACGCTAGCCTATTAGCCATTTTATGACTGATTGCATTGACATTCCCAGCCTTAGATACATTCATCCGTTTTTGTCCAGAATATTGAGTCATTGAAACGGAAACAGTGCATCCCGAATGGATGGAGGCAGCAAACAATGTACCAGGCCAGCTGTCTTTTACAACCTGATAGCAATATGTTTTTCACTACCAAGAAATGTATTGGGGAATTATATTCATATTAATATTTTCTATTAATCTACAATGACTTTGTGTACTTCATGGAACGTTGAGTCAGACATAACCTATTTTTAAACCTCTTATGAAGTTGGAGTTCATAAACTGGGAATTGATATTTTTTTACTGATATTTGTAAGTTTGTTTCATATCTGCAAAGTAGTTAAAAACACTGTCATTTCCACTTTAAACTTTAGGTCACTGGTTACTTTGCGTACTAAATCTGAAAAGTTATTTCCAATGGGAAGCAATAGTTGTACATTTTGATTTGGAAATGCTTAATTAATGGTTGTGTTTTTGTATTCTTACGATGGGAACTACTGGCTTTTTATGAGTGTTTTATGAGTGTATGCATGAGTGTGCTGGTATTATGGTTGCTGTCCTTTCAGAATCACGAACCTGTCACACAATGAAAGCATTGGTTTCCCAATGCGCAAACATGTCTATAATATATATAAAGACTGGTAAGTTAATGTTTCAAGAAAGGAGTGTATATATTTAGCTTTTCTCCGCATTTTGTTACATTACAGACTTATTCTAATGTTGATTAAATTGTTGTGGTTCTTTCATCAATCTACACACACTACCCCATAATGATTAAACTTAAACAGGTTTTTAGTCATTTTTGCAAATGGATAAAAAAAAAAAAATTGAAATATCACATTTACACAAGTATTCAGACCCATTCTGCCATCACCATGCTTCAACGTAGGGATGGTGCCAGGTTTCATCTAGACGTGCTGCTTGTCATTCAGGCCAAAGAGTTCAATCCTGGTTTCATTAGACCAGAGAATCTTGTTTCTCATAATCTGAGAGTCCTTTAGGTGGCTTTTAGCAAACCCCAAGCTTTCGTCTGGTGGAGTGCTGCAGAGATGGTTGTCCTTCTGGAAGGTTCTCTCATCTCCACATAGGTCAATTCTCTGACCAAGGCCCTTCTCCCACTTCTCACATTCCCACCGCAAACTGAACATTTTCATCTGGATCTTCACAACTAGCTAACCGCAACCCCGGATGACTACTCCTGGCTAGCGTTTCCATCCACTTAGCTTGAAGCTAGCCCGGTCAGAGCTCCTGTGCTACCACCGAAGCATACTCCTGGGCTACAATATCCGGATCCCTTCTACAGCCGGTACGGGGCATGGAACCCCGCAGATCCCCTACGACTGGAATACCTACATAATCTGCCAGAGGACTCCAACAGGCCCCTCAGGCGCAATGCCCACTGAAGGCCCATTATGCTAACCAGCTAAGCCTGCTAGCTACCTAGAGCTACTTGGAACCCTACTAATCCCACGACCAGTCTATCGACGTCACCGCATGAAGAGGCAAAAACAGACAACCCCATCGCGATGTCCCCCTAAGGCTAACTTTCTAGCCCCTGCTACCTGCTTGCTTGCTAACCCGACCTGCTAACTGCTAGCCTGCCCCGGTCTACTAACTGCTAGCTTGTTTAGCCCCGGTCTGCTAACTGCTAGCTTGTTTAGCCCCGGCCTACTAACTGTTAGCTTGTTAGCACAGGCCTGCTAACTGTCTGAATCGCCATGTCCCCAGCCAGCCCAACCACTCACTGGACCCATATTTATTTTCAATCTCTTTTCGATTTTTAATTCGATTATACCTTCCGGTAACCTGCCTCACCCAATGTGATACGGAATCGCTATTATTTTTAAGTTTAGAATACATTCAAGACCTCCAGAAGCTAACCAGCTAATTAGCTACAAGTTGTTTAGTCATTGTTAGCCACTGCTAGCGGCTTTTACCTTCTACACAGCCAGCCCTGTTTTTAGCCTGGATAATACTCGCCAGTCTCCCAGTATCGAACTGTCTCTCCACAACAACGTCGGATTCCTGCCGTAATCCCTGGACCACTACTTCTGATCTTCACAGCTAGCTTGCACCCAGTACCGAAGCTATCCCTGAGGCCCACCTCCCGGCCTTCTCAGCTGTTCACCCCACTCATACACGGCTAGAGCCCAATACTCCACCGGATCCTTGCTGGAAAATCTGGACCTTGGCTAACGCCACTGCCACGAAGCTAGCACCAGTTAGCCGTGAGCCAGGCACATATTCCTGCTAGCAAACAAAATTCTACAATACCTCTTTCGCAATCTGGTTTGGATTGTCTGTCGACACGGCCCCCCGCCGCACCACCACGACTCGTCTGCCGACGAATACTCCATCCGCTATGCCTTCAACCGGCCTCCGTCTGAACAGACCTCCCTACCACCCCCGGGCTACTAACTTTAAACGCTGTGTCGCCCGCGTGCTAGCGTAGTGGCGGCTTCCCTGTTCCATCTACTGCTTCCCCCTGGACACTATGATCACTTGGCTACATAGCTGATGCCTGCTGGACTGTCCGTTAATCACGGTACTCCATTCTGTTTATTTATGTTTTATCTGTCGCCCCCAGCTGCGAACTCAGGCTCTGTGTGTAGTTAATCCGACCCTCTCTGCCTAGTTATCACCATTTTACCTGCTGTTGTTGTGTTAGTTGACTAGCTGTTGTTGTCTCACCTGTTGATTTAGCAAGCTCTCCCAATCAAGACCTGCGATTACTTTGTGCCCTGCTGTATGTCTCTCTCAAATATCAATATGCCTTGTATACTGTTGTTCAGGTTAGTTATCATTGTTTTAGTTTCCAATGGAGCCCCTAGTTTCACTCCTCACACCTCTGATACCTCCTTTGTCCAACCCCCCACACATGCGGTGACCTCACCCATTATAACCGACATGTCCAGAGATACAACCTCTCTTAACATCACCCAGTGCCTGGGCTTACCTCCGCTGTACCCCCACCATACCCCTGTCTGCACATTATGCCCTGAATATATTCTACCACGCCCATAAATCTGCTCCTTTTATTCCTTGTCCCCAACGCTCTATAGGCGACCAGTTTTGATAGCCTTTAGCCGCACCCTCATCCTACTCCTCCTCTGTTCCTCAGGTGATGTGGAGGTAAACCCAGGCCCTGCATGTCCCCAGGCACCCTCATTTGTTGACTTCTGTGATCAAAAAAGCCTTGGTTTCATGCATGTCAACATCAGAAGCCTCCTCCCTAAGTTTGTTTTACTCACTGCTTTAGCACACTCTGCCAACCCTGATGTCCTTGCCGTGTCTGAATCCTGGCTTAGGAAGGCCACCAAAAATTCTGAGATTTCCATACCCAACTATAACACTTTTCGTCAAGATAGAACTGCCAAAGGGGGAGGAGTTGCAATCTACTGCAGAGATAGCCTGCAAAGTTCTGTCATACTTTCCAGGTCTATGCCCAAACAGTTCGAACTTCTAATTAAAAAAATGAATCTCTCCAGAAATAAGTCTCTCACTGTTGCCGCCTGCTACCGACCCCCCTCAGCTCCCAGCTGTGCCCTGGACACCATCTGTGAATTGATTGCCCCCCATTTAGCTTCAGAGTTTGTTCTGTTAGGTGACCTAAACTGGGATATGCTTAACACCCTGGCAGTCCTACAATATAAGCTAGATGCCCTCAATCTCACACAAATCATCAAGGAACCCACTAGGTACAATCCTAAATCCGTAAACATGGGCACCCTAATTGACATTATCCTGACCAACTTGCCCTCCAAATACACCTCTGCTGTCTTCAATCAGGATCTCAGCGATCACTGCCTCATTGCCTGTATCCGCTATGGGTCCGTGGTCAAACGACCACCCCTCATCACTGTCAAATGCTCCCTAAAACACTTCTTCGAGCAGGCCTTTCTAATCGACCTGGCCCGGGTATCCTGGAAGGATATTGACCTCATCCCGTCAGTTGAGGATGCCTGGTCATTCTTTAAAAGTAACCTCCTCACCATCTTAGACAAGCATGCTCCGTTCAAAAAATGCAGAACTAAGAACAGATCTAGCCCTTGGTTCACTCCAGACCTGACTGCCCTCGACCAGCACAAAAACATCCTGTGGCGGACTGCAATAGCATCGAATAGTCCCCGCGATATGCAACTGTTCAGGGAAGTCAGGAACCAATACACGCAGTCAGTCAGGAAAGCAAAGGCCAGCTTTTTCAAGCAGAATTTTGCATCCTGTAGCTCTAACTCCAAAAAGTTCTGGGACACTGTAAAGTTCATGGAGAACAAGAGCACCTCCTCCCAGCTGCCCACTGCACTGATGCTAGGTAACATGGTCACCACCAATAAATCCGTGATAATCGAAAACTTCAACAAACATTTCTCAACGGCTGGCCATGCCTTCCTCCTGGCTACTCCAACCTCGGCCAACAGCTCCCCCCCCGCAGCTTATCTCCCATGCCTCCCCAGCTTCTCCTTTACCCAAATCCAGATAGCAGATGTTCTGAAAGAGCTGCAAAACCTGGACCCATACAAATCAGCTGGGCTTGACAATCTGGACCCTCTATTTCTGAAACTGTCCGCCGCCATTGTCACAACCCCTATTACCAGCCTGTTCAACCTCTCCTTCGTATCATCTGAGATCCCCAAGGATTAGGCTAGCATAATATACCTTCAATTTATTCAGCGGGCATCTCAGAAGGCACGGGCTCATCAAGCAGGGATTGGTCTAAAATATAAGTCAAAATCCATGCTGTTATTTAAACTGTCTACATTTACGAGTTCAATATCAATAGCTTGACGGCTCAAGAAACCTGATTCGGGTGCTCTGTCTTGGCCAGCTTCTCCTGGCTGCCACTTGGACTAACTGAGAAAACAGAAGAAAAGACATACTTTGCATGGCTTTGAAACTGACACAGCACAAAAAGTGAAGGAATGTCAGTATGGAGCTCAGTGGGAAGGTTAATGAATCCACAACAAAAATATATTCTTAGCATCATTTTGTTTTTAAATAATCATTTTAGTGTTATGGCAAATACATACAGATACTTACAAACATGGCATCACACTTGTGTTTTACTCAAGAAAATATGCTGATTTACTACAAGTTTCACCCATACACAGCACCACATGTATTTGGAAAGTTGTAACATTATGCACAAAGTAGTAATAATACTTTAAATAACCTAATATGAAAACATGTGATGGTAATGTATTCTATTGAGTGGCTTTGAAATGTCTGTAAAGCTATAACAGTTCATACAATTCAATTGTTTACCCTAACACATTACAACCAGACACTTGCTGTCACTCTGGCTTGAGGTGGCAACTGGCAGATGGCCTCGGCATCTGCAACTTCAAAGAATATCACAGATGTCAAACCATTCTCACATTCACAGTGCATCCCGTACAGTTGGTGGGAACAGAACTTTGGGAAAGTAGGCTCATTTAATCAGACTTGAAACATTTAAAACATGATGTGCCTTGTAGGGTCTTTTCAAAGACACTAGCTTTTGAAGTTGCTAATAGGAGAAAGAAATAGAACTGTTACACTTTGGTAATGTGACTAATAACCAAGTATGTCAAGATCAGATGGGTGAGGTCATTTCTTCTCATATCAACTCTACTTAGGTTATGATTTCATGCCGTCTCTACAATTTAATACTTATACTTGCATTAACTGTACGCTTTTCTTCACCCACATACTTGATTGTGTGTCAAACGTACTGTCAACTTGCTGATTATACATTTAATGACCTAGTTGCATAATGCAGGATCTTACCACTATGGACTGGTGGAAGCTGGGGCACTGGAAGCTGGGCTTGTCTGGGTTCATTTGTCTTTTTCTGGAGTGCTTCTTGCATCATCAATTTTGCGCCCTTGCATCATCTTACAAAGCACCATACAAAAAAAGTTGTCCTTATTTTAATCTACTTCCTGATGCATGTAATGCACACAATGGAAGAAGAGTAGTTAAGAAATCCTCACCAGGTGGCTCTAGAAGGAATCTGATTGATTTAGTCACTGCCCTCTTCGCTGAGTCAACATTGGAGGTGTCAACCCCCCGTTTGGCTCATTGCTCTGCCACAGAGCAATTGTCTGTATGTGCAATTAACATTGTCATAAATACTGACAAAAATGGGTAAATTGAGTTTTAGTAATTCACATAGTAATACTTTCAGAAAATACATATAGTAATTTTAAAAAACACAACATTGATCAGAAATACAGTGTAGACATTGTTAATGTTGTAAATGGAAACTGCAGATTTTTTAAATGGAATATCTGCATAGGCGTACACAGGCCCATTATCAGTAACCATCACTCCTGTGTTCCAATGGCACGTTGTGTTAGCTAATGCAACTTGATCATTTTAAAAGGCTAATTGATCATTAGAAAACACTTTTGCAATTATGTTAACACAGCTGAAAACTATTGAGCTGATTAAAGAAGCAATAAAACTGGCCTTCTTTAAAAGTATTACTTTACTTTATTCCAACCTGTCCAGCACACAATGTAGGGCATTTGAGTTGAAGGTCAAGATTATCCAGAAAATAAACTAAATAATGGAACATTGCAAAGGAGAAGTGGTTTGATGAACATGCACCCTCATACCCATTGTATTTTCCCCGATATTGGTCCTTGTTCTTGTATTTAAACTGCACAAAAGGGGGTCAGGGTGTCACAAAATAGCACTAGTCCTTTTCCCTTCGCTCAAAAATATGACATTCATGAGACATTCTGAATAATAGAATAATAGAAGGCATATCTATTTCTAAATGAAATACAGACATCACCCAAAACTTTCGAAATGTACACCGTCATCTACAAAGTAATAGATTACATGTTTACATTAAAATAAAGTGTAGATCAAAAACATGGTTTTATTATAAATACATTGGTGGAATGGCAAACACTCATTGCCACACATGGTTTCTCTGGTAGATCATTTTTATATAAACGTTTTAAGAAGAATAGTTCAAGTCCATTGGTTAATACTTGTTGATGGACAAGGCTCTTAGCTACCTCGTCTCCACCACTTCTCTGTCAGTCTCTGTCAAAGGTTGTAGCCCATAAGCTTTTCCTTTTTTAATCCATCACATTCATTCCTCCTCTCTTCTTTGCAGCCTCTATTCAACTCTTCCACTCTCATTCTCTTTCCTCAGACCATGGAAGGGCCACTTCCTAGGGAAGTTGTTGTGTAACGGAGATAAGAAAGGGAAAGCATAGAGATAGTGAGAGAGAGAGACATGTAGAGAGAGCTTCCCCTACCTTTCTATTCTCTCAGACCATAGAGGAGCTGTTTCCCTGGGAGAAGGAAAAAAAGAGAAGAAAGAGAGAGGGAGAGATTTCAGTCTTCATGAAGCAGGACTATTGGGAGACTACAGCATTCCACTAGACACATTGTGAAAATGTTATGTGGAGTGATCCTCTCTTTGTTGAAACATTGGGAGTGTCGACACAAACCCCAAGCAGTCTTGGAGTGGGCTAATGCATTGTAGTTCTTTTCCCATTGCTTTCTTAGCTCAAACAACGGTTCCCAAATGTACATTTATATCTCCATTATGTTATGGGAGAATTATACAAGTCATGCTTATAATTCAATCATAACTTATTATGTTTATACAAAGTTTTGAGCCTGGCATAGTCACTGTCAGTTGAACAAAAATAAAGATTATTGCTCTCACCACATTGAGATAGGGGATATTAACCAACGATAAAATGAATCCAAACGCCACAGGGAAGAATGACCTGGAGGGAGATAGACAAATACATATGATGTGAGAACATTCTGACCCAGCAAATACTGTCAGTTCAGCTTAGAACTACCACAGAGTGAGTCTGTCTTTAATGTTGCCCAGGTTTCCTAGGCAAATTTCCATTCGGGAAATATGAATGTAATCTTATTTTCTCTTAGAACCACAGGGAGGTATCAGACATTTGTGATTTTTTGAAATGTAAGCTTTCTCACATGTTTTGGCCATGGTAAAATGTTTGTCTTAGAAAGGGGTTCAAGGCTGGTCCCTGGATGTGGTCAGTAAAGTGATATACACTATGTGGCCAGTTTAGTAGGAACACCACCCCGTTCATGAAAAGTGATCACTCCTACAAACAGTCACGTGGCCATGGTTTGATTTATAAAGCAGATTAAACTAGAGGCGAAAGAAACGCACACCTATTTAGGCGAGGTGCTGGATAGCGAAGCAGAACACTTGAAGAATTAAAGGAGAGCCGCACCCTCTAGGAGCTCAGATGCAATAATTTAATAACCTAATATCCAACATTTTCGACAGACAAGCTTTATAAAGCAGGCAGACGGGCATTGAGGCATTCAGTTACTGTTCAACTGAAAGTTAGAATGGGCAAAATGAGTGACCAATGCTACTTTGAGCATGGTATGATCATTGGTTCCAGGTTTCCAGGTGCCTGGTTCCAGTATCTCAGAAACGTTTGGGCTTCTGTGCTTTTCACGCACGACAGGGTCTAGGGTTAAGTCTTGTGGGCAAAAAAAGCTCTTTGATGAGAGGTTGAAGGTGAATCGCAAGAATCGTGCAAGCTAACAGATGGGGCACAAACAGGCAAACAGTGGTGTACAGAACGACATCTAAGAGAGCACAGGGATCTAACCGAGGAACAGACAGACATAGGAGCGGCAATCAACAAGGTAATGGAGTCCAGGTGAGTCCAGCAAGCGCTGGTGCGTGTAATGATGGTGACAGGTGTGCGTAATGATGGGCATTCTGGCGTCCTCGAGCGCCAGTAAGAAGGAGCAGGAGCAGACGTGACACATCAAATCAAATCAAATCACATTTATTTATATAGCCCTTCGTACATCAGCTGATATCTCAAAGTGCTGTACAGAAACCCAGCCTAAAACCCCAAACAGCAAGCAATGCAGGTGTAGAAGCACGGTGGCTAGCAAAAACTCCTTAGAAAGGCCAAAACCTAGGAAGAAACCTAGAGAGGAACCAGGCTATGTGGGGTGGCCAGTCCTCTTCTGGCTGTGCCGGGTGGAGATTATAACAGAACATGGCCAAGATGTTCAAATGTTCATAAATGACCAGCATGGTTGAATAATAATAAGGCAGAACAGTTGAAACTGGAGCAGCAGCACAGTCAGGTGGAAGTTGAAACTGGAGCAGCAGCATGGCCAGGTGGACTGGGGACAGCAAGGAGTCATCATGTCAGGTAGTCCTGGGGCATGGTCCTAGGGCTCAGGTCAGTTGAAACTGGAACAGCAGCATGGCCAGGTGGACTGGGGACAGCAAGGAGTCATCATGTCAGGTAGTCCTGGGGCATGGTCCTAGGGCTCAGGTCCTCCGAGAGAGAGAAAGAAAGAGAGAAGGAGAGAATTAGAGAACGCACACTTAGATTCACACAGGACACCGAATAGGACAGGAGAAGTACTCCAGATATAACAAACTGACCCCAGCCCCCCGACACATAAACTACTGCAGCATAAATACTGGAGGCTGAGACAGGAGGGGTCAGGAGACACTGTGGCCCCATCCGAGGACACCCCCGGACAGGGCCAAACGGGAAGGATATAACCCCACCCACTTTGCCAAAGCACAGCCCCCACACCACTAGAGGGATATCTTCAACCACCAACTTACCATCCTGAGACAAGGCTGAGTATAGCCCACAGAGATCTCCACCACGGCACAACCCAAGGGGGGGGGCGCCAACCCAGACAGGATGACCACAACAGTGAATCAACCCACTCAGGTGACGCACCCCCTCCAGGGACAGCATGAGAGAGCCCCAGCAAGCCAGTGACTCAGCCCCTGTAATAGGGTTAGAGGCAGAGAATCCCAGTGGAAAGAGGGGAACCGGCCAGGCAGAGACAGCAAGGGCGGTTCGTTGCTCCAGAGCCTTTCCGTTCACCTTCCCACTCCTGGGCCAGACTACACTCAATCATATGACCCACTGAAGAGATGAGTCTTCAGTAAAGACTTAAAGGTTGAGACCGAGTTTGCGTCTCTGACATGGGTAGGCAGACCGTTCCATAAAAATGGAGCTCTATAGGAGAAAGCCCTGCCTCCAGCTGTTTGCTTAGAAATTCTAGGGACAATTAGGAGGCCTGCGTCTTGTGACCGTAGCGTACGTGTAGGTAGGTACGGCAGGACCAAATCAGAGAGATAGGTAGGAGCAAGCCCATGTAATGCTTTGTAGGTTAGCAGTAAAACCTTGAAATCAGCCCTTGCTTTGACAGGAAACCAGTGTAGAGAGGCTAGCACTGGAGTAATATGATCAAATTTTTTGGTTCTAGTCAGGATTCTAGCAGCCGTATTTAGCACTAACTGAAGTTTATTTAGTGCTTTATCCGGGTAGCCGGAAAATAGAGCATTGCAGTAGTCTAACCTAGAAGTGACAAAAGCATGGATTAATTTTTCTGCATCATTTTTGGACAGAAAGTTTCTGATTTTTGCAATGTTATGTAAGATGGAATAAAGCTGTCCTCGAAATGGTCTTGATATGTTCTTCAAAAGAGAGATCAGGGTCCAGAGTAACGCCGAGGTCCTTCACAGTTTTATTTGAGACGACTGTACAACCATTAAGATTAATTATCAGATTCAACAGAAGACACATATGATATGTGAATGGGCAACATTCCATTCTGAAGTTTATATTCTCTTTCTTCAGTCCAAATAATTGCTGTCATCGATTTCAATTAATTTTGCACCATTTTTTTGTGGTTGAAACGAGGCAGGCGTTTAAAAATACAGTACTGTCGCAAGGTACTGTATGTTTCTCATCTAGCATAATCCTCTCCCAGCTATCCTGTTTTTTAAGTTGTTTTTCCAACTTGCTTCCATTAACGCATGTCTTCTAAGATGCTCTGGATGTCTAAGGCCCTCAATGATGAAAGTGTCTGCTGAATTACTAAAATGTAAAATGTCCTCTTTTTCACTATCCTAGAGGTGCTCTTTTTTTTACACACCTGAACAGGAGCACGAAGCCGTAGCTCTCCACAGCCATGCCGATGATTGGCCAGCGGAACAGCACCAAGGCCACGCCACCGAGGAAGAAGGTGGAGCCTCTGAGCTTCTGTCTCTGGAAGAAGAACCCTGCCGTCCTTCTCGGGTCAATGATGAACGCCAGGCCAGCCAGAAACAGAACCTGAAGGAAAGAAGGACGAGACAATCTTTGTTTGAAAACGTAGAACATACATTCTTCCTGTTTGTGCAGCTAATATTGTCACTGTCACTATTACTTCCTGTTACTGTGACTATTGTCAAGCAACCCAATTGCCGTCGGAAAAAATATTTAGACAGTACAATGCAGGTGTGTATTAATTCCAAAATATTGGTTATAGATTTACAGAGTACCATGTGAAAAGAGTATAAGTCATGCTGTGTGTAACATCATGTTATTAATGTTATATCAGTGGCCTCAGTTGACCTGTTACCTGATTCCCCTAGCCAGGCGGTGAAGGAACGTTGCATGATGGTGAGAGGGGAGCACAGTGTCAGTGTGTGATAGCGATTATTACTCACATTCCCAAATGCCAGTAAGACAGAGTCAAAGTACAGCAGCACGCCAAAGAGCAGAAAGAAGAGGCCGAAGCCTGTGAGACCAACACCAATCTCTGGAACACACACACACAAACATTTGTGAGAGTCAGCCCGGGTAGTTCAACCAACTATAGGCCTACAGACTGTTTATACATTTAGATAACCTTTAGAAGTAAAACTCACAGTATTCATATCCATAAAGGCTTTCACCATAACACACTTCAAAGTTCAAACACAATGACATCACTCAAGTCCAAGTACATGTTGCTTAAAGCAAGTCTCAGAGTTGAAGGTACAACAAATAAACACTGTGATTGTATGGACAGACGTTCTTAACCACTTACTCTGAGTCGCTGTGATTGAAACCATGATGATGTTTTCGTCCTCCCCTGAATTCTCTCTCCTTCACTCCCCCCTGTTGCGTATCTCTCTCGCTCCTTCTCCTTGGGAGTTCGGTGTAGATCTGTGCTTCTTCCTTCTCTGTGGTGACCTTTTAACTGAGCTGTCACCGTGTGAACATTAACCAGACTGTGGGGGGGGGGGGGGATCCTTCATATCATAATGGGATTTCCAAGTTTGAAATTAGTTTGAAGAAATGAGCCAGGGGTGGATTGGCCATCTGGCAATTCTGGAAAATGCCAGATGGTCTGGGTAATTTTTTTGTTTGGTGGGCTAGTCAAAATTGACATGGCCTGTTAAGATTTAGTTTTATACATTTTGCGCAATTTCTCTGTTGCATGCTGACAAAAAAAAAAATGTACACGTACAGTGCATTCAGAAAGTATTCACAGCCTTTGACTTAGTCCACATTTTACTGTGTTTACAGCCTGAACTCAACCATCTCAAATAAAATCAAATACAATTTGGTTGGTCACATGGTTAGCAGATGTTATCGTGATTGTAGCGAAATGCTTATGCTTCTAGATCTGACCGTGCAGCAGTATCTAACGGGTAATATGTAACAATTCCACAACAAAACTTAATAAATAACAATTTCCACAACAAAACCTAACACACACAATCTAACACACACAATCTCATCCCATTCCTAGTAAAGGAATGGGATGAGAATGCATAGGTATAAAATATAAGGATGAGCAGTGACAGAGCGGCTAAAATGCAATATATACTGAAGGATACAGTATACAGCATATACAGCTGAAGTCGGAAGTTTACATACACCTTAGCCAAATACACTTAAACTCAGTTTTTCACAATTCCTGACATTTAATCCTAGTATTAATTCCCTGCCTTAGGTCAGTTAGGATCACCACTTTATTTTAAGACCACCACTTTATTTTAATAATAGTAGAGTGATTTATTTCTGCTTTTATTTCTTTCATCACATGCCCATTGGGTCAGAAGTTTACATACACTCAAGTAGTATTTGGTAGCGTTGCCTTTAAATTGTTTAACTTAGGTCAAATGTTTCGGGTAGCCTTCCACAACCTTCCCACAATAAGTTGGGTTGACTGGCCCATTCCTCCTGACATAGCTGGTGTAACTGAGTCAGGTTTGTAGGCCTCCTTGCTCAAACACGCTTTTTCAGTTCTGTCCACAAATGTTCTATAGTATTGAGGTCAGGGCTTTGTGATGGCCACTCCAATACCTTGACTTTGTTGTCCTTAAGCCATTTTTCCACAACTTTGGAAGTATGCTTGGGGTCATTGTCCATTTGGAAGACCCATTTGCGACCAAGCTTTAACTTCCTGACTGATGTCTTGAGATGTTGCTTTAACTTACAAGCCTCCAGATGAGCTTCAACGCCATACAACACTCCTTCCGTGGCCTCCAACTGCTCTTAAATGCAAGTAAAACTAAGTGCATGCTCTTCAACCAATCGCTGCCCGCACCCGCCCGCAAGTCTAGCATCCCTTCTCTGGACGGTTCTGACTTAGAATATGTGGACATCTACAAATACCTAGTTGTCTGGTTAAACTGTAAACTCTCCATCCAGACTTTAATTAAACATATCCAATCCAAAAATAAATCTAGAATCGGCTTCCTATTTCGCAACAAAGCATCCTTCACTCATGTTGCCAAACATACCGTCTTAAAACTGACTAGCCTACCGATCCTTGATATCGGCGATGTCATTTACATAATAGCCTCCAACACTCTACTCAGCAAATTGTTTTGTCACCAAAGCCCCATATTCTACCCACCATTGCAACCTGCATGGCTGGCCCTCGCTTTATATTCGTCTCCAAGCCAACTGGCTCCAGGTCATCTATAAGTCTTTGATAGGAAAAGCCCCGCCTTATCTCAGCTCACTGGTCACCATATTAGCACCCACCCGTAGCATGCGCTCCAGAAGGTATATTTCACTGGTCACCCCTAAAGCCAATTGCTCCTTTGGCCACCTTTCCTTACAGTTCTCTGCTGTCAACAACTGTAACAAATTGCAAAAATCCCTGAAGCTGGAGACGTATATCCCCCTCACTAACTTTAAGCATCAGCTGTCAGAGCAGCTTACCGATCATTGCACCTGTACATAGCCCATCTATTAAAACTTCTTAGGGATAGGCCCTTTTTTTCTCCACTTCCTGTCTGAATGACGTGCCCAAAGTAAACTGCCTGTAGCTCAGGCCCTGAAGCCAGGATATACATATAATTGGCACCATTGGAAAGAAAAAACTTAGACGTTTGTAGAAATGTTAAAATAATGTTGGAGAATATGACACGATAGATATGGTAGGAGAAAGTCCAAAGCAAAAACAACCAAAAATGTATTTTGATAGACCATCCTCTTAGAAATGCAAGAGAAAGGTCATATTGAAAATGAGCTTCCTGGATGTAATTCCTATGGTGGCCACAGGGTGTCAGCAGTCTTTGTTCAAGGCTTGTTTAGGCTTGTAACTTCAAAAACGAATAAGAAATATCAGTTTTAGTATAACGACACAGTCTTGAAAATTCGTGTTTGCGCGCGCCATGAAGACATTATGCACCTGTTTCCTATTGAACATACTTCTTTCCGAAATAATTATTATAGTTTGATTACATTTTAGGGTATCTGAGGAGTAAATAGAAACATATTTTGACATGTTCAAACAAAGTTTAGGGGTAGATTTTCGGATTCCTTTCTCTGCAAGTTGAACGAGTGGATTACTCAAATCGATGGCGCCAACTAATCTGATATGTGAATATGTGAATGTATGAAACCTGTGCCGGTGGAAAAATATTTTGATGTGGTGCGCCGTCCTCAAACAATCGGATGGCATGTTTTCGCTGTAATAGCTACTGTAAATCGGACAGTGCAGTTAGATTAACAAGAATTTAAGCTTTCAGACAATATAAGACACTTATATCTACCTAAATGTTTAAAATAAATAATAATTCTGATATTGTTATTTATGTTTTGCTCCTTTTCTCCCCAGTATCTCTACTTGCACATTCATCTTCTGCACATCCATCACTCCAGTATTTAATTGTTAAATTGTAATTATTTCGCCACTATCGGCTATTTATTGTCTTACCTCCCTAATCTTACTACATTTTCACACACTCTATATAGACTTGTCTATTGTGTTATTGTCTGTACATTCGTTTATCCCATGTGTAACTCTGTGTTGTTTGTGTCATTCTGCTTTGTTCTATCTTTGCCAGGTCGCAGTTGTAAATGAAAACTTGTTCTCAACTGGCCTACCTGGTTAAATAAAGGTGAAATGCAAAAATAAATAGATATATAAGGATAGAAGGATGAAAGGACACAATATTTCTGTCAGAGGAAGAGTTAGACCAGAATGTCTGCGCCATTAAGGCAATGATGCCCCATGCAGGCTTTAGAATGGTCAAAGGAAGTCTCCGAGCAATGGGCCATTGTGTACAGTACAATGGCGAAGAGTTAGGGGGTCTTTGCAAGGTGTAGATGGTGCAGGTATCATTGCCAGAATGATCCAGCTTCATTGATTTGCACTGCAAAAATAGTCAGTTCCTGCTCCCCTGTCTCTATTCCACATTGATACAAATCATAAATTGATGAGGTACTAAGATGTATAATGTCTCCCTAAAATCTAAGTTATTTTTTACCTTTTTATTCTTTCTTATTCTTACTTATTATTATGTGACACATAATTCTTACTTATGTGTCTTATTCTTACTTATTATTCGTAGACAAACTTTCAATGATGTATGAAATTGGAGTTGTTCTTCATCAACTGGTAATACATAAATAATGAAACAGGTTAGAAGGTTAAACATTTCACTTTTAATTCCAATGCTTTTTTTCAAGACACAACAGGTAAGTATATTATTTTGTATACATGTTGTTCATTAGGTGATGGGAAATATGCAATCACAATACCAGTCTGGTGTTAAGCTTTCTGTGCTCTATTGACGTATCCTGAAAATGACATCTGCTGCTTTAGATTGAATGGTCATATGTCAATTATTGTTTTCATATATACAAAAAATAAGCTATTTTCTTTACTTTCAGAGTGCGAGCTGATCAAGGGGTCAAAATGTAGATATTGCCAGATGTTCAATGCCTGAGGAACAGGCAGTGGAAGCTTTATTGCTGGCAAACTTGTCCATAACCAGAGGTTATGCACAGTTTGGAGGAAGAAGGATACCTTGACCTGTCGAATTCTATCCACCTCTTCTGTTTGGGATATGTGTTCCTACCTCGTCTGTGGGCAGATCTGCAGCATTTCACAGAGTTGGAATATTCATCCTTTAAGTATAGAGGCGAACCTGACACCTCACCAGCTGTGGCATATAGGAATGCTCCAAACAGCTGTGCACATTTTTGTTTTTGCCTTAGCACTAAACAGCTGATTCAAATGATCATGTCATCATCAAGCTTCAAGTGGTATTTATGTCTAATAATGACATTATCTTCTATTGTCTGTCCTCATGTGTCTGTTTTTCAGCATAAAGTACTCTGTAGCCACTTAGTGTGGACACCATGTGAGACCACACACACACAACAACAGTCTCTCTCCTTCACTTCATCCCTCTCCCCCTTCTCCCTAAATCCTCTAGGTTATATCAGCTGTGTTGGTGAACACCTCCCGCACCTGAACTGGCTGACACAGAAGGAACAGCAGGATCATAGGTGAGAGGTCACTTGGTCAGGTCAACAGGAAGTATTATTAAAGAGATGCTTTACATTGAAATACAGATAGAGATGTAGTAGCCCCAGAGTTAATGATCCAAGGTCAATTGTGCTTTTCACCTCCTTTTTAAATGTATTTATTTTTCATTTCACCTTTATTTAACCAGGTAGGCCAGTTGAGAACAAGTTCTCATTCACAACTGCGACCTGGCAGTTGTAAAGCAGTGCGACAAAAACAACATCACAGAGTTACACAAGAAAACGTACAGTCAATAACAGAATATAAAAATCTATTTACAGTGTGCAAATGTAGAAGAGTAGTGAGGTAAGTCAATAAATAGGCCGTAGAGTCAAAATAATTACAATTATTCTGAATACTCCTAATGATTATGATGACTGACAGTGTTAGAATAAAAAAACAAGGCTCAATCATGCTCTCTCAATCCATCTGTCTCTCGTCTGCAGGTATGTTTTGATGTGAGAGAGGAAGCCAGTCCCGTCATCGCCACCTCACCCACTTTTAAGATAACCTTTTGGCCAACTGGGGGCCCAAGGCTGGTTAAGAGACACCGCTAGAGAAACTGTAATTGTGATGAACTGAGAGAATATTAGGGAAGCACTGTAAGTCATGAATCATATTCTGTCTGCCTCTGTTCCTACCTCTTTCCCTTTCTCGTCTTTCTTCCTCATTTTGTAATGCACAACATATGTGCATTGAAGTACAGATTCAACTTGTATTCATAATTATCATAATTATAATGCATGTATTATGTATTTATAACACCTGGATAATGAACTTCTTCAATAAAGCATTTCACATTCTCCACTGGTTGAAATTAAGTATCTCAGTGTTCTCAGATTAATGCAGATGAAGGGAGTTAGATATCCATAGGTTTGTTTTCTGTAATATATGAATTACATAACTCGTGTTTCTAGTCTATTGCATAGTTACAATGTGTAATCATTGATGTCCCAGGAGCAGGAGTGGTAAACACTGTTGAAGTGTATAATTGTAATACATACATGCAGACACAGCATCATTCACAGAATGGAGATTGATACACCTGGTATTGGATATGACTGAAAAATAATGTCTCACAGAGATTCATACCTGAACCACATTTATTTGCCAATGTACAGGCTACAATGTGATGATCTCATGTATATAGGACTTGCATCCTTGTCACGATAAACTTATTATATTCTACTCAATCCATAGGCTTCATTAATGCCATTCAAACTTGAAGTTGATTCAACAACTATGATAGCTGAGGTTCATAGATTGGTACATACTGCAGCTAGCTACACATCCATTGGCATACAGTTATTTTTATCCTCCACTACACAATAAGCAAGTAAATAGTTAGCCAGCTATGTTACTTCAGCTGCGTTGCACGGCAAGGCAAGCTTACACAATTGTACATTCAATTTGCAGTAAATGCTTTAGCTAACTAAATTCTTTACATCCACTGTTTCCCAAGACGACAGCCTGGTTTGCTGGTTTTCTCAGAAGTCCCTAAAACATTAATCAACACAAATTACAATGTCATACTCATGTCATTACACCAGCTAGCTAGCTGGCTAATGTTAGCTAGTCTGCTAACTTGCTAAATATTGATTTTCATGAATTAACTTTGCACAATCGTTTGTCTCTACATTAACTAACATATTCCTCTCAATTGTACAGTTTTTAGCTTGACTGATTATGACGTTATAACTATTGACATTTGTTTCCCACGTAATGTTTTGTCAACCATCTTTGCCGAAGAAATTCACCAGGGACGGAGGGCTCATGTCAAATTCGTCAATGGAACCACTCGCTATGATTGGTCATATAAAAACCTTAGGACCCAAATGCATAATGAGTGCTCTAACTCCCCCTTGTGGTGTTCTGGAGCAATGAAGCTGTGACGCTGGGTACCTCTAAGTCCCGCGGTGTTAGCAAGTAACTTTTGAAAGGAGAAGCCACTGTATACATGTGGTTGTGGTGGGGTGGGGGCCTGGGGGCACACAGTCTATGAATGTACAGTGCCTTGCGAAAGTATCGTTCCCCTTGAACTTTGCGAACTTTTGCCACATTTCAGGCTTCAAACATAAAGATATAAAACTGTATTTTTTTGTGAAGAATCAACAACAAGTGGGACACAATCATGAAGTGGAACGACATTTATTGGATATTTCAAACTTTTTTAACAAATCAAAAACTGAAAAATTGGGCGTGCAAAATTATTCAGCCCCTTTACTTTCAGTGCAGCAAACTCTCTCCAGAAGTTCAGTGAGGATCTCTGAATGATCCAATGTTGACCTAAATGACTAATGATGATAAATACAATCCACCTGTGTGTAATCAAGTCTCCGTATAAATGCACCTGCACTGTGATAGTCTCAGAGGTCCGTTAAAAGCGCAGAGAGCATCATGAAGAACAAGGAACACACCAGGCAGGTCCGAGATACTGTTGTGAAGAAGTTTAAAGCCAGATTTGGATACAAAAGATTTCCCAAGCTTTAAACATCCCAAGGAGCACTGTGCAAGCGATAATATTGAAATGGAAGGAGTATCAGACCACTGCAAATCTACCAAGACCTGGCCGTCCCTCTAAACTTTCAGCTCATACAAGGAGAAGACTGATCAGAGATGCAGCCAAGAGGCCCATGATCACTCTGGATGAACTGCAGAGATCTACAGCTGAGGTGGGAGACTCTGTCCATAGGACAACAATCAGTCGTATATTGCACAAATCTGGCCTTTATGGAAGAGTGGCAAGAAGAAAGCCATTTCTTAAAGATATCCATCAAAAGTGTTGTTTAAAGTTTGCCACAAGCCACCTGGGAGACACACCAAACATGTGGAAGAAGGTGCTCTGGTCAGATGAAACCAAAATTGAACTTTTTGGCAACAATGCTAAACGTTATGTTTGGCGTAAAAGCAACACAGCTCATCACCCTGAACACACCATCTCCACTGTCAAACATGGTGGTGGCAGCATCATGGTTTGGGCCTGCTTTTCTTCAGCAGGGACAGGGAAGATGGTTAAAATTGATGGGAAGATGGATGTAGCCAAATACAGGACCATTCTGGAAGAAAACCTGATGGAGTCTGCAAAAGACCTGAGACTGGGACGGAGATTTGTCTTCCAACAAGACAATGATCCAAAACATAAAGCAAAATCTACAATGGAATGGTTCAAAAATAAACATATCCAGGTGTTAGAATGGCTAAGTCAAAGTCCAGACCTGAATCCAATCGAGAATCTGTGGAAAGAACTGAAAACTGCTGTTCACAAATGCTCTCCATCCAACCTCACTGAGCACGAGCTGTTTTGCAAGGAGGAATGGGAAAACATTTCAGTCTCTCGATGTGCAAAACTGATAGAGACATACCCCAAGCGACTTACAGCTGTAATCGCAGCAAAAGGTGGCGCTACAAAGTATTAACTTAAGGGGGCTGAATAATTTAGCACGCCCAATTTTTCAGTTTTTGATTTGTTAAAAAAGTTTGAAATATCCAATAAATGTCGTTCCACTTCATGATTGTGTCCCACTTGTTGTTGATTCTTCACAAGAAAATACAGTTTTATATCTTTATGTTTGAAGCCTGAAATGTGGAAAAAGGTCGCAAAGTTCAAGGGGGCCGAATACTTTCGCAAGGCACTGTATTGTAATGTTTTTTAAATTGTATAAACTGCCTTAATTTTATTGGACCCCAGGAAGAGTAAAACAAAACTTAGAATCTTAGTTGTAAAATAGTTGCAATTGAGCTGAATTTACTAACAGAAAGCTGAGACTTTCTTCTATTTGACAGAGACAAGGGGACAACGCTTCTGAAGGTGTGTTTTTCCTGCAATTGCATTTTGAAATGTTATACAATTAGAATGCATTCTTCTCTTGAGCACATGAGGGAGAGGAGAGTGGCTCACTTGTCACACAGCAGCGTGATCCATGATCTTGGGTGTCTAACTGATGATGGAATTGGAGCAAGTTTCTTTGCTGATAACGCGTTTGACTTTGTATGACTTCAGGTCCGCCTGTCAGAAAACAAGGCCCACTCATCGAGAAAGATGGGCGGCTGTTGCCCACTGATCAGCCAGAGGCTCATTATAGATTAGTTTAACATACTGACCAAACCAGTTCCGCGCATGCTCCATCGTGCGCATCTTGATTTTGGCAATCCCTACCAGATGCATTCATGAGACGCAGGTTAAAACCACTATGATGTAAAGTCCCCTGTTTAGGGGACCTGCATGGTTCTGATAATAGTTCTTTGCTTATAAATTGATCTGTGGACACTGTAGATTGAAATGGCTTTCAAGGAGCAGTAGCCCTGATTCTCACTGACACAGGAGTATTTCTCTTCCACCAATGTGATGCAGGATGTTAAATCTGACACCACTTGAAGCTTCCACCATTTCAATCGCTCTTCTGACTCGCTCTTCTGACTCTTCAATCCTCTTCTGACGTCACAGCCACTAACAACGTAAACTCAGCAAAAAAAGAAACGCCCTATCACTGTCGACTGCGCTTATTTTCAACAAACGTATCATGTGTAAATATCTGTATGAACGTAACAAGATTCAACAACTGAGACATAAACTGAACAAGTTCCAAATACATGTGACTAACAGAAATTGATTAATTTGTCCCTGAAAAAGGGGTGTTCAAAATCAAAAGTAACAGTCAGTATCTGGTGTGGCCACCAGCTGCATTAAGTACTGCAGTGCATCTCCTCCTTATGGATTGCACCAGATTTGCCAGTTCTTCCTGTGAGATGTTACCCCATTCATCCACCAAGGCACCTGCAAATTCCACACATTTCTGGGGGGAATGGCCCTAGCCCTCACCCTCCGATCCAGCAGGTCCCAGACGTGCTCAGTGGGATTGAGATCAGGGCTCTTCGCTGGCCATGGCAGAACACTGGCATTCCTGTCTTACAGGAAATCACACACATAACGATCAGTATGGCTGGTGGCATTGTCATGCTTGAGGGTCATGTCAGGATGAGCCTGCAGGAAGTGTACCACATGAGGAAGGAGGATGTCTTCCCTGTAACACACAGCATTGAGATTGCCTGCAATGACAACAAGCTCAGTCCGATGATGCTGTGGCACACTGCCCCAGACCATGATGGACCCTCCACCTCCAAATAGATCCCACTCTGGGGGACAGGCCTCGGTGTAATGCTCATTCCTTCGACGATAAATGTGAATCTGACCATCACCCCTGGTGAGACAAAACCACGACTCGTCATTATAGACCACTTTTTGCCAGTCCTGTCTGGTCCAGCCACGGTGGGTTTGTGCCCATAGGCAACATTGTTGCCAGTGATGTCTGGTGAGGACCTGCCTTACAACAGGCCTACAAGCCCTCAGTCCAGCATCTCAGCCTATTGCGGACAGTCTGAGCACTGATGGAGGGATTGTACGTTCCTGGTGTAACTCGGACAGTTGTTGTTGCCATCCTGTACCTGTCCCTGTTCGGATGTGCCGATCCTGTGCAGGTGTTGTTACATGTGGTCTGCCACTGCAAAGACGATCAGCTGTCCCTCCTGTCTCCCTGTAGCGCTGTCTTAGGCTTCTCACAGTACGGACATTGCAATTTTTTGCCCTGGCAACATCTGCAGTCCTCATGCCTCCTTGCAGCATGCCTAAGGCACGTTCATGCAGATGACAAGGGACCCTGGGTATCTTTCTTTTCATGTTTTTTAGAGTCAGTAGAAAGGCCTCTTTAGTGTCCTAAGTTTTCATAACTGTGACCTTAATTGCCTACCGTCTGTAAGCTGTCAGTGTCTTAACGACAGTTCCACAGGTGCATGTTCATTGATTGTTTATATTTCATTGAACAAGCATGGGAAACAGTGTTTAAACCCTTTACAATGACGATCTGTGAAGTTATTTGATTTTTACAAATGATCTCTGAAAGACATGGTCCTGAAAAAGGGCTGTTTCTTTTTTTACTGAGTTTATATGCCTGGAATCCTTGCATCATATCGCAGCAGGAGAGAGTGCTGCTGTTGACAATAACCTAACTTAATTAATAGATTTTAAACAGAAACCACCCTCTGTTTGTCATAGATGGACAAGGTTAATATGAGATGAAAGGTGAGTTCCTAGGGAGTTCAGGAAGCCAAGCTATAATTCTATGTGACATTCACAGCGATGGGGGCAGACATTTCCTCTAACACTAAATATGCAAATATGTATTTTACAGTTATAAGGAAGGTGACATTTTATAGTTAGTCATTTTTAATTTAATTATATATATTCATACATTGTTGAATCGGAAAGACATCATATAAAATGTATCATATTTGTGCAGTATACTTGTGCTTGTGTCCTCAAAAGTGACTACACCTAACTATTTTTACCAGAATGGTGAGATTTTAACCTTCCTTGGAGTATGCAGCATTACTAGTTATTGTTTATGTCCCTGTCCTGATAAAGAAATACTTTTGGAGATTACGTGATTACAAATTTCAGAGTTTAAAATACCAAAACTAACTCTGAACCTACTATATTAGTTTGGGAATGGGTCGAAACACACATGAACTATTCATGGACATTTAGCTAGATTGTTGTTGCTAGCTAATTTGACTTGGGACATTTGGGTGGTTGTTGGAAAAATAACGTTCCCAAAGTAAACAGGCTATTTCTCAGGACCAGATAATAGAATATGCATATAATTGACAGCTTAGGATAGAAAACACTCTAAAGTTTCCAAAACTGTAAAAATATTGTCTGTGAGTATAGCAGAACTGATATTGCAGGCGAAAGCCTGAGAAAAATCCAATCAGGAAGTTACTCTTATTTTGAAACCTCTGCATTCCTATGCATCCCTATTGACCATTGAAAGGGATATCAACCAGATTCCTTTTTCTATGGCTTCCTAAATGTATATACAGTCACTAGACATATTTTCAGGCTTTTATTTTGAAAAAGGAGCGTGACCGACAACATTGCGTCAGTGGTCAGGTGAGGGCTTTCAGAATGATTTGTGCATAATAGACAAAGGCGGCCATTGTTCCTCTCGCTCCTAGTGAAAAGCCAATTGTCCCGGTTGATATATTATCGAATAGATATTTGAAAAACACCTTGAGGATTGATTATAAAAAACGTTTGCCATGTTTCTGTCGATATTATGGATCTAATTTGTAAAAAAAAATTGGCGTTGTCGTGACCGCAATTTCCGGTGGATTTCTCAACAAAACGTGAACAAGAAAAGGAGGTATTTCGGCTATAAAAATAATCTTTATGGAACAAAATTAAAATTTGCTGTCTAACTGGGAGTCTCGTGAGTGAGAATACATCCGAATCTCATCAAAGGTAAACTATTTAATTTGATTGTTTTTCTGATTTTCGTGACCAAGCTTCCTTCCATTCAGAAATGTTCTTATAGATAGATGTTTCGGAGGTTGTCGGTCTTCGCATGGCAGGTTGACATAATTTCTAGCTGCAGACTAGTAATTAGTATTGAAGATTTGCTCTTATTCTGTCAGGATCGATAGTCTCAGAGTTGAACCATTTCCACCCGTATAGCTAATGCTCCACGTGGTATGGTTAGGAATTCAACAACCATTACAACCTTAGCTTATACTGAGGTTTTTGTTGTCTCTACTCAACCTTCGCCCCCTCAGCTGACCGAGGTATGCATGGTCCGAAGAGGATTTCTTCAGGTGGGGGTTTTATTCGTAACAGTAGAAAAGCGCTGTCCCATGAGCCAGATCATGTCTGTGCTCATGGGGGCGGGCCAGTGACTTAGTTATACTTTAACAGGAATACAATTCTCTCACATTAACGGTTTGACATAGCATTACATAATTTTACAAATAGTTTCATCTTTACTCATTCATTTTATACAATAATTAGACGCAAACCTGATAATGGAGGCACCTGTATAAACAGAGTTATGGTAATGTGGCTGTATTTTCTTTCATGAGGTCAAAAACCTGAAACAAAACGGACTGGGTCATAGCTGACTTCTCCACCGACCGTTTACACATTCTCCAAAACATTAATATTATACAGTTCTCAAGTTCTGTGAAGTAGAAGTTCATTTGTTCTACTGTGAAACTCTCTCTCTCTATGTGTCTCTTTCTGCATGGCCAGAGGGAGAGAGTCTCCTCCAGGAATTTAAGACCTGAGATAACAGAACCTGGGTGTAGGAGAGAAGAGAGGGGGAAGGCACTCGCTATAACCAAAGAGGGCCACGTCATGACACCTCTTATACACTATATTAGGCCCAGCCATTGGAACTTTGGTTTTCCTAGATATGGCTACTATATTGTGATCACTACATCCAATGGATCTGGATACTGCTTTCAAGCAGCATTAGTAAAGATGTGATCAATAAATGTTGTTGATTTCATTCCTGTGCTGTTTGTAACTACCATGGTAGGTTGACTGATAACCTGAACCAGGTTGCAGGCACTGGTTACAGTTTGAAGCTTTTTCTTGAGTGGGCAGTTTGATGAAAGCCAATTGGCTCACTCCGATTACTACAGAATGTCACGGATGGCTGCCGATTTACGGGCTCAAAACCAATCGTGATATTCTGAACGAGGACATGGATAATATACAGTTGGCTGGGTTTTACATGCATCGGCAAGACAGAACAGCAAGGTCCAGTAAGATGAGGGGTGGTGGTCTGTGTCTATTTGTCAACAACAGCTGGTGTGCGATCTCTAATATTAAGGAAGTCTCTAGGTTTTGCTCGCCTGAGGGAGAACACCTCATGATAAGCTGTAGATCACACAAGAGAGAGTTTTCATCTATATTTTTCATAGCTGTCTATTTACCACCACAATCCGATGCAGGCATTAAGACTGCACTCAACGAGCTGTAGAAGGCCATAAGCAAAAAAGAGAATGCTCAGAAGAATACCCAGAAGAGATGCGATCCTAGTGGCCAGGAACTTTAATACAGGAAAACATAAATCAGTTTAACCTCAATTCTACCAGCATGTCACATGTGCAACCAGAGGAAAAACATCTTACTTACTTACTTAACACATAGAGATGTGTACAAAGCTCTCCCTCCCATTAATTTGGCAAATCGTACCATGATTCTATCCTCATGACTCCAGCTTACAAGCAAAAACGAATGCAGGAAGTATCAGTGACTCACTCGATACGGAAGTGGTCTGATGATGCAGATGCTAAGCTACAGGACTGTTTTGCTAGCACAGAGTGGAATATGTTCCGGGATTCATCCGATGGCGTTGAGGAATATAACACATCAGTCACTGGCTTCATCAATAAGTGCATTGACGATATCGTCCCCACAGTGATAGTACGTGCATATCCTAACCAGAAGCCATGGATTACAGGCAACATCAGCACTGAGCTAAAGACGCTTATAAGAAATCCCACTAAGCCCTCGACGAACCATTAAAACGGCAATGCATTAATACAGGTCTAAGATTAAATACTACTACAACGGCTCTGACGCTCATCGGATGTGGCAAGGCTTGCAAACTATTACGGATTACAAAGGGAATACTAGCCGGCAGCTGCACAGTGATGTGAGCATACCAGATGAGCTGCTTGCTCACTTCGAAGCAAGCAACACTGAACCATGCATGAGAGCACCAGCTATTCCGCATTACTGGGTGATCACGCTCGCCGTAGCCGATCTGAGTAAGACCTTTAACTTCTTGCGACTCCAAACCCGTATCCAGGAGCGTAATCATAGCCTCAAGCTCATTACCATAACGCATTGTTTCCTATTCATGAAAATCGCAAATTAAATGAAATAAATATATTGAAACACAAGTTTAGCCTTTTGTTAACAACACTGTCATCTCAGATTTTCAAAATATGCTTTTCAACCAAAGCTACACAAGCATTTGTGTAAGAGTATTGATAGCCTAGCATAGCATTAAGCCTAGCATTCAGCAGGCAACATTTTCACAAAACAAGAAAAGCATTCAAATAAAATAATTTACCTTTGAAGAACTTCGGATGTTTTCAATGACGAGACTCTCAGTTAGATAGCAAATGTTCATTTTTTCCCAAAATATTATTTGTGTAAGAGAAATAGCTCCGTTTTGTTCATCACGTTTGGCTAAGAAAAAAAAAACGAAAATGCAGTCACTTACAACGGCAAACTTTTTTCCAAATTAGCTCCATAATATCGACAGAAACATGGCAAACGTTGTTTAGAATCAATCCTCAAGGTGTTTTTCACAATTCTATTCGATGAAAAATCATTCCTGGTAGTCGGTTTCTCATCAGAGGCAAACGGAAAAATACTGCAGCTGGAGATTACGCAATAATTGCGACGGAGGACACCAAGCCACCACCTGGTAGATGTAGTCTCTTATGGTCAATCTTCCAATGATATGCCTACAAATTCGTCACAATGCTGCAGACACCTTGGGGAAAACGTGGAAAACATAAGCTGACTCCTAGCTCCTCCACAGCCATATAAGGAGTCATTGCCATGAGGCGGTTTTAAAAAATGCGGCACTTCCTGATTGGATTTTTATCTGGTTTTTTTCTGTAACATCAGTTCTGTGGCACTCACAGACAATATCTTTGCAGTTTTGGAAACGTCAGTGTTTTCTTTCCAAAGCTATCAATTATATGCATAGTCGAGCATCTTTTCGTGACAAAATATTTTGTTTAAAACGGGAACGTTTTTCATCCAAAAATTAAAATTAGCGCCGCCTAGTTATTAAAGGTTAAACAGGTTGATATTCACAAGGCCACAGGGCTAGACGGATTACCAGGATATGTACTCAGAGCATGGACCAACTGGCAAGTGTCTTCACATTTTCAACCTATCATTGACTGAGTCTGTAATACCTACATGTTTTAAGTAGACCACCATAGTCCCTATCCACATCCACATCACTAACAAACAAACATGGCCCAAACACACCAAGGCAGTCGTGAAGAGGGCACGACAACGCCCTATCCCTTCTCAGGAGGCTGAAAAGATTTGGCATGTGTCCTCAGATTCTCAAAAAATGTATACAGCTGCACCATCGAGAGAATCCTGACTGGTTGCATCACCTCTTGGTATGGCAACTGCTCGGCATCCAACCGCAAGGCACTACAGAGGTTAGTGCATACGGCCCAGTACATCACTGGGGCCAAGATTCCTGCCATCCGGGTCCTCTATACCAGGCGGTGTCAGAGGAAGGCCTTATACATTTGCATTGACACCCTTTTTTACGCTGCTGCTACTCACTGTTTATTATTTATGCATAGTCACTTTACCCCTACCTACATGTACATATTACCTCAATTACCTTGACAAACTGTACCACCGCACACTGATACCGGTACCCCCTGTATATAGCTTCGTTATTGTTATTTTTTTGTTACATTTTTTAGTTATTTTTGTTTTATTTTGTATTTTAGTTGTAAAAAATGTTAATATTGTCTTTGGTTAAGGGTTTGTAAGTAAGGTCTAAGACTGTTGTATTCAGCACATGTGACATATAATATTTGATTTGAGTACCAATCTTTTGGCAGTCTATTTAAGCAGACCGGGTCTGCTCATTCATCCTGCTGCCGTATGCTGCTACTGCTACTATGCGATGGCTTCTTTTTCTGCATCGACACTGCTGTGTAATTAGATGTTTCTCACTATGCTACTGTGTTCTGATCTCATATTTTCTTTGTGATTGCTCGCTAACTTTGTTTTAATCTTGCCTGCGTCGATGAATATGATGATATTGCAATGTTTGGGTGCTGGGGGGATGCCATTGATTGCGAGGATCAACAATGTTGCTGCTCTACTGTTGTCAGTCAATAGCCGGCTACAAACTAGCTAGCTAAGTAGAATTAACCTCGGGAGTAGCCTATCATATAGCCTACTCGTTGTTCCTAATAACAGCTTTTGGGCAGATTTGGCAGTGAACAGTGAACACACCCCATCATGGGGAATCATCCCCCGTCATACAAGGAGAAAGTAGCCTATGCTAGGCTAGTATACAGGCCATGCATTGATATACAGTAAGTGTTTGTCATGGTGATTTGATAGTATTTCAGTTTCTATGCAGACTTTTATTGTTATTGCAGCACCAATATCGAAAGTTATCACTGCGCAGCTCATGAGAACGCTGAATAAATGCATGCTATCATTGATAGCCAATATTTTAAGGGTCATACCAGTCACATTAGTTAGAGTGAGGTGCAGCAGCAGTCACACCTCAAATGTAGTACAAATCATTATGTCTATGGTTATTATTCTTAGAACCTATTCCCTTACACAGTTTAAGATAGAACGCATTCAATTTACCTTGCAGACTGGTTTGGATTAGTGCGTTTGTATAAATACACTTTGCTGGTTTCTGCTCTGAGCAATCAGAGTATATGTGTTCAATAGTCAAATCAAATCAAATTGTATTTGTCCCATACATGTGTTTAGCAGATGTTATTGTGGGTGTTGCGAAATGCTTTTGTTTCTAGCTCTAACAGTGCAGTAATATCTAACAGTAATATCTAACATTTTCACAACAAAACACACAAATCTAAAGTAAAGAAAACTCAAGTAAAGAAACTGAATTAAATATTGGGCGAGCAATGTCAGAGCGGCATAGACAGTAGATACATAGATACAGTAGAATAGGATAGAATACAGTATGTACACATGAGATGAGTAATGCAAAATATGTAAACATTACTAAGCTGCAACTCTCAATGCTGTGGTGAATGGTGGCACATTCAGATGTTAGCTGATTTCGTAGCTTTATTTTCTACACTCAGTATGCATAATGGCATGGCTGCCAACATTGCATCCTGGGAGCACATGCTGGTTAGGCTCTGTATACATCACCTAGGTGAATGTTGTGCTTATTCATGCATTGGCTAGTATGTTCTGCATCACCTACACATAGTCGTTATGGCATGGGTGCTATCATTGTTATTGCAAGAGCACACAGTGAGTTTGTGGTGACTTAGAGGGCAACACTAGCTATCCCTTTCACAGCATCTGCTGGGGAATTGCAGTACGATGGCACATCATTTTAGGATAGTAGTAAGCAAGTTTATATGCATTTTCATGCATGCTTGTACATAGTGCGCATGCAGGCATCTTATATCCTGTTGCAGCTCACTATTGGAGCTACAAACACAAACATTTCTCTACACCCGCAATAACATCTGCTGAATTTGTGTATGTGACCAATTAAATTTTATTTGCGCGTGACTCATGTTTACTTGTGGTGGCCCGTGTGGGTGTGTGTGTGTTAAATGAGATGGTTCAGCAGTCGCACAGCGTGATATCGTGCTACTCAAATGGCGTTAGTCGGTTGTTGGCTAAACAATACCGGGTCTTTTCATCACTAAGCATATATTCACAGGAGTACAGCCTCATTTTCAATCCTAACCTGTATTTATAGCATACACATATTTAGCAGATGTTATTGCAGATGTAACGATATGCTTGTGTTCCTAGCTCCAACAATGGAGTAATATCTAAAAGAATACACACAAATACACACAAAGTAAAAGAATGGAATGAAGAAATATAGAAATATTAGGACAAACAATGTCGGGATCCAGAGTGTGTGTGTGTGTGTACTGTATATAGTGGCAAGAAAAAGTATGTGAACCCTTTGGAATTACCTGGACTTCTGCATAAATTGGTCATAAAATTTGATCTGATATTCATCTAATTCACAACAATAGACAACACAGTCTGTTTAAACTAATGACACACAAACACTTATACGTTTTCATGTCTTTATTGAACACACCGTGTAGACATTCACAGTGCAGGGTGGGAAAAGTATGTGAACCCTTGGATTTAGTAACTTGTTGACCCTCCTTTGGCAGCAATAACCTAAAACAAACGTTTTCTGTAGTTGTGGATCAGACCTACACAATGGGCAGGAGGAATTTTGGACCATTCCTCTTAACAAAACTGTTTCAGTTCAGTAAAATTCTTGGGATGTCTGGTATGAACCGCTCTCTTGACGTCATGCCACATCATCTCAATCGGGTTGAGGTCAGGACTCCGTCTGGGCCCCTCCTGAAGGTGTATTTTCTTCTGTTAAAGCCATTCTGTTGTTGATTTATTTCTGTGTTTCGGGTCATTGTCCTGTTGCATCACCCAACTTCTGTTGAGCTTCAATTGGAGGAGAGATAGCCTTACATTCTCCTGCAAAATATCTTGATACACTTGGGAATTCATTTTTCCCATGATAGCAAGCTGTCCATGCCCTGAGGCAGAAAAAGTAGCTCCAAACAATGATGCTCCCTTCACCAATCACCATACACCATACAATCGGGATGAAGATTCGATGTTGGTGTGCTGTGCCTTTTTTCTCCTATGAACACCATTCTTGTTTAGTGTTTTTTACGTATCGTAGACGCATCAACAGAGATGTCAGCATGTTCCAGAGATTTCTTTAAGTCTTTTGTGTAAGTTCTTCTTAACTTCATATGGCTGCAGGGGCAGAATTGAGTAGCTTGGATGAAAAGGTGCCCATTGTAAACGGCCAGCTCCTCAGTCTCAGTTGCTAAAATATGCATATTATTATTAGTTTTGGATAGAAAATACTCTAAAGTTTCCAAAACGGTCAAAATATTGTCTGTGAGTATAACAGAACTGATATTGCAGGCGAAACCCTGAGGAAAATCAAAACAGGAAGTGGCTTCTATTTTGAAAACTTTATGTTCCATAGCCTCCCTTTGCTGGATTTAAAGGGATATGAACCAGATTCCTTTTCCTATTGCTTCCTCAAGGTGTCAACAGTCTTCAGACATAGTTTCAGGCTTTTATTTTGAAAAATGAGCCAGAACGATAACATCATGTCAAGTGGTCACATGAGTTTTGCTCGCGCAACAGAGTTTGGATAGGTATGTTCGTCTGTGTTGTCGTGACCACTCTTTCCTGTGGATTTCTGAACATAACACGACAAACAAACGGAGGTATTTTGGATATAAAATAATCTTTATGGAACAAAAGGAACATTTGTTGTGTAACTGGGAGTCTCGTGAGTGAAAACATCCGAAGATCATCAAAGGTAAACGATTAATTTGATTACTCTTCTGATTTTCGTGACCAAGCTTCCTGATGCTAAGTGTACCTAATGTTTTGTTGTGTGATCGATAAACTTACACAAACGCTTGGATTGCTTTCGCTGTAAAGCATAATTTCAAAATCTGACACGACAGGTGGATTAACAAAAGGCTAAGCTGTGTTTTCCTATATTGCACTTGTGATTTCATGAATATAAATATTTGTAGTAATATTTATTGAATGTAGCGCTATGCTATTCAGCGGTTGTTGATGACACTTATCCCGATAGGGGGATTGTAGCCATAAAAGGTTTAACCTAATTGAGCATTCTGCTCTGGGCTCTTGCAGTCATCTTTGCAGGATGGCCACTCCTAGGGAGAGTAGCAACAGTGCTGAACTTTCTCCATTTATAGACAATGTGTCTATAAAGGCAAGACGTGGCAAGACGTGAGGCAAGACATGGGATGGGAGACTGCCGAGCCAACCGAGGCAAGAAAACCTCTTGAGCCAGCTAAGGCATGAAAGCCTGATGAACCAGCTGAGGCATCCTCGGTTCCTTCAGCAGTGGCACCCGGACCCGATGTCACCAACCAAAACAAAAAACAAAAAAACTCCCTGATGCTTCCTATATTCATGTCAGCATTCTGTGAGGACAGACGTGAGGACAGACAGATGCTGGGAGACAAGAAGAAGGTACAGGGAGTGAATATTTAATAAATAACAGACATGAAACGAAACACAGACAGCGTCTGTACAAGGGAAACATAACAACATTAATGCTGACACGGGGCTCAAACTGAGGAATACACAGATAAAGAGGAGGCAATCAATAAAGTGATGGATTCCAGGTGAGTCCAATGAAGCGCTGATGAGCGTAATGACAGGTTTACGTAGTGATGGGTAGCCTGGCACCCTCGAGCGCCAGAGAGGGGGAACGGGAGCAGGCGTGACAGTTTCTGATGGTCTGAGAGTCCTTTTGGCAAACTCCAATCGGGTTGTCATGCCTTTTACTGAGGAGTGGCTTCCATCTGACCACTCTACAATAAAGGCACGATTGGTGGAGTGCTGCAGAGATGTTTGTCCTTATATAAAGTTGTTCCATCTCCACCATCTCTGGAGCTCTGCCAGAGTGACCATTGGGTTCTTGGTCACCTCCCTGATGAAGGCCCTTCTCCCCTGATTGCTCAGTTTGGCCAGGTGGCCAGCTCCATGAAGAGTCTTGGTGGTTCCAAACTTCTTCCATTTAAGAATGATTTGATGCCACTGTGTTCTTGGGGACCATGTCACGCCCTGACCTTAGTTCCTTTTTTATGTCTCTGTTTTAGTTTGGTCAGGGCATGAGTTGGGGTGGGCATTCTAGGTTTTTGTTCTAGGTTTTGTATTTCTGTGTTTGGCCTGGTATGGTTCCCAATCAGAGGCAGCTGTTGATCGTTGTCTCTGATTGAGAACCATACTTAGGTAGCCTGTTTTCCCACCATGAGAGGTGGGTGATTATTTTCTGTTTAGTGTTTTTGTTGCACCTTGCAAAAGTGTTTGTTTGTCGGTTTGTCGTTTTTGTTCCAGTATTCATCTTTATTAAAATCTTTATGAATACGTACCATGCTGCTCTTTGGTCCTCTTCTCCTTCTCCCGATGACAATCGTTACAGACCATTAATACTGCAGACATGTTTTAGTACCTTTTCCCAGATCTGTGCCTCGACAAAAACCTGTCTCAGAGCTCTAAGGACAATTCCTTCAACCTCATGGCTTGGTTTTTGCTCTGACGTGCAATGTCAACTGTAGGACCATGTACAAAGAGATCTGTGCCTTTCCAAATCGTGTCCAAACAATTGAATTTACCACAGGTGGACTCCGATCAACTTATAGAAACATCTTAAGTATGATCAATGGAAACTAACTGAGCTCAATTTCGAATCTAATAGCATAGGAACTGAATACTTACAGTTGAAGTCGAAAGTTTTCACAATTCCTGACATTTAATCCCAGTAAAAAATCCCTATTTTAGGTCAGTTAGGATCACCACTTTATTTTAAGAATGTGAAATGTCAGAATAATAGTAGAGAGAATTATTTATTTCAGCTTTAAATTCTTTCATCACATTCTCAGTGGGTCAGATGTTTATATACACTCAATTAGTATTTGGTAGCCTTGCCTTTAAATTGTTTAACTTGGGTCAAACGTTTCGGTTAGCCTTCCACAAGCTTCCCATTGTAAGTTGGGTGAATTTTGGCCCATTCTCCTAACAGAGCTGGTGTAACTGCGTCAGGTTTGTAGGCCTCCTTGCTCGCACACGCCTTTTCAGTTCTGCCCAGACATTTTGTATAGGATTGAGGTCAGGGCTTTGTGATGGCCACTCCAATACCTTGACATTGTTATCCTTAACTTCTTAAGGTATAGGGGGCAGCATTTCCCTTTTGGATAAATAGCGTGCCCAATTTAAACTGCTACTCATGCCAAGAATATAAGATATGCAAATCTATTAGTAGATTTGGATAGAAAATAATCTGAAGTTTCTTAAACTGTTTGAATCATGTCTGTGAGTATAACAGAACTTATGTAGCAGGCAAAACCCCGAGGACTAACCGTTCAGAATTTTTTTCTTTTAGGTCTCTGTCTGTTCAGTGTTTTCAGTTCCTACCACTTTCACTGGATGTCACCAGTCTTTAAAATTTGGTTGAGGTTATTCCTTTGTGCAATGAAGAAGTACGGCTATCTAGGAACTGCGTAACACTGTTGAGAGTTGCGCAAGACTTGAAAAGTAACCTGGTTTGTTGTCTTCCTGTATTGAACACAGATAGACCCGTCTTCAATTTGATCGATTATTAACGTTTAAAATACCTGAAGTTGTATTACAACAGTAGTTTGAAATGTTTTGTCAAAGTTTACAGGCAACGTTTGAAATATTTTGTAGTGATGTTGCGCAATTTGAAAGCTGTTTTTTTCTGGATCAAATGCGGCAAATAAATTGACATTTTGGATACAGTGGGGAGAACAAGTATTTGATACATTGACGATTTTGCAGGATTTCCTACTTACAAAGCATGTAGAGGTCTGTAATTTTTATGATAGGTACACTACAACTGTGAAAGACAGAATCTAAAACAAAAATCCAGAAAATCACATTGTATGATTTTTAAGTAATTCATTTGTTTTATATAATTCACCTTTATTTAACCAGGTAGGCAAGTGGGGAACAAGTTCTCATTTACAATTGCGACCTGGCCAAGATAAAGCAAAGCAGTTTGACACATACAACGACACAGAGTTACACATGGAGTAAAACAAACATACAGTCAATAATACAGTATAAACAAGTCTATATACGATGTGAGCAAATGAGGTGAGATAAGGGCGGTAAAGGCAAAAAAAAGGCCATGGTGGCAAAGTAAATACAAAATAGCAAGTAAAACACTGGAATGGTAGATATGCAATGGAAGAATGTGCAAAGTAGTAGGTCGCAATGGTGGGTAGTATATGGGGCTTTGGTGACAAAACGGATTGCACTGTGATAGACTGCATCCAATTTGTTGAGTAGGGTATTGGAGGCTATTTTGTAAATGACATCGCCAAAGTCGAGAATTGGTAGAATGGTCAGTTTTACAAGGGTATGTTTGGCAGCATGAGTGAAGGATGCTTTGTTGCGAAATAGGAAGCCAATTCTAGATTTAACTTTGGATTGGAGATGTTTGATATGGGTCTGGAAGGAGAGTTTACAGTCTAACCAGACACCTAAGTATTTGTAGTTGTCCACGTATTCTAAGTCAGAGCCGTCCAGAGTAGTGATGTTGGACAGGCGGGCAGGTGCAGGTAGCGATCGGTTGAAGAGCATGCATTTAGTTTTACTTGTATTTAAGAGCAATTGGAGGCCACGGAAGGAGAGTTGTATGGCATTGAAGCTTGCCTGGAGGGTTGTTAACACAGTGTCCAAAGAAGGGCCAGAAGTATACAATGGTGTCGTCTGCGTAGAGGTGGATCAGAGACTCACCAGCAGCAAGAACGACCTCATTGATGTATACAGAGAAGAGAGTCGGTCCAAGAATTGAACCCTGTGGCACCCCCATAGAGACTGCCAGAGGTCCGGACAGCAGACCCTCCGATTTGACACACTGAACTCTATCAGAGAAGTAGTTGGTGAACCATTTGCATTTTATTGCATGACATAAGTATTTGATCACCTACCAACCAGTAAGACTTCCGGCTCTCACAGACCTGTTAGTTTTTCTTTAAGAAGCCCTCCTGTTCTCCACTCATTACCTGTATTAACTGCACCTGTTTAAACTCGTTACCTGTATAAAAGACACCTGTCCACACACTCAATCAAACAGACTCCAACCTCTCCACACTGGCCAAGACCAGAGAGCTGTGTAAGGACATCAGGGATAAAATTGTAGACCTGCACAAGGCTGGGATGGGCTACAGGACAATAGGCAAGCAGCTTGGTGAGAAGGCAACAACTGTTGGCGCAATTATTAGAAAATGGAAGAAGTTCAAGATGACGGTCAATCACCCTCGGTCTGGGGCTCCATGCATGATCTCACCTCGTGGGGCATCAATGATCACGAAGAAGGTGAGGGATCAGCCCAGAACTATATGACAGGACCTGGTCAATGACCTGAAGAGAGCTGGGACCACAGTCTCAAAGAAAACCATTAGTAACACACTACGCCGTCATGGATTAAAATCCTGCAGCGCACGCAAGTTCCCCCTACTCAAGATGGCGCATGTCTAGGCCCGTCTGAAGTTTGCGAATGACCATCTGGATGATCCAGAGGAGGAATGGGAGAAGGTCATGTGGTCTGATGAGACAAAAATAGAGGAAGAAGAAGGATGAGTACAACCCCAAGAACACCATCCCAACCGTGATGCATGGAGGTGGAATCATCATTCTTTGGGATGCTTTTCTGCAAAGGGGAAAGGACGACTGCACCATATTGAGGGGAGGATGGATGGGGCCATGTATCGTGAGATCTTGGCCAACAACCTCCTTCCCTCAGTAAGAGTATTGAAGATGGGTCGTGGCTGGGTCTTCCAGAATGACAATGACCCGAAACACACAGCCAGGGCAACTAAGGAGTGGCTCCGTAACAAGCATCTCAAGGTCCTGGAGTGGCCTAGCCAGTCTCCAGACCTGAACCCAATAGAAAATCTTTGGAGGGAGCTGAAAGTCCGTATTGCCCAGCAACAGCCCCGAAAACCTGAAGGATCTGGAGAAGGTCAGTATGGAGGAGTGGGCCAAAATCCCTGCTGCAGTGTGCGCAAACCTGGTCAAGAACTACAGGAAAGTATGATCTCTGTAATTGCAAACAAAGGTTTCTGTACCAAATATTAAGTTCTGCTTTTCTGATGTATCAAATACTTATGTCATGCAATAAAATGCTAATTAATTACTTAAAAATCATACAATGTGATTTTCTGGATTTTGTTTTGGATTCCGTCTCTCACAGTTGAAGTGTTCCTATGATAAAAATTACAGACCTCTATATGCTTTGTAAGTAGGAAAACCTGCAAAATCGGCAGTGTATCAAATAGTTTTTCTCCCCACTGTATATATGGACAGAATTAATCGAACAAAAGGACCAATTGTGATGTTTATGGGACATATTGGAGTGCCAACAAAATAAACTCGTCAAAGGTAATGCATGTTTTATATTTTATTTCTGCGTTTTGTGTAGCGCCTGCAGCGTTGAAATATGCTACCCTCTTTGTTTACTGTTGTACTATCATCAGATAATAGCTTCTTATGCTTTCGCCAAAAAGCCTTTTTAAAATCTGATATGTTGGCTGGATTCACAACGAGTGTAGCTTTACTTTAGTATCTTACATGTGTGATTTAATGAAAGTTTGATTTTCATATCATTTTATTTGAATTTGCCGCGCTGCATTTTCCCTGGCTTTTGGCCAAGTGGGACGCAAGCGTCCCCTATACCATAAGAAGTTAAGCCATTTTGCCACAACTTTGGAAGTATGCTTGGGGTCATTGTCCATTTGGAAGTCCCATTCGCGACCAAGCTTTAACTTCCTGACTGATGTCTTGAAATGTTGCTTCAATATATCCACATAATTTTCCATCCACATGAAGCTATCTATTTTTTGAAGTGTACCAGTCTCTCCTGCAGCAAATCACCCCCACAACATGATGCTGCCACCCCCGTGCTTCACGGTTGGGATGGTTTTCTGTGGCTTGCACTCATCCCCCTTTATCCTCCAAACATAACGATGGTCATTATGGTCAAACAGTTCTATTTTTTGTTTCATCAGTCGACAGGCCTTTTCTCCAGAAAGTATGATCTTTGTCCCCATGTGTAGTTGCAAACCGTAGTCAGGCTTTTTTATGTGGTTTTGGAGCAGTGGCTTCTTCCTTGCTGAGTGGCCTTTCAGATTATGTTAATATAGGACTCGTTTTACTCTGGATATAGATACTTTTGTACCTGTTTCCTCCAGCATCTTCACAAGGTCCTTTGCTGTTGTTCTGGGATTGATTTTCACTTTTCGCACCAAAGTACATTTATCTCTATGAGATAGAACGCGTCTCTTTCCTGAGCGGTATGACAGCTGCATGGTCCTATGGTGTTTATACTTGCGTACTATTGTTTGTACAGATGAACATGGTACCTTCAGGTGTTTGGAAATTGCTCCCAAGGATGAACCAGACTTGTGGAGGTCTACAATTTTTGTTTCTGAGGTCTTGGCTGATTTCTTTAGATTTTCCCATTATGTCAAGCAAAGAGGCACTGAGTTTGAAGGTAAGCCTTGAATTTGATCCACAGGTACACCTCCAATTGACTCAAATTATGGCAATTAGCCTATCAGAAGCTTCTAAAGCCATGACATCATTTTCTGGAATTTTCCAAGCTGTTTAATCTTAAGGCTAGGCGTCCCGCTGGCGGGACACCTGTCGAAACCATCCGGTGAAATTGGAGGACGTGCAATTCAAATAAATAATCGGAATATTAAAAATTTATGAACATACAAGTATCTTATATCGTTTAAAAGCTTAAATATGTGTTCATCTAACTGCATTGTCCAATTTGTGATAAACTTTACAGCGAAAGCATACCATGCAATTGTTCGAGGACGGCGGCCCACATAAACATATTTTTCAACCAGCACAGGCTTTATAAAATCACAAATTGTGATTAAATAAATCACTTTCTTTTGAAAATCTTCCTCTGTTTTCAATCCTAGGGGTCCCAGCTACAACATCAATGGTAATTTTGTTTGATTAAATCCTTCTTTATATACCAAAAAGTAAGTTTCAAACAAGTCAAACTACGTTTCTATATGATCTGCAGGTGTCCTAAAATGTAAATAAACTATAATATTTCATACGGAAAGAAGTATGTTCAATAGAAAAGTAAAATTAGTAAGCACGCATCCTCTTCATCGCGCAACAACAGACTGATATTATGCCGGGACTCTTTGTACAAAAACTCATAAGTCTTGCTCGTTTTTGAAGAAACAAGCCTGAAACAATGAACAAAGACTGTTGACATCTAGTGGAAGCCATATGAATTGCAATCTGGGAGCTGGAATTACATAAAACCCATAGCTTTCCATTATAAGAGCCTGGGAGTGACAAAATAAAATTCTGGTTGGTTTTTCTTTGGATTTCTGCCTGCCATATTAATGGTGTTATAGTCTCATTCATTATTTTAACATTTCCACAAACGTCAAAGTGTTTTCTATCCAATGCTACAAATTATATGCAATTCCTGGCTTCTGGGCCTGAGTAACAGGCAGTTTACTTTGGGCACGTCAGTCAGGCGGAAATTCAGAAAGAATTACTCTAAAGGCACAGTTTTAGGCACAGTCAACTTAGTGTATGTAAACTTGTGATGCAGTGAACTATAAGTGAAATAATCTGTCTGTTACAATTGTTGGAACAATTACTTGTGTCATGCACAAAGAAGTCATTTGTGGAGTGGTGGAAAAATTAATTTGATTGACTCCAACCTTTGTGTATGTAAACTTTAACTGAATACAGTACCAGTCAAAAGTCTGGACACACCTTCTCATTTAAGGCTGACCTTTATGTCTTAAAGTAATGACAGACTGTCATTTCTCTTTGCTTATTTGAGCTGTTCTTGACATATTATGGGCTTGGTATTTTACCAAACAGGGCTATATTCTGTATACCAACCCTACCTTGTCACAACACAGTTGATCAGCTCAAATGCATTAAGAAGGAAAGAAATTCCACAGAAAGAAAGGCACACCTGTTCATTTAAATGCATTCCAGGTGACTTCCTCATGAAACTGGTTCAGAGAATGCCAAGTGTGTGCAAGCTGTCATCAACCTACTTTGAAGAATCTAAAATATATTTTGATTTGTTTAACACTTTTTTTGGTTACTACTTGTGTTATTATATGTGTTATTTCATAGTTTTGATGTCTTCACTATTATTCTACAATGTAGAAAATAGTAAAAAAAATAAAGAAAAACCCTTGAATGAGTCGGTGTTCAAACTTTTGACTGGTACCCTAAACATTATAAAACAAAGGAAAGCGTGGAGATAAAATACTGTATCTTTCCTTTAAGACCACTTTACTAGTTTGCCTGGGAATTTTCCAAGGTTACCTTCTTGCCCAGCCCTGCCTTTATGCCTAAGGTTATCGACAATTACAATTGTCTCAACTTGGAGTGTGTGGCTTTCCTCCTGCCGCCTTTGCCTTCTATAGAAGGGTAGCGGCTACACCATTTGTGTCCAGTACTCACGTTGCGCATTTACAGTACTTTAATTACATGTATCACATCCGGCCATGATTGGGAGTCTCATTGGGCGGTGCACAATTGGAATTGGCCCAGCGTCGTCCGGGTTTGGCCGGGGTAGGCCGTTATTGTAAAAAATAATTTGTTCTTAACTGACTTGCCTGGTTAAATAAAGGTTAAATAAAATAAATAAAAATAAAACATTTGGGAGCCCTTTGCGCAAGAGCAACAAACTCTTTGTGTCCTGGGTCCCTCCCTGCAAGGGGAGACCCCTTTCTTATCAACGGTTATCACATTGGATTATGGAAGTGATTACAATTTATTGGCCTATAATAGCAAGGGATTGCAGCCTCTGTAGGGCCTGAGGTCTGCATACTTTTTTACTAAACATTACATCATAAATATTATGCGGCGATGAGTACATACTATCGGAGAGCATCTGCGATATGTGAGTTGGCCATGTCCCGCTAGTCATATGTCAAAACAAATCATTGAAAGAGAACTGAAGGTTACTTGCTCAACCCCAGTTCTAAGATACCACATTCATGAATTGGCAAGACTGTGAGGATGTTGGTTATGCTTGATAATGATCAGAGGGGCAGGCGAGTGGCTGTTCAGTCTGAGGGGAGGGGCTCCTTCATTCTCCACTTTCCCTGTCTGTCTCCGAAAGAAGTGCGTGATTAGTTATTTGAGCTGCTTAGAGATTCTGGTGAATCCCACTAGTGAGAAGTCTCACTTTTATTATCAGAGAACAGGGGTTACACAAGTAACCTTCATTTTTCTGAAGGCTTTGTCATCTGATTGGATTGTCTGAGAGACTCTTCTCTCTATCATGATCAATAAATTCACTGTTTTCACAGACTCTGTGGGATTGTTATGGCATGGTTATAATATTTTCAAAGAGGCTACAGGCACCACATGGTCTTACAAGAAACAAGATATCCAGCATACATTGGCGCATACACAGACCCTAGAGAGTTTAATCCCATCTCAACCTGTTTCTGAGTAATGACTCAGGCAAAAGGCAGGTGGTCTCCCTACAAAGGACAAATATTGGCAAAGCAGCAGGACTGTCTTTGTCCACAGTGTGGAAGCTCACTTAGTACTCTCTCTCTCTGTGTGTGTGAGAGACATGCAGATGCATGAAGACAGACAGTCAGAGTGAGGGAGAGAGAGCTCTGTGTGAACTGTTGATTGAATCAAGGTGATTGTGATGTTTTTATATAGGTCCCTCTTGAGGAAGGCTTGGGTCATTACCAGTAGTCCAAATACCATCCAATACACAGAGCCACAAGCCGCATCCGAATTCCCATACTAGCGTACTACATACTTAAATTGCATAGTATGTACTCATCGTCACGCACTATTTATTACGTCATGTTTAGTAAAAGGTACGCAGTATGCCACGGCCGTAGCGTACTACTTTGCTATGGATTCGGATATATAACTGGCTAGCTAGGTTAAATATGAAGTTGCCGCTCAACAACAGCAAGCTTATCAGATATTCAGTTAACTTCAAATCCTACTAAAGCAGGATTGCACTGTTGGTGTGAAACTCCAGAAAAGTTTACAATGCATTCATACTACCTGAGAAGCCAAAATGATTGACATTGAAATGTCACATACTATTTTTCTCATACTCAAATGGCGGACAATTTAGGATGCTAGTATTGGTGTTTGGACTGCCACTAAACAGAGTTTGGCATACTAATCTATGTGTTTGCAACACATTTCTTTGACAATAACAGTATTTTGGGGGGATTTTTTGTTGTTGTTGCCAGATATAAAATGGTGATCTTTCAATAGAAGTTTAAAAGTCGGAGTTTGCCAAACACTACAACTAGGCTACTCATGCCAGTAAGAAGAAACAGATGATAGCTTTGCCTTATAATAATTCAAATATACTTCATTGGAGTGTGTAAATGAGTTACCTATGAAGTCCAGTATTGTTGACCATATAGCACAGTCCAGAAAGTGTTCTCAATGCGAGCCCCATAATTTCACCATGTCCGGGTCTCCATCATCTTTCAGTCAAATTTGTACGAGACACAGGATAATTTTTTTTCCAAAGGAATACTGAAAGTCAAATGACAGGTGATTTCATACTGTGTCTTCCACACATCCAGTCAGTCTTCAAAGTCTACATGATATCATCAGGTTTATTTATCAGACATACACATAGAATAGAATATAACAAAGTCCATATGATATAATATAAGAGTCCTTATGATATAATATAAGAGTCCATATGATATAATGAGTCCTTATGATATTGTCAGTAAAGGTCTATTAATATAACAGACAGAAAGTATGATGATCAGTAGTATAATTATTTTGGCAGTGATACTCAACATCGATAGCATGATCAAAACAATAATGGTAATAATATCAATGATTATGATTATAAGTACGGCGGAATATTCCGAAAACATCTAAAGAGAAACACATACTGTATATATTTGTATACATTCACTTTATTGCAAGAAGGTTTTCCTAAAGCAAGCATATGATTTTTCACTTTTTTATTTGCATAGTTCAAGCATTTTGTGTATTTTCGCCAAAATAGCAACAGTTGATGTTATTATTAAGATATACGTAGTTGAAATGGGAAATATGTACATAGACCAATGTGCTAAATCTTTCAACATCATTATTAGCCATAAATGCTACATTTTTTATCAAATATTGGACACCCCGTATTTGGCTGTTTTGTGTTTCTCAACACATTATGAGGCCAATTGTTCCAAAAATACCAATATTTTCAAAATCATCTTTAAACCAGGGCCTTCAAGACAAATCTTAAAAGCAAATTAAAAAAATATTTTAGCAATAATCATTTTTCCCCAATATTGTGAAAAACGCAAAACATTCCTGATTACATGCTAAAAATGTAACCTGTCGGCTGAAACCTTATTTTAGTCATCAAATACCCATGAGTCTAAAAAAATATGTACTGCATCTTTTGACCTTAGTTGTCCCTTTCTCAAACAAGAAAAAAATATAACTATTTTCTTCAGACTTTTTAAAAGATTTTTTAATAATAATCTGCTATGTGTACACAAATGTTTCCCTTGCCTCCAAACATGATGGCTTGAGTCTGAAGAAAGACATCCTCTTATACAGACACAGCATTGCCTCTGAGCCAATATGACAAAGGGGGAGAAACGAATGGATGGAGGAAAAAAGACAGAGAAGGAGAGATGGGTAGATTGCGAGGGAGGAATGTAGACAGAAATAGAAAGGGCTGCGCTTTCAGAAGGGCCACAGGTTAAATCTGGAGACGCTAACAGTGATCGACTGACAAACAAAATGTTCCTTATTAAGAGACAGCCAAAATGCAAAGGATGGGTCGGCAACTCATATTAGAGGACAGGAGGACGACGAGGATGATGCACATACCTGCACCATGATACATCCTCCACTTAGAATGTGGAGTGACTTGTCATATACGTGTATAATATATGAGTTCCTCCAACCCTGACCAGGACAGCCATATGTCTATATATTTCTGTGTCTATCTATCTCTCACCCAAAGTGGTTGATCACGTTAGAAGTGATGGTTCATAGAAAAATAATTAGATGTATTTTGAGAGGTAAAAACGTATTGATCAGAATAAACGATCTCTATATGCTAAAAAGGTTCAGTCTTCAACATAGCACTGTATAATATTAGGGATATGATACATGTAGGATGCATTTAGCTTTCTGATATGTACACACTGTAAGTTGGCTGTGATGCAGGTTGCTGGCCCATCTTAACACAAACAAGTGTTTCAACTAGCAGACTTATTCTAAGGTCACTTCTTTTCTTTTTTTTACTGACGTCTTTCCACATACTATATACTGTACTGTATATATATATATAAATGTAGATATAGAGAGATTTTATCTACACATGTATCTATTGACATACTGTACCACTGAAGTAAGGTATTATAGCAGTGAGAGAACTAAGAGGAGTACAATGGCTTTAATGCCAATGGTGTGTGGGCTGTACTCACATCAAGACACACAGTTACCAGAGAACTAACAGTGGTTTCAGAGTGAGGCAGGATAGGTCTTCCTGCAGACAGTCACACAGATACACATATAGGTCCCAACCAGCCCTGGGTGTAGGACGGGAAAGGGGACAGAGGGGGTGTAGCCTAGCCTGGAGAAAAGGTTGGGAGGCAGGCGTCACAGTGGGTTAGGTGTTCAATAGGTGTGTACCTCACCTGGGATGAAAGGTGTTGGAAGGAATCGAAGGGAGACTCATGCAAACACTGCTGTACACCAATTTCCTGCGACCACTGTATTGAGGGGAGGGGGGGGGGTTACTTTCATACAGTACAGCTTTCCCACTAATGGCCTCTGAAGACGACGCCAGGAAGTCGAAGGGCAAGGGCTGTTTAACTGAGTTTGAAACAATTACCTGGGAGCCAATCAGAAACCAAACAACATTGGCCATTTCCTGTTGTGTCAGGGTTTCCCCAAACTCGATCCTGAATCAGGATGTTTAGTGCTAGGGCAAAAAACAAAATGTCCTCCCAGGGGGGCCCCAGGATCGAGTTTGGGAAACCCTATGTTATGTTACTGTTCCCACTCCTATCTCTCTTTATGGTTCTTGAACTACCATCTGTCCGCCTCCTCTTCTGTGACCATTTCCTGTTACACTGTAACATCAGCCTCTGATTGGTTCTACTGCTCTCTGCACCAATAAGAAGCTCTCACTCCCCAGTCCCTCTTCCTGAAGTCCAGCTCCGGCAGTCCTAATCCCTCTTCATCTTAACAGAGATCCGTGCATCACGTACGTTAAGTCCCCTCCTGAACCGTTCAGTCACAGAACTCTACTGTCCTGGGCTTCAAGTCTCTGTGGACCTTCTAATCTCTCTATAGCATACACCTTTCCTGAGCTGAGTAACGGAGAAAAACTGTTGAAACGGTCTCACTGTCAGTGTAGCATGGAGGAGAGCATGTTTGAGTGCTGTATACATCCCCTGGTTTCTGGCTAGCTTAGTAGTATCAAATGCTGTGTCAAACGCATCATCCCCAAAATAGTGAAACATGACAGCATTGTGTTTTATTTGCATTTGTTTAGTTTGCGTTACCTGCCCTTATAGAGATGCTATTTTCTGCCAGGCCTAGACTAAGAAGAATTGTGTAAGTGTGGTGAAGGATAGAGAGAGAGTGGAGGGTGCTGTTATAGACCCCCTTGTGGTGGGAGGTGTGGGCCTCCATCATAGTCTGTTTGCCTTGAAAAAGTCCTCAGGTGGTCAACTTCCCAAACTTCCTGTGACCGCTTCATGTTTCCGGTTGTGTTGTTGTGGAGGTCATTGGGTTTATACACCGGCGGGCAGGTGGTCTGGGAGATTAACCAGTTTCTTTGGGCATTTTTTTTATATTCCAGTGGATCCTCAGAAGGACGCTCCGTCAAACTTGACGGCAGCCAGAGCTTGAGCTAGAGATGAAAGAGAGCGAGATGAGAGAGAGAAAACATACTTTAATCCCAGTAAAACTCACTTTTACAAAACACTCAAACAAAGACACAATGAAAATTGAAAGCAGAGAAAGGAAATGTTTCCAGACTCAGATGAGTTCCCTTTCTGCTATTTGTTTGTGTAACTCTCTAAATGCTTATTTGACCACAGGACAACTCTCTGTGCTGCCTCGTTTTGGTAAACCACTCCACTTCAGGCCAGTTTGTACCAATCACTGCTGAGGGTTCTGTCGTTGAGTACAGGATGTGCCCCTTTTATCTTTAAGAGTGGTTATTGAGGCGACTCAATAGATGTTACAACAAGGCTGAGAAAGCTGCAGTGCAACATCGACTTGAGTCATTTTCCACTGAACATACTCTGCATGGTTGCAATTTGGGTACAAGTCCACAATGGTGCTTTTCACCTTCTTACTTGTTAGAAATGACAGCTCTGTCGGCTCTCTGCATTTCTCTACACTCGCATTAACATCTGCTAACCATATGTATGTGACCAATATCATTTGATTTGATGAACTAACATCATCTTGAAAACAACAACAATGGTAATAGAAAGTCATTGAAGTGGGACCGCCGCTTTATATAAAACACTTAGAATCAAACCGTTTGGTGTGAGTATGCAGACAACAGACCCTGAACACCATAAATCAAGCAGAAAGACATTAGGTTGGAACTAACGATACTACCCAAGGACTTCCAGCTCTTTTACGGTATTGCATTGTTGTGCCATTTGTGCAAGTCTGCATTCAATTTGTGCACCTGGGTTTTGGGAAGGGCCATGTGTGACCCTACCAATGTTTAAAAGTAAGGCGGATATCTCAAGATGTTTTTGCCAATATCTCAAGTTGTTTTTGTCAAACACAATGCGGGGAAGTAAATCAGGATCGTTTGTGAGCTGTATGTTTTTGTCCAGGAATGACAGGACCGTGATTATGGTGATTATGGTCATAACCAAGCACATAAGCTAATGAGAAATGACAGAAACGATCTGATATTTGATCCCCGCTGGTCCAAATGGTGCTGACAGGAAGCTTGATCCTCCTATTAGTTTAATGCGACGGCTGTTAGCTTCATGTCTGAAACAGCAGTTTATCATTATTGGCATTTATTGCTGAGTATGTGTTGGACGTGGCAGCCTGGCTTCATTCAAAGAACATAGCTCTAAATTGACTGGTCCATGGCCCCATCTTGAATTACCCCTGCTTAGCACTACTAATTTAACCCTGTGTACAAGTACAGGGTAGATAACTTCACATCTGAGTCAGCTGTCTGCACTCTATCTAACAGCGTCATTTCAGTCTCACTTCCTCTCCGTGTTCTACATCAGCACAAGCTGAGAGACAGATAATCCCGACTTCAGGGGGAGGCCTCCACAAATCTTCAAGGGATATTTTACTGGTAGTAATATACGATTGTCGTACAGTTATTTCGGTATAGTAAACATAAATATTCTGTTAGCACTGTTCATTGAGAGCATTCCAAACCAGTTTTCAGTTAATAAAACAATTGAGTAAAGCAGATAGCAATACAATTTCCACTTGCTGCCATAGGTCAAGACATCACATGAGTGAAAAACTAAGATTCCTGCCCAAACCAGGAGAGGTGAAGGAGGAGGTGTGAGGTAGGAGGTGGGGACCAGAGAGGGGGTGAAGAGGGAAGGGGGGAGGGGGTGCCCGGTGTGGTTGGTGGGCGGGGACTCACCTTCACAGACTCACACCTTCATGATGTGAACGGAGTCGGAGAAGTCGGTGGAGGACGGGGGAGGGGCCAGGTTGGTCGGGGAGGCGGGGAGGCTGGGGGCGCACTGGGCTGGAATGGAATGGGGGTGTGAGGTGAGAACAAGCAAAACAAATAGCAAAACATGAAGGTGTAAAGTAATAATAAAGGGTTGAGGCAGCTACAACAGGGAGGACTGTGCACTCACTCCACCCCACAAGCATAACAGGATATGGTTATGCTTGTGGGGATACACCTGTAGGCATATGGCGCTAAGCCTGTATAGCTTTGTACTGCGTAAGCAATAGAATGTTGCAAGGAAGAAATTGTTACACCTGGATCTGGAGTTTGGCTACACACATTCAGAAGACTTTAGAAAATGAAGCAGTTTGAACAGCTGTTACCTAGATTACATTTACAAAGTAAATGCTTGTAACGACAGAAAGCATCAACGCAAGTAACAAATTGTAGGTAAACTTGCAGAATATATGTGGATAGGATATTATGACTATAAAGATAATATGGTTGAACATTTTGCAAAGTGCTTTTCTGGACGCAAGATAAAACAAAGTCTGCGATCTGGCACCAGCAGCGTAACAGATACGTGGTTTGTACTGAACTCTGTGCAGCTGGACAATAACAGTATCTGTCCAGTCAAGGGTGGACCATGCTCAAAGGTATGGTTTTACGACGGACAGCAGGCAGCACACAGTATGATTGAATACTTAACAGTCCTATGAGACTTGATTAAAAAATATTTGTTTTCCTTCATGTCATCACTTTACATTGACAAATTTATGTTAAATTTCCCATTATCATAATCTGTGATGACTATGCATAAGTGATATGTGGTTGGTTGTGGTAGGGTAGAGACTGAGATAGTGATATGTGGTTGGTTGTGGTAGGGTAGAGACAGAGATAGTGATATGTGGTTGGTTGTGGTAGGGTAGAGACAGAGATAGTGATATGTGGTTGGTTGTGGTAGGTTAGAGACAGAGATAGTGATATGTGGTTGGTTGTGGTAGGGTAGAGACAGAGATAGTGATATGTGGTTGGTTGTGGTAGGGTAGAGACAGAGATAATGATATGTGGTTGGTTGTGGTAGGGTAGAGACAGAGATAGTGATATGTGGTTGGTTGTGGTAGGGTAGAGACAGAGATAGTGATATGTGGTTGGTTGTGGTAGGGTAGAGACAGAGATAGTGATATGTGGTTGGTTGTGGTAGGGTAGAGACAGAGATAGTGATATGTGGTTGGTTGTGGTAGGGTAGAGACAGAGATAGTGATATGTGGTTGGTTGTGGTAGGGTAGAGACAGAGATAGTGATATGTGGTTGGTTGTGGTAGGGTAGAGACAGAGATAGTGATATGTGGTTGGTTGTGGTAGGGTAGAGACAGAGATAGTGATATGTGGTTGGTTGTGGTAGGGTAGAGACAGAGATAGTGATATGTGGTTGTGTCACGTTCTGACCTTTATTTCCTTTGTTTTGTTTTTATTTAGTATGGTCAGGGCGTGAGTTGGGTGGGCAGTCTATATTTGTTTTTCTATGATTTGGGTATTTCTATGTTTCGGCCTAGTATGGTTCTCAATCAGAGGCAGGTGTCATTAGTTGTCTCTGATTGAGAATCATACTTAGGTAGCCTGGGTGTCACTGTGTGTTTGTGGGTGATTGTTCCTGTCTCTGTGTTTGCACCAGATAGGACTGTTTTGAGTTTTCACATTTCTTGTTTTTGTTAGTTTGTTCATGTGAAGGGATTTATTAAAACATGAATCAAAACAACCACGCTGCGCTTTGGTCCGCCTCTCGTTCAGATGAAGAAATCCATGACATAGATAGAGATAGTGATATGTGGTTGGTTGTGGTAGGGTAGAGACAGAGATAGTGAAATGTAGTAAGCGGTGAGAAATTGTGCTGTAGTTTTCAGAAAAAATTTCAATCTCACTATTCATGGGTTGCACCTCCACCACTCATTCATGTCATGCCATTGTTATGAACGTTCTTAAGATTCCTCCAGCATATTGGTGCCAAAAGGGCTACTGAGGGCATTGCTCCAGTGGGGTGGCAGGTAGCCTAGTGGTTAGAGCGTTGGGCCAGTAACTGAAGGTTGCTGGATCGAAACCCCGAGCTGACCAGGTAAAAATCAGTCGATTGCGCGCTGGATTTCGGGTTAGAAGGTCGAGGGTTCGATGCCTGCTCCCTGCCTGTTTCATTACAATATGATAAATGCCTTTAATGGCGTTAACATACTTTACCCCAATATTTTTGTTATTCAGTGATATTCATTCTCACAGCAATGATTAATTCATCCAGCCAGTTGTGGTTAAGAAAACATTCATGCATAGTGATAGGCTTTGCGAAGTGATGGGACATGCCTCGCAAAGTTTAGAACTGCCACAAAGATGGTAACAGTCTAGTAACAGGCGCTGCCTAGCAATCATCACTTTGAAGCATCACATCTAATAAACGCGCATTGCTTATGCTGGATTTGGCTACGACAAGTACTTTTTTTTGGGGGGGGGGGTACAACAAGTGTAAATCCTGTTACCAAAGCCGGACATATCTACGCCGAACTAGTATTTAGGACCAACTTTTTTATGCACAACCGGTGCAAACCACTCCTGGTGTCCAGTCACTGAAGAGGGGCTAAGGAATCTAAAGTACACTATAGTGGCCTGGAAATATGATGTCATTGCTAAAGTGGGCAAATAATTAGTAGGAAACCACTTTTTCATCATTATGATGTCGTCAAATGTACTTTAAAGGAATGGAAATGTTACCATTAGCTAATTAAGTTCATCAAATGCAGCAACGCTAATGTTAGCTAGCTACAATCAGATGCTGTCCCCTCAGTCTTAGCTAGCAAGATAAAGTGCCACTGCATCTAAAGGCAATCTGGCTACATCACAATGATGACAAAAGGTTGTCATACTCATTATTTGCCAACTTTTGACACGTCGTGTTTCCAAGCCCCTGTAATGCACTTTAGATACAATCTTCATCAGCGTCATTTGAGAATGCATTGAGAAGAATACTCAGTTGGGCGTTGAGTCCTAAAACGAATGTCCAAAACAATATTGTGGTCAAACGTGCATCGCATGGACAGAAGTGGACTAGTGAAACAGACAGCGAGACAGCAGGAGCTAGAGATAACAGTTTGGTGAATCTTCCCGATTGGCACCATACTTTCCACAACAATGCATTCTTATTTGGATTTCTCAATGGAAGATGATCATTTTAGAACGCTTGGTGGTAACATGGCGACATTACAGATTCTAAATCTTGGTTCATCTGAGTTGATCATATCTCTGTTAATCTATTGCTCTGGGGACAGGGACAGGTAACGTGTGACATTGTCTTTGGATGCCCTGTGAAATGACAAGGTTTATGAACCCTTTTTGTAGGAGAGGATACAGATCTTTGAATAGCAATGAGTGTAACTGTGACCAGTTTTTTTTTCTTCATTAATGCAATGTGTCGCAAGCTCTAGCAAAACGTTTTGTAATGGAAAATGTACCCGCAAAGACAACGAGAGTTGTTCCTCACACGGTGAGGAACTGAGGGTGTGGTTGGTTTGGGTCAGGTAGTGGACAGTGGATAGTGGAGTATATTGCAGTACAGCAGACAATGAGGGAGTGAAGGAGTGTGCTTGACTGGGTTTAAGCAGCGGATATTTTGCAGACATTTGACAGTGAGATGTAACTAGGGGTTATATTGGGATTTTATTCTTCATGAAACTGGGCCTTAGAAACTTTTCCCCCCAAAATTACTGTATATATTTTATCAAAATATTTTTCTTTCGAACAAGGCAGTTCCACTATGTTCACCTCCAATTTAACCCCTAAAAAGCTGTCATTGATGTTGAGTGTTGAGTGTGTTGCAAACAGGAGAGGGATTGATCATTTCAGTGATTGGTAGAGGAAATGTGTGTCATAGAGGGGAGGAGGGAAGGGGTTTTGGAGGAAGGGGGAGGTGTTTCAGCAACACATCGCCTGTCATCGCTAGGGGGTCCCCTCAGTGGCAGGGGGGCAACAGGGCCACGGTCGGGGTGGACAACGGTAACTGTGAAGGCAGTAACCGTGGTGACAGGGTGGTCGGGGTGGTGGCAGTGGAGCGGCAGGCGGCTGAGGCGTCCTCACCGGAGAGCAGGCGGGAGCGTCGCGAGGCCTCGGCGGCCAGAGCACAGGAGATCTCGATCCTCTTCTCCTGCTCCTGGATCTTCTGCTCTGGGTTGCCCTGGTGATGAGGACCGCCCCCCTCAGTAGGACCGTCCAATAGGGGAACCACATTCTGGAGACTGGAGGGAGAGGGAGAGGTGGCAGGGGAGAGAAGGGTGGGAGAAAGTGTGACAAAGAGAGCAAGAGAAAGGAGATTAAATTATAACTTTTAATACAGAGCATGTGTGTGGCATTTCATAAAACTTATATGAAACAGAAGATGGAGCGGAGAGAAAGTTTAGTCAAAATTTGAGTAAATACACTTCTGTACATATGTGTGAGTGAGAGGTGTGTTGGACAGTAGTTTGTGGTGTCTGTACTTACTTTGATTTGGCAATGAGAGTCTTGATCCTCTCTACTTTCTTCTGTTTCTCCTTCTGCTCTTCTGGGCTGAGAGGAGTGTTGGGCTCCACATCCAGGTAGCGCTCCGGGATCAGAACCTTGTCTGGAGCACAAAGCTGAGGACACCACACATGTCAGAAGAGGTTTTGTAACCTTTTACTTTATGGGCCATTTATACTGAACTAAATATAAATGCAACATGTAAAGTGTTGGTCTCATTTTTCATGAGTTGAAATAAAAGATCCCAGAAATGTTCCATACGCACAAAAAGCATACTTTTCTAAAATGTTTGTTTACATCCCTGTTAGTGAGAATTTCTCCTTTGCCAAGATAATCCATCCACCTGACAAGTGTGGCATATCAAGAAGCTCATTAAACAGCATGATCATTACACAGATGTACCTTGCGCTGGGGACAATAAAAGGACACTAAAATTAGCTCTTTTGTCACACAACACAATGCCACAAATGTCTCAAGTTTTGAGGAAGCTGACTTCCTCAATTCATGCTGACCTCAAGAATGTCCACTAGAGCTGTTGCTAGAGAGTTTAATGTTCATATAAAACTAAGCAATTACCATGTAATTAAAAAATATAAAACAATCACCATATGAGACAGCACTACAGAATGAAGTGTTACTGAAATCACTTCAGGCTGTTATCAAAGTGTTTCATTAACTTTGCATTAAGCGCTAACCCAGCAAACATGTCCAGATTAACACAATGCAGGCTAAAATATTGGCCTCAAGTAGGCTTCCCACATTGGGCCCATGTGCCTTTCCTCATCGAATGGCTTCGGGACATGTCTCTAAATGTCATTGAGTGGGCCAGCCAGAGTCCAGACTTGAACCCCATTGAACATCACTGAAGAGATCTGAAAATAGCTGAGACGCTCCCCATCCAACCTGACAGAGCTTGAGAGGATCTGCAGAGATGAACAGGAGAAACTCCCCAAATAAGGGTGCACCAAGCCATACCCAAGAAGACTTGAGGCTGTAATCGCTACCAAAAGTGCTTTGACAAATTAATGAGTAAAATGACTGAATACTTATGTAAATGTGATATTTCAGTCTAAAAACGTTTTTTTTTGTTTTGTCATTATAGGGTATTGTCTGTAGATTGATGAGAGAAAAAAAAGGCTGTAATGTAACAAAATGTGGAAAAAAATCAAGGGGTCTGAAAACTTTCCGAATGCACTGTATATACAGTACCAGTCAAACGTTTGGATACACACCTACTCATTCAAAGGTTTTTCTTAATTTTTTACTATTTTCTACATTGTAGAATAATAGTGAAGTCATCAAAACTATGAAAAACACACATGGAATCATGTAGTAACCAAAAAAGTGTTTTAGATTCTTCAAAGTAGCCATCATTTGCCTTGATGACAGCTTTGCACAATGTTGGCAATTCTCTCAACCAGCTTCACCTGGAATGCTTTTACAAATGTCTTGAAGGAGTTCCCACATATGCTGAGCACTTGTTGGCTGCTTTTCCTTCACTCTTCACTTAACACCCTGGCCGTCCTACAATCTAAACTAGATGCCCTCAATCTCACACAAATTATCAAGGAACCTACCAGGTACAACCCCAAATCTGTAAACATGGGCACCCTCATAGACATCATCCTGACCAATTTGCCCTCTAAATACACCTCTGCTGTTTTCATCCAGGATCTCAGCGTTCACTGCCTCATTGCCTGCGTCCGCTATGGGTCCGCGGTCAAACGACTACCCCTCATCACTGCTCCCTAAAACTCTTATGCGAGCAGGCCTTTCTAATCAACCTGGCCCGGGTATCCTGGAAGGATATTGACCTCATCCTGTCAGTAGAGGATGCCTGGTTGTTCTTCAAAAGTGCCTTCCTCACCCTCTTAAAAAAGCATGCCCCTTTCAAAAACGGTTATAACTAAGACCAGATATAGCGCTTGGTTCACTCCAGACTTGACTGCCCTTGACCAGCACAAAAACATCCTGCGGCACACTGCACTAGCTTCGAATAGTCCCTGACTTCCCTGTGCAACTTTTCAGGGAAGTCAGGAACCACTATTCAAAGTCAGTTAGGAAAGCAAAGGCTAGCTTTTTCTAACAGAAATTTGCATCCTACAGCACAAATTCCAAAAAGTGTTGGTACACCATGGAGAATAAGAGCACCTCCTCTCAGCTGCCCACTACACTGAGGCTAGGAAACACTGTCACCACTGATAAATCCACGATAATTGAGAATTTCAATAAGCATTTCTCTACTGCGGGCCATGCTTCCCACCTGGCTACCCCAACCCCGGCCAACAACTCTGCAGCTGGGGGGGGGGGGGGGTGCTTTTCCTTCACCCAAATCCAGACAGCTGATGTCCTGAAAGAGCTGCAGAAACTGGATCCCTACAAATCAGCTGGGTTAGACAATCTGGACCCTCTCTTCCTAAAATCATCCGCGCGATTGTCGCAACCACTATTACTAGTCTGTTTAACCTCTCCTTCGTATCGTCTGAGATTCCTAAAGATTGGAAAGCGGCCGCTGTCATCCCCCTCTTCAAAGGGGAGACACTCTAGACCCAAACTGTTACAGACCTAAAGTCTTCGAAAGCCAAGGGAACAAACAGATCCCCGACCATTTCGAATCCCACTGTACCTTCTCCGCAATGGAATCCGGTTTCCGAGCTGGTCACGGGTGCACCTCAGCCACACTCAAGGTCCTAAATTATATCATAATCACCTTCCTGAGCAGGATGACAGCTGCATGGTCCCATGGTGTTTATACTTGCATACTATTGTTTGTACAGATGAACATGGTACCTTCAGGCGTTTGGAAATTTCTCCCAAGGATGAACCAGACTTGTGGAGGTCTACAATTTTTTGGGCTGATTTCTTTAGATTTTCCCATGATGTCAAGCAAAGAGGCACTGAGTTTGAAGGTATGCCTTGAAATACATCCACAGGTACACCTCCAATTGACTCAAATTTTGTCAATTAGCCTGTCAGAAGCTTCTAAAGACATTTTTAAAAATCTGTAATTTTCCAAGCTGTTTAAAGGCACAGTCAACTTAGTGTATGTAAACTTCTGACCCACTGGAATTATGATATAAGAGAAAAATCTGTATGTAAACAATTGTTGGAAAAATTACTTGTGTCATGCACAAAGTAGATATCCTAACTGACTTGCCAAAACGATAACAAGAAATTTGTGGAGTGGTTGAAAAACTAGTTTTAATGACTCCAACCTAAGTGTATGTAAACTTTCGAATTCAACTGTATCAATGATGTCGCTCTTGTTAATTCTTTGATCCACCTCTACACAGACGGCACCATTCTGTATACATCTGGCCCTTCTTTGGACACTGTGTTAACAAACCTCAAACCAAGCTTCAATGCTACATAACACTCCTTCCGTGGCCTCCAACTCCTCTTAAACTATTCTTCCAGACTCATATTAAGAATCTCCCATCCCAAAATAAATCTAGAATTGGCTTCCTATTTCGCAACAACGCCTACTTCACTCATGCTGCCAAACATATCCTCGTAAAACTGACTATCCTGCCGATCCTTGACTTCGGCGATGTCCTTTACAAAATAACCTCCAACATTCTACTCAAAAAATTGGACGCAGTCTATCACAGTGCCATCCGTTTTGTCACCAAAGCCCCATATACTACCCACCATTGTGACCTGTATGCTCTCGTTGGCTGGTCCTCGCTTCATATTTGTCGCCAAACCCACTGGCTCCAGGTCATCTATAAGTCTTTGCTAGGTAAAGATGTGCCTTATCTCAGCTCACTGGTCAACATAGCAACACCCACCCGTAGCACACGCTCCAGCAGGTATATTTCACTGGTCATCCCCAAAGCCAACACCTGCTTTGGCTGCCTTTCCTTACAGTTCTCTGCTGCCAATGACTGGAACAAATTGCAAAAATCCCTGAAGCTGGAGACGTATATCTCCCTCACTAAATTCAAGCATCGGCTGTCAGAGCAGTTTACCGATTGCTGCCGCTGTACACAGCCCATCTGTAAATAGCCCATGCAACCAACTATCTCCATATATATAGTTTTTCTACTTGCACATCCTCATCTGTACATCTATCACTCCAGTGGTAAGTGATAAATTGTAATAACTTCACCACTATGGCCTATTTATTGCCTTACCTCTTTACTTCATTTGCACACACTGTATACAGATTTTCTATTGTGTTATTGACTGTACGTTTGTTTATCCCATGTGTAACTAACTCTTTGTTGTTGTTTTTGTCGCACTGCTTTACTTTATCTTGGCCAGGTCACTTTTGTAAATGAAATAAAACATTTAAACTCATCCCAAACCATCTCAATTGGGTTGAGGTCGGGTGCTTGTGGAGGCCAGTTAATCTGATGCAGCACTCCATCACTCTCCTTCTAATAGCCCGTACACAGCCTGGAGGTGTGTTGGGTCATTGTCCTGTTGATAAACAAATGATAGTCCCACAAGCGCAAACCAGATGGGATGGCGTATCACTGCAGAAAGCTGTGGTAGCCATGCTGGTTAAGTGTGCCTTGAATTCAAAAGAATTACAGACAGTGTCACCAGCAAAGCATCCCCACACCATGACACCTCTTCCTCCATGCTTCAGGGTGGGGACTACACATGCAGAGATCATCTGTTCACCTACTCTGCATCTCACAAAGACACAGCAGTTGGAACCAAAAATCACGAGCTTCGACTCATCAGATCAAAGGACAGATTTCCACCGGTCTTATGTCCATTGTTCGTGTTTCTTTGCCCAAGCAAGTCTCTTATTATTGGTGTCTTTTTAGTCATGGTTTCTTTGCAGCAATTCGACTATGAAGACCTGATTCACGCAGTGTCCACTCAACAGTTGATGTTCAGATGTGTCTGTTACTTGAATTCTGTGAAGCATTTATTGGGCTGCAATTTCTGAGTCTGGTAACTCCAATGAACTTATCCTCTGCAGAATACGTAACTCTGGGTCTTCCTTTCCTGTGGCAGTCCTCAGGAGAGCCAGTTTCATTATAACGCTTGATGGTTTTTGTGACTGAACTTGAAGAAATTTTAAAAGTTCTTGAAATGTTCCGTTTTGACTGACCTTTGTGTCTTAAAGTAATGATGGATTGTCATTTCTCTTTGCTTATTTGAGCTGTTCTTGCCATAATATGGACTTGGTCTGTATACCACCCCTACCTTGTCACAACACAACTGATTTGCTCAAATACATTAAGAAGGAAGGAAAGAAGGAAAGAAATTCCACAAATTAACTTTTTATAAGGCACACCTCTTACAATTTTCAAACGTGAGTTCCACATTTCTTCAACGGTCGCCCCAGAGGGAGTTGTTTTATGCACGTGATGTCAGTATGCACTCACTGTTCCAAAATGTCATTGTTACGCAACAGAACAGTTAACACGAGCTACCTATTAATTATCTAAAGGGTATGTTTCAACTTGTCAATGTCACGCCCTGACCTTAGATATCTGTTTTCTTTATATTTTGGTTAGGTCAGGGTGTGACTAGGGTGGGTACGCCAGTTTTTGTATTGTCTAGGGTTTTTGTATGTCTAGGGTTGTTGTAGGTCTAGGGGTTTTTGTATTTCTATGTTGGCCTGATATGGTTCTCAATCAGAGACAGCTGTTTATCGTTGTCTCTGATTGGGGATCATATTTAGGCAGCCATTTCCCCTTTGTGTTTTGTGGGATCTTGTCTATGTGTAGTTGCCTGTCAGCACTCGTTTGTATAGCTTCATGTTTCGTTTTGTTATTTTGTTCAGTGTTTCATTCTTTTAATAAATAAGAATGGACGCATACAACGCTGCGCCTTGGTCCGATCCTTATAACGAACGTGACAGAAGATCCCACCAACAAAGGAACAAGCAGGGTATTCAGGAGGAATGGACCTGGGAAGAGATTCTGGATGGAGCAGGACCCTGGACGCAGGCTGGGGAGTATCGCCATCCTAAGGAAGCGATAGAGGCAGCGAAAGCGGAACGGAGATATTATGAGGAGTTGTACCAATGAGACAAGCACGAGAGGCAGCCCCATAAAATGTTTTTGGGGGGGCACACGGGGAGATTGGCTGAGTCAGGTTGGAGACCTGAGCCAAGTCCTCGTGCTTACCGTGGGGAGTGTGTGACTGGTCAGACACCATGTTATGCAGTGATGCGCACGGTGTCTCCACAGTTCGCATTCATAGCCCGGTGCGCTCTATTCCAGCTCCTCGCATTTGCCGGGCTAGAATGAGAATCCAGCCAGGGCGGATGGTCCCGGCTCAGCACTCCTGGTCTCCAGTACACCTCCTTGGACCAGGATATCCTGCGCCGGCTCTGCGTACTGTGTCTCCGGTGCGTCTGCACAGCCGAGTGCGTCCTGTGCTAGCGCCCCGCACTGGCCGGGCTCAAGTGAGCATCCGGCCAGGACGCATTGTGCCAGCTCTACGCTCCAGATCTCCAGTGCGCCTCCACAGTCCAGTACGTACTGTGCCTGCTCCCCGCACTCACCCTGAAGTGCGTGTCAACAACCAGGTACCACCAGTGCCGGCACCATGCACAGGTGGGGGGGGGGGGGGTACTGTTATGACCTTAGATATCTGTTTTCTTTATATTTTGGTTAGGTCAGGGTGTGACTAGGGTGGGTACGCCAGTTTTTGTATTGTCTAGGGTTTTTGTATGTCTAGGGTTGTTGTAGGTCTCTGGGTTTTTGTATTTCTATGTTGGCCTGATATCAAGTATGAAGACATTTGCGCAGTCTTGCTGGCGCTCACATTGCCTGTCTTGTTGTTTTCCTTACACAAAATAACTTTGGACATCCTATTAAAGTAAGTGCCTTATTTTCCATATCATGTTGTCGCAGCAGGGTAGCCTAGTGGTTAGAGCGTTGGACTAGTAACCGGAAGGTTGCAAGTTCAAACCCCCGAGCTGACAAGGTACAAATCTGTCGTTCTGCCCCTGAACAGGCAGTTAACCCACTGTTCCTAGGCCATCATTGAAAATAAGAATTTGTTCTTAACTGACTTGCCTGGTTAAATAACGTAAACATTTAAAAAATCTACTGTAGCATACAGTATGTGTGTATGGAGCATAATGTATTTAGAATTTTATTCACATGTTTCCAAGAACTGGTGAAATATAATGCATTCCGATTATTGCATAGATTGTAATGGACACTATGATGTATGTAAAATACTTTTATGAAGGTGGTACTGATTGTAATGAGATAAGCTATTTGCCAGCTATGTGTGGCACCATGTTTGTTGACATTAAACAATGCCTTCTGGGTGTCACGTAAATGTCTGTCAGACCAAAGATGTTATAATGAGGGGAAGGAATGGTTCACTCATCTTTTGGGTAAACTTACAGAAGTGAAGAAAGGGAAGTGAATGATCATAATGACACACCCCCCTTCAACAAGCATACTGCAAACAGACCAAACTCATCTTGTCTTCTCTTATTATCTTTGGTTGATGCGAAAAACAAATATGGCGGTGCACACAAACTACCCTTCATCGGATTACTTTTCGATTTCTAGAAAGCATTTTACTCAATTATTCAATCAATCAATGTTGAGCTCACCTGTGATGTGATTCATTGTGAATAGTAATTGATGTTAGCTAATTCATATCTTTGGACACTGTGTTAACAACCCTCCAGGCAAGCTTCAATGCCATACAACTCTCCTTCCGTGGCCTCCAATTGCTCTTAAATACAAGTAAAACTAAATGCATACTCTTCAACCGATCGCTACCTGCACCTACCCGCCTGTCCAACATCACTACTCTGGACGGCTCTGACTTAGAATACGTGGACAACTACAAATACTTAGGTGTCTGGTTAGACTGTAAACTCTCCTTCCAGACCCATATCAAACATCTCCAATCCAAAGTTAAATCTAGGATTGGCTTCCTATTTCGCAACAAAGCATCCTTCACTCATGCTGCCAAACATACCCTTGTAAAACTGACCATCCTACCAATCCTCGACTTTGGCGATGTCATTTACAAAATAGCCTCCAATACCCTACTCAACCAATTGGATGCAGTCTATCACAGTGCAATCCGTTTTGTCACCAAAGCCCCATATACTACCCACCATTGCGACCTGTACGCTCTCGTTGGCTGGCCCTCGCTTCATACTCGTCGCCAAACCCACTGGCTCCATGCCATCTACAAGACCCTGCCAGGTAAAGTCCCCCCTTATCTCAGCTCGCTGGTCACCATAGCATCTCCCACCTGTAGCACACGCTCCAGCAGGTATATCTCTCTAGTCACCCCCAAAACCAATTATTTATTTGGCCGCCTCTCCTTCCAGTTCTCTGCTGCCAATGAGACTGGAAACACTTACAGTGCCTTTGCGAAAGTATTCGGCCCCCTTGAACTTTGCGACCTTTTGCCACATTTCAGGCTTCAAACATAAAGATATAAAACTGTATTTTTTTGTGAAGAATCAACAACAAGTGGGACACAATCATGAAGTGGAACGACATTTATTGGATATTTCAAACTTTTTTAACAAATCAAAACCTGAAAAATTGGGCGTGCAAAATTATTCAGCCCCCTTAAGTTAATACTTTGTAGCGCCACCTTTTGCTGCGATTACAGCTGTAAGTCGCTTGGGGTATGTCTCTCAGTTTTGCACATCGAGAGACCACATTTTTTCCCCATTCCTCCCTGCAAAACAGCTCGAGCTCAGTGAGGTTGGATGGAGAGCATTTGTGAACAGCAGTTTTCAGTTCTTTCCACAGATTCTCGATTGGATTCAGGTCTGGACTTTGACTTGGCCATTCTAACACCTGGATATGTTTATTTTTGAACCATTCCATTGTAGATTTTGCTTTATGTTTTGGATCATTGTCTTGTTGGAAGACAAATCTCCATCCCAGTCTCAGGTCTTTTGCAGACTCCATCAGGTTTTCTTCCAGAATGGTCCTGTATTTGGCTACATCCATCTTCCCATCAATTTTAACCATCTTCCCTGTCACTGCTGAAGAAAAGCAGGCCCAAACCATGATGCTGCCACCACCATGTTTGACAGTGGGGATGGTGCATTCAGGGTGATGAGCTGTGTTGCTTTTACGCCAAACATAACGTTTTGCATTGTTGCCAAAAAGTTCAATTTTTGTTTCATCTGACCAGAGCAACTTCTTCCACATGTTTGGTGTGTCTCCCAGGTGGCTTGTGGCAAACTTTAAACTACACTTTTTATGGATATCTTTAAGAAATGGCTTTCTTCTTGCCACTCTTCCATAAAGGCCAGATTTGTGCAATATACGACTGATTGTTGTCCTATGGACAGAGTCTCCCACCTCAGCTGTAGATCTCTGCAGTTCATCCAGAGTGATCATGGGCCTCTTAGCTGCATCTCTGATCAGTCTTCTCCTTGTATGAGCTGAAAGTTTAGAGGGACGGCCAGGTCTTGGTAGATTTGCAGTGGTCTGATACTCCTTCCATTTCAATATTATCGCTTGCACAGTGCTCCTTGGGATGTTTAAAGCTTGGGAAATCTTTTTGTATCCAAATCCGGCTTTAAACTTCTTCACAACAGTATCTCGGACCTGCCTGGTGTGTTCCTTGTTCTTCATGATGCTCTCTGCGCTTTTAACGCACCTCTGAGACTATCACAGTGCAGGTGCATTTATACGGAGACTTGATTACACACAGGTGGATTGTATTTATCATCATTAGTCATTTAGGTCAACATTGGATCATTCAGAGATCCTCACTGAACTTCTGGAGAGAGTTTGCTGCACTGAAAGTAAAGGGGCTGAATAATTTTGCACGCCCAATTTTTCAGTTTTTGATTTGTTAAAAAAGTTTGAAATATCCAATATCCAGTCGTTCCACTTCATGATAGTGTCAAACTTGTGGTTGATTCTTCACAAAAAAAAATACAGTTTTATATCTTTATGTTTGAAGCCTGAAATGTGGCAAAAGGTCGCAAAGTTCAAGGGGGCTGAATACTTTCGCAAGGCACTGTATCTCCCTTACTAGCTTTAAGCACCAACTGTCTGAGCAGCTCACAGATTACTGCACCTGTACATAGCCCACCTATAATTTAGCCCAAACAACTACCTCTTTCCCTACTGTATTTACTTTATTTATTTATTTTGCTCCTTTGCACCCCATTATTTTTATTTCTACTTTGCACATTCTTCCATTGCAAAACTACCATTACAGTGTTTTACTTGCTATATTGTATTTACTTTGCCACCATGGCCTTTTTTGCCTTTACCTCCCTTCTCACCTCATTTGCTCACATCGTATATAGACTTGTTTATACTGTATTATTGACTGTATGTTTGTTTTACTCCATGTGTAACTCTGTGTCGTTGTATCTGTCGAACTGCTTTGCTTTATCTTGGCCCGGTCGCAATTGTAAATGAGAACTTGTTCTCAACTTGCCTACCTGGTTAAATAAAGGTGAAATAAATAAATAAATATTGTTGTTTCTGTCAGCCGAGAGTTATCTAAATATGACCGCTTGTGTAACGTCAATATTTCCTCAGTTAGCGTTAGGACTAATGTAGCTTACATTTTCCGGTTTGGATGATTGTGTATGATGTTGCTACTTCTGTGAATGTCTGAACATTGCATCCAAAAATCAACTCGTCACATTCAGGACATAACTTTGTAAGGACTGTGTTTGTGCAAAATGTTTCTGTGAAAATACAGTGTGGCTAGCTCAAATCCTGACGGTTGAGTCAATCGAAACTGGATGTTCTAAATAAGCATTCCTATCAAACCGGTTTGAGCATACCCTCCAGGGACCACTGTTGAACGATCTCACCCATTTGTTGGTACGTGTGAAAAGGTTAATTGAAATGCATTCCAGGTGTCTACCTCATGAAACTGGTTGAGAGGAAACCAAGAGTGTGCAAAGCTGTTATCAAGGAAAAGAGAGGCCACTTTGAAGAATCTCAAATGAAAAATATATTTGGATTTTGAAAATTGTAAAAATAAAGAAAAACCCTGGAATGAGTAGGTGTGTCCAAACTTTTGACCAGTACTGTGTGTTATTATTTTTACAAGAGAAAATTCCTAATATATCAACTGTACAGACTTCATCATTGGCAATACACAAGACAAAAAAAATATTACATAGCCTACCGAGTGGCGCAGCGGTCTAAGGCTTGAGGCATCACTACAAACCTGGGTTTGATTCAAAGCTTGATTGATTTCCTCTCACACATTGGTGCGGGTGGCTTCGGGGTTAAGTGGGAAGATATTAAGAAGCGCGGTTAGGCGGGTGATGTTTCGGAGGACATATGACTCGACCTTTTTCTCTCCAAAGCCCATTGGGGAGTTGCATCGATGAGACAAGATTGTAATTGGATATCACGAAAATGGGGATAAAAAAAAAAGGGTTTTACATTATACAACAGAACACTTAAACTGGAATGGCACTCTCAGTAATGGTTGCACAAAAATAATGTTTCACTCTCACGGATCCCTCCGGTACTGTTGCACCATTTTCAAAGGTTTATGTCACCGGCCTCTAGGCACTGAACTGTGTCATTACGCACACCTGGTTCATATTCCTCACTGATTGTATTTGTATAAATGTGACCTTTGTTTTATCATTGGGCTGTCGATTAATGTTTCCATGTCCTTTGTGCCTGTGAGTACCTGTGCTGTGTTGTTTTGGCTTTTGTGCCGTGCAAATTGTGCATATATGATTACGGGTCTCGTCCTGTGGTGTATCATTGTACTCTTGTGTTTTCGGTTCTGTCCCGTGTATGTATTCAAGGTACTCCTCGCACTTTTGTTCGGGTTTCAACCCTGTGTTTTGTATACATGTTTGTTTGGTCTTTGTCCCCATGCCTTTACATGGCACAATGTAATTGGGGCAATAAAAAATCCTATTACCCATTCCTGCGCCTGTTTCCCAATCCTTCACACAACGTTACAGTCACCTTGGAACTATAAGGTTCTAGCTGAAAAAATGTGATTCTGAAACAATTGGCTTGAAAATTACAAACCCTGAATGGTTTGAATGGTGTCAGTCATTTTTATCTTGTATAATTTTTTAACTAAACAACATGAATTGGGGTATTTGCAAACCATGTCCCTGAATATTCAAATTATCCCCCACCTCTACATTATTAAGTAGTGGGCTAGCCTGTGCTGGGCTTGGTGTGGGCTAGACCGTGTTTGGCTGGTGTGGGCTAGCCTGTGCTAAGTTTGGTGTGGGCTAGCCAATTCTGGGATAGTCCGTGTTGGGCTGGTGTGGGCTTGGTGAGTACTTTGTGTGGGCTAACCCCTGCCCACCTTCCCCACCAAACACACACATGGGGCCAATGGGGTCATATTTGCTGGGATATCATTTCACGACTGGATCATAGTCACATAGGGATTTTATTACACTGTTTTGGTTTCCAGAGTGTGTCTCACCTCTTTGCCGATGTCCAGGTCGTAGTGGTCAGGTTCCATCTGTAACCGTCTGAGGCGAGCAATCTCCTCCCGGGGTGATTCCAGCACCCCCTCGCCCCGTACTGCAGCCTCCAGGTCCTTGATGTCCACCTCATGGGCTGTTAGCCTCCGCTTCACCTGGACACGCACAGAGATAAACAATTAGGAAAGAGACTGGGAGGCCGTACCAAAGGCTCAGCCAATCAACATGGCCAGGAGAGACAGCCAAGGGGCCAGAACTAGAGGTATTCATGGATCCACCCAAATCCGAATACCCCAGATCTGACCTGGGACATGAGCAGGTTGGGGCCCAAAATTCAAACTTTTCCTCTGGTCCGGATCGTACCCTGTTTGATTTTCATCGGGTTTCGGATCTATGTAACTACAGCTGATAGACCTGTGTGGAACTGAATGTACCTTTTACACTAATAAGGTGAATTTATTGACAGGCCTAGCCAACATATAAAAACTTAATCAGAAATCAGAAGAGCAAATTGGCTGAAAAACATATATTTTTTTGTCACTCAGGTCTAGGTCTGGTTGTTGGCGGGTCCTTTCGGGTTCAGGTTTGATGGTTCTTGGGTCCGTTCAGGTCCAGATCCCCCTTAAAAAAATACCGGGTCCGTTCAGGTCCGGGTCTGAATTGTCCCCAGGTCTGTCCGGGTCCAACTTTTTAGACCCGGACCTCTAGCCAGAACAATATATTGGATCCTACTCAAGTTACATTTCAACGTGCAGTACATATTCTTGGTGGCTGGCTATCAATGTATATGTATATGTAAATAGTTATGAGAGCCTACCACTCTGTAGTTTGTGCCTGCCTGGCTACCCAGGTTCAGGCTGCGTCTCTTGTCCCTGACAGAGCTGCTCTGGTTCCTACGGATACGCTCGTTCTGCTCCTCAATGCTCATCTTGGACTTCACCTCAGCAGGGAACACTGCACTCTTCGGGCGCTCCTGTGACATAGGAAAGACATGGAAATTATGAGGGAGGGAATGACAATGGAATATGATAAAACATCAAATGTCATGATCTTTTAAAGGATCAATTTGATTGCACCCTTCAATACACCAGACATAGGCCCACAACATAAAGGTAACATCAAATCGGTAAAATATCATAATATAGTTACAATACATCATGTCTATTGATCACATCACATCATCCACATGATGATAAGCTTCCTGAGTTCCATAATGCCCTCTCCGGCATGCTGCCTACCCTGGAGATTCCATTGGGCACTTTGCCGTTGCGTCGGGTGATTCCATGGTCGTAGGAGTGGCCCTGGTCCTCTATGGGAGACTTCGTTCTGGGAGGAACAATCCCCACTGGTAAGGGGACAGACAAACAGCGTGTCAGAGGATGACATTATGCGTGCCAAATGGCACCCCATTTCCTATATAGTCTCAATATAGTCTCTATATAGTCAAGAGTAGTGCGCTATGTAGGGAATAGGATGACATTTGGGACGCATCCACACAGAGGATGAGTCACGGGGGCTATAATCCAATCTATTATTCTGTAAACAATTGACTTTTATAAGGTCCAGCTAGTCATGAGGACCGTATTAGTAATCTAATTTTATTTTTGTGCTAGCAATAGTATATACTTGATTATGATGTCATTTAATCTATTATTAGATTTGGTTTGACATTTGAAGTGGATTTCATTCCGAGTCTGAGGGGAGCCTTCAGCATTGTCTAACAGTTGGGGATTAGATCAGAAATGCATTTGCGAAAGAAGTCATATGTAATATTAATAAGGAAGTTCACAGTAGCTCCAGTACAGGTTTAGAGAACTGAAATATAACTCCCCTTTTTGGCACCATAGAGATTGTATAACTCTGCTAGTTTAAATGCAAGGTACAGTAGCATTACACGTTTATGCACAAAGGCCCTCAAACAGTAGACTACAAGGTATGAGTCATTGCTGCCTATGCAGACTGACGAACCAGAACTACATTACTCAGGCTCCATTGCTTCCTGTACCTTTATTCATGTTGGCCTGTCGATCCTGATCCAGCTCCTGAGCTTCGTTGCTATTGGTCCGTTCTCCCGGTGACACATCCTGTCGGTAACCATACTTTTGCTGCAACACAGAACACGAGGAGGCGATAATGAATCATCACCCAATCAAAAGTAAGAGCTTTACACACCAGGAGAGTGTTGGCACTATTCAGGCAACAGCATCATACCCAGCTACGCAGGTAGCTATTAGCCATATGGTTACCCAAACACAGAATGCATTACATAATATAGTGTGGACAGCAATGATGGGGTTATTGACAGATATAGTGGCAGACTCCAGAGCTCAATGGTTGGAAAGAGATCCGGCATAAGCGGAAGCGCACGGTCTACACACTACAGCACAGACACAGCACTAGCACAGGGACGAGCACAGTCACATTACTACCACATCACTACACCAACTGACACACAGACAGCATGGTAAAGAAACCACCACCTTAGCGTTCCTATGGGAACCTGCAACTCGCCCTTAGCTTAGCCGTAGCATTCAGAAGCACCCAGTACACTAGAATGAATTGTTGGATTATATTTAAAATACTTGCATTGTGTTTTCGTTTTTGTTTGATATTGTTGCTTTAGAACTTGTTTGATTAATTACTGGTCAACTGATGAATATATTGTTGGCCACACAATAACCAAATGTGCTGTTAAATGTATGAAGAGTTTGCAGTATCAACCATAGAAAGTGATTGATTGACAGCTGTTGTTCAATGTGTAAGAGCATACTAAGGTGAGACCAGTGTCACTGAGGAGAATAATCATTTCTAGTGCTGGTGCTTTTGGAGAGCTGAAACAGGCCGAGATGGAGAGCGAGAGAAAGAAGGAAGAGATGGTGGAATAGGAGCCATGAGTAGTGAAGCACTAGAACAGACGGAGAGGTGTGAGAGTGTGTATGGTGGCGGGATTGGGTGATGAGGAATGAAAAAGCTTTAGGAGTTCGGGAACGTTTTGGGGAAGACAGTGATGGCTTCAAGGACAGGTAACAAAAGGGCTTGTGGTAGAAGTTGCCTTAACCACAGATCTAGGATCAGTGTATTATACCGCTTATCCTTACTTTACCCAGTAGGGGTATGAAAATAAATCTGTCCCTGAATCAGTGGTTATGGACATATACCTCCTTGGGGGCGTGGCCGGGGCATGGCAGGGACGGTAACTCCCTCCCACCCTCCCGTCACCAAATACCTTTCTGCTGTGGGACTCTTCATCGTCAATGTAACCGTCCTCCAGGCCCAGTCTGCGTGGCCAGGCAGAGCTGTCGAACGGCAGAGGGGGGATGGAGGGGGGCGATTCCAGGGGGCAGTAGGATTTGGGAAGTGGTGGCCGTGGCGGGCCAATGTCCTACAGCCACGAAAAGGAGGGAAGGAGACGGAGAGGAAGAGAGGGAAGGAAGGAAGGATGGAGGAGGAAGGGAGGAGGAGGAAGAGAGAGCGCTGTGCATCAGGAGGAGTGACAAAAGCCAGGCGGAGTGCAGAGCAGAGAGGATCATGGGACGATTTGAGGAATGGAGCCCCGACCCCAAGAACTTCAGGGGTAATGGGTCACAGGTGTCCAATGATATGCCTGTACTGAGAGCTAGCATGAATGCACACACTGATGCATTCTAATCATATTAGTAGCACTGATACAGACCACTGATTGCTGCTGAATTTGAAAAACAAGATAGAAAGTAGCACCACAGTTTTCGACAGACACTGTAAACAGTTATAGTTATTACGCAACACAGATGATACGTAGGCTTATACGATTCACAAAATCAAATGTTATTTTCTGCTCTTTCTGCACTATAATTCAAATTTCAGCAGCATGATGAACTCCATTCCCAACAGAGAGAAAGAGAGAGTTGGCTGAGAGCTAGAGGAAGGCAGAGCACTACAGGCTTCAGGGTTTCATACTAAAACAGTAGGATCCGTCCCCAGTGCCAGAGCGCCTCCGTATCGTCTGAACTACATCCCTCACTTTTAATCAATCAGCTGATATGGACCTGGGAAACCCGCTGAGGTGATTTCTTGGCCTATCATATTCCTTGATACCAATGAATGAATCTATTGATTGATTAAGCACCATAGAGGAAAGAAGAACGGCAGACACTTTGACTGGTGGACTATATCACACGGCCATCCAACCACAGATACGATGGATGAAAACACAACTTCCTAATTGGTCAGAGGTGCGGATCTGAACGGACGGTCTGCCTGGCACTTTGTGTATCCCACAGACCTACACCACTGAGTGCCATGTTCTGCATAGTGAGTGATGCCGTGAAGAAACAGGAGAACATTTCCACATTGCCACATTTCTGCTCCACGTCCCAATTATGTTTCTATAAATAATGTGTGTCTGTGTAGTTGGCCAGGGATTACGCAGAACACTTGAAATAACCTGTCATCCTAACTGCCTCTAACTGAATCTTAGCTAAGTGGATCAGGAGATATGTGAAGGCTCTCTGTTGCCTAGTGGACACACCAGGTCATGCTCTTTAGATTTGAGATGAAAGGAAAATGTGTGTTTGCGCCCTGGTCAATAACAGTACTACAGGAACTTCAGAGCTAGTTTTTTTTCTGGCAGTGAAAGGAGTCATTGATGTTGAAATGGCACTTTATATAATTATTTAACTGTGTGTTATGCAGGTTGAAAACTCCTGACTTCCCTTTTTGCTGGGAATATCCTTCAGTGAGGATTCCCTGAGCCTGCTGGACACGGAACTTTAACTTTATTAACCACTGACTAGGACCATTAGTCACCTTCAGCCTCAACTTTTCCCCAGAAAGCATAACACATTCTGTTTCAAACTTCCAGCTATGCTTTTTACTATTGGCAATACACTGTAATATAAGCTGCATCATCATAACATAGTACAACATCACATTCTAACTGTTGTTGTGTCAAGTCTGTCTGGTGTGGGCTACAATTGCTGCAGTTGTGGCACCGTACTGTCCACCAGATCTATAGATGGGTCTTCCTGTACACTCTGACCTAAGGCCTGTTGTTTGGATGGGTGTGTGGTGGTATCGGGGTGTGGGGTGTAGGGTAAGCACCGTCGATAACATCTAGCTGGTTGTTGGGGAAGGTGAGTGGGCGAGTGCGGGTACGTGAGCGGGATCGTCCTTGGGATTGTTCTCGGGACTGAGTGGCTAAGCAGAGGACCCGGTACTGTGTTTCAGTACTAAGAACTCTGGTCCTGGGGTGAGGTGGTAGGGAGTGTTTATGTGGATCTGGAGTATGGCTACAGGCTAGTTGGCTAACCAGACAGGGGTTTTGGCGGGAAGATGAGTACTTGGTCTCAGGGACAGTCAGGTGGGTGTGCTGGGGTGGGTATCTGAGGAAGGCAGGGTAGCTAGCTCGGTAGGAAGGTGGGTCTGGGAGAACATCTTTCCTGTAGCCAATGGCTTGCTGTTTCGGCTGAGGGGAAAGCTCATTGGCTAGCTGGGTGTGTTGGTGGCTGGGGTTACTGCCAGTAGGTGCTTGCTGATTGGTTAGTTTGTCAGGGTGGGTGGGTGAGTGGGTAAAACTATGGCTGTCTCCTTGGAGGAGTGGAACTCCAGAGCTGGCTCGGTGGCTGTATGGCTCTAGATGTGTACTGTCCATATTGGCAGGCTGATTGACTTGGCTGGTGCTGTGGGTGGGGTTGGGGTTGGGGCGGGTGTTTGGTTGGGTGTCTTTGGTGTCTCTAAGGTCATGCTGGCTGGCTTGGGAGGTGTATGGTTGTGCATGTTGCTGGGTGTCTATACTCTCTACAGGGGCAAGCTGGTTGGCTTGGCAAGTGCAAGGCTGGGAGCTTGGCTCAGGACCAGGGTGTACATTTGGTTCAAGACCAGGGTGCCTATTTGGCTCAGAACTTGTTTGGGTGTTAAGTATGGATTTAAGTTTAGGACAGGACTGGGTGGCTAAGTACAGGATTTGGTACTGTGTTTCAGGACTGAGAGACCTGGACTGGGTGTGAGGTAAAGAGTGTATATGGGGGTATTTTGTGTTTGGGTCAGGACCAAGGTGGATGTTAGGTTGAGGACCCGGGTGTGTTTTTGGCTCAGACACTGGTCTATTTGGATCAGCACCTAGTTGGGTGTTGGATTCAGGACCTAGTTGAACACTTTGTTCTGGCTGGGTGTTAGGTTGAGGACTCAGGTGGGTGTTAGGTTGAGGACACAGGTGGAGACCCAGGTTGGTGTTTGGTTGGTTGCGTGGGTGGTAGGAAGGGCTGGTGCTTACCTCCGGACCCAGCTGTTTGGTGGGGGAAGCCTGGGAGCCGGGCACTGGGGAGAAGGGGCTGAGTGGACTGGTGAGGCTTACTGAACTCAGGGGACTGGCAGGACTATTGGTGCTAAAGGAACCTGATGCCCCACTGGCCACTGTGGGAGAGAGGGGAAAGGGAGATGGGGGACATGAGAGAAGAGGAGAGGAAAGGACAAGAAAGAGAATTGCGTAAACAAAAGAAGATAGGAGATATTGATTAAAAAAAGAGAGAAGGGAGTTAGATATGCATGAAGCATACTGTTCATCCAAATACTCATATTTATAAATTTATTCGATTATCATCTTGTGTTGGAGTGGCAATTACTATATTTGTGTGAGACTATAGTGTATGTTATGTTGTTGTGAGGTGATGCGTACCCCTGTGTTTGGCTGTGTCTGTGCCTCTGGAAAGGTTGCTCTTGTGGAGCCCCTCCCACACTTCCTGAACTCTCCAGAACTCCTTCTGAATGTGTCTATGGACCATCTCACTCTGACCAAGGAGAGTAGGGGGCGGAAAGAAGACGAGGGAAGGAAAGGTGATACGAGAAGGATAGAGGAGAGGAAAATGTTAGAGAATAACATTTTAAGTATACTACTGAATAATAGCTTGTTAATAACATATTTTTGTTATTATCAAGTCAGTGAGTGATGCCTGAGTTACAGTCGGTGGCTCAGTTATAAGACCAGAGTAGTGCGAGAGAGTGACACCAGGTAGCCTTATTGTCTTAGAAAACAACAGGGTTGCATTGATTAGTGCACACTGTAGCAAAACGTAGCAAAACGTAGCAAAACATTTCGCAACAGAAAATGAAAACATGCATTTTTATTGGACAAGTTCAGGTACTCTCTCCCAGTTTCGGCCCGTTTGCATCCATTTCATTCCTAGTGAATACGACTGTGTTAGTGAGTGGGTCACAGACACTGCACTCTTATAGACAGTCTCTCACAGTTCACCACCATGAGCCAGGTTACATCCCATGGAAAGGAGTGACAGTCAGGTGTTTAATGGGGCAGGTTACACAATGATAAATAGGACATGAATTGTGTTCATTTCTTATTGATGAGCGATTCATATGCTTTTTAAATGATTGATTAGAAGGAAGGTTTCCGCTCAGCTATTAGCAACCTAGGATAACACTGTGGTACCTGGAAAACAGCCAAAGAAAAGCCCTAGAAGCTAGAATGGAACCATACAGGTGGGTTATGAGCAGGTGAGATTATAGGATCAGTTCCATTCTAGTCATTTTATTTATAGGCTTCAAATTCAGTGTTCAATTGGTGACTGGCTAAAAACACGCCACAAGAAAAATGTTGAAGATTTAGGTGGATCACAGAATAGATGGCCAGTGTGGGGTCCTGATGAAGAGAAGGTGTCCGTGTACCTGCCCGCCTGCGTTGAGCTGCTCCCACAGGTCCCCATGGATAGCGTTGACCTCGTCCTCCAGAGCTTCAAACTCCATCCGTGTGGTGGTCAGAGCCTGGGGACAGCAGGGGATAGAGGAGACACTCAGGACCTGGAACTATGAAGGTTTTTCCTAGATCAAAAAGGGTCTCGGATGGTGGGCACATGCGTTTTTTTCCTATGCTTGAAAAACCCTGACTGTATGTCGAATCCATTGACTACACAGTATCTATCACATTGGAGTAGGAGAGTTGTCATCTGATGGTGATCAGATGTTATAGATTACAAATAGAAGATCATAGTTTAGATTTAGAGAAATGGGTTATGCTCCATGTCTCTTTCACAGGATACCTTGAAAGGATCTCCTTGATTTACTCATCACATTTAGGTTACAGTATATATAATGGATCACTGTGGATTATCATAGATTGCTATAATCTCCTGTATGTGTCTTACACTGGATGCCTGGGAGAGTTCTCCTCTGATGTTGATGAGCTGGTTCTGCAGTGTCTCCTTCTTCAGCTGTAGTTTGTCTGCAACCAGCGGCTGACCCCGGTACAGCTCCATCTCCTGATGTGTGGCCACCAGTGCTCCCTCTAGGCTGTCCTGGGAACAGCAGGTAACAGGGGACATGTCCGGCAATGGTTGGGGAGTATGGTGACGTTGCCCTTAGATGCTGACCTTGGGTCAGTTTTGCATTCTCACTTGATAATGGTTAAGGTTAGGACAGGGGAAGAGGAACGCTAGGTATTACCTAGGGGTGGTCTTTTACGTTTACTTTCTTTAGCAGCTTTGTATTTCATACAGTACCTTGTCCATTCTCAGCCTGTGAACAACTGCCTCCTGGTCCTTTAGAAACCTGTTTTGCTCACACAGACGACCCAAGAGTTTCTAACAGAGGAGAGAGAGAGAAAGAGAACGAGAGAGAGGGAGAGAGAGAGAGACATTGGAGGAAGTGTGTTTGCAGGGGAGAGGATGGTTTCTGAGGGTTGATTGTTTAAGAGAGGAGGAGAGAGGATGGTTAGATGGAGGGATGTGGCCTTACGCTGGTCTCAATCTCATTGAGTTTCAGTGTGGGGTGAAGCTCCCTGTATGGGTCATGGAACGGAGGCACCTGGGAAAACAGAGGCAGGATTCATTCTTAATACTAACATTATATCAACCAGAACCCAATTCAAACAAATTCTCCATAGATCAAGGGTTTGAAAAACAACTCGCAGCCAGAGTGAGCAATTGGAATGGCCCAGATCCATGTGGCTGTAAACAACATGTTATCAATAGCGTAGAACCAAACAGAATAAGTGTAAAACACCGTACCATACCATGTGCATAGTACATACTGTACATATGACATCACTACTACAAAGGACAATTTATATTGAATCAATATTAATACTGATATACTAGACAAATAAGATCATAACAATAGCCAATCAATAACTTTAAAAAAAGCATAAATAAAACTGTGATGTTTACAGCATCGAGCAGTAAGAGCCGACAGGGTGAGCTGGAATGATAAACCCCTCTGTCAAAAGGTCAAAGGTCATATCCAGGTTGTCCATGTCCTTATGGAGCACTGTGATTGGAAAGTATGTGAAGGAGGATATGACATCGCAGTGAAGACAGAGGGGCACGCAGAAGAGGGGCGGTTGTTGTGAAGCAACAAGACACAATTAGGCTACAGCACAAGACAGGATATGACATAGAACACAGATGGAAAAACAAAGGAACTTAACAAAGACACATACAACACTGCACGGTGAAGCAAAATGGATAACTAAAATCGCCATCGAATTGGTTGGATAAAGAAACCGAAAGCTAGAAGAGAGCCTAGCGTCTAACATCCACATGCTAGAGTAGGGTACTGGAGAGAGGAGGGAGAGGCAGGCTTGGGCTTGGCTGTATAGACCTTGGGGGAGACTGTGGGGTCAGGGGGAAATCCTTCACCTTGATTCTGTCTAGACAACAGCTGAGCCTCCTAGCCTAGATCACTAGTGACTAGAAAAGCCCTGAAGAGGGCGGTAGCTGAACTCAATGGAAAGAGCACAAGCACAAGCTTAGTTACACTCTGAAAGCAGAAAACCTGTGGCTACAAGGCAAGTACAAAACAATCTGTGCTGTAACGGTCCAGGCTTCTTGGAAAAGCATTAGTCAGCTGTTAGTAATTGTAGAGTAGGCATTTACTGGTCTTATTGCATAGATACATGTGTCTTATTAGTAGTCTTTGAGGAGGGGGATAGTGTGAGGGTATGGGAGTCTTTGTGGAGCAGTGTTTTACAAATAGTGGGTTGGAACTGCTTTCCTTTGGGTTATGGCATATGACTGGGTCATGGTTAGAAACATGATTTTTTTTACTTGGTTACTTATATGAAAAGTTCAAAGGCTTTAGGTGGAAAAAGTTTTTGTGGGGGGCTGTGGGTCTAGCTGAAGCCTGTCTCTCTGGGACACTCTCTCCTCTCTTACTTGTGCGAAGAGCTTTGCTCTAGGGGAGGATCGCTCCACCATTCTGGTTACCATGCCGACAACGTGATCTCTCCCGGTCACCTGGGGCAAAACACACTGCCCATCATTCTCCTGGTTGCCACAGTAATGACCAGGAGCCTGACGTCTAGCAGTAATAATCCCTGACGAGTGTTTTTTTTTGTTGTCTTTTCTTACTTACATTTGAGAATGAAATTGGATACATCGAAGAGACACATTTCTGTTTGTGTACAATGTCCAACAAAGAGTTCCAGTACTGTGATACAGGGATCTGAAATGGTGTGTATACTGTAGCACTATGGCCTGGTCATTATGATAAGGTGTAAGCAGTCCGTGACAGTGAGACAGGGGAAAGAAGGGAAGACAGTGGGAGTGAATGTGGACTGTGTTCGTGAGAAACAGGTGTTTAGCAGGTGACAACATGGACAATCTTCCACGTGACAATACATCTAAACAATGTGGCAAACGTTGTCAAGACAAACGCTGTCAACCGCACTGTGTGACGGGGTTGAATATAACCAACAGTTTGCGGAGGATCAGAACGTCACTCTTCGCAAATTTCTCACGACTTCTGCTCTGTACTCAGTACAATGCTTTCACAAATTGACTGACTCAACGTAATGTGTGAAGGTATTAAATGTATCAAACAATCCGATTTTGTTTGGCGTTGTGATGTGTTCCACGGCAGGGGTAGAGGTGTGTCCAGAGATGCCCACGGTACGTACCTGTTGATCGAGGTACTCCAGGTTTCTCTGGAGCTGCAGGTCTAACATGTCCTCCTAATAGAGCAGCATAAGCAGCAACAGTGAAAAGGACAAGGACAGTGCAAGACCCAGTACCAGAGACGCCAGTCAAACCAGTAGCAGCAGCATCAGTGGCACCAGCAGACGCAGAAACAGACAGGGAGAGTGTAAGAGGGAGAGAGAGAGAGAGAGAGAGAGAGAGAAGTAAATAAAGAGAGAGACAAAAAAAGACGGAGAAAGAGAGTGACCAAGAATGAAAGTAAAAGAGACAGCGAGATAGTGGAGACAGGGAGGACAGACATAAGAACTCAAACCAGAAACAACAGGTAAGCACAGCTATAGCATACCTTTAGTTGCTGGTTACATTTTAAGCAGAGGTAGCTGCCAAGGACCTTATCCCCGCCAAGTGAGTGTGTAGGTGTGTGAAAGTGTGTGTGAGTACTCTAGCCAAGTGTCTCCCAAACTTGACATTGGACTCATTGGTCTGTATCTCTTGACAGTGTAACATTCTTTGGGAGGACGTACCATTTTGCTGTGGAGAGAGGGGGAGGCAGGGTAGTTGTAGTGGTACATTCCTTGGCTTAGCGACCTCCTGTCTCCAGGGTAATCATACTGAAATAAGATAAATAACCAGGATGTTCTGGGATCACTATAATTTTGGCCTAAAAACACAAACAAATCTTCACCCATTAACAGCTGACTCCTGACAATAACACACACACACACACACACACACACACACACACACACACACACACACACACACACACACACACACACACACACACACACACACCCTCTCCCCCACCACATACACACATACTGTACACCAACACCCTCTCCCTCACCACACACGCAAATACACACACACCCTCTCCCATCTCTCACCTTGGGAGAGCTCAGTGATCTCCTCAGTCCATACACAGAGGGGTCAGCGTAGATCACATCCTCCCGTAGCCTGCCTGGTCCTCTGTCAAACCGGGCCGAGGGTGAGCAGATAGGCGAGGCAAAGCTATGGGGGCTGGGAGAGTAGGGACCACCCGTGGACGAGGAGGGGGACCTGGGAACGGACCTAGACCTAGGTTGGATGGACAGACGCCTCATGGCGGTCTGGGCTGCATCCATCTGGCCGTAATAGGCAGGGCTAGGTGGGGGGCCGTATGGGTCTCGGGGGGGCGGGGGTCTGTAGAGGGGCCCGTCCCGCAGTGAGCGTCTCTTCTCATCGTTGGTCCAGCGAGGGGGGCCCATGCGGTCGTAACCCACGGCTGACACAGAGCAGATGCTGTCAGGGCGTACGCCTGGAGGGTAGAGGGGGTACTCCTCCACGTAGCCCGGACCGCCCCCCACGCTACTGTAGACGCTGTAGTAGTCAGCTGGTACGCCACGGTTCACTGTGTAATAATGAGATGGACTAGGGGAAGAGAGCGAGAGAGAGGCGGTTGAAGGGAAAACATGTAGTTGTAGACACTAAAAATACAAACAAGTCTTCACTCTACCACTCCCTTAATCTCACTTTCTCTTACTCATCCTCATCCTCTCTCTTACCTCTCTACCTCTGTCTCTCTCACCTGTTCAAGTCCTCCTGTACAGCTATGACTCTGCGCTGGTTGACCCACTGCTGTAGCTGAGTCATGGAGCTCTTCCTCTGGGCCTGTCTCTCAGGGTTTGTCCGTGGCACAAAACCCCGTCTCAGCACCACGTTCTCAGGCTGCTCCCTCACCTCCCTCCCCTCTCTCATCCGTCCCTCTGGAGGTGCCTGGGGTGGCCGCCCGTTACCCTGGGGTGGTCCGTTTCCATGGTTTGGGGGGCCGTAGGTGCCCCACCCATTGGGCTGGTGATGGGGTGCACCCCCAGGTCCAAGCACTCCTCTCTCCCCCCTCTCCCCTCTCTCTCCCCCCATCCTCCCGTCCTTTTCTGAATGGCTGGTAGAGGGAGGGGGCGTTTCCATGGCGTCGACCCCGTTGACCTTGTGATGTGCGGGTTCTCGTGATCCGCGCTCTGGGTCTAGGAGTTCAGTCGTCTGGCCGTTGTCCTCAATGTGTGTGTGTGTCTGGGTGTGTGGTTCAGGACCTTTGGTTACCAAGGTGTTACCATGGAGTTCTGCTGTGGGCGTGGTGGCCTCGGAGTTGGTGGTCCTGTGGGGAAGGGACAGAGTTAGAAAGTGTGTGTACATGCGTGCTTGCGTGAGTGCGTGTGTGTGTGTGTGTGCGTACATGCATGTGTGTGCTTGTGTGGACCTCTGTGCAGGCGGTATCTGGACGTGTGCAGCCTCGTTCATAGCGTCGATCCACTCCTCCTGTTCCTCGGCAGTCTCAGCGCCGAAGTAGTACGTGCGTGTTCCTGCGTGTTCAGCCTGCAGGCAGAACACAATGGTGCCCTTAATCTCACCTTCCTCCTCTTCCTCGTACCAAACCTGGAACAGACAGAGAGAAGATCCGGCATTGGACAGAGCCTTCCTCACGTGAAACATCAGCAGCAGCATCATCACACACTTTCATGCATTTTAAGCAAAATCACACACACAGGCCTCAAATGCATGCACATAAAATGCATGCATTTTAATGTTGCCTTGAATAATTGCCAATGACCAACAAACCTTTCATACACAGTACTACTAGCATATTGGAGAATGATTAAACAGCTGTATTTAGTTTCAATTATCAGCATTGACTGATGTATTGGTGAGTAGTTAGAGCATGCAAACGACGGCCTGGTTAGGGCAGTCAGAAAATAGCTCAGGTTAGTGGTGAATATCCAGCCTTTAGAATGGCACCGCAGCAGTGAAGGATGGGCACATCAACGAGGCCATTTAGAACTCAGTCAATGGCTGTGTTCGAATGATCAAATCTGTAATGCATTGTGGGTAAATTGTGACTGACTGACTGATCTACGAGTAACAGTGAGTTGTTGTTTAAGATGCGAGGCGATTTGTAGATCGGTCAATCGCGCCTTGCCTACAATGCTGGCTGGCTGTAATGTCGAACACGCCCGTTAACACGCAGTTTAAAAACAGTCACTCCGTCTACAGACATTTGGCAGTAAAACCAACAGGGTGAATCCAGTTTGTCGCTCTGTAGCAGTTAGTCACCGACGCCATGCAGTGAGCAGAGGAACCATGCAGTTGGGAGGAGGTGAAGAGAAAGGGTGAATAAAGGGTGAATACTACCTACATGAAATAAGATCAGCCGGGGAACTCTACACAGGCACAATGGAGGACAGCTATGCTCAGGGGTCCTCACAGGTTGGAGTGAGAGGGAGGAGAGGAGAGATCGGTAAGGGTCAGAAGGTTATAAAGGTCAGAGGTCAGAGCACATTGATTGGTGGGGTACCCAGAGGGTAAAGGTAGGCAAGGGGGTGGGTGAGGATCCTAGAGAGAGGTAAGGGTGCAGTGAGACCTACAGTGTAGGTCTGAAAGCACTGGTGTCCTGAAAGAAATACTGGTTAATAACGAGATGATACATTCATGTCCTTTCTCTTCCCTGGTGCCACTGAGCTTGGTCAGCTAGCTCACAGATCATTCTAGTCTACACAGCAACATGTGAAAATCACGGGGTTAAAACTGTAATTTCTCTCATCTGCCACATGAGGGCAGTAGAGTCATATCAGCTTCAGAGAAGTGTGTAAAACTTCATTGTGCACAATCATGTTGCGTCACTAGTCAAAGGAGAGGAATGAGACAAAGATGATCTGTTACTGAGCCAAGAGGGCACAGGTGTGCGGAAACAAGTGTGATGTGCACTAAAAAGGGTGCAAGTAAGTTGAGCCATCAAACGTTCTATTTCGATGCACTTTGTCCAAAACGTGGCGACTAGTAATACACATTCTGCCAGCTACATATAGACACTGGACAGTTGTTCACTGAACCGACATGACCCCAGTCATCTTCGAACACAGTACAGATTAGACAATAGAACACAGGAAACATATTCATAGATAAAGCACTGTGTCAAAGGTCCATTGTCCCTGTCTACTGTGGAGGTTTAAACCATGTAACCCAAAGCCCCCAAAAGACAGCAATCCAAGACAACAAGGAATAACCCTAATCAGGAAGAGTCATGAGAGAAACCCATCCTCTCCCCTGCTCTATCTTTCCCCAAGTCACACCTGACAAACTCCTCAACTAGAAATCCCAAGAAAGTATTCGGCACGCATGTGAGTAATACCGCGTCTTAGTACTTGGTATTGGCTGGCAGCAGGCCAACACAGGGAGACAGGGAGTGCCTAACGAGGCACCGTAGGTAGGGAGTAGTGTGAGAACACACACAGTGGTACACAGCATACGTCCTTATCAGTAGAAGGTCAAGTAAAACCTAAAGCATTGACTTAAATGTAATTCGTCTTCCTAGTGAAAGACCTTGTGCCTCTGTGGACGGTTAGTCGGTGGGGAGAACACAGTCAACAGTGGTCAACACAGAGAACTACTCTCTGAACAAATGGAGATACAGTATGAGACAGAAGTATTGAGCAGTGGTAGCAGCAAACTAGTGTTCGACAGAGCACAGTAGGCCTATAGAGACAGTATACAGTACAGTGGCTGCCAAACTAGCTTCCATGTTTGCACCAGACACCAATCACGACAACAACATTCTCATTTGTATTCTAACTAGAGTGTAGCCTAACTGTCTTGGAACAGAGAGCCAACATGTCGTACATTAATATTCTAATTCTAAAATCAAGTTTGCCAAGTTGTCTCTGAGGCCAGTGTGTCTGAGCTTTAACAACCTTTTCAGCTCTCTGTCCTTCTGTCAGCACATTAGCAGTCTGCCTGTGATCAGAGCAACTCCACACCAGCCGGAAGGAAGGACTGGGAATGGGGAGTGCTGAGGCACACACACACGCACACACACGCACACGCATGCACACACACACACACACACACACACACACACACACACACACACACACACACACACACACACACACACACACAGACACACACACACCCAACACAATCTTTAAAAGAGCTATTAAAAACACAGACCAAAAGACGACAACGCATATCTAGCCCAAAGACATAGAACACCACTGGCTGTTATAGCTTGACAGCCTGACTGATTGTTTCAGAGCTGGTTTCTCTGCTATTTTATCTATAAAATCTTGTCTGAATTGTTATTGTACATCATCAAGGTCAAAACAACAACAGGAAGAAAACAAAAGAGATTTTAATCTCAAATGGACGACCTGGCTAGATAAAGTCAGCTCTCGAGTCCTTTAATTCATCACGTCAACTGCCTCACCAGGACAAAACAATAAGTTCAAGTGTATGTGATCTCAAACAGTTGCTCAACTCACCCCCCCCCCCCCCCCCCCCGCCCCTGGTGCAGTGGCAAAACCGGTCCTGCACACACTCACACAGGTGAGACAATGAGCTGTGCGTGTGTGTGTGTGTGTGTGTTCACCAGGATCCACTACACACCTGGGACAGATCTCACCCCAGAGTCAGTGTTGAAGAGAATAACACTCCCTCCTGTGTTGTGTTGTGTTGTGACTCATTCACTATAAGGGCCATGGCACGACAGCTCATACTAGCTAGCAACAGCCATTACTTAGATTGAAGTCGACAGGGCGCCAATTGGCAGTTGTTGGTTTGCAAGATATATATATTATACAGTTTGGACTAGGAACTGCAGCAAAATACCCTTTTATTAGAGAAACAGTATCTAGTCAATTAGATAGTATAACTAGCATGATATTCAAAATCATCATATTCAAAATTTGTACAAAAATTCCAATCGAATCAACGTTTATTCATCATATGCACAGGACCCAAAGGTGTGTAAACTGTGCAATGAACTGCTTAATTGCTACCTCTCAACACTGCAATTAAATATCAGAGGTAAAAAAAAATGACAACAGTAATACTAGTCAAAAAAAAATCTAATGCAGAGACAGGTGACTTGTAGCCCGTGGGCCTCATGCTGCAGAGGTCCCCCTTTTGGAGGCCAGAGGATACATTTTAAAGAAAATAATAATAAAACATTCAAATTAACATACAGTGGGGCAAAAAAGTATTTAGTCAGACACCAATTGTGCAAATTCTCCCACTTAAAAAGATGAGAGAGGCCTGTAATTTTCATCATAGGTACACTTCAACTATGACAGACAAAAGGTGGAGAAAAAAATTCCAGAAAATCACATTGTAGGATTTTTTATGAATTTATTTGCAAATTATGGTGGAAATAAGTATTTGGTCACCTACAAACCAGCAAGATTTCTGTCTCTCACAGACCTGTAACTTCTTCTTTAAGAGGCTCCTCTGTCCTCCACTCGTTACCTGTATTAATGGCACCTGTTTGAACTTCTTATCAGTATAAAAGACACCTGTCCACAACCTCAAACAGTCACACACCAAACTCCACTATGGCCAAGACCAAAGAGCTGTCAAAGGACACCAGAAACAAAATTGTAGACCTGCACCAGGCTGTGAAGACTGAATCTGCGATAGGTAAGCAGCTTGGTTTGAAGAAATCAACTGTGGGAGCAATTATTAGGAAATGGAAGACAAGACCACTGATAATCTCCCTCGATCTGGGGCTCCACGCAAGATCTCACCCCGTGGGGTCAAAATGATCACAAGAACCACACGGGGGGACCTAGTGAATGACCTGCAGAGAGCTGGGACCAAAGAAACAAAGCCTACCATCAGTAACACCTTACGCCGCCAGGGACTCAAATCCTGCAGTGCCAGACGTGTCCCCCTGCTTAAGCCAGTACATGTCCAGGCACTCTGAAGTTTGCTAGAGAGCATTTGGATGATCCAGAAGAAGATTGGGAGAATGTCATATGGTCAGATGAAACCAAAATATAACTTTTTGGTAAAAACTCAACTCGTCGTGTTTGGAGGACAAAGAATGCTGAGTTGCATCCAAAGAACACCATACCTACTGTGAAGCATGGGGGTGGAAACATCATGCTTTGGGGCTGTTTTTCTGCAAAGGGACCAGGACGACTGATCCGTGTAAAGGAAATAATGAATGGGGCCATGTATCGTGAGATTTTGAGTGAAAATCTCCTTCCATCAGCAAGGGCATTGAAGATGAAACATGGCTGGGTCTTTCAGCATGACAATGATCACCGCCCGGGCAACAAAGGAGTGGCTTCGTAAGAAGCATTTCAAGGTCCTGGAGTGGCCTAGCGAGTCTCCAGATCTCAACCCCATAGAAAATCTTTGGAGGGAGTTGAAAGTCCATGTTGCCCAGCAACAGCCCCAAAACATCACTGCTCTAGAGGAGATCTGCATGGAGGAATGGGCCAAAATACCAGCAACAGTGTGTGAAAACCTTGTGAAGACTTACAGAAAACGTTTGACCCTTGTCATTGCCAACAAAGGGTATATAACAAAGTATTGAGATAAACTTTTGTTATTGACCAAATACTTATTTTCCACCATAATTTGCAAATAAATTCATAAAAAAATCCTACAATGTGATTTTCTGGAGAAAAAAAATCTAATTTTGTCTGTCATAGTTGAAGCGTACCTATGATGAAAATTACAGGCCTCTCTCATCTTTTTAAGTGGGAGAACTTGCACAATTGGTGGCTGTCTAAATGCTTTTTTGCCCCACTGTATATACAAATATACACACAATACCAGTCAAAAGTTTGGGGTCACTTAGAAATGTCCTTGTTTTTGAAAGAAAAGCAAAAAATTTTGTCCATTAAAATAACATCAAATTGATCAGAAATACAGTGTAGACATTGTTAATGTTGGAAATGAATACTGTAGCTGGAAACTGCAGATTTTTTATGGAATAATAGGCCTACAGAGGCCCATTATTAACAACCATCACTCCTGTGTTCCAATGGCTCGTTGTGTTAGCTAACCCGGGTTTACCAGTTTAAAAGGCTAATTGATCAATAGAAAACCCTTTGGCAATTATGTTAGCACAGATGAAAACTGTTGGTTAGCACAGATGAAAATGAAGGTTATTTCATGTGAGAAATTGCTAAGAAACGGAAGATCTCGTACAATGCTGTGTACTACTCCATTCACAGAACAGCGCAAACTGTCTATAACCAGAATAGAAAGAGGAGTGGGAGGACCCGGTGCACAACTGAGCAAGAGGACAAGTACATTAGTGTCTAGTTTGAGAAACAGATGCCTCACAAGTCCTCAAATGGCAGCTTCATTAAATAGTACCCGCAAAACACCAGTCTCAACGTTAACAGTGAAGAGGCGACTCCGGGATGCTGGCCTTCTGACTATTGTTGGTGGGCTAGAGGGCCCACTAACAAAATGTTACTTGGGGTCCCTAAAAGGCTAGGGCCGGCTCTTACAGCATTTGTGGTTATGGATGTGGGTACACAGACCTGCAAGCCACTGCGGCCCCTCATGTGTTCAGATTTTTTTGTGGCCCCCATCCCCATCCAAGTTGCCATCCCTAGTCTAAATCAATACCCAACTGTGAGTCACGCTTGTCAAAGACAACCGCAAGACCAGTGTCTCTCCCAGGCCTAGTGATTCACTGAGGCCAATTACATCGCCATGATGACCAATGCCTGTATCCAAGCCATCCTCCCTTATCTTTTTTTTCTCCTTCTTCTCATCCTCTCTTCTCAGTGTGCGTGCATGCTTGTGTGTGTGTGTGCCTGTGATGTGAGTGTTTCTGTCAGGTTGTTGTTTCTGAAGATCTATATTTATCCTAGGGTGGTTAATTATAACCTGGACCTAGACAACAGGCATCAGTGCCTGGTGAGAAGAGATAGGCAATCCAGACATCGTTTGGTGTTTGTGTATGTGTGTGTGCTTGTGCGCGTGCATGTGTTTATGTGTGTCCTTATTGTTTCTAGGTAGCAAACTTGATGCCATTGACGTCTTTGCGTGCCAGGGTGGAGAGTGCACGTTGGCAAGTGCTAGGGGACCTCCACCTGAAGAGAGGATGCTGATGCAAGCCATGGCAATACCATAGTAACAGTAGCGTCAGTACCAGTAGGGTATACTGTATGCACATTGAGTATACAAAATATGAATAACACCTGCTCATTCAATGACAGGCTGACCAGGTGAATACAGGTGAACGCTATGATCCCTTATTGATGTCACTTGTTAAATCCACTTCAATCAGTGTAGGTGAAAGGGGAGGAGATTTTTATGCCATTAGACAATTGAGACATGGATTGTGTGTTATTCTGGGTGAATGGGCAAGACAAAATATTTAAATGGCTTTGAACGGGTTATGGTAGTAGGTGCCAGGCGCACAGGTTTGTGTCCAGAATTGCACTGCTGCTGGGTTTTTGATGCTCTACTGTTTCCCATGTGTATCAAGAATGGTCCACCTCAAGGCAATTTGACACAACTGTGGAAAGCATTGGAGTCAACATCGGCCATGCCCAGACTAATTGAGGCTGTTCTGAGGGCAAAGGGACATCAATTATTACAGTTTTATGGGTTAAATATTAAGATAATGCTGTAAATGTATGCAAAACCATGCCCTCTTACCCTTCTTAATAGCCTTGTCTTTCTCTTCCCCCTATCTCTCTCATTTTTATATATTTTTTTACATTTTGTCAGGAAATGCAGCTCTGTCTTGGGTTCTGCTGTGGTGCAGTGGTTGCACAGCCTTCCCTCTACATGGAGCCAGGTTTTCCTATGTCTACCCTTCTCAATGGCAAGGCTGTGCTCACCGAGCCTACATTTTGTCAAGGTCTCCAAAGGTTTTGATCAGTAACCATGGTCAAATAGTTTGCCTTGGTGTACTGTCGATTTAGGGCCAGATAGCACTACATTTTGCTATGTTCTTGTGCTTGTGTTTCCCAATAAGCAATGTAGGTTTGTTTTGACTGTGTAATAATTTGATTTATTTTCATTGATTGGATGTTCTGGTCCTGAGGCTTCAGTGTGTAAGTGTAACAGGTTTGTGAACTCAGCCCCATGACCAGCTGGATGAGGGGACTCTTCTTTGCTCAGCTCTTGGCATTGCAGAGCTTAGTAATGATTAGAGAGGGGGTCACTGTATTTTAGATGTTTCCCAAACTTAATTGGTCTTTTTGGAGTATTTATTATTTGTGGATATTGGACTAACTCTGCCCTGCATGCTGTAGTTTTCCTTTGGACATGTAGGAGAATCTTACAGAACTCTGCATGCAGGATTTCAATGGGGTGAAATCTTATTTTGCAAGTGGACCTCACACCTCGCTGCCGTAAAGTGCAATTGGTTCAATGACAGATTCAATTAGTTTTAGCCACATTTTAATAGGTATTTCAATTTGAGTTTGTTTTCAATGGCATAGAATACTATGTACTTTCTCTCTCAGTTCATTCACTGTGTCCAGTTAAGACAATTTTTTAAAGTAATTGTAGTGTGTGCAATACTCTACATATTTTGTACTAATTGAGAACTTTGGTCTAATTCCCTGAGATCTTGATCTTCTCAGGAAAATCATAATTTTGGGGGGGTCACTGCCAGGTCCCAGGTCTGGCAGTACTGCTCCAGCAGGTCCAGGCTCTGCTGTAGGCCACATGCTGTGGGTGACAGGAAGGCACAGGTCATCTGCGAAAAGCAGGCATTTAACCACTGAATTGTAGAGGCTGACACCAGGGGCTGAGGATTTTACTAGAATAGTGGCCATGTCGTTGATGTAAATATTGAAGAGCGCTAGGCTCATATTGTAAACCTAGTGAAAGATCCCCCCCCCCCCCGGTTAAATAATTATATTATTCTCTTCCCAATTTTGATGCTGCACATTTTGCCAGTATACATTCATTTAATTATGTCATATGTTTTACCCCCTACACCACTTTCAATAGCTTTTTAGAACAGTCCTGTATGCCAAATACAATCAGATGCTTTTTGGAAGTTGATAAAGCAAGCATAAATGTTTATCAATCAGGGTGTGTAGGGTGCAAATATGATCGGTCATACTTGTTTTGGTATAAATCCAATTGGGCTTCTACTTAAGAGATCTCTCGCTTTCTACTTGTCCTCTCTCTCCCATTTCTTCTAGCTGTTATAAGGGATGCAGGTCATTGGCAACATGAGTCTGGATTGAAGATGTATGATTACCTGCTGTCCCCGGGCTCCGCCTGGAGGGGGATCGGGAGTGAGGAGAGCTGAGCGATGAATAGAGAGAGAGAGAGAGGGAGGAGAGGGGAGAGGGGTGTATAAGGATGACAGTGTAATAGACACTGGTGAGGGGGTGTAACCGGTGTTCATGGAATACTACTCTCTCCCTCGCTCCATTGAACACGGTGCAGGAGGCAACGGGAATGACGAACAGGGAACGGACAGATGTGCCAGACGAGTGCAGACGAGTGCAGATGTTCTCAACCGTTAAAACGGCAAACATGTCCCCTTTCTCCTTTCCTCCCTCCCCTCATTATTTCCATCCCATTTCCTTGAACCTTTCTCTTCTACTATCCTGTACCCCCTTCCTCCCCCTCCTCCCCTTCATCCCCCCATCTCCCCCCTCCCCCACCTCCCTGAACACAAGCTTCCTGTGATCCTGATGCTTTCTGATCTAATTTGTGTGTGTGTGTGTGTGTGTGTGGTTGTGTGTGTGGTTGTGTGTGTGTGTCTGTGTGTGTGTGTGTGTGTGTGTGTGTGTGTGTGTGTGTGTGTGTGTGTGTGTGTGTGTGTGTGTGTGTGTGTGTGTGTGTGTGTGTGTGTGTGTGTGTGTGTCCATAAGTTCGTAAGTGTGTGTGTGTGTGTGTGTAAACACCAAGGCCACGGATGTAGGGATACAGTACACAGTGTGCTTGACTAGTCAAACATGCCCTGGGGTACATTGGCGACACTTCTCTCTCTCTATGTCACTGAGTCTCTTCCATGTCAGGAAGAGGTAGACTACCTACCATCTTACAGATACGCTTCCTGTTACGCTCTGCTCTGGGCATCTACAGCTCATACTCTCTCTGAGACAATGGGAAAGGAGCCCCCTCTCTCTCTCTCTCTCTCTCTCTCTCTCTCTCTCTCTCTCTCTCTCTCTCTCTCTCTCGAATAGTAAGGGAAAATAAATTAACAGATAAATATTGGTGGTATTTACATTATGTTGTTTGTTCTGGTTGCCCTTTTCTCATGGCAACGGACCACATATCTTGCTGCTGTGCTTGCACACTGTGTTATTTTGTGGAACAGATATGGGAGTTTATCAATGTTTGATTTGTTTTCAAATTCTTTGTGGGTTTGTGTGATCTGTGGGAAATATGCATCTCTAAGGTGTTCATACATTTGGCAGATGGTTAAGAAGTGCAGCTCAGTTTCCACCTCATTTTGTGGGCAGTGTGCCTCAGAACCAGCTGGCTGAGGGGAGTCTTCTCTAGGTTAATCTCTCTGTAGACGAAGGCTTTGTGATGGAATGTGTAAGCATAAATACTACAACCACCTAAAAGGAAGTTAACAGCTATTTTCTGGATTTTGATAACTAGCAAGTATAGTATAAAGTATATTTTTACAGAATTCTGCATGCACAGTCTCAATTGGGTTTGTCCCATTTTGTAAATTATTGATTAGTGATTAGTGGGCCCCAGACCTCACAACCATAGAGGGCAATGGGTTCTATAACTGATTGAAGTATTTTTAGCAAGATTCTAATTGGGATGTCAAGTTTTATGTTCCTTTTGAAAGAGTAGAAGGCACTTCTTGACTGGTCTCCCAAATCATTCACAGCCTTGTGGAAGTAATTTATATATTTTTTATTCAACAAAGACATGGCTAACGTTTTACATTCTCCCAAACAATTGTTGCTATTTAGTTATTTTTGGGGGCGTTTTGTGTAACTTATTTTCTAACTTATTGTGTACATAATGTTGCTGCTACCATCTCTTATAACCGAAAATAACTTCTGGACATCAGAACAGCGATTATTCACCGTGGACTGGAATAAACTTTTTCCTTCAACGAGTCCGATGAGAAGGAACAGTCCTTCACTGGAACAGGCCCAGATCCACGCCTTTGCGTGAAGAAAAATGCAGGAAAAGGGGCCACAGATCAGGCAGCCTTTTGAGAATCCGTAGGTGAGCAAGTAACCTCCCACTGCCATCCGTTCTTCTTGCTAACGTGCAATCATTGGAAAATAAAATGGATGACCTACGATTAAAATGATCCTACCAAAATGATCCTACCTCACTGAGATGTTGCTAAACGACGATAAAGACAATATAGAGCTAGCGGGATTTTCCATGTTCTGGCAGAACAGAGATGCTACCTCTGGTAAGACAAGGGGTGGGTGGGTGTGTCTATTTGTCAATAACAGCTGGTGCGCAATGTCTAATATTAAAGAAGTCTCGAGGTATTGCTTGCCTGAGATAGAGTACCTTATGATTAGCTGTAGACCACACTATCTACCAAGCGAGTTCTCATCTATATTATTCATAGCCATCTATTTATCACCACAGAATGAAGCTGGCACTAAGACCGCTCTCAACCAAGGCCATAAGCAAAGAAGAAAATGCTCACCCAGAAGTGGCGCTCCTAGTGGCCCGGGACTTTAATGCAGGCAAACTTAAATCAGTTTTACCAAATTTTTACCAGCATGTCACAAGTGCAACCAGAGAAAAAAACATCATAAACCACCTTTACTCAACACACAGAGATGCATACAAAGCTCTCCCCCGCCCTCCTTTTGGAAAATCCTCCTGATTCCTGCTTACAAGCAAAAACAAAAGCAGGAAGTACCAATGACTCGCTCAATACGGAAGTCGTCAAATGATGTGGATGCTACACCACAGGACTGTTTTGCTAGCACAGACTGGAAAATATTCAGTGATTCATCCAATGGCATTGAGGAGTACACCACCTCAGTCATTAGCTTCATCAATAAGTGCATCGATGACGTCCCCACAGTGACTGTACGTACATATCCCAACCAGAAGCCATGGATCCACATCCACATTGAGCTAAAGGCTAGAAATGCCACTTTCAAAGAGCGAGAGACTAATCTGGACGCTTCTAAGAAATCCCGATATGCCCTTGGACAAACCATCAAACAAGCAAAGTGTCAATACAGGATTAAGATTGAATCATACTACACCGGCTCTGACACTCGTCGGATGTGGCAGGGCTTGAAAACTGTTAAGGACTACAAAGGGAAACCAAGACGCGAGCTGCGCAGTGATGCAAGCCTACCAGATGAGCTAAATGCATTTTATGCTCGCTTCGAGGCAAGCAACACTGAAGCATGCACAAGAGCACCGGCTGTTCTGGGTGACTGTGTGATAACGCTCTCGGTAGCCGATGTGAACAAAACCTTTAAACAGGTCAACATTCACAAAGCCGCTGGGCCAGGACATGTAATCGGATTACCAGGACATGTACTCAAAGCATGCGTGGACCAACTGTCAAGTGTCTTCACTAACATTTTCAACATCTCCCTGACAGAGTCTGTAATACCAACATGTTTCAAGCAGACCACCATAGTCCCTGTGCCAAGGAAGTGAAGGTAACCTGCCTAAATGATTACCGCACCGTGGCACTCATGTCGGTAGCCATGAAGTGCTTTGAATGGCTTGCCATGGCTCAAATCAACAGCATCCTCCCAGACACTCTAGAACCACTCCAATTCGCTTACCGCCCAAACAGATCCACAGATGACTCAATCTCAATTGCACTCCACAATTTCCCACTTAGACAAAAGGAACACCTATGTGAGAATGCTGTTCATTGACTACAGCTCAGCATTCAACACCATAGTGCCCAAGATGCTCATCACTAAGCTAAGGACTCTGGGACTAAACACCTCTCGCTGCAACTGGATCCTGAACTTCCTGATGGGCTGCCCCCAGGTGGTAAGAGTAGACAACAACACGTCTGCCACGCTGATCCTTAACACTGGGGCCCCTCAGGGGTGTGTACTTAGTCCCCTTCTGTATTCCCTGTTCACCCACGACTGCGTGGCCAAACACGACTCCAACACCATCATTAAGTTTGTTGACAACACAATAGTGGTAGGCCTGATCACTGACAACGATGAAACGGCCTATAGGGAGGGGGTCAGAGAACTGGCAGTGTGGTGCCAAGACAGCAACCTCTCTCTCAATGTGAGCAAGACAAAGGAGCTGATTGTGGACAACAGGAAAAGGCGGGCCGAACAGGCCCCCATTGACATCGACCGGGCTGTAGTGGAGCGGGTCCAGAGTTTCAAGTTCCTTGGTGTCCACATCACCAACGAACTATCATGGTCCAAACATTCCAAGACATTCATGAAGAGGGCATTACAAAACCTTTTCCCCATACGGAGACTGAAGAGATTTGGCATGGGTCCTCAGATCCTCAAAAGTTTCTATAGCTGCACCATCGAGAGCGTCCTGACCGGTTGCATCACCGCCTGGTACGGCAACTGCTCGGCATCTGACCTTAAGGTGCTACAGAGGCTACAGGCCAAGCTCCCTGTCATCCAGGAACTATACAATAGGAAAGCCCATAAAACTGTCCAGTCACCCAAGTCATAGACTGTTTTCTCTGCTACTGCACGGCAAGCGAAAGGCTCCTCAACAGCTTCTACCATAAGCCATAAGACTGCTGAACAATTAATAAAATTGCCACCGCACTATTTACATTGACACCCCCCTCTCTTTTGTACACTGCTGCTACTCGCTGTTTATTATCTATGCATAGTCACTTCACCCCCACCTACATGTACAAACTAACCTGTACCCCAGCACACTGACTTGGTACCGGTGGCCCCTGTATATAGCCTCATTATTGTTATTCTTATTGTGTTATTTTTTATTATTACTTTATATTTTAGTCTACTTGGTAAATATTTTCTTAACTCTTCTTGAACTGCACTGTTGTGCAGTAAGCATTTCACGGTAAAGTCTACACTTATTGTATTCGGTGCGTGTGACAAATAAAGTTTGATTTGATGAGAATACCTTGTTTTTGTTTTGGTTGGTTTGGTTGCCAATAAGGGTGTGTACAGTGTATACGTGGTCTGTCGTAAGGTATTTTGGTAGAAAGGAAATTTTTATGGTTTGCTCAAGACATTGTTTTCACTGATTGTTGGAGTCTGCTGTTGCTGATAGTCTTTCTCTCTCCCTCCTGTGTGTCTGTCTGTCTGGCTATCACAGAGCAAGCAGCATAGCCGTGGGAAGTCGTTTGGGGATGGGGGTGCTGTGACGCACTATATTGGTCCGCTAATACAGGACTAGCAAAGGTCCAGTGCACTACTTTTGTGCATTTTTTAAAAAGAAATGTGTTTGCCAGCATTTGTAACTTGAGTCTGATAATTGCTTGATACAGTGCCTTGCGAAAGTATTCGGCCCCCTTGTACTTTGCAACCTTTTGCCACATTTCAGGCTTCAAACATAAAGATATAAAACTGTATTTTTTGGTGAAGAATCAACAACAAGTGGGACACAATCATGAAGTGGAACGACATTTATTGGATATTTCAATTTTTTTTAACAAATCAAAAACTTAAAAATTGGGCGTGCAAAATTATTCGGCCCCCTTAAGTTAATACTTTGTAGCGCCACCTTTTGCTGCGATTACAGCTGTAAGTCGCTTGGGGTATGTCTCTATCAGTTTTGCACATCGAGAGACTGACATTTTTTCCCATTCCTCCTTGCAAAACAGCTCGAGCTCAGTGAGGTTGGATGGAGAGCATTTGTGAACAGCAGTTTTCAGTTCTTTCCACAGATTCTCGATTGGATTCAGGTCTGGACTTTGACTTGGCTATTCTAACACCTGGATATGTTTATTTTTGAACCATTCCATTGTAGATTTTGCTTTATGTTTTGGATCATTGTCTTGTTGGAAGACAAATCTCCGTCCCAGTCTCAGGTCTTTTGCAGACTCCATCAGGTTTTCTTCCAGAATGGTCCTGTATTTGGCTCCATCCATCTTCCCATCAATTTTAACCATCTTCCCTGTCCCTGCTGAAGAAAAGCAGGCCCAAACCATGATAGTGCCACCACCATGTTTGACAGTGGGGATGGTGTGTTCAGGGTGATGAGCTGTGTTGCTTTTACGCGAAACATAACATTTTGCATTGTTGCCAAAAAGTTCAATTTTGGTTTCATCTGACCAGAGCACCTTCTTCCACATGTTTGGTGTGTCTCCCAGGTGGCTTGTGGCAAACTTTAAACGACACTTTTTATGGATATCTTTAAGAAATGGCTTTCTTCTTGCCACTCTTCCATAAAGGCCAGATTTGTGCAATATACGACTGATTGTTGTCCTATGGACAGAGTCTCCCACCTCAGCTGTAGATCTCTGCAGTTCATCCAGAGTGATCATGGGCCTCTTGGCTGCATCTCTGATCAGTCTTCTCCTTGTATGAGCTGAAAGTTTAGAGGGACGGCCAGGTCTTGGTAGATTTGCAGTGGTCTGATACTCCTTCCATTTCAATATTATCGCTTGCACAGTGCTCCTTGGGATGTTTAAAGCTTGGGAAATCTTTTTGTATCCAAATCCGGCTTTAAACTTCTTCACAACAGTATCTCGGACCTGCCTGGTGTGTTCCTTGTTCTTCATGATGCTCTCTGCGCTTTTAACGCACCTCTGAGACTATCACAGTGCAGGTGCATTTATACGGAGACTTGATTACACACAGGTGGATTGTATTTATCATCATTAGTCATTTAGGTCAACATTGGATCATTCAGAGATCCTCAATGAACTTCTGGAGAGAGTTTGCTGCACTGAAAGTAAAGGGGCTGAATAATTTTGCACGCCCAATTTTTCAGTTTTTGATTTGTTAAAAAAGTTTGAAATATCCAATAAATGTCGTTCCACTTCATGATTGTGTCCCACTTGTTGTTGATTCTTCACAAAAAAATACAGTTTTATATCTTTATGTTTGAAGCCTGAAATGTGGCAAAAGGTCGCAAAGTTCAAGGGGGCCGAATATTTTCGCAAGGCACTGTGTATGTTTTCTAGTTTCTTGAAATACTTTGCAAATGCAACTTAAAGCTGAAATGGTGTATTCATTATTTTTCTATTTTTGTAAATGCTCTTATCCAGAGCAATCATTTTCATATGTTTTTGTACTGGTGCCAAGTGAGAATCAAACCCACAACCCTAGCATTGCAAGTACCATGCTCTACCAACTGAGCCACGGCATCATATCACATCATCACAAACCCCTTGATGCCTCCATGTACTCAATTACTGTATTGTCCATTGTTCTTCTTCATGGTGATGGAAAGTCTACAGGTACAAACCTAGATGACCAGCCTATGTACAATACAGTAATGTACATTTACATTAAGTGGTTTGTAAGGATCGTAAATTAATACTACACAAACAGTGGTTGCATTCCATGTTATTTTATATGGATATAATATTTTATTTTATATGTATCTTAGGTGTCTTTGCCCATAACTTTGCACCTTTTGATGTAAATGCTTGAGAACAAGGTTTTGTTCTTTCTAGATTCCATTACAATGACAATCACAAAGAAAGGGGCAGGGCAAAAACTCACAACAAACCTTTCATTCATTCTTCCAGCTAATAGTAGTAAATGCCAAGTGCATTACTTTTGTGATTTTTGTATTTTTATTATTGTTACATTTTTTTTCAGGGGGTAGTGCAGCACCCTCAACACCCCTACTTGTCGTGGTTATGGCAAGCAGTAAACGAGTCACAGACAGTCATCCCACCACTCAGACAGTATAGCTAATGGGTGTCATTACCAAGACATGAGCTGGGATAATTTGTAATAGTGTAACTTGTAACTTCCCTGCACTGTACCAAAGTGTGTGTGTGTGTGTGTGTGTGTGTGTGTGTCTATGTGTGTGTGTGTCTTGGAGAGCATCCAAGGTAGACAGACAAGCAGACACAGATAGAACACACGTGTTGCTCCCAGGCTGAGTACAAGGTAACGCAATAAACAACCCTACAACCCTGACCCTGGGAAACCACACCAAGCTGGGAAGAGGGCAGATGATGAAGGGAGGCGGAGATGGAGAGAGAGAAACAGAGAGAGAGAGTGAGAGGGTGGCATGGGGAGAGGGAGAGAGAGGAAGAATGGTGATAAGGGGAGTGTGGGACTCGAAGGGAGGAAAGACACAAAAAAATACAACCATTCAAATTGACTTTACAAACAGATACAATCAGAGGTTGGGCAGGCTGGGGGGAAAGGGAGTATGGGACTGCAACAAGGGAGGTAGAAAAAGAGAGAGCCAGGCCAAGCATATCCCTTACAGAAAAACCACAGGATTTCATGTGGAAAATCACAATATTTCTAATGAGTAGAAATGTCATGTTTTCACGTGTGTAGTTTCATGTTATCACATGTAGCTTTACATGTTGTCACGTTATCACATTAACTTCACATGAGATCACGTGAAATTCATGTGTTTTTTACGTAAGGGACTACAACACATGATCCTACATATTATATCGAAGTCCCGCTACAATGCACAGCTCTCTAGATTCATACAACATGGGCTCTCTCTACAACATATATTCCTGACGTCTATGTCCCGCTGTAATACAAAACACTCCGGATGTCTACACCCCTGCCTGCTGCAACACTGGATGCTCCATATGAATGCCCTGCATATCTCTATATGAATGAATGTTCACCATATTCATACCCTGCACACCTACACTACCGTTCAAAAGTTTGGGGTTTAGAAATATCCCTGTTTTTGAAAGAAAAGCACATTTTCTTGTCCGTTAAAAATAGCATAAAATTGATCAGAAATACATTATTAATGTTGTAAATTGCTATTGTAGCTGGAAACGGCGGATTTTGTGTCTCTAAACAGAATAGAAAAAGGAGTGGGAGTCTTCGGTGCACAACTGTGCAGTCTCAACGTCAACAGTGAAGAGGCGGCTCCGGGATGCTGGCCTTCTAGGCAGAGTTTCTCTGTCCAGTGTCTGTGTTCTTTTGCACATCTTAATATGTTCTATTTATTGGCCAGTCTGAGATACTGTATGGCTTTTCTTTGCAACTCTGACTAGAAAGCCAGCATCCCGGAGTCATCTCTTCACTGTTGACATTGAGACTGGTGTTTTGCGGGCACTTTTTAATGAAGCTGCCAGTTGAGGACTTGTGAGGTGTCTGTTTCTCAAACTAGACACTCTAATGTACTTGTCCTCTTGCTCAATTGTGCACCGGGTCCTCCCACTCCTCTTTCTATTCTGGTTAGAGACAGTTTGCGCTGTTCAGTGAAGGGAGTAGTACACAGCTTTGTACGAGATCTTCCGTTTTTTGGCAATTTCTCACATGGAATAGCCTTCATTTCTCAGAACAAGAATAGACTGACAAGTTTCAGAAGAAATTCTGGACATTCTGAGCCTGTAATCGAACCCACAAAGCTGATGCCCCAGATACCCAACTAGTCAAAAGAAGGCCAGTTTCATTGCTTCTTTAATCAGAACAACAGTTTTCAGCTGTGCTACCATAATTGCAAAAGGGTTTTCTAATGGTCAATTGGCCTTTTAAAATTATAAACTTGGATTAGCTAACACAACGTGCCATTGGAACACAGGAGTGATGGTTGCTTATAATGGGCCTCTGTACGCCTACATAGACATTCCATGAAAAAATCTGCCGTTTCCAGCTACAATAGTCCTTTACAACATTAACAATGTCTACAGTGTACTTCTGATCAATTTGATGTTATTTTAATGGACAAAAAAAATGTGTGTAACGGTATTCGTCGTCTGAAGAAGAATCATCGGACAAAAGCGCAGCGTGGTAAGTGTTCTGGGCTGTGGGGGAGCACTGGAGCTCTGGTGCACAGCCTTGGCACCACTCCTCCAGGCTGTATGCCTACTTTAGCCTGGCCCCTCCAGAGTGCAGGCACAGGTCGAACCGGGCTGTGGGGGAGCACTGGAGATCTAGTGCTTAACACTCGCACCTCTCCATTAGGCTCAATGCCCACTTTCGCCCGGCACGGCCGAAGCGCAGGCATAGGATGAACTGAACCCTCCCAGCGCCCCGAGGACACAGTACGCAGAGCCGGCGCAGGATACCCTCGGCCGAAACCGCGCACCGGAGACCAAACGTGCTGAGCTGGCACAATCCGCCCTGGCTAGATGCCCACTCTCGCATGGCACTTGCGGGGGGCTGGCATATAACGCTCCGGGCTATGAGCGCGCACTGGAGACACCGTGCGCTTCACTGCATAACACGGTGCCTGACCAGTACCACGCTGCTTCCGGTAGGCACGGGGAGTTGGCTCAGGTCTATCGCCTGACCGCCAATCTCCCCGTGTGCCCACACCCCCAAAATAATTGGGCTGCCACTCGTGCCTGCTGCTCTGCCTTGTCTCATATCGCCGCCTCTCAGCTTTAGCTGCCTCTAGTTCTTCCTTCGGGCGACGATATTCCCCAGCCTGTCTCCAGGGTCCCTGTCCGTCCAATATCTCCTCGCAAGTCCAGGAGTCCTGAACCCTCTGCTCCTCGTTACCATGCTGCTTGGTCCGTTTGTGGTGGGTAGATCTGTAACGGTATTCGTCGTCTGAAGAAGAATCATCGGACCAAAGCGCAGCGTGGTAAGTGTTCATGTTACTTTATTTAAAACTGAACACTCTAACAAAAATAACAAAGAGAATAACCGAAACAGTCCTGTAAGGTGCAAAACACTAAACAGAAATTAACTACCCACAAAAACCCTTTGGAAAAGTATGGTTCCCAATCAGAGACAACGATAGACAGCTGTCCCTGATTGAGAACCATACCCGGCCAAAACAAAGAAATACAAAAACATAGTAAAAGGAACATAGAATGCCCACCCAAATCACACCCTGACCAAACCAAAATAGAGACGTAAAAAGCTCTAAGGTCAGGGCGTGACAATGTGCTTTTCTTTCAAAAACAAGGACATTTCTAAGTGACCCCAAACATTTGAACGGGTTGTGTACGTCTGGCGTATCTAGAGTATGTCCTGGGCTGGGAATGACCCCTCTCACCCCAGAGAACACGGAATGTTTTCCTCATAAAAAGACTACATGAACCTATCTAAACCTGCTGATGACAACAGCACAGCACCATCCCACTGGATATCTTAACACTGTGAAACCACAATATCTGTTCTGGGCTGGTGGGAGAATGTGTGTGTATTATTATGGTGTATGTGACTCTCACATTCTCACAGCAGAATTAGACGTTTTTGCACTTTTCTCCAAACTTCAAGTGTTTTCCACACCCTGGGTTGCTCCTCCTGCTCAACATCGTTCCTTTTCTACAAATGACACATTTAGAAGTTGCTCTGAACATCACATTTTGAAGTTAAAGGGATATTTCAGGATTTTGGCAAAATCTACTTCCCCAGCGTCACATCAACTCGTGGATACCATTTGTACGCCTCTGTGTCCAGTATGAAGGAAGCTAGAGGTAGTTCTGAAAGCCAATGCTAACTAGCATTAGTGCCTGGACTGTATCCTATCGGTATGTGCTATCATGCTAATGTTTTGGATAGGGTTAAAACTTTGAATTTAGGCATTCATTCTGAATGGTTAAGGTAAAGGTAAAGGTTTGGGATAGGGTTAAAACGAAATAAAAATAAACAAGTGTCTACCACTGGATTGGACACGCAACCTTCTGATCCGGAGTGATGGGATTACACACACTGGGATTACGAACACTGGGATTTAACAGGCGACCTTCTGATCCGGAGTGATGGGATTACACACACTGGGATTACGAACACTGGGATTTAACAGGCGACCTTCTGATCCGGAGTGATGGGATTACACACACTGGGATTACGAACACTGGGATTTAACAGGCGACCTTCTGATCCGGAGTGATGGGATTACGCACATCCGTCACCCCCGTGCACAACGCCATAGAAAAACCCAAGCCTACTTGATGGTAATAGCGCTCACTGTTGCCCCCCAGTGGCCGGATTTGTAGGCATTTCCCGATGTCCTCAAGACAAGGGCGTCCAATTAAGAAGTCAATCTTGAGCAATCTGCCTGGTTGAGGGCTGTATACTGATTACATGGTGATTATTTGAGGGCTTTTTGCAACCCTAGTTGTTTGTGCACGCATATGAATCTGGGTCTGGGCACACTACAGACACACACACAAACAAACACGTTGTTCCCCCAGGTTTGATGATGGTGGGTATCTCAGAGGCGGGGTAGTTCTAACAGAGTAGCAGAGAGAGAACCGTCAGACTGATACAGTGCTGCTGCACTAAACTTATGTAAGACCCCTTCATCAATATTCTATCAGTGTTCTCATTGCATGGCCATGGCTGACTGAACCCAATGAAACAGCAGCTAATACAATAGGGATGTTGCACATGACAGCAGCTGATACAGCTACACCAGATAGCCTCTACTGTATCTTGACCTGATCACTTTGACAAGGTAAGCATAACAGACCTCACTTCGACACAGGTCTGTCTCTCTCTCTCTTTCTCGCTCTCTCGCTCTCTCTCTCTCTCACTCTCGCTCTCTCTCTCTCTCTTTCTCTCTCTCTTTCTCTCTCACTCTCGCTCTCACTCAAGCTTTAGTAAAATGACAAGGCCACTGAGATAATAAAAACAACAATAAAAGTCACAAATAAATAATAGTAATAGTGATTAGAGAAAGGGGAATATACATATCATTTATTAGTAAATAAAGCTCCGCCTTATCTCAGCTCACTGGTCACGATGGCAACACCCATCCGTAGCACGCGCTCCAGCAGGTGTATCTCACTGATCATCCCTAAAGCCAACACCTCATTTGGCCGCCTTTCGTTCCAGTACTCTGCTGCCTGTGACTGGAACGAATTGCAAAAATCGCTGAAGTTGGAGACTTTTATCTCCCTCACCAACTTCAAACATCAGCTATCTGAGCAGCTAACCGATCGCTGCAGCTGTACATAGTCTATTGGTAAATAGCCCACCCTTTTCACCTACCTCATCCCCATACTGTTTTTATTTATTTACTTTTCTGCTCTTCTGCACACCAATATCTCTACCTGTACATGACCATCTGATCTTTTATCACTCCAGTGTTAATCTGCAAAATTGTAATTATTTGCCTACCTCCTCATGCCTTTTGCACACATTGTATGTAGACCCCCCCTTTGTTTTCTACTGTGTTATTGACTTGTTAATTGTTTACTCCATGTGTAACTCTTTGTTGTATGCTCACACTGCTATGCTTTATCTTGGCCAGGTCGCAGTTGCAAATGAGAACTTGTTCTCAACTAGCCTACCTGGTTAAATAAAGGTGAAATAAAATAAAAAATAAAAATTTATTACAAATGAAATACAGAAACATCTCATTTAAATAAGTATTCACACCCCTGAGTCAATACTCTGTAGACGCACCTTTGGCAGTGATTACAGCCGTGAGTATTTCTGGGTAAGTCTAAGTGCTTTGCAAACCTGGATTGTACATTTTCTCTCCATTATTCTTTTCAGAATTCTTCAAGCTCTGTCAAGTTGATTGTTGTTCATGGCTAGACAGCCATTTTCAAGTCTTGCCATTGATTCTCAAGCAGATTTAAGTCAAAATGGTGACTAAGGAACATTTAATGTCATCTTGGTAAGTAACTCCAGTGTAGAGTTTGCCTTGTGTTTTAGGCTATTGTCCTGCTGGAAGGTGAATTTGTTTGCCAGTATCTTTTGGAAAGCAGACTGAACCAGGTTTTCCTCTAGAATTGTGCCTTTGCGTATAGCTGTATTCCGTTTCTTTTCATCCTAAGAAACTCCCTAGTTCTTGCCGATGACAAGCATACCCATAATATGATGCAGCCACCTCCATGCTTGAAAATATGAAGAGTGGTATTCAGTGATGTGTTGTATTGGATTTACCCCAAACATGTGTGGGGCACAGATATTGGGGTAGTCAGTCAAAAATCATGATAACCACTACTATTGAATACTTAATGGGTCCATGCAACTTATTATGTGAATTGATCAGCACATTTTTACTTCCAAACTTATTTAGGCTTGCCTTAACAAAGGGGTTGAATACTTATTGACATCAAGACATTTCAGCTTGACAATTTGTATTAATTTGTAACAAATTCAACCAACAAAATTCCACTTTGACATTATGGGATATTCTGTGTAGATCAGTGACACAAAAAAAATACATTTTAAATTCAGGCTGTAAAACAACAAAATGTGGAAATATTAAAAAGGTGTGAATACTTTCTGAAGGCATTGTAAATATTATAAGAGATTGACTGAGAGATTGTGTGTGTCTCTCTCTCTCGCTCCCATAACACATAACACATAGACACGTAAGCACTTCCAAGGCAGAATGCATAATCTGTGAGAATATTTGACATGGGAATATCTCACACTCGGGTGACACCCCTCTGAGTGAAGGTGGTATGGACCATGAGATTTACTCTCACCATGGGGTTGAATAACTAGTGCACTCCCTGAGGGTGTGCACGTATGGTCTCTCTCTCACACACACACACACACACACACACACACACACACACACACACACACACACACACACACACACACACACACACACACACACACACACACACACACACACACACACACAAACACAAACGCAATGCAGCCTCACTGGTGGCAACAAGATAGAGCAAGTACTGTATATTATACAACCTTCACATAAGAAGCTCAAGAAAAATCACACATACACATACAAATACACATCTAGCTGTAACTCAGTCTTAAGACACTAGTTAACCAGTCATACACACCGTACACACACACACCACACCCCGGCCAAGTGTTCTCGTTTAATAATTTACTTCAATTCATGGGAAGGAAAAGGCTGCTTTGAAAAATGCTGTGAGCTGAGAGGTGTCTGTTAGACATTATAGCCTTTTACAAGTCTAAACCATGCAGGGTTGAACCAAGTGTGGTCAGATAGGGATGAGCCTAGATACTGTAGATAGTGTTGTAATGGCTGGGTGACCCCGATCATAAATAAGGTCTATTCCCGGTTCCAACTACACCTCTGTGTCTGTTACCTCAGCCTGTACTTAGTGAACCTGCAGGTACGGTCAAGTTGGAACAACAGACCCAGGCTGCCCCTTCAGTTTGGAGCTCACAGCAAAACAACAGTCCTTGCAGTCCTGGCTCATATCCAAAGTGTTAGAGCTTACACAATTTCCATTAAGCATTTAATGAAGCATTCATGCCTTCATGAAAAAGAAAGTGTGTCAGTAGTGAAAAGTAAAGTCAAAGCAGTCCACCTCTGAAACATAATCTTATAATCAAAGGTGAAAATGTAGTTTAGAGTCTCCCCTCTCCCCCGCACCCTCTCTCTCTCTCATTGGTCTCTTTTTGAAATGACAGGTGTCATAAAGAAGGAGTTCTACAGGAATCCCAGCCCAAGGCTCCAGGTGCGTGCTCAAACTCGACTTCCATCCTGTCCCGTCTCCTCCCCTCCTCAGCCCAGAGGGGCCCCGCCAGACAAGACGAAAGGGGCCAGCCCAGAAACAAAATCTCGCCTCCCTCCGCTAACAACAGCCAGAACAAAATCAGACCAGATCACCACCCTGTATTAGTACTGAGAACACGCAAACACCATGACATACCTGTACAGTCTGTCTGTCTCCTACACAGCACTTAGACCTGCATACCTGGCCTCACACTCTCCTATACTTAAACATTGTGCCATACAGTATATTAATAACCCCACGTACTGTCTACTATCTAACCCCGAATACCTAGCTAATAATGAGAGTCACTTCCCTGAAACATTACAATACGAACCACAACGAAACAAAAAAGCACAAAAAGGTCTTCAACATCAAAAAAAAAGCATGTACTTGGTTGACTGTTTCAACAGGGATCGTCAGATCCTGAAACTTCAGTGTTATAACACCATAACCACGAACAGCATTTTGTAGACCTACGCATCACTTCCAGTTCCAGTCCACACTGTAAATACCTGGAAGACTAAAGGTCACTGGAAACCTCCGGCTGCTCTGCTCCATCCTCATGACTCATACTGTCTCACGCTCACACCTCCTCCCTGTACAATCAACACTGGGCAGCAGGATAACAGCATGGAGGGGAGGAGACTAATAACCTTTCAGTGGCCAGCACCACCACCACCAGCACCACCACCAGCACCACCACAATACAGCTGAATAGGATACCTAGAATACTGTGTCAGTCAGTACGAACATTATCCCTGTACTGTCTCTGAAAAGCTTTTGGGATACAAGTCATTGAAACATTTACTGGCGTTTAACTTTTTCTGTTGCGTAACAATCCCATTTAGGAAGAGTGGGAGCATTCTGACATCACGTGCATAAAGCAACTCATGCGACCGTTAAAGGTATTTGGAAATCACTTGTGAAAAGGTACATTTCTTATTTATTTTTTTGCCTGTTTCTTCTTCTACTGCTATTTGCCTTTCAAACCATGCACATAGACATATGGAAGTCTACAGAGGAGCCAGTGTAACGGGCTGAACCCTCTAGCTGCTGGTATACAGTACATAGTCTACTGCTTCGTAGAACTGTCAGGCAAATGCCATGTCACCGCGGCTGTCACAACAGGTCTCGTATCAACACCGACACACAGAGACGCTGTGGCAACAACCAATGGCACACAGCAACGCTATCCACAAAGAAACACTCCGATACATGTACTGTACAACCCATACATTGTCTTAACCACCAAACACAAATGAGACCAGGTAATCCAAATATTTCAAGAAGAGATTTGACTAATTGTGGAATATTGCAAAACGTTATTGCATCACCTTTTCTGAAACAGACAGTTTGTTTGTCAATCCAAAGATGCGTTCTAGCTTGACAGTGATTGCGCTTTTATGGCGATAAATCTGGAATCCTTTTAGTTTATGGTACTAGAGAGGATTTGTTGATTTGTGACATATGTCTACTGACAGGGACTGTGTTGGGAAATAGCTTGAGCTGGTACTGCAGCGCCAAATTCTGAGATGGGGATTAATATGCATTGGCTGTGTTAAATAAATCATATGAATGAACTTGATATTGTGACGTGGTGCTAGGTAGGGGTTTATGTAAGACTGTTTGTTCTCTCCTGACCATCCCTCAGCTACTGCCTGGAAGACCAGAGAGGAATGCACTGTGGCAGGACACTCACTCTCCTTCCACTTCTCTTTCTCTCCTTCTCTCTTTCACTCTGTCTCCCTCCCCCTCTCTCTCTCTCTCTCTCTCTCTCTCTCTCTCTCCCCCTCTCTCATGCTGTTTGTGTTTGTCTCCCTCTCTTTCACCATTCTGTTTATTCATGAGCACTTCGGTGCAAAGTACAGTGTGAGCAAACACACACTCACACTCATAATCACACACACATGCATGTGCATGTACACACGGGCGTGCACACACACACACACACACACAGTAAATATATGAGTTTGGTTTTGACATGCTGCCAGACATCTCTGCTTATTCCCCACTATCCCCCATTGTCCCCTAATGTCACTGGGTTGTATGAGTGGCTATCACATGTCTCCCCAGCATCTACCCCCCCCCCCCCCCCGAAAAACATCACCCCGAATCCTGGATAGAGTATTTCAATGGCCCCAATATCACTTCTGCTCTCTCTGTCCAGGGTGACCATCATATAGTGTACAAAACGTTAGGAACATCTTCCTAATATTGAGTAGCATCCCTTTTTGCCCTCAGAACAGCCTCAATTCGTGGGGGCATGGACTCTACATGGTGTCAAAAGCGTTCCACAGGGATGCTGGCCAATGTTGACTCCAATGCTTCCCATAGTTGTGTCAAGCTAGATGTCCTGTGGGTGGTGGACCATTCTTGATAAACACGGGAAAATGTTGAGCGTAAAAACCCCAGCAACATTGCAGTTCTTGACACACTCAAACCGGTGCATCTGGCACCTACTACCATACCCCGTTCAAAGGCACTTAAATATGTTGTCTTGCCCATTCACCCTCTGAATGGCATAGGTACACAATCAATGTCTCAACTGTCTCAAGGCTAAAAAAAATCCTTCTTCAACATGTGTTCTTCACTTTTATCTAAACTGACTGGAGTGGATTTAACAGGTGACATTAATAAGGGATGTCATGTTCCTAATGTTTTGTACACTCAGTACTCATTGTACTTGTTTAACTACTGTATCCTCTCAAACCACCCAATATTCACTTTCCTAAAGGTCATTCTCCCTCTCGCCTCACTGACCACCTGCCCCAAATGTTATCCCCCACATCTTGGAAACTCAAGAAGTCCCCAAAAAATATTGCTTCATCATCATATCACTGCTTCATCGTCATCATAATCACCATCATTGTCATCATCATCCTCATCATCATCATACTTAGCCCTAGAGGGTACTGACCTTAAAGGCGTGCTTGCGGCTGATGTTATCCAGCACCTGCACTTCTCCGATCCGAAAGCTGAGCAGAGGAAGACTTCCCAACACTCCTTCCTCCTTCTCGTCTGGGTAGGAGGAAGAGGGGAAAAAAGAGAGAGAAAGAATAAAGATTGGGATCAAAATCAACAAAAAAATCACATCTTTTAGAAAACGCGACAGAGATATATTATAACAGAAAGGGTCCACACCTACAGTAAATAAAGAGGGGTGAATAGTAAACGCACAGTCTGGTGTCGCAGTTTGCAAACTCCTCTAGTGGTAGCTGCAGCTGTAGCTGGCTTAGTGAGCACTACCATTGAACATCCCTGGAACAACACCCACGTCCCACTGTAGGGGAAATATCAATTTTGGTCCAGAAGTCCAGTGATAAGTGACACACTCACACACACACACACACAGAAACTCGCGTAAAATCCAACGGCGGTCAGATATTTTTTTTTAAATGAGCGGAGCGCTGGGGAAGGAAGAGGAGTGCGAGAGCGGCACTTGTGCTGATTAAATAATGGAGCAGATGATGACAATTTCGAGGGCTGGCGATGAGGCTGACAGGGAGTCCACAGTAGTAGCTGCTGCCCTCCTTATCTCTCTCTCCCTCGTTCCCTCTTTCTCTCTCGCTCTGCCTGGCTCTTTTGCACTCTCTCTCAGCTGATCCCTCTCTTGTTCTCTCTCTCTCTCTCTCTCTCTCTCGGCTGATCCCTCTCTCGCTCTATCTCTCTAAGCAGAGCTGTACTGCGTAGATGTAAGAGCCTTCCTCGGTTGCAGAGCACACGTGTGTTTGAGAGAGAGCGGAATAGAGAAAGAGAGGGAGGGAGAGACTGAGAGGAGGGATGGGGGAGGGGGAGCTGTGTTTGTGCAATCATACAGTACTATTTGCTGTGTGTGTGTGTGTGTGTGTGTGTGTGTGTGTGTGTGTGTGTGTGTGTGTGTGTGTGTGTGTGTGTGTGTGTGTGTGTGTGTGTGTGTGTGTGTGTGTGTGCGTGCGTGCGTGCGTGCGTGCGTGCGTGTTTGTGTGTGCGTGTGTGTGTGTGATAGCGATCAGCCAATGTGACTCAGTGTTGCTGGAATCCTGAATACTGGCCTTCAGCTAACTGTACCTGCCCTCTCTCCACCAATCAAAGAGCAGGGTTTTCTGCAACACACAGAAAAGGTAAATAGCCACTCCTCTTTCCCTCAAACAAATTCAAACTTGAGCTCACAAGTTCTGTATTTCATTGCAAAAATCTGTTCATTCTCAAACAGTTCTACCCTACAACTGAACTATCTTATAAAGGCTATCAAGTTGTATTAAATATACTGTATCACATAAACATAGTCGCACATTAATAACGGATGTAATAAGAAACTATGTGATTTATTTCCAAACAGCCTTTCAAAGTCGTCTCAAGATAATCCCAAGGAGAAGACTGGTGAGAAGAAACAGAGTTGTGATTGTGAAACCTGTGGCAGAGCTTCTCAGTGTTCACCAATAAACGCCGTGCCCATCCAGAGACACAGAGACGCTAGGAGAGGCAAAACACACAGCAAACACACCTCTGAAAACACACACTTCTGAAGACACTCCTGCTAGCACAAACACCTATGAAGAAGAAAGTTGCCTACAATGTCACCTCATCCTGACTCAAGTCTGACACTACACAGACTCCCTCCCCTGTGTGTGTGTGTGTGTGTGTGTGTGTGTGTGTGTGTGTGTGTGTGTGTGTGTGTGTGTGTGTGTGTGTGTGTGTGTGTGTGTGTGTGTGTGTGTGTGTGTGTGTGTGTGTGTGTGTGTGTGTGTGTGCGTGCGTGGGGGTGGGTGGGTGTATGTGTGAGAGAGAGAAGACACAGGATCAGGGTAAATCTGCTCCCTAACAGCTATATATTAGCATCCCAAAACAACAGCATATCAACGCTTCTGAAGATGCCAATTAGTTAAGTAACGCACAAACACTCTATTTAGCAAAGAATTCCTCTATATTTACTGTACACTCAGGGTCAGCTAGGACATTGGTAACTTGTGACATCAAGTCCCTGACTGTACTTACAGCATTAGGCAGTCATGTATTTTGCTCTGTTGGGAATTGGATATTTGGAATGTTTTATGATCCTTTGGAGATGGGGGTGGTATGTAGTGCTAGAGTTGTTAGAGTTGCAGAAATGTAGCTGCAAAGTTGCTAATTGGAATCCCTGGCTGAGCAATTAAGAGAACCGGGGACTTCTATACACACTCCTAATCTCCTTGTATAGAGCAACTACTCCACCTCCTCTGGCAGGACAGCTGACATGCTTGGACAATGTCACCTCCAAGTCCCAACAACAAAAGACCTTAGCATCTTTTTGCCCCTCTCTCCTTGCTGGCATGGTGATCGTGGCAGTAAATCGCACAGTCAGACATGCTCCCTTCCTCCCTCTCTTTTTTTTCCACAACACAGCTGGGAGAAGAGGGAGGGAGACGAAAACATCCCATCAGACGTGTGTGAAATCCCGAGAGAGGAATCACTGTGACCAGAAGGAGAGAAAGGGGGAAGAAAAGGAAAGAAAAGGAAATGGAGAAATGATAGAAAAGCAAGCGGGGCTCTGGGGCCAGTTTGTGAATATTGCTCGACGTGAATTTGGCCGTCGCTTCACACTGAGCTATTGAGTCACAGAACAACCGGAACATTTCAATATGAAAGATTCTTAGAAGCTGCTAAGCTCCAATTCATGTGGGGTTGTTTTCTGATTCCCGGTTCTATTCTTATCATTTCATTTCTCTGCTTTGCTTTGAATACGTCCTTATTCACGTTGGATTTGCGTCTGTGTGTACGGGATAGGGAATGGAGTGGAGTGTTTTATAAAAGGAGCAATTCCAGGTTAACTACATGGAATTAAACACCTAGTTGCATCCTGTAGCTCACAGAATACTGGTAGATTCACCAACAAAATCACTTTTAACCCAAAGAACCTGGAGTTCACTCTCTCTCAGGACTAGGAATATGTGTGTTTGAGTGGTTTAAATAGGGTAGAGTAGGCTAAGTTGAGCCCTTTTTTACATTCAGCATCACTTCGTTAACCTCTTGAAGCTAGGGGCACTATTTTTATGTTTGGAAAAATAACGTTCCCAAAGTAAACGGCCTATTTCTCAGGACCAGAAGCTAGAATATGCATATATTAGAAAACACTCTAAAGTTTCCAAAACTGTCAAAATATTGTCTGTGAGTATAACAGAACTGATATTGCAGGCAAAACCCTGAGGAAAATCCAATCAGGAAGTGCCTCTTATTTTGAAACCCTTCTGTTCCTATGCATGTCTATCCTCCATTTAAAGGGATATCAACCAGATTCATTTTTCTATGGCTTCCCTAAGGTGTCAACAGTCTTTAGAAATAGTTTGATAGGTGGAGGCTCTCAGAGTGAGTTTTTGCGCTAGAGTAAAGCCGCCATTGTTCCTCCCGCTGTTATTGAAAAACCTACACACTCGGTTGATATATTATCGAATATATATTTAAAAACTACCTGAGGAATGATTATAAAAAAACGTTTGACATGTTTCTGTGGACATTATGAAGACCATTTGGAATTTCCGTCTGCGTTGTCGTGACCGCTCTTTCCTGTGGATTTCTGAACATAACGCGACAAACAAACGGAGGTATTTTGGATATAAAAATAATCTTTATGGAACAAAAGGAACATTTGTTGTGTAACTGGGTCTCGTGAGTGAAAACATCCGAAGATCATCAAAGGTCAACGGTTAATTTAATTACTTTTCTGATTTTCGTGACCAAGCTTCCTGATGCTATGTGTACATAATGCCATGCTAGGCTATCGATAAACTTACACAAACGCTTGGATTGCTTTCGCTGTAAAGCATCATTTCAAAATCTGAGATGACAGGTGAATTAACAAAAGGCTAAGCTGTGTTTCGCAACATTGCACTTGTGATTTCATGAATATTAATATTTTTTATCAATATTATTTGACAACTCAATATTAGGAAGCTGTTCCTAATGTTTTGTACACTTAGTGTATATTTCGGGATGTTGTGTATCCCTGGAAATAATCCGAATTCATGTAAACATTACAGTTTTGAAAACATAGCTTGTCCAAAAAAAGTGGTCTCTTGGTACCCCGGGTGTGGGGTAAGTTGAGCTGCGGGACAGGGTAAGTTAAGCTGTGTGGGGTAAGTTGAGCTGCGGGACAGGGTAAGTTAAGCTGTGTGGGGTAAGTTGAGCTGCGGGACAGGGTAAGTTAAGCTGTGTGGGGTAAGTTGAGCTGCGGGACAGGGTAAGTTAAGCTGCTCACAAATTCTTGTACTGAATGAAATAATACCACTACCTTTTTAAAACACATTTCAATACAATCACAATCGCTTTTTGTCTTTTAATCATTTTAAGCATCTTTTAACACAGGCTTAACACCTAACAAACAATTTGTACTTTTCTTAAAAATAAAAAAAATTGGCCAGACCCTGTTGTTACCTCATATGCTAGCGATAATGCCTTGCATTACAAATGGGAATAAAACACTTCAATCTGCTCAACTTGCTATTGGCTCAACGATGGACTCAATTTACCCCAAGGTAAACACATTTTGACTACAAGGATGCACTTTCATGCTTGATTTAGGACCTCATATTGAAGCTTATAGAGACCACAACTGGTGTACAAGTATAAAACAATCTGAAAATGATCAACTTCGGTTTAGATACAAGCATCATGAAACCTCTATCTCAGTAAATTCATTTGACTTGGTGAAAATCCTTATTTTTTATTTTTACCTAACTTGCTTATCACTATTTCTATGTGGTTTCTTCCTTCATATACTCCATGAAATGATGACCTGATCCTAAATATTTGGTCAAATTATAGATTGTGTGCATGATTTCCTAGAAACAAGGGTAACTCACACACACACACACACACACACACAGCTGATTTTACATTTGCCCCCCCTCCCCCCCCCCCCCGAATGAGACAAATGCAACAAAAGTCAAACTTTGGGGGGGTCTCTAATTATCCATCATTTGGTTTAAAATGCTACTTTGTACTTCTACAGTGGTAAATATGAAATATTAAAAGCTTATTCCAAATTAAACAAGCACCCCCGCCTCTCAAGGTTTAAACCAGTGAAAGTTAGTTCAGGGTCTTTGAATCGCGTTAATCTCTCTACTCTGCCAGTCTGCCTTTCTTTCTATCTGTCTGTCTTTCGCCAGCAAATTTGCAACATTGTATCGACTGGATCCAGCCCGCTAGTGAACGTGCAACATTATCAACTGGGTCCAGCCCGCTAGTGAACGTGCAACATTATCAACTGGGTCCAGCCCGCTAGGGAATGTGCAACATTATCAACTGGGTCCAGCCCGCTACCGAACTTGAAACAGCTCGATGAGCGCAGGACAGACACCGCTATATTTGCATTCCATATTTCAGCCCCTTTTCAGGTGTCCCAACTTTTCTTTTGACAAAAAAAGTTCCATTTGTCAGCAAGCTGCATCCATTAATTCAGGCTTCAAGAGTGAATGTCACTGAATGTCATGACACTTTTTGGTGCTGGAGAAGGACTGTTGTCTATTCTGCTATCAGAGGGGTTGGGTTAAATACTGAAGACACATTTCAATTCCATGCATTCGGTTGTGCAACTGACTCAGGTCCCCTTTCCCTTCAAATATGGCAGACAGGACCTGAAGGTCAGGGACTTAGAGAGTATAGAGAGAGAAAGAGAGGGGAAGGGGGGGAAAGACAATTATCATATTCTTTCTTCTTCATCTTGTAAGTGGTCATTCTACCTGGCCGTGGGTTGTATGGGTAGCAGAGGGCTGCAGGTGGACCAGTGGGAATGACAGACTGAACATCTGTCACGTTAAGAGACAGAGACAACCTCGACCCTCTCAGAATTCCGTCTTCCGGAGTAGTGTGCAGTCGATGCGAGTCACCTTCAATGCTGCCCTGATGGAGAGACTGTGCTGTATAAGGAGTGTGTGTGTGTGTGTTAAATATCAATCTCTATAGATGGTTGACATAGCCGAACATACTCAAGTCTTTTGTAAAGTGTTTCTCACCACATACCACAATGACCCTCTCCCACTTCTATATGTACACAGAGCCACCCATAAACCCACACACACTTACTGTAACTCGTACATCAAACTCTAAGAAGATATCTCAAGCCGTGTGACATATTCAAATGACACATTGTTTATTCTCCACTCCTGGCTGTGGCTCAGAAGATGACAGATGAAGACCACAAAGATTTGGGGACTTGGCATGGAGGAGAGTAGAGACACTGTGTGATATTAAAGCACCTTGAACAAGTCAACAGTCCTCTTGACATAGTGGTGACGTGCACCAGACCCACAGCCCTCCACTCTGCCAACAGAACACACTGACATGACATCATGTTCAGGGGAAGAATGGCAGATTTGTACCTTGTCAGCTCAGGGTTTTGAACTTGCAACCTTCCAGTTACTAGTCCAACACTCTAACCACTAGGCCACCCTGCTGCTCTGTGGAGCCGCCTGGATCAAATAAAGGTTACATAAACAATGCATACATGCTGTAAATATTGTAAATATTTTGTTAAGTCAACCCCATGTATGTACAGTTGAAGTCGGAAGTTGAAATACACTTAGGTTGGAGTCATTAAAACTCGTTTTTCAACCACTCCACAAATGTCTTGTTATCGTTTGGCAAGTAAGTTAGGACATCTACTTTGTGCATGACACAAGTCATTTTTCCAACAATTGTTTACAGACAGATTATTTCACTTATAATTCACTGTATCACAATTACAGTGGTTCAGAAGTGTACATACACTAAGATGACTGTGCCTTTAAACAGCTTGGGAAATTCCAGACAATGATGTCATGGCTTTAGAAGCTTCTGATAGGCTAATTGACATCATTTGAGTCAATTGGCGGTGTACCTGTGGATGTATTTCAAGGCCTACCTTCAAACTCAGTGCCTCTTTGCTTGACATCACGGGAAAATCAAAAGAAATCAGCCAAGACCTCAAGACCTTGTAGACCTCTACAAGTCTGATTCATCCTTGGGAGCAATTTCCAAACGACTGAAGGTACCACGTTCATCTTACAATCAGTAGTACGCAAGTATAAACACCATGGGACCACGCAGCCGTCATACCGCTCAGGAAGGAGAAGCGTTCTGTCTCCTAGAGATGAACGTACTTTGGTGCAAAAAGTGCAAATCAATCCCAGAACAACAGCAAAGGACCCTGTGAAGATGCTGGAGGAAACAGGTACCAAAGTATCTATATCCACAGTAAAACCAGTCCTATATCGACATACCCTAAAAGGCCGCTCAGCAAGGAAGAAGCCACTGCTCCAAAACTGACATAAAAATCCAGACTACAGTTTGCAACTGCACATGGGGACAAATATCGTACTTTTTGGAGAAATGTCCTCTGTGCTGATAAAACAAAAATACAACTGTTTTGCCATAATGACCATCGTTATGTTTGGAGGAAAATTGGGGTGGCTTGCAAGCCGAAAAACACCATCCCAACCGTGAAGCACGGGGGTGGCAGCATCATGTTGTGGGGGTGCATTGCTGCAGGAGGGACTGGTGCACTTTACAAAATAATAGCATCATGAGGCAGGAAAATGATGTGGATATATTGAAGCAACATCTCAAGACATCAGTCAGGAAGTTAAAGCTTCGTCGCAAATGGGTCTTCCAAATGAACAATGACACCAAGCATACTTTCAAAAAGTCAAGGTACTGTAGTGGCCATCCCAGAGCCCTGAACTCAATCCTATAGAAAATGTGTGGGCAGAACTGAAAAAGAGTGTGCGCGCAAGGAGGCCTACAAACCTGACTCAGTTACACCAGCTCTGTCAGGAGGAATGGGACAAATCTTATTGTGGGAAGCTTGTGGAAGGCTAACCGAAACATTTGACCAAAGTTAAACAATTTAAAGGCAATACTACCAAATAGTAATTGAGTGTATGTCAACTTCTGACCCACTGGGAATGTGATGAAAGAAATAAAGGTGAAAATCATTCTCTCTTCTATTATTTTGACATTTCACATTCTTAAAATCAAGTGGTGATCTTAACTGACCTAAGACAGGTAATTTTTACTAGGAATAAATGTCAGGAATTGTGAAAAACTGAGTTTAAATGTATTTGGCTAAGGTTTATGTAAACTTCTGACTTCAACAGTATATGTGCATTGCAGATATTGTTGGACATGGTTGACCAATCCTGTCCACACAAAAAAAAACTGTCTGTCTGAAAACAAGATAGAGTATATTGGGACGTAGCCAACACATGGTTGAATAACCGGATCTGTCAGTTACTGTGAATTCTACCTGCTGACAAAACAACATAGCACACTACCACACAAACACAAGAGAAGACAAGAGAAGAGAAACAGTGCGTCAAGAATGAAGGAAAACCCTTTCTGACTAAAACACACAATGAAATGCAGTAGAATAAAGCAGAATTATAAAGATGTCCTCCAATGAAGGGTGGCAATGGGATATTAAAAAAAGAAAAGAGAATTTAAAGAAAGAAGGCAATACTATGACAGTAACCTACCTTTGTAGTAGAACAGGCATCGGTCAGTCAGGACAAACCATCTCTTGTTCCACTGTTTCACTCCACTGCTGGCCTACAGGGAGACAGAGAGAATAACGCATATTGAGATGGGTTTGACTGGCCTACAGGGAGACACTGACAAGGGGACGAAAAACACACAGTAAAATGGATAGGACTCCAGAGAGTAGACACAACAGTTTAGACTAGACCAAATAACTTCAGGGGGGGGGACACACACAAAAACTGGACTTAAACAGTGTGAGAAGTACCGCACTATGTAAAAGACAGGAAGACAAATTCAATGAGACCTAAACAACGCGAGAAGGAAAGCAACACTGGACCAAAACAAAGTAACGGTCTGAGACATACTGGATCAAAACAAATGGGAGAGACAAGGAAATATTGAACTGAAAATGTAGAGAAGAATGGCAATACTGGAAGAAGAGCATATCTGGTCCTAGTTATGAGATATTTATGGGGTATTATGGAGCATTTGACTCACATTTATTTATAGAGCCCTTTTTACATCAGCAGTTGACCACAAAGTTCTTAAACAGAAACCGAGGCTAAAATCCTTAAAACCACTAAGCATAAAGGAAAGTGCATCATGCTGATGCAGAATAGTGTATAGAGCTGAATTACCTGTTTGTATAGCCAGCCCTGCTTAGCTACTACAGCTTTAGGGTTCCTCCTCATGGAGTTAGAACGCTTCCCAAACGTAGCAGCTTTCTTTGGAGTACGAGATGCCTGGAGAAGAAACGAGGGAAGGAGAGAAGGGGAGAGGGAAGATGAGAGAACAAAAGGGACCTTTTTGCATCACTGAATCTGTCATAAAACCATGATGTGGTGTGTGGTGTAGTGAGGTGTAACGGTGTCGTGAGGTGTGTGTATGTGTGCTTGCCTGCGTGCATGCTTGTGTGTGTGTGTGTGTGTGTGTGTGTGTGTGTGTGTGTGTGTGTGTGTGTGTGTGTGTGTGTGTGTGTGTGTGTGTGTGTGTGTGTACTGACCCGTGGTGTGAAGGGCTGGGACTGGGTCTGAGACTCTGGGGAGGATAGGTCTGATACCATGGTGGTGCTGTTGGAGTTGCAGTTAATGTCGCTGGGTGAACTCACAGGTCCTCTACCTCCTACATTCCCATTCATCTCCAAATCACAGCTCCTACACAGAGAGACAGAGACAGAGAGATAGATTCAGTGACTTATACACTCAACGTTAATAACACATGTAAACACATTATCTTCGAGACTATCTATCGCCTGGATAAGGTTGACGTGTCAAAAATGACCCTTGATACTCAAATGCTTTTAGAGTGAAGAGGAGAGGGAATAAAGAGAGAGAGAGGAGAGGAGGAAAATAGGGAGAATGACTAAGACTTCTCTCCTTTCCTCTGCTCCTCTTCTGCTCCTGCCGAGCCCTGTGTTGTGTGTTCAGTGATCCAGTTATTGATGTCTATATAAAGGCATGCTCTGCCTCTCCCTGCATCGCCAAGTCCTGCTCTGCACTGCCCACCCTGCTAGATATTGATCCGCTGACAAGCAGGAGGGATGAATTGTACTATATCCTCCCTTTTTCTCTCTCTCTCTTTCTATCTATCTATTTAACTCACCTCCAATCCTCCCCTCTGTTCCACTCTCGGTTTATTTTCCTTCCTCCAGCTTCCCTCTCTCTCTCTCTCTATAGCCCCATCTCTCTTTCTATCTCTATTGCGCATGATCTTGACCTCTTTCTTCCTCAATCAAATTCTCTTACCCCCTCCATCTTTCTCTTTTCCTATATCTCACTTTCTCCCTCTCCCCTCATTTTCTCTGGTCCAGTAGGCTTTGGAAGTGCAGTAATTGGGAGCAGAGCATGATTATTTGCATAAGCAAGGTAAGCAAAGCTAATGTGTGATTCATTTTAAATAGCATCTGTACATAAATATGCCCATGCACATGATGCAGACACAAACAAACTGGAAGCTCTGATGCACAGAAAAAGTTACAAAAACAACAACATATACAGAAATCATATACTCCAGCTGCTCTCTCTTAATCTGACTAAGTGTTCCCTTATAGTTGGAGAGCATCTGGTCGTCTTGGTGATGGCACATGCCTGCTCATTCATCCTAAGTGGAGATTTCCTTGTTTCTCCCTCTTTCACCTGTTACATCTCCTCATTTGAATTCCATGCGGTCACTGTCACTCAAGCTTAATATTGTTGTCATCTATCGCCCACCAGCTGCCTTTAGAGAGTTTCTCAATGAGCTTGATACCTTGATCAGCTAATTTGCTGATGATGGCTCATCACTTTTTGTACTTGGCGACTTCAACCTCCCGACTTCTGCCTTCAATTAAGTGGTAGGCCACACAAGCTCACAGAACGGGACCGCCGAGTGCTGAAGCGCGTAAAAATCATTTGCCCTCGGATGCAACAATTACTACTGAGTTCAAAACTGCATCTGGAAGCAACGTCAGCACAATAACTTTTCGTCGGGAGATTCATTAAATGGGTTCCATGGCCCGAACAACTGCACACAAGCCTAAGATCACCATGTGCAATGCCAAGCATCGGCTGAAGTGGTGTGGTGTAAAGCTCGTTGCCATTGGACTCTGGAGCAGTGGAAACATGTTCTCTGTAGTGATGAATCAAGCTTCACCATCTGGCAGTCCGACAGATGAATCTGCGATTGGCGGATGCCAGAAGATCGCTACCTGAACCAATGCATAGTGCCAACTGTAAAGTTTGGTGGAGGAGGAATAATGTTCTGGGGCTGTTTTTAATTGTTCAGGCTAGGCCCCTTAGTTCCAGTGAAGGGAAATCTTAACGCTACAGCATACAATGACATTCTAGATGATTCTGTGCTTCCAACTTTATGGCAACAGTTTGAGGAAGGCCCTTTCCTGTTTCAGCATGACAATGTCCCTGTGCACAAAGCGGGGTCCATACAGAAATGGTTTGTCAAGATCGGTGTGGAAGAACTTGACAAGCCTGCACACAGCCCTGATATCAACCCCATCAAATACCTTTGGGATGAATTGGAACCCTGACTGCAAGCCAGGCCGATAGATTCTCCCTTCCCTGTGCACTCCCTAGATAGCCGGCCATTAGGGTCAGGGTTGGTCAGGGAGGCCACGGTTCCACTGGACATGGTGACACAGGGGAATCATAGGGAGCGAATTAGTCTCTTCATTATCGATTTGCCTGCGTTTCCAGTGGTGCTGGAGATTCCCTGGCTGGCTAGTCACAATCCTAAGATTTTGTGGAGACAGGGGGTTCTCCAGGGGTGGTCAGAGGAGTGTTCTGGAAGGTGTCTGCGAGTTTCCATCGGTGCCACGTCGGTGGAGAGTCCAGACCAGGGTTCCACGGTGAGCATTCCCCCTGAATATGCCGATTTGGCAATTGCTTTCAGTAAGAAGAGAGCGACTAAATTACCACCTCATCGACAGGGGGATTGCGCAGGTAAACGCTGCGCTTCCCAAGAGTCACGTTTACCCATTGTCCCAGGAGGCGACGTTGGCTATGGAGACATATGTCAAGGAATCTCTGGGGCAGGGTTACATTTGGCCCTTCTTCTCACCTGTCTCCTCGAGTTTCTATTTTGTGAAGAAAAAGGAGGGAGGTCTGCGTCCGTGCATTGATTATAGAGGTCTAAATGCCATCACAGTGGGGTTTAGTTACCCACTACCTCTTATCGCTATGGCGGTGGAATAATTTCACGGAGCACAGTTTTTCACAAAACTGAATCTCAGGAGAGCGTATAGTCTGGTGCGTATTCAGGAGGGAGACGAGTGGAAAACCGCATTTAGTACCACATCGGGCCACTATGAGTACCTCGTCATGCCGTATGGGTTAAAGAATGCTCCAGCCGTCTTTCAATCCTTTGTAGACGAGATTCTCAGGGACCTGCACGGGCAGGGCGTGGTTGTCTATATCGATCATATTCTGATCTATTCCGCCACCCGCGCCGCGCATGTGTCTCTGGTACGCAAGGTGCTTGGTAGACGGCTGGAGCATGACCTATACGTCAAGGCAGAGAAGTGTGTGTTCTCCAAACGAGCCGCCTCCTTCCTGGGTTATCGTATTTCCACCTCGGGGGTGGTGATGGAGTGTGACCGCATTAAGGCTGTGCGTAATTGGCCGACTCCTACCACGGTGACGGAGGTGCAGCGCTTTTTGGGGTTTGCCAATTACTACCGGGGGTTTATCCAGGGTTTTGGCCAGGTAGCGGCCCCCATTACCTCACTGCTGAAGGGGGAGCCGGTGCGTTTGCGGTGGTCGGCAGAGGCGGACAGAGCGTTCAATAGGTTGAAGGCGCTGTTCACGCATGCACCCGTGTTGGCGCACCCGGACCCCTCTCTAGCATTTATAGTGGAGGTGGATGCGTCCGAGGCTGGGGTAGGTGCTGTGCTATCACAGCACTTGGGTACGCCACCAAAACTCCGCCCCTGCGCTTTCTTTTCAAGGAAGCTCAGTCTGGCGGAGCGTAACTATGATGTGGGGGACCGGGAGTTGTTAGCGGTGGTCAAGGCCCTGAGGGTGTGGAGAGACTGGCTTGAGGGGGCTAAGCACCTCTTTCTCATCTGGACCGACCACCAGAATCTGGAGTATATTCGGGCAGCTAGGAGACTGAATCCGCGTCAGGCAAGGTGGGCCATGTTCTTCACCCGATTCAGGTTCACTCTGTCGTATAGACCAGGCTCCCACGAACATAAAGGCCGACGCGCTGTCCCGTCTCTATGACACGGAGGATCGGTCCACCGAGCCTACTCCCATCCTTCCAGCCTCGAGGCTGATGGCACCAGTGGTATGGGAGGTGGACTCGGACATCGAGCGGGCGTTACGGGCGGAGCCTGTGCCTCCTCAGTGTCCGGCTGGGCATAAGTACGTGCCGCTTGGTGTTCGGGACCAATTGATTCGGTGGGCTCACACCCTACCCTCCTTGGGTCCTCCTGGGGTGGCGAGGACAGTGCGGAGCCTCCGGGGGAAGTATTGGTGGCCCACCTTGGCTTGGGACGTTAGGGTTTTATGTCTCTTCCTGTTCGGTGTGCGCCCAGAGTAAGGCTCCTAGGCACCTTCCTAGAGGGAAGTTACAACCCCTCCCCGTTCCACAACGGCCATGGTCTCACTTATCAGTGGATTTCCTGACCGATCTCCCCCCGTCTCAGGGGAACACTACGGTTTTGGTGGGTGTGGATCGGTTTTCTAAGTCCTGCCGTCTCCTCCCGTTGCCCGGTCTCCCTACAGCCCTACAGACTGTGGTGGCGTTATTTACCCACGTCTTCCGGCACTACGGGGTGCCGGAAAACATCGTCTCAGATCGGGGTCCCCAGTTCACGTCCCGGGTATGGAGGGCGTTCATGGAGCATCTGAGGGTCTGGGTCAGCCTGACCACCGGTTATCACCCCGAGAGTAATGGGCAGGTGTATAGAGTGAACCAGGAGGTGGGTAGGTTTCTGCGGTCGTATTGCCAGGACCAGCCCAGGGAGTGGTCTAGGTACGTCCCATGGGCGTACCTAGACCACTCCGTCACTCCTCAACGAACCTATCTCCGGTTCAGTGTGTGTTGGGCTACCAGCCGGTCCTGGCACCTTGGCATCCGAGTCAGAACGAGGCTCCTGCGGTGGAGGAGTGGATGCAGCGCTCCAAGGAGACCTGGAAGGCCATCCAGGAATCCCTCAAACAAGCCAGTGGACAGCAGAAGAGGAGTGCTGACCGCCACCGCAGTGAGGCCCCCGTGTTTGTAACGGGGGACAGGGTCTGGCTCTCGACTCGAAACCTACCCCTCCGCTTGCCCTGCCGGAAGCTGGGGCCGCAGTGTGTGGGGCCCTTCAAAGTCCTGAGGAGGATAAACGAGGTGTGTTATAAATTACAACTCCCTTCCTATTATCGCATTAACCCCTCGTTTCATGTGTCTCATGTGTCTCTCCTCAGGTTGGTGGTAGCTGGTCCCCTGCTGGACATCGAGGGGTCCCCGGCGTACACGATACGGGCCATTCTGGACACGAGACGCCGGGTGAGGGTCCTGCAGTACCTCGTGGACTGGGAGGGGTACGGTCCGGAGGAGAGGTCCTGGGTACCGTTGGGGGACATCTTGGATCCGTCATTGTTGAGCGATTTCCATAGCCTCTAATCGGGATCGCCCTTTCGACTCACCCTCCAGGTCGCCCTCGAGGCCGGTGTCGGCGTGCTGCGGGAGCCGTGCGTCGGGGGGGGGGGGGGGGGTACTGTCATGACTCCTACCGAAGGTGGCTCCCCTTCCTGTTCCGGTGGCGCTCGGCGGTCGTCGTCACCGGCCTACTAGCTGTCACTGATCCCTTTTCCCCCTTTTCTGTTTATTAGCTGCACCTGTGTTTAGTTTAGGATAATTGGTTGGGCTTTATTTACCAGCCGGCCTGCCTGCTAGTTGTGCGAGATTATTTTCAGTGTACATGTGTACACGGCTGTACATCACGGTTGTCCGTGTGGGTCTATATTTTGCTGGACTGTTTAAATTCCCTGTGCTTGTCGCGTTGGTTTGGGTTGGCGTCATTTCACCGTTGTGGTGTATTAAAAGTAGCGCTACCCTGAACTCTCTGCTTCCTGCGCCTGACTTCTTCCTCCACCACACCCCGGGTGTTACAGAAGGAGAACATTCTGGTGTTTGATTGCATATCTGACAGAGAGGAAGAAAGATGATGATTCTTATGGCATTGCACATTGTCAATGTAAACCGGAGTGATGTTACACAATGGGCCAAGAAAGCTGTTCAAACAAAACTAAAATGAAACAGGACGTCTTTCTTAGTTAAAGTGATTCCAGTCTACCGTGAAGCGTTCATCCATTTATACGGGTAAGACTCTAGCTATATTTTCAGATATTATACATTTCTAATTTTGTCAGCTTAAGAGGGTAGGAATAATGCTGAATGGGTAACGACATAAAAGAGTTCTCCAGTAGGTGTACCAAAACATACAAAGGCCATTTTCTCAAAGCAGAATTACTTTTCAACTGCCGTGTATGATTTTTCATTTTGTAGCTCTGAGTCTGTACTTTCATCCAATGTAAAAAACACAATTTCAAATTTTGCAACATAAGACTGAAAATAGGTGGTTGGTCACAAAACTGGGACCGAGAGACTGAAAAATAGCTTCTATCTCAAGGCCATCAGACTGTTGAACAGCCATCACTAACACAGAGAGGCTGCTGCCTACATACAGACTTGAAATCATTGGTCACTCTAACAAATGGATCTCTAGTCACTTTATTAATGACACGTTAACACTTTAATAATGATGTTTACATATCTTGCATTACTCATCCCATATGTATATACTGTATTTTATACCATCTATTGCATCTAGCCTATGCCGCACGGCCATCTCTCATCCATATATGTATATGTACACATTCGTATTCCATCCCTTTAGTTAGATTTGCATTAGGTAGTTTTTGTGAAACTGTTATATTGCTTTTTGATATTTCTGCACTGTCGCAACTAGAAGCACCAGCATTTCGCTACACTCGCAATAACATCTGCTAACCATGTGTATGCGACCAATAAAATTTTATTGGATTAGATTAGATTTCGATCACATCCATCATCCATAACAAACAGGGCAGGCAGGGGTATTGAGAGTGTGCAACTTTTATTTAAAAATAAAATAAAATGCATTTTTTTTTAGCAAAGATTGGCCTACGTTTGCATCTTTACAGAAAACGTGTTCTGATTGGAGCTCTGGATTTGCTATGCTGCATTTTTTTTTAAACATAGCAGAGATGTGCTTTGGATTAAATATGACGATGTACTGAATATGGTGCAAATGTATGCTCAGTTATGTCACCTTCCTGTGATGAAGCACAATGATTTTCATCTCCTGAACAGGTCAAATGGTTTGGCCGCTGGACATTGATCAGTCATTGGATTTAGCCAATTTCCGATCAGACATACGGAGGATGAATATTACATATCATGTAAGTATATCTACTGAGATTATGATTATTCTTTTTTTATATGGATCCATAAAAGATCAGTTAATATTAATGACAACATAAATTATACATTTCTTAAAATACATGGATATGTTCATGCCTAAGTATAAAGGCTTAGATATGTCAGCGTGTTGATACATACGTTTTCCGGAGTTAAAAACAGTCAAAAAAATATATAAGCGGGTGCACTCGCATCAGGGGCATCTCTTGAAGGGATATCACCCCAGATATCTCCCTGGACTCATACGGAAGCAGGGAGATTTCTGAGGTCCGGATTAGATGTACGTATATGGAGAAATATACAATTGGGGTGGCAGGGTAGCCTATGGTTAGAGCGTTGGACTTGTAACCGAAAGGTTGCAAGGTTAAATCCCTGAGCTGACAAGGTAATAATCTGTCATTCTGCCCCTGAACAAGGCAGTTTACCCACTTTTCCTAGACCGTCATTGAAAATAAGAATTTGTTCCTAACTGACTTGCCTAGTTAAATAAAGGTAAAACATAAAATAAAACAATTAAGGACATGTGTCATGCCTTGATCTGTTTCCCTTGTGCTTGTCTCCACCCCACTCCAGGTGTCGCCCATTATCCATTGGGTACTTATATCTGTGTTTGTCTGTGGCCAGCATTTTGTCTCAGCTCCTGCTTTTCCCCAGTCTCTCTTTTTCTCGCCCTCCTGGTTTTGTCCCTTGCCTGTCCTGACGCTGAGCCACTCTGCCTGCCCCTGAGCCTGCATGCAAGTTTTGTACCTTTGACCCTACTCTGGGTTATCGACCCCTGCCTGCCTTGACCTGTCGTTTGCCTGCCCCTGTTGCTGTAATAAACATTGTTACTTCAACACAGTCTGCATTTGGGTCTTACCTGAAACATGATAGTACGAACTGGCCATGACTGACCCAGCAGACTTGGACCAGCTCCGCAATGCCACCTCCTCCTAAGGAGCCACCATTGATAAGCACAAGGAATTGCTTCGCGGTCTGATGGAAGGGTTCCAGGACATGGCTGAACTTCACGACCTAGCATTGGACGCATGGCGGAAGAAATTCAGTGGGTTGCCTACGAGGCACCCTACCACGATGGTAACCTCCCAGCCCCTCAGTAACCCGGCTGGTAGCAGTGCCGTCACCCCGGTTCTCCGGGAACCCCGAATACCTCACCCGGAGCACTACGATGGATATTCCAGAACCTGCCAGGCCTTTCTCTCCCAGTGTGCCCTCATTTTTGAGCTGCATCCTTCTTCGTTCCACTCGGACTGCTCGAGGATAGCGTACATTATTATGCTGATGTCCGGGAGGGCACTCGCCTGGGCCACAGCGGTGTGGGAGCAACAATCCACCGTCTGCCTCAGTCTGGAGGTATTCATGGCGGAGGTGAGAAAGGTTTATGAGGCTCAGGTGTCCGGAAGAGAGGCTGCCCGGAAGTTATTCCAGCTTCGGCAGGACTCCCTCAGTGTGGCAGACTATGCGGTGGATTTCCGCACACTAGCAGCGGATGGTGTCTGGAACCCGTAAGCGCTGTTCGACATGTTCCTGCACGGATTATCGGAGGAAGGACGGGCTTGCAGCCCTGGAACTACCGACGGATCTCAACGCACTCAATGCTTTGACCATCCGGATCGATGGACGGCCACGGGAGCGTAGGTCTGATTGCGGTCCCAATTGCTCACTCAAGGATCCCACCTTGCTTCTGAAGAACTCTGGAAGTCGCCAGTGTCTACGCCTCTGAGAGGATCCGAGTTTACCAGAGTTCCTCCAAGAGCCTCCGGAGTCTGCCGATTTACATCTTCCCGAGCCAATGCAGCTCGGCAGGGCTAGGCTGTCTCCAGCCGAATGTGTACACAGACTTCACACCCAGACGTGTCTGTATTGTGGTGCTGCCGGTCATTAAGTGTTCCTGTGGTATTGGGATTCTCTTGGCTCTAGCGACACAATCCCTCGATTGACTGGTCTACTGATGCCATTGTGGGCTGGATCCCGTTCTGCCATGCTCATTGCCTGAAATCAGCTCTGCCTGCCCCGGGACGTCTTCCTGGAGGCTTGGAAATTGCCCCGAACCTCTCCGCCATTCCAGCAGAGTACTAAGATCTCAGGGAGGGGTTCAGTAAGGCACGGGCCACTTCGCTTCCACAACACCAACCTGTACCCAAGGATGTTAAGCGGAATGCGCTGGCACGCCACTATAGCCCCGCGGCTACACTCCCGGAAGCCGAGACCTTTCCCCCCTGCTCCAAAATCATTAGCCCCTCTGCTGTTCATCCTCTGTTGCCCCGTGCCCTCCGTATACTTCCTACTTTTCATGTGTCTAGATTTAAACCCATCTCTCACAGCCACTTGTCTCCTGTTTCCAGGCCCACCCCTCTCTCTTGTCTCATCAATGACCAACTGGAGTACAAGGTGAGAAGGCTCCTGAAGGTTCGACCTCGGGACAGGGGACTGGGAGGGTTATGGCCTGGAGGAGAGGTGCTGGTTCTCAGCAAGGGACATCCTGTACCCAGGCCTCATCTCTGAATTCCAACACTGATACCCCGCTCAAGCAGGTATGCGTCCAGGTAGGAGGCAGGTGGCGTCCCTAGAGGGGAGGGGGGGTACTGTCATGCCCTGATCTGTTTCACCTGTCCTTGTGCTTGTCCCCACCCCATCTAGGTGTCGCCCATCTTCCCCATTATCCCTTGGGTACTTATACCTGTGTTCTCTGTTTGTCTGTGGCCAGTTCGTCTTGTTTGTCAAGTCAACCGGTGTTGTCTCTAAGCTAGATTACCGACCCTCTGGCTGACCTGACCCTGAGCCTGCCTGCCGTCCTGTACCTTTGCCCCACTACTCTGGATTATCAACACCTGCCTGCCCCTGTTGCTGTAATAAACATTGTTACTTCAACACAGTCTGCATTTGGGTCTTACCTGAAACGTGACAACATGTGGATCTAGAGCATGTCTACTCCTTTTATCTAATAAAATGTCACATATCCAGATATATAGAGATACATATATCCCCTGATATTGACCCTTTTTGCCAAGTGAGAGTGTTTTAAATAATCCCACAGCACCCCTCCTCACCCAGATTCCAAGACAATTAACATGAGAGTAGAGGTGTTCACACTGCAGTCTCCTGACTACGTTTCCAAACTAACCCTTTAAACTACTTCCAGTTCAATCATTTAATCATTTCCCTTCCAATTCATCTCCTCCTCAGGTTTTTGCTTTAAAAGAGTGCCATCAACTCCCCTATCAAACTGATGGTAAATACTGTATATTGTAAATATCCCCATTGTAACGTTTAGCTACAGTATTTTATATTGTAGCTTTGAACAATAACTTGCTGTAAAACCCTGCCTCTTTACTGGCACCATCATATCTTATTAATGTCCAATGCATCATCAGCTCGATACAGAATTGATTGTGGTGGAGAAACAGAATATGAAGGGGGTGGGAGTATTGTCTTAACACCACCAGGGCATTTATCTTCCTGACAGAAATGTGTAATTATTGGTATAAATTGTATAATACCAGCCTAAAAATCCAATAGGAACCTGGATCTCATATGCTAGCAGTAAAACAGTGTTGCAATGTGTGAGTGTATGAAGTGCATTAAGTGTTTTGTGAGTGTGTGTGGGGGGAATGAGCAGGGGGGATGGGTGGTGTAGGTCTCAATGTCATGGTCCTTAATGTCTTTTCTTGTGCCAGCTTTTTGGATAAGCTCGAGTAACCCGAACGCACACACACAGTTTGACAGTAAGCAGACCCCAGTTCTCTGCCTATGAGCAGATTGCTGGGCCACATCAGCTCAAGTGCTTTCCTGTAACAATTGCACTGTGTTTTCCCAGTGGTGTAAAGTACTTAAGTAAAAATACTTTAAAGTACTACTTAAGTAAATTTTGGGGATATCTGTACTTTACTATTTATATTTTTGACAACTTTTACTTTTACTTCACTACATTCCAAAATAAAGTAATGTACTTTTTACTCCATACATTTTCCCTGACACACAAAATTCTATTTGAATGGCTAGCAGGACAGGAAAATTGTCAAATTCATGCACTTATCAAGAGAACATCCCTGGTCATCCCTATACTTAATTATATAAAATCAATGAACCATAAACAATTAATGAACATGCACCTGTGGAACGGTCATTAAGACACTAACAGCTTACGTACGGTAGGCAATTAAGGTCACAGTTATGAAAACGTAGGACACTAAGGGGCCTTTCTACTGACTCTAAAAAACACCAAAAGAAATATGCCCATGGTCCTTGCTCATCTGCGTGAATGTGCCTTAGGCATGCTGCAAGGAGGCATGAGGACTGCAGATGTGGCCAGGGCAATAAATTGCAATGTGAGACTGTGAGACGCCTAAGACAGAGCTACAGGGAGACAGGACAGACAGCTGATCGTCCTCACAGTGGCAGACCATGTGTAACAACACCTGCACAGGATTGGTGCATCCGAACATCACACCTGCGGGACACGTACAGGATGGCAATAACAACTGCCTGAGTTACACCAGGAATGCACAATCCCTCCATCAGTGCTCAGACTGTCCGCAATAGGCTGAGAGAGGCTGGACCGGGGGCTTGTAGGCCTGTTGTAAGGCAGGTCCTCACCAGACATCACCAGCAACAGCGTCGCCTATGAGCACAAACCCACCGTCGCTGGACCAGAGAGGACTGGCAAACAGTGCTCTTCAGTGAAAGGTTGCGGTTTTCGCGTTTATCGTCGAAGGAATGAGCGTTACATCGAGGCCTGTACTCTGGAGTGGGATCGATTCGGAGGTGGAGGGTCTGTCATGGTCTGGGGCAGTGTGTCACAGCGTCATCGGACTGAGTTTGTTGTCATTGCAGGCAATCTCAACCCTTCCTGCAGGCTCATCCTGACATGACCCTCCAGCATGACAATGCCACCAGCCATCCTTCTCATTCTGTGCATGATTCCCTGCAAGACAGGAATGTCAGTGTTCTGCTATGGCCAGCGAAGAGCCCGGATCTCAATCCCATTGAGCACATCTGGGACCTCTTGGATCAGGGCCAGGGCCATTCCCTCCAGAAATGTCCAGAAACTTGCAGGTGCTTTGGTGAAAGAGTGGGGTAACATCTCAAAGCAAGAACTGGCATATCTGGTGCAGTCCATGAGGAAGAGATTCACTGCAGTACTTAATGCAGCTGGTGGCCACACCAGATACTGAGTGTTAATTTTGATTTTGACCCCCCCCCCCTCTGTGGAACTTGTTCAGTTTATGTCTCAGTTGTTGAATCTTGTTATGTTCATACAAATATTTACACATGTTAAGTTTGCTGAAAATTAAAGCACTTGACAGTGAGAGGACGTTTATTTTTTTATTTTTATTTTTTTGCTGAGTTCATTAGCAATTACATTTACTTGAGATACTTAAGTATATTTAAAACCAAGTACATTTAGACATTTACCAAAGTAGTATTTTACTGGGTGACTTTCACTTTTACTTGAGTAATTTTCTATTGATAAGATATCTTTACTTTTACTCAAGTATGACATTTGGGCACTTTTTCTACCACTGTGCATACCCTTGTAGAGACCGTGTGACAAACCTCATAGTGACAGGTGTGGTCAAAGGGACTCCTGAAAACCTGCTACTATATTCCATCTCTCTACAAAAGGTTCTATCTAGAACCAAAAAGGGTTCTTTGGCAATCCCAATAGGGGAACCCTTTGAAGAACCCTTTTGTTTCCAGCTTAAACCAAAAAGGATTCTACCTGGAAACAAAAAAAATGTTATTCTATGGGGAAAGCCGGAGAACCCTTTTGGAACCATTTGTTCTAAGAGTGTTCCCTCTGTCACACACACACTGTCTCCTCCTCTCCTATATCACAGCCCATTTGTCTGTGTGCATGACACAATGATGTGTTCTCTTGTCTGGTGTCAGGCTATAGTGTCAGGTCGGCTGTAAAGCTGAGTGAAAGGGATGTTTTGTTCATTCTTCTGAATCCAGCAACACTAAATAAGGTTGTATTAAGGTTACGATTGGGGGGTAGTCACGTCAGGACTCCGGTATGTGTGTATCGGTTCGGTTTAGGTTAGGGTAAAGTTGGATTAAGGTTGAGTTTGGATTGTACTCTTGTCAAGTATTTGTGTAATTGTCTGATTAGGGTTATGTTGGTTTAACGGAATAGTTAGAGATTTGGACAGTAAGCCCTTTTTTCGAAATGTTCTACTCTTATTTCCCTAATGCTAGCTGATCCCATAGACTTCCATTCATTGCGCTAACACTAGTTAGCAATCGCTCCAGAAACAACCTTCAATGTCCTTCAAACTACACGCAGAGACATAAAAATGGTATCCATGAGTTCATCTGACTCTGGGTAAGCAGAATTGCCAAAATCTCAAACTATCCCTTTAAGGTTAAGATTAGTTTATAATAAGATTAATCATGTAGTGGTCCAAGTTTACTTAGGGTACGGTTGTATTAAAGTAAGATTAATGTTGCACTCACGTTATGTAGGTGTGAATCGGTCCGGTCTCTTTCAGCTGGATCTGGATCACTGGATGTCCAGCTGGGCCGCTCGGGTCATTTTGGCTGGAGAGGAGGAGAGGAGGAGAAAAAGAAAGAAAGAAGGCCATTTTTAGTGGAGATCCATGCTGTCTAGCTGTCAGACATGATGAGCGCAGCTGATCGATGGCTGATCTGTTGATCGCTGACATCACAGCAGCAACACAGCACCTCAGCAACCAGAACAGTTTCATTATCAACAGAGGTGATTAGTTACTGATCCAGAATCAGTGTGTGGTGAGGGGTCAACATGACATGGTGGTCAATCAGGGTCCTATTCAACCACCTCCCTCAACACGATGGTGAAGACGATCGAGATGATCAAGAAACAACACCACAACATGAGTTCTCCCTCAGCTCCTCTGTCCATCAGACAGCAGGCTAAAACATTATGTCTGCACTCAGTTAGACAGACTATGTAGGGAATAGGTCCATGTCTGGAGTGGTGTGGCTTTCTCTGTTTGTCTGGATGTACAAGTGTTCCTGTGATCTGTGTGTCGGTGTCCCTTCCCTGCTATTGATTTTACACCGCTGCGGGCCGAGGCAAGGGCTGGTGTGTGCATGTCTTTCCTGTTTCTGCTGCACAGTGTAATCTAACCAGTCGTAAATAGCTGTGGTTTTATAGGTGGAGTGGTGCAGTGTGGTACCCTGCCTCCCCTTCTCCTCACCAGAGCTATGCTAGACTCTATTCGATATTCCATCTCATCAATCCCACTGTAGACTGGATTCATTGCAAACACAACCTGGTTCACTGGCATTAACACAAACCAGAGGAGGCTAGAGGGCGTAGGTTTAGGAGGACAGGCTCATCGTACCGGTGGGACTGGAATGGATGGAAAGATACTCAAGACAATTTATTGCACAATTTAATTTATTCCATCCCAGCCATTACAATGAGCCTGTTCTCATTTTATCTCTGCCCACCAGCCACCACTGACACAAACACATGAAAACCCCTAATCACCCGGTCGTGTATAGTCATGAAGATACTTACATTGCATACCTGTGCACACTCACATCATACATGCATACACAGACAAAACATACCTGCTCACACACACATCTTTGTATAGTGAAAGATAACAGTGAATAACCTTTGATCTCAGGGACGGTTTCTTAAGCGGATTTGCAAAACACACAGGAGTGTGCTCAAAGCTGACTGTGGGATTCCCCTGCTGCTAGTCTGAAAGACAGACTGCAGACATGAGGGCCTTATCAAAGGAGGGGATGGTAAGATTGTTAGGACAGAAGGAAAGGCCTGAAGTCAGAAAGATGTTTATAGGAAAACACCATTCTTACCTATAGATATACTATACTCTTGAGAGAAAAGGGTTCCAAAAGGGTTCTGCGGCTGTCCTCATAGGATAACCCCTTTTGGTTCCAGATATAACTATTTTGGGTTCCATGTAGAACCCTCTGTGGAAAGGGTTCTACATGGTACCCAAAAGGGTTACACCTGCAACCAAAAGGGTTCTACCTGGAGCCAAAAAGGGTCCTTCAAAGAGTTCTCCTATGAGGACAGCTGAAGAACCCTATTTGGTTCTAGATTGCACCATTTTTTTCAAAGAGTGTTGTACTAGTCCATGATCTGAAAGCTTCTCTCTTTACTCATCCAAGGCTTAGGGAAGCCAGCCTAGTAGTTTTACAGCCTAAGAGGACACATATTGTAGGCCAAAGACACAGAGTAAGGACATAGGAAGTCTGTGAGGATCAATGATGGTCCATGGCATAGCCCTAGGGATCCACCTAGACTCTTAAAAAAGGGTTCCAAAAGGGTTCTTCGGCTGTCCCAGTAGGAGAACCCTTTTTGGTTCCAAGTAGAACTATGTTGGGTTTCATGTAGGACCCTCTGTGGAAAGGGTTTTACATGGACCCCAAACGGGTTCTACCTGGAACCACAAAGGATTCTTCAAAGGGTCCTCCTATGGGGACTGCCAAAGAACCATTTCAGGTTGTAGATAGCAGGTCCAAGTTTCAGGTTTTAGAAATCACTAGATAGGGCCTTGACCCTTCAACGAGGACAGACAGCATACTGTATGGTAGTCTTTTGCCGTACACTACACTAAGGCACTGTTCCTAGAGCCAGAGCTTGTGTAAGCTTTTGTTCCAGCACTGAAAACATCTGATTCAGCTAGTCAACGACTTGATGATTAGTTTATTAGTTGAATCAGATGTTTTGGTGCTGGGTTGGAACTAAAGCCTGACCACCCCGGGGGTCTCCAGAACCAGGGTTGAAGAACAACGCTCTATGTAAGGCAGGGCCGAACACCTCCACCCCCACAGCCTGTCTCTCTCTCTGGCTCTGGCTCTACGCACTACTGGATGATAATATGTGTGTGGCATCTGGCCCAGACTCTGCCATGCAGAGAGTCTGTGTATCCTCCTTCTCACACACACACACAACCATACTCATTTGCACACACAGACACACACACACACTGGACACACACTGGGCACTCACACGTGTGCACACACACACTTGACACACACACATACACAAACAAACTCACACACGCAGTGATAGGTAGAGAGGATGATGGTGGCCAGCCAAGAGCACAGTCAGGCAGAAGGCATGCACCTCCTGACACCAAAGGGACAAAACACACACCCCTCTGCCTGTGTGCAGCTAACCATAACAAACCTCCGACAAACCACTGACAAACCACCTACAGCCTGCTTGGGCACTGGGACAGCTGCTGCTGACCTGTGTGTGTGTGTGTGTGTGTGTGTGTGTGTGTGTGTGTGTGTGTGTGTGTGTGTGTGTTTTTATGTAGTCTTCCAATACACTCTCTTCCAAACGTGTGTGTGTGTGTGTGTGTGTGTGTGTGTGTGTGTGTGTGTGTGTGTGTGTGTGTGTGTGTGTGTGTGTGTGTGTGTGTGTGTTTTTATGTAGTCTTCCACTACTCTTCCTGGGGTCCAAACGTGTGTGTGCGTGTATGTGTGACTTGGTCTCAGAGGGTCCGGCGACTGAGCATGCCTGTTCATGCGTAACCTACAAACCTATATAGAGAGAGACCACATCGCTGCCTGCTTCTGCTTATGGAAAAACAAATAGCTAAACAGCATACGGTAACATCAGTGTCCTTAATATGACCAGAAACTGGACGACAAAATTACTTGAAAAATAATGGACCATTTCCAATCACTGCCCTCACGTTATATAGGGTAAACATATGGTAGCAATGTTTAGCCATGACTGCTAGGCTACTCACACTAGCATGAAAGTCAAGCCATAGCCCCAACACACACACACACACACACACACACACACACACACACACACACACACACACACACACACACACACACACACACACACACACACACACACACACACACATCCCTACACACACACACACACACACACACACACACACGCACACACACAATCCTATACACATACCCTATCACTGTATCAGTCGCTAACTCACACAACTGCCAAATAAAAGCCATAAAATAGATTCCCTGTTCTTTCTCTCCAGCAGCACTGCATTGCAGTCCTCTCTGACCTCCAGCTTCTGGTTCTCTCTCCCCCCAACACACTGCCAGCCAGCCCCAGCACAGTCCACCTCCCCCAGACTCGGCTACTCCGCTGTCCCCCTACCTACCTCACCCTCCGGTCCGCGCGGAACTTCAGCATCCTTCACCGGATCAATCATATAACAGATGAGACAGACAGAGAGGGAGAGAGGGATAGAAAGAGTGATGGGGAGAGGTAGAAAGAGAGAGTGAAAGAGAGGGGAGCAGCTGGCTAGCTAACACACTGCCAGGAGAAAGCCGCTTTATTGCTGTCGCTGTAGGGGTGTTGGATATAGTAATTGCTGTCCTCCTTTCTCTCCTTGAGAACGCATGCTGTAACGAGCCTCTCTCTCTCTCTCTCTCTCTCCTCTCTCTCTCACACACTCACCCACTCTCTATCACTGGCCATTGCATCTCCCCTCCTCTCTCTCTTGCTCTCTCTCTCTCTCATGCTCCCCTTGTCTAACAGAACTGCAAGGCTCAGCTTATTCAGTCCCAGGATCTGGCTGTCTATCTCGCTCTCATTCTCTCTCTCCCTCTCTTTATCTCTCCCTCACTCTCTCTTTATCTTTCCATCCTTCTCCCTAGCTATTGTTTTCTCCCAGTGGGGAGAGGGTATGACAGAGACCCATGTGGCGTCCTGCCGGGCCCCAGATTGAGGTCTGAATGATCCCCAGCGTTGGTGTAGGTCTGGCAGGGAGAGTCGTACGCATTGTTCCACAGGGAACAGCGGAGGGGGACGCAGCGACTGGAGGGGTAGTGAGTGGAGGATAAACAAAGGACGTATGGCCATTCAGGTATAACAGCCAGCACATCAGTGCCACTCCCTCCCTCCCTTCCCCACCCTCTCCTCTTCTCCCTTCTCCCCCTCTCCGCCACTCCTCTCCGTCCCTTCCCCTAATAGAGAGACGTAGCTTCTCTGTCACTCATAGTGTCATAATTAGATCCATATTTCACAAAGAGACAAGCTCAGCATTAAAGAACAGAGCCAAGGGCCCTGGGAGGGGCGGCCATATTAAAAGTTCACAATCATTTCATGAAAAGCAGCGTTTCTGTGTGAAATCAGATCTGGCTTATTCCTGTGAAATGAAGATGCACGGTCATGGGTGGGAATTTCCCAATGTGAGTGTGCAGACTCCTGTAGACGTTTGTGCATCCCGGAACACTTGCGTGATAAGAAGGGAATTTCTGGGATAGTAACTTCCCAATTATGCATTACAGTTTTTTATGATTGCTTACACACTAAAACTGAACTTTTCCCACAATTAGCAAAACCTTACACTCAAGGAGCAAAACACAAGGCTAGATTTGCACAACTGTAAGCATATTGTCAGCTTCACACTATTTTCAAAACATTACACACAGTGATTTGCAAAACACTAAACACACTTGTATACATCAGACACAGAAGTATATCATGATGTCACTTCCTGTAACACTCAAAGAGTGAATGGGTGTGGAGTCAGGCGCAGAGAGCAAAGGATGCGGGAAAAAACACGCTTTAATGTCCAAAAAAATCACAGGAACAAAATAGTATACCCAACACAGGTGTAACTATGAAACTAAATAGTACCCTTATGTGAAATACTAGGACAGCGAGAAAACCCAACAAAAACACTAACACCTCTCACAAATACAGAAGAACAAGCCCGCACAAACAGAAGCGGGCTAAACAAACTTAAATAACCCCACCCTAACAACCAAACAATGAACAGGTGAAACCAATTAGACAAAACCAAACGAACACAGAACAAAGGATCGGTGGCAGCTAGTAGACCGGTGACGACGACTGCGGAGCACCACCCAAACAAGAAGGGGAGCCACCTTCGGTAATATTCGTGACACTTCCTTGCAATTCCAAAGCACTGACTGTCAAATTACCACACCTATGAGCCAATCTGTTAAACACAGCCATCAGGTGCACAAACACATGATTGCTAAATTGTAGAAACACCAATCAGGTTTGACCATAAAAATGCAGCAGGTAAGTTCACCTGCCTTCAACCAAAATGGAAGGAGTCAGAAGAAGAGTGAGGGTGAGAGGAGGAGTACACAGAGGAGGAGAAGGAGAAGGAGGAAGAGCCAGAGGTCGAGCCAGAGGTAGAGCCAGAGGTCGAGCCAGAGGTCGAACCAGAGGTCGAGGAAGACCTGAAGCAGGAGGAGGACGTGCACAAAGAAGAAGAGTACCAAACTTATCAAATGACATTCGTGCAGCACTAGTGGACCATGTTGTGAACCACGGATTGACGCTGAGGGAGGCTGGACTGAGAGTTCAGCCAAATCTTAGCAGATATACAGTGGCATCTGTCATAAGGACTTTTCGACAAGAAAACAGGTAGATCTGTCTACAGTTACAGTAAGTTACATGTATTATTCTCTACATAGGTTGAGGGTCGGGAACGACAAGGAGGAAGGGGGCCCATATTCACGCAAGAACAAGAGAGAGATAATAAACATGGTTTTGGCCAATAACGCTATCCGGCTCAGAACAACAAGCCAACATTATCGGTGACCATGCCATTTTCAATAATGTCCATCAGGTCTCTGTCAACACTGGCACGCATCCTGAAAAGACATCAGGTTCAAATGAAACAACTTTATTGAGTGCCTTTTGAGTGGAATTCAGAGGGGGTCAAACGGCTGCGGCATGAGTATGTGGAGGTTTGTATTGTTCACTTTAGCACTGTGATGTTGCATACTGCACACATGACTTCTTTACATTGACTGTATACTAGACCTGTCCTGAACTACACAATCTTGTCTTTCACTGTATTTCAGGGAGTTTTGCAGATGGATGCTGAGGAAATCCTGCACGAATTCATATATATTGATGAGGCAGTGTTCAACCTCACAAAAGCAAGAAGGAAAGGCAGAAATATCATTGGCCACAGGGCTATAATCAATGTCCCAGGGCAACGTGGGGGTAACATCACACTTTGCCCTGCCATTTCACAGCATGGGGTTGTCCTCCATGCCAAAATGGGCCCTTACAACACACCTCACATTCTCGCATTTTTGGACCGATTGCACCACATCGTCACAGCAGGTAATGAAATGCACCAGATGCAATACACGGTCATCTGGGACAATGTGTCATTCCACCACTCTGCTTTGGTCCAGAACTGGTTTCAACACCATCCACAGTTGACAGTACTATACCTTCCACCATGCTCTCCGTTTCTAAACCCTATCGAAGAGTTTTTCTCTGCATGGCGGAGAAAGGTTTACGATCTCCAGCCCCAGGCTCAGGTACCCCTCATTCAGGCCATGGAGGACACCTGTGACCAAGTCGACGCCGCAGCTGTGCAAGGATGGATTCGACATTCAAGATGGTTCTTTCCGCGTTGTCTTGCTAATGACAATATTGCTTGTGATGTTGATGAAATTCTCTGGACAGATCCAGATAGGCGAAGAGATAATGTATAGTATGTTTACTGTAGTATTTTCTGTACAATGTTGTCCTTTTTTTTCAGATTATTTTTATGTTTGTTGTTATGTACTGTAGTTGTAACCTGTACTGGAGACAGTATTTTACCTTTGTCTGTTTGCTGAGCTAACAGTGTTATACACACTACTGTAGTAGCATGAAAACTGGGACATGTTTTGTTGTGATTCTCAATGTTGACATGTTGACTGATTTGGGTATATGGAGAGAAATACATGATGTTTTCCTCAGTCTGCAGCATTGGTCTTGTGTAGTGTTTGTATAGTTGCACTTTCTGTGTACTTCACTTACAGTACTCTAATCACTGACATTTAGACTTGCTAAAAGTGTTTTAGGTTAGCAGCAGCAGTGTGTAACTGGTTCAAAAAGATTGACGTCATATGAAATGTGTGTTTCGTATGGTAACAAAATATTATTTTTATGAAGTCGTGTATAGTTTTGACAAGTGTTCCATTTTGCAAATGATCTGAAGTGTTGTGCTACTTTGGTGTAGGGTTGTGCTAATTGTGTGTAGTGTTTTGACAAACCGGGCCCTGTTTTCAAAATTGTGCTTAAGCAATTGAAAAAAAATTGTAATATGATCAGGTCCTTTGTCTCCCTCAACGTCAGCAAGACAAAGGAACTGATCGTGGACTACTACAGGAAATGGAGGGCCGAGCACGCCCCCATTCACATCGTTGGGGCTATAGTGGAGCAGGTCGAGAGCTTAAAGCTTCAAAGTTCTACAGCGGCACCATTGAGAGCATTTTAAATGGCTGCATCGCCGCTTGGTATGGACACTGCATGGCATCCGATCGCAAGGCGCTGCAGAGGGTAGAGCATACAGTCCATTACATAACTGGGGCCAAGCCCCCTGCCATGTCGGCCCTCTATACCAGGCGGTGTCAGAGGAAAGCCCTAAAAACTGTCAGACTTCAGCCACCCAAGTCATAGATGGTTCTCTCTGCTACCGCACGGCAAGCGGTACCGATGCACCAAGTCTGGAACCAACAGGACCCTGAACAGCTTCTACCCCAAACTATAAGACTGCTAAATCGTTAACCAAATAGCTACATAGACTCTCTGCAGTGACCCTTTTTGCACTAACTTTTTGGACTCATCACATAAGCTGCTGCTACTGTTTATTTCTAGTTATATGCACATATATACCTCAAATAATCCGGACTGTGCACATCACGGACATTTTCAAATCTCACAGGCGCGTGCCTCTCTACCTCAACTGTTGGAAGAGAAGCCCAGTGAAAAGAAGCCAACTCTCTGTATCCCCTTATTTATCCTGTTTTCAGGTTTGTGGCATTTATACGTTTGGTTTCTTTTCAAAGTCTAGAGATGACATGTTTATCTAAACTCATTTTGATGTTTAATTGAAGTGTTTTGACTTAGTGAAAAAACAGTGAGATTTTCTCATTCATATGAGTGTAGCCAAGCTAAGCTCGCTCACACACTTTGTATGTAAGTTAATGACAATTATTTTATCAGATTATTTTATTTCTGTTATAAACGTTTGTACATATAAACAACACTAATGAATCTCCACTGGGATTCTCTGCCTCAAACCCTATTACAGGGGCTGAGTGACTGATTTACTCTTCCATGCCGTCCCTAGGAGGGGTGCGTCACTTAAGTAGGTTGAGTCACTGACGTGATTTTCCTATTCGGGTTGGCGCCCCCCCTTGGGTTCGTGCCGTGGGGGAGATCTTTGTGGGCTATACTCGGCCTTGTCTCAGTATAGTAAGTTGGTGGTTGAAGATATCCCTCTAGTGGTGTGGGGGATGTGCTTTGGCAAAGTGGGTGGGGTTATATGCGGGGGGTGGGGTTATATCCGGGGGTATTGTCAAATGTGGCCACAGTGCCTCAGCCTCCAATATTTATGCTGCAATAGTAAGGCTCATATTTTCTCCACTTCCTGTCTGACTGACGTGCCCATTAGAGAGGTATAGAGACTGAGAGCCCATTAGAAGGTATAGAGAAAACTTACAATCCAGCTCCCAGTATGCAATTCCTATGGCTTCCACTGGATTTCATTTGTCTTTGTTCAAGGTTTTATGGCTTGTTTCTTCCCAAATGAGGAAGAATTAGGAGTTTTAGTACTGGGATACAGACTTGGAAATCAGTCTGCGAGCGCGACGAAGAGGACTCGCACCTGCTAATATTGTTTTCCTATTGAACATACTTCTTTCTGTATGAAATATTATAGTTTAATTACATTTTAGGGTACCTGAGGATTAAATAGAAATGTATTTTGACATGTTTTAACAAAGTTTAGCAGTAGCTTTTTGGAATCCTTTCTCTGCCTGTTGAACGAGTGGATTACTCAAATCGAAGGATTTTATCCTACAAAACGATACTTCATGTTGTAGCTGGGACCCTTTGGATGACAAATCAAATCAAAGTAAGTGAATATTTAATCGCTATTTGTGAATTTATGGAACCTGTGCTGGTGGAAAAATATTTTGATGTGGGGCGCCGTCCTCAAACAATCGCATGGCATGCTGTCGGTGTAAAGTCTATTGTAAATTGGACAGTGCAGTTAGATTAACAAGAATTTAAGCTTTTAGCTGATATAAGAAACTTGTATGTTCCTAAATGTTTAATATCCATCATTTTGCGGATATTAGTGTCGGGGGGCTAGGGGGGCTAGTCTTATCCGGTGTCCTGTGTGAATTTCTCTCTCTCTCTTTTCTTTCTCTCTCTCTTGGATGACCTGAGCCCTAGGACCATGCCTCAGGACTACCTGGCCTGGTGACTCCTTGCTGTCCCGAGTCCACCTGGTTGTGCTGCTGCTCCAGCTTCAACTGTTCTGCCTGCGGTGCTGACCTGAGGCACCCTCTACAACCACTGTGATTATTATTATTTGACCTTGCTGGTCATCTATGAACATTTGAACATCTTGGCCATGTTCTGTTATAATCTCCACCAAGCACAGCCAGAAGAGGAATGGCCACCCCTCATAGCCTGGTTCCTCTCTAGGTTTCTTCCTAGGTTCCAGCCTATCTAGGGAGTTTTTTCTAGCCACTGTGCTTCTACACCTGCATTGCTTGCCGTTTGGGGTTTTAGGCTGGGTTTCTGTACAGCACTTTGTGACATCAGCTGATGTAAGAAGGGCTTTATAAATACATTCGATTGAATTTGATTGATGTATTTTAGATGTACTTTTTAGGTGTACTTTTTATGAAATTTGTATCTAACAGTTGCATGCTAATTGCTAACTGCTAACGTTAGCTAGCTCAGCGCCAGGCGTTAGCTAGCCTACCATTTCTCCCTACTAGCTAGCCACTTTCAATTTATGTTGTAGTTGGCTAGCTGTTCATGGGTTTTTGTTACATACACAGACCTCTTCTATAATTTCTTTGTACTGTTGCCCATGTAATGTATGGGTGTATATTTAGGGCTTTTGCGCACCACCATCTTCAGTGATAAACTAGCTAACAGTAGCTAGGTAACTAACCCTGTTCAAATCCTGATTCCTCATACATACTCACCTAGTACAACATAATTGTTTTGCAAAGGCAATTAGCTAGTAATGTAGATTATTCTAGAGATGTTTTTATTTAATTGGGTTTACTCCTGTATTACTCCTGGCCCTTGGGAATACAAAGTTCGTACATGGTCCTATTACATGTTTCAAGTTATATATTTGAGTCTAGAAGAGTACAATGGAAACAAACGTTGAATTCCACCCACCTGATCAAGAGTTGCTGCTTTATCCCCCATAGTTCCTTAAATCAGAATTATGGTACTTTGTTGGAACACTAATTGCCTCTGTATCAGAACTGAACTGACTGTTTTACTCAAAATAACAGTAGTCATGAGCTTGGTACACATTTTGGCTAAAATTATGCTTCCTACAATAGTCCACTTGCCTGTAGCTCTGTGAACTGACAGTATTAAATACAAAACTTGTAGCTTGTTTGATTAGAATGACCTTTGTGTAGGTGTTTGTGGGTGATACAGCGAGTGCATGTAGCCAAAGGCATGCAGAGCCCCTTTAAACCAGGTGGAGAGAATTTTTTAAAATTCTCTCACAATAATACCAATAATCTCAGTAATTTCACAAGATATAAAACGCTGTTCGGGGGGGACTACAATCAAGGCAAGTGATAAAGGTAAATTCTGCTTTACTATCAATCTGGGTTTGGTGGGACTTGAGACTGATGCATTGGTTTACTGTATTCTATTGGTTCTAGTTGCACGGTCAACAGTGCTTGCAGAGGACGAGAGAGACATTTGGAGAGGAGTTAATATGGACCTGATGAGCGATTAGGAGGATGGCCTGCAAAACAGCAAACCAGTGAGGTTCGTCAAGTCCCCCAACTTCTGGAATGAGGTGCTCACTTCCCTTAGTCAAGAACAACAGAGCTGCTTGGAGAAGGACCAGAGCAACTTGGCAAGCCATACCACATAGATCATTTCTGGGGAGTTTTCATCAAGGCGACCTATATTCCACGGACCTCTCAACTCTGAACACAATGGAGGCTCACCCTGGACCAAGCTGGATGACTCCTGTTAGTACTGTGCTTGATTCTTTAGAAAACACTTTTGTTGATCTTTGACAGGCTCGTTCATATTCCTCCATATGAAAAGATTTGAGCAGATTACTGGCAGTGTCACACCTGCTCCCGCTCCCCCCGCCCCCCCCCCCCCTGACGCTCAAGGGCGCCAGGCTCCCCAGCAGTGCGCACTCCTGCCATCATCATTACGCACACCTGCCTTCCCACCGTCACACGCATCAACGATTATTGGACTCACCGGGATTCAATCACATCTGTCATTGCCTTCCCTATATCTGTCTGGTTCCACGCTCTGTTCCCTGCTTCTGCATCGATTGTCATATGTCCTTGTTTACCCGTGTGCTGACGCTGTTCCTGTCATGTTTTATGTCTCTTCCTGATTAAATGTTTGACTCCCCGTACCTGCTTCTCATCCCGGGCGCCGGTCCTTACAGGCAGTAGTCATCCAGCTTGGCCCAGGGCTCCATGGGGTTTAGTTTAGTTTCAGGCCCTGCTTAGCCTAAATGCAGATTCAATTACCTGGTTTCTTCTGCTCTAACGAAATGAATTGTCATCCTTCAAGAAGTGTATTTGTGTGTTTTTTTTCAAGGAACTAATAGTTATTTTAGTATAAAAAAAATAAAAGTCATTTATTAATTCATGAATTCCTTAATTTAATGTTATTCATTCATTAATTTTCATATTTATGTTTTTAACATACCAGCCACTAAGGCAAGCTAGCAATGACTAGCATTAGCATTCAGTGGGGGCGGAGCTTGCACAACGTTGAGCTAGTGCACAGACATGCCATTTATGGGAGAGATGTGAGCAAACACTGGAATTTCAAGATGTATCCTAGTAAGTGGGTAGACTTGTGTGGTTGTTTCTGGTGGTCTACTGAACCATTTCGGGGCATATACACGCCTGTGCACAAAAGTGGTTCTTCGCTAGAGATTTACGGGACGTGTGCAGGGCCAAACACTGCTGGACACGTGCTTGTTTCCAGATACGGTACATTTTCGGACTTGTGCACTGGAGTGTTCGATCCATAAATGTGCCTTTTTGTGCAGTGAATGTCACCATTTTCCGTGTGAGACATTTCCTTTTTCATGTCCACCATCCGTTCCTAATGGCAGTTTTTCCCTATGGTAGCAGAGGTACATGTGTAATCTGATGGAATGAAGGTGTTCTACTACCAGGAAGTCTGATAGTATGTATTACACGCACTCAACCTGAGATAGTGAAGTGACTGGGTTGCTGATGTATCAGTCTGCTTTGCCTAGGTTGTATTTAATCATGTGTGTGTGTGCGTGTGGGCGTGTGTGTGACGACACAGATGAAACACGAGATGTATTGGGGATTGATGCAGAAAGCCAGGCTGAGATATCTGTTTTACTCTTATTTCAATGACATAGATTTTTCCATATACAGTGGGTATAGAAAGACACCACCCCCTTTCAAAATGTTCACCTTTTGTTGCTTTACAGCCTGAGATGAAAACACATCAAATGTGACATTTTCTGGCTTTATGTACACACACAGTAACCCACAATATCCAAGTAAAAAGGGAAAATTAAAACAGTAAAATACCCTATTTGGAGAAGTGAACACCCACCCCTTAGAATTGCAATTGCAAACTTGCTGAGGTATAACCCGACCACCTTCCAGATCACAAATCAAGCTAATTGGCTTCCATCTGTGATTAATTGTATTGACTTTGATTAGTTCAGATTAAAAGCAGTTGTTCACAGAGGACTCCACTGCTTAGTAGTGCAGTTCAAAGCAAAGAATCCACTATGGGCGGAAAAGTACTTTCAAAAGATGTACGAGATAAAGTTGTGGAAAGGCACAGGTCAGAGGATGGATATAAAAATATTTCAAAGGCTTTGTCCCTGTGCTTTGCACAGTTAATACCATTATTAAGAAGTAGAAGGGAGTATGGCACCACCCAGACCCTGCATAGATCAGGCCGTCCCTCCAAACTGAATGACCGGGCAAGGAGGAGACTGATCAGAGAGGCTACCAAGAAGCCAATGGTGACTTTGAAGGAGCTTCAGGCCACTGGTCAGTGTGTGGATGTGACCACAATATCACAAACGCTCCACAAATCTGGCTTCTATGGAAGGGTGGCGAGAGAAAAAAAACACTCCTCAAAAAAAGCCACATCAAGTCTCGTTTGAGCTTGGCCAAAAAGCACATTGTAGATTCCGAGGCCAAGTGGCAAACGGTACTGTGGACAGATGAGACCATAATTGAACTTTTTGGCCTGAACGCAAAACGATATGTCTGGCGAAAACCCAAAGGATATAGTAGCAATGCTGGGTGGGTGTAGCAGGGTACCTGTGTCAGTTGTTCTTTTATCATGTACAGTGGTCGAACGTAGAGGATAATCCCGTACCTTAAGAGCTAGTTAAATAACGTCAATTATTTCTGTGAAGAAAACAAGAGTGCCACAAAAATCACTGAGTGGAAACTGTATGGATGTATTTTCTCTACCATCTCTACCATGAGTACTCAGGGAGCAGTATCAGGGCCAGCCAGAGGGTCAGTGTGTTAACAGCAGCCTTAGGAGGAGGAAGAGTTCTATTATCACTCAGAGACAAACACAAGGAGCGAGTGGGTGAGGAGAGAGAGTGTATACAGTAGGCCTAGAGTACATTTTGAGTCAGCATTTGTGTGTGTGTGTGTGTGTGTGGGCGGATTGGCTTTCTAACTCAAAATGCAATAATTCCTCTTACTGCTATCCAGTTCTTCATATAGATAATTGTGTTTCAGTTATTCAGTTTACAAGCAAGTCGATGCTGAGTGGTACACAGAAATATCTCACATTTTCTTTGTGCGTGAGAGAGACGAAGGCTTCCCCCTTATTTTCTATTCATCTTCAATGTCCTTATTGAATTGTTCATATGAGCATTAATGATTTATTTTGTCAAATGGCTTTCTTGAATAACGTCTCCTCGCTCAGTGTGAATTGATGAATATTCAGTCTCATGAATAGTTAATGGACTATAAGAGATTTTCTCCATGCATTTTTGATCACTCCATTTTATATATAGCAGGAGAATGGTCTTTGGGTATTGTAATCCTTGTCGAAACCTACGGAGATGTAGACAGAAGTAGAGAAACTACAGATACACTGCACCTCAGATTAGAATGTCAGAGCTGGGTGGGTGCATCTGGATACAAAGCGTAGCTAGAGGAACAGGTAATAGGTCTGATCATTTGGAAATCCTCATTTAGAATTTGGAATTGCTCATTAAGAATTTAGAATTCCTCATCAGAAATGTCAAATTGCTCATTTGGAGTTTCTGATGAGTATCAGCCTCTGTCTTTCACCGTACTCATGTGCAATCTATTCAAAAACACGTTACTGTGTAAGCCTCAATGGAAAGGCTTTCACCTCGCGTACTGTAGGCAACAACCGGTTTTAATCATATTGTACCAGGTACCTGTTTGTAAGTGCAGGTCGTTTCATAGTCCTTACCGATGCTATTTACTTTAATCCGAGTTAACACTAAAACGTGTCCAACAAAAGAAGTAGGACTAAGTGCAGGATCAACGCATGTACCTACAAGCCCGTTCCAATAACTAAACATAGGGTTATTTCACTACTACTGCAATACTCTTTCATAAAGACCTATTTTGATACAGCGTTTTGATACAGCGTCGGGTCACTTGGCAGACTAGCTCTCTGATAGGGAACCAGAGGGGAGAGTTTGGACATGCGGTGGAGTTCGCAGTCTTGTGATCGCTCCCACTTGTTGGCAGGTAGTTAGCTGGCAAACGTTCAGTACAGGGGCGCAGCGACCCGGTCGGGTTCCCAAACCTCAAACTCCTTCATTAGACTCTCTATCTGCCAGTGAGCCTCTGATAACAACTGAGCAGAGCTAGCCTTCTGACTATCAAACATGTAAGCCCTGAAACTGCATAACTCCGTTCTCACTCCTACAACATAACGACGAGTTGTGTGCTCTGGTGCTAATGATACGGTAGGCAAATGATGAATCATATAAACATTTCAGTAAACAAAGATTTCCTGTAAAAACTCTGTCGCAGAGTGATGTAACAGCTACTCTGCCTTCCTAATATGGCCACGGCCCTAACCACATCACACAAGAAGGCCCAGGGACCAGAAGAGAAGAGGACCGGAGGAGGAGGAAGTTTAGTAATGAGTGCCCAATGGATGTTATTACCCAGAACCTGGCAAAGACCAATATTGAAACATTGTAACTAGCATAAGATTCAAACAAATACCATTTTGAGGGAAGCAGCAAAAATCAATTTGTCCTTCCGTTCTCGAACAACATACAGTACATTACCCAGAGATAAGACTAAATCCATTACCACATGGACACGACCGCAATCTCTGTGTACAAATCTGTAAATCTCAGCTCCATACAAAAAAACTTTCCCTTCCCTGCTGAAACCGGATAATATGCTGGGCATTACATGAAGGAATAACGACAGTATTTCCATTTTTGCAGGAATGATGCAACAGTGACCCGAACAGACCGTTTTGTATTGTAATGTTATCTGACTGTTATGGTCATTTTATCTGAATGTAACCCATAAAGAGTTGCTGCAGGCTTTGTGTAGATATGTAAATACGGACATAAATGAATAGTAATGTGATGTAGGCTTGCCTGGAAGTGTTAGTTATCATCACTTTATGCATGGTGTGATCACGTCACTGCTGTGGTGAACCTGAGGGGATGTAGGCAAACTAGTGGGACACTACAGGGGTCCTCTCTGGAAATATTCCACAAAACATAAAAGTCCACCAGCACGCGCACACACATATGAAAAATACCCTATTAGGTTGGTTGTGAAATAAAGAAGAGAGTCCAGCATGAAAAGGCTTCCTGATTCCCTCTCATATTCTTCAAGGCCTCCAATTACTTAGTTAGATACACGGAGCTGACTGAACCACAAACACTTCAGGTTTTTGTTACTACTCGGTAGTTAATTCCGCATAGGGTGGCACACAATCGGCCCAGCGTCACCCTGATTTGGCCCGGGGTAGGCCGTCATTATAAATAAGAATTTGTTCTTAACTGACTTGCCTAGTTAAATAAAGGTTCAATTGAAGAAGAAAAAAATATGCATTGCACTCACCTTGTGTACCAGGTCTGAATCAGTCCCTGATTAGAAGGAGAGGATGAAAACCAGAACCAGAATTGGGAGAGATGGGAGGAGTGTTGGGTTTAGTTGTATTGTGTATTGAGTGTATCCATGTCTAATGTATGACAACAGGCTGTTGAGGGTATTGATCTCTGGGTTTCTGTGTCTCTGAAGAGTGAGGCTCTCTCTGGCCTCAGTCTCCCCGCAAACAGATCAATGAAGCCTGGACAGAGACTGCTGACTGGGCCTTACTGGACCTTCCACGGAACAACCCCCACAATTACCATTAACACAACACAATGCAGGGCAGCACAGTAACATGATAGACAATAGCATCACGACATGGCACAGATCACAGGACAAGAAATGCCTCAAAGAACACATATAAATGTACACACTGCGCCTCACCAAGATACACTAACAGTATACAGCTAAGCACCGTTTACAGCACTAACACACTACCAGGTAACAAGCACAAGATAATGCTACCTTCGTAGGTGATAACATGCTGACTTGCCCTAGAAAACTGATCCCCTTGAAAAATCCCTTGAGAAACATTGTGACAAGGTATTTAATGGTCTCCGAGTTTTTACAGCCCCTTGCCCCAGCCACCATGTGAAACAATAAACAGAAATCCACAGAAAGTCAACCAATCACAGGCTTTTAACCGGTCCCTAATCTCGGTAAACAGGTGGCAGGGTTGCGTAACTGCGTCATGAAACACGATCCGGCAGATCTGGATGTAATGTATCGGTTATGGATGTAGCATTTTCTGTACAGGTCATTATCGTGTGCCCAGGGGGCTGTAGTAAATCTATCAGACGCACCCTGATGACATCATGTCCCCAGGGAGATGGATGGGGGCTCAATGCCAGGTCTATAGATCTTTCTCTCCCTCTCCCTCTCTCCCTTTATTTGATTTTTCTACCTTTCATTCTTTGGAGGAGGACTAGAGGGAATGAGACCTGTCCGTAAAGGCCAGGTTTGTGTGTTATTATAACATGGTTGGAGTCTTAATCAAGCTGATGACAGATAGCCTCGGAGGTCTAAAGGGAGTTCTACTGTCAGAGAAATGAAATGTCTAATAGCAAACATGTGTATCGCTCCTCAGTGAGAGAGAAAGGGAGATATGGAGGGAGACAGAGCGATGGAGAGAAAGAGAGAGAGGGAGATATGGAGGGAGACAGAGCGATGGAGAGTAAGAGAGAGAAAGGGAGATATGGAGGGAGGGAGAGCGATGGAGAGAAAGAGAGAGAAAGGGGGATATGGAGGGAGACAGAGCGATGGAGAGAAAGAGAGAGAAAGGGAGATATGGTGGGAGGGAGAGCGATGGAGAGAAAGAGAGAGAAAGGGAGATATGGTGGGAGGGAGAGCGATGGAGAGAAAGAGAGAGAAAGGGAGATATGGAGGGAGACAGAGCGATGGAGAGAAAGAGAGACCACATTTCTGCCTGTCAGTATCACTCTCTGAGATCCTACTATTTCCTTGTCACTCTACAGAAGGCTTTCTCTGTGGAGGTTGAGGATTTGACCTTCAGTCTCACCCTCAATGACAGATGAATGTATGAAAAGCCAGTGCACAAACAATCCCCTATTGGAGGTTTCATTTTGCCTGACCATTAGCCGCACAACAGAATAATAAAGACATCATTTCAATCAGCACAAACAGATAGCCAGTTTCCCAGCTCTGACATGATGATGTGTTTGCTTTCATAGCATATACTGCAACGTTATTCTAAATGACCCTTGGCCTACAAAGATATTAGAGCTGTATACCAAATGTATTCTACTGTAGTAAGCTGGGTCGGACATTACCGCCCTCGGTAGACAAGGTCAAACACAAGCCTGTAATACAGTAATGGTAATTGCATGATTCTTTAATGGGATTGCTGTACTGCTGACAGAAATATGACCATATGAATTACTCCAACATATAATCTATTCCAAAACACATCATAGTATGGGACTTCATTATGGCTGGGGGGGAACTAGGCTAGCTTTGTTTCTGGGTTTGTCCCACATTAACATCAAGAGTATCTCACAAACAGGCACGTAGGCTACACATATATTTACAAACAGCAACAAGTCCACCCACACACACACACACACACACACACACACACACACACACACACACACACACACACACACACACACACACACGCACACACACACGCACACACGCACACACACACACACACACACACACACACACACACACACACACACACACACACACACACACACGCACACACACACGCACACACGCACACACACGCAGGCTGATAAGATCATTGAGATTTTAAAAAGATTCACATGACCACAGCCTGCTTGCCAACAGTTATAAAGGCAGCAGCTGAGTGCCGAGTGCCAAGTCTGAGACAACACAATATTGTATCTGATAGCAGGAGGATATGAAGATCTAACGGTGACAACAGAGTCCCAAATGGCACCCTATTCCCTATGTAGTGTTTGAAATCCTTTTTTAAGGAAACATCACTGGTGAGTGAGTATGCACCGCAGACTCGTTACTATCCAGTTACATACTAGGACAGGAGAGAAGAGTAGTGAACATACTGTTCTAGCTAGAGGAGATGGCATTTGCAACTACACTACTATGTTCAAGTCAAACTCAGTATTGTCTTGCTCATGAGATGTGTCAACTGTTACATATTTTGGAATTATTCACAACTTCCAATGGCTTTGATATTAACACTGGCACATTAAAACAAGTGAGCGGACCAGTCTCATTCTAGAGCAGACTAGCCCCCTCTAGTGTTGAATCAGCCCCACTTCGCTGTCCCTCTCTTGTCCCCCCACACCCACTGCAGCACTACTGAAACAGACCCCAGCTCTACTTAAAGACCATGCAGAGAGAGAGAGAGAGAGAGAGAGAGAGAGGTGGCTCCTGTCCCATTGTCTCAGAGAGAGAGAGAGAGAGAGAGAGGTGGCTCCTGTCCCATTGTCTCAGAGAGAGTATCAGCTGTAGATGTCCAGAGCAGAGCATAAGACGTATCCGTGTCATCTCATTTTTTGTGAGTCAGACAGAGTGTTTTTAACGGGACGCTGTGAGGAAAGTGATCCAATACCACTACTGTGAAAGCTGAAAGCCACGTAGGTCCGATAACAGTGAGTGTAGATTATGAATGAATAGGATCCTGGAGTGTGTGGTTGACTGTCATTCACATCTCAAGCCTCTGGTTTTCATCCCCTCCTTTTAATCAGGGACTGATTCAGACCTGCTACACGGGGCGCGTGGAATGAACTGCCAGGTAGAACCAAAAAATAGATGTGTTTCGGCCCTCCAAGACCGGAAGTGAACAGCCCTGTACTAAAGCAATTTTTTTGGACCACACACTGCCTTCAAAAGGAGTTAACCAACACTGCAAAATGTAGCCTACAAGCAACAAACTACTGCAAACATGCCATCATTTACTGATGCCCTAAGTAAATGAACCTCTGGCGCACCAAACCTTAATCTAAATGAACTTTATTGATCAGCGATGTTAACATCAATGCAAATCCTCCCAGCAGTTAATGTGTTTCTGGAGGCAGCTAGATGAACACATAGACTAATGTGTTCACAAACTCAGTGAAAGCTGTTCTCTACAGAGGGAGAGACATACAAACACACACGCACGCACACACTTTTCTAATTACAAGGAGTAACTAAATCGTGTGTGTGTGTGTGTAATTGAGGGTAGAGTTCCTAAACTGCAGGCCCAGCAGCATGCAGAGCTGTGTCAACACAGGGGTGGACTGGCTGGATTTCAGTACAGTACAGGAGTCAGCAATCTATCATGGTTTAGGTGGACTTCAAACACCAGTCTCTATAGATGTGTCCAAAAAAGCAGTCAGGTTTACCAGATAATATCCTTTATGACGTGTATTAATGCCGCATGTGTAGTATTGACTGAATTATGTCAGATAATGAGCGATAGGAGCAAAAAGAACCGCGCATAATGATTATTTTTGTAATAGAGAGGGGTAGCAACCTTAAATGAGCAACAGACCATTTGAAGACTATTTATCTTGATGCCAAATAGAATGGAGAAGATTAGATTAGAAGATAACTTTGTTTGTGATGTCAGTCTGTTAAAGTATACTGAATAACACGTTCAGTCAATACACCATAATTCAAGGACATTCATCAGTTTAGCAGTCCAAATGTACAGTCTATTATATACAGCATGTCACCTCCTCCAGATCATGTCTGTCCGATGACCTCGCTTAGCATCTAGTGGAATCCTCCTCTAACATCCTGACAGTCAGGCCACAGTTAAGCTGCCCTACCCTGACAGGGTCATGCCAGTCACACACGCACGCACGCAGGCAGACACACACATACACACACCAGCCAGACACCCATTGCTGAAACCCATTCTTGTTTCGGCTAACATATGGCGTTCTGCCTTGTTTAGCATTGAGGCCCAGTGATTCAGTATCCTCAAACACAACTTTGCCATTTGATTTGGGCACAGAAATGTGCTAACAATGGTCAAGTTCATCCTCCTCTAAATCTAGAGACCAGTTAGTCAGTGGGGCGGGAAGGCAGCATACCACCGAGACAAAGAGACTAGCTAATCTCTGACAAGCAGAGATGGATTAAGAGAGGGAGAAGGGTCAGGCCTGGGAATGTTTTAGACAAATCACTCCTTGGACCAACGCAGCTGGAGTTTGTCAACCTCCTCACAGAGCTAACAAGACAGTCCAAGATAAGATGACAGGGAGGCTGAGGAGGAGGGAAGCATCATGACAAAACAGAACCATGAAGGAATGAACATTTAATGTTTTAACACATCCTATTCATCCCGCTAACTCACACTGCCAGAGAAAATGAGAAAGGGCTCGTATAACGCTGGGACCGTGTTGGCTATCAACGAGACGTAATCCAAAGCAGTGATAGGGGAAGGATTATTTGTCTGCCTACTTTTTCTGTGTGAAAGGCTAAGGTCTATATAGATTCACAGATGAACTATACTCCTGGACTCAAAGGGCAGTTGTTTTAAAAATGTAGATTTCCACCTAAATAAAACATACCCCAAAGTAATTAGAGAGCCATAAACAATACTTAGTCATGCTTAAGATCTCACCTTTTTGGTCCAAAAATATTATACATTGCTGAGGTGTAGCCACGTTTGAAGACACAAGCTCAAGAACACAGTACAAATATGATAAAAAACATTTTGTATCACATTATTTATTTATTTTCCTATGAAATGATTGAAATTCTTTCAAAATATAGTAACAATCAAATAATAAAATGATTTACTATAATATTTCACTTTTCTTATAACTAAAATAAATAGGATCATACTTAGTGACAGTATTTTCTGCCCACTGTCTGCTGGCTCGTTACAACTTCAGCTTTAAGCAGAACGTGGTCTTGTTTAAATTCGACATAATTATTTTGTCTTTTTTCAGGTTCTGAGAAAATCATAGCAAGACTGCTTTTGCTGCAATCTCTAGGGTCTCCCGATTCATATGCCGTATTGTAAGGGGAGCAGTGAGCTTCACAGGCAGTGGAAATCGATCCTTTGTCTGGATAGGCCAGAAAATGTGATGTGGTAGTCCCTATGCAAATGAGGTGTCAGGTTTCACGTTCTGCATCTCAGATAAGAGCAGAGAACGACGAGCGAAGCGGGACAACCAGCGCGTTCACGGAGTGCACAGCAATTGATGTCGCACCATTAACGGAGCGCTCCGTACACAAAAATGACGGTCGGAATTGGTCCAGAACCGCTCAAAGCCCCCAAAATAAGGGACTTAATGTTTAAGAGGTTTTAAACATGCTTTTAATCTGTAAAATGTATCTGGCTCTGTGATACTGTATCTGAATAGAGCGTACAACGACAAGTCATCTGTTCTGTTGGTTGTCTGTCAAACCTAAACCATATGATCCCTCCATCCTCTAAACACCACATGACATTAAATCAGAAGGCTGCAAAGGAACATTGCATATAATCTGCCTCCTCTTTAGCTCCCCGCCCTCTTCCTCTCGGTGACGAGGATATCCGACTCCCTTCAATCTCTCCCATTTCCAATTATAGCCCTGTGTCAACATGGAGATGAGAGCGAGAAAGAGAGAAAGAAACAGATCTGGTTAAACAGCAGCTAGAGTGAGGAGGTAGGCATCTTCCATCTCAGATAAAAGAGGGGGAAACAGAGGAGAAGCTAGGGGGAAGCAGAGGAGAAGCTAGGGGGAAGCGGAGGAGAAGCAGAGGAGTGGAGAGGATAGGGGGACCCGGAGGAGAGGCTGGCCCCTGGCCCTGGCCTTTAGTTATGGACAGGCAGATATTCATTCAGTCAGGCTAATTAGTGTATAACGTCCCTGTTAGCAATAGAAGCTAACCACTAACATAAACCATACGCCTGCTGCACTGCCACTGACACACAGAGAACAAACACACTGATAACATGTGGAACACTCAACTCATTGCTAACAACCCAGGAATGAGAACTGTGCTCATTGTGCTCATTACACAAACCACTCTGGTACAAAGACTATTCCCGGAGACATTAATGGCTTTGATATTTAGATGTTGCATGGGAGTCTATAATAGAGCTGCTTTGAGTCAGAGTTGAACTCAGGTTGTGGTGAATAACCTCAGTCAGAGAGGTTCCTTTTTTTGGCCAATGTTCCAGAGCTGAATGCCTGGCTAACTAGCGTGAAGCATCTTTCCCTGATTACATTCACATAGAACTGGAGGAAATTGGCCCCTCCATCATCTAAATTTGTAAACCTCCTGACCCAATGCGTTTCAGTGAGCGCTAAAACAAAGGAGTGATTTTGCGGGTCTCTTAGGAATTCCCCTGCTGTTAATTTTACAATTAGAAGCTTATCCAGCACAGCTTAGCTACTAGCGCCAACACAACCACACTAGCTAATCAGCTTGGTCACAGTGGCGAGGCTCTTAAACAAATGTGACCCACTTGTGTGTGTGTGTACATGCATGCAAGATTGTGTGTGAGTGCGTTATGGTGTGTGCGCTCGTGCGTACGTGCGTGTTAGCATTTGCGACTTTTCTCTGGCACTGGAGTCTGAATGAGTGGCAATTCACAGTGGAAACCTCATTCAAGGGGAACCCCAGTGGCTTAAGTAAATGAATGCTTATAGCAAGCTTCTAATGTTACACACGGACTTCACAAATCTATGTATTTATGACATAGATAATGTACATGGAGAGATGACCTTTCTAATCATATAGTAATGTACATATTGGCATATCAGCAATACACTCAAAGCGAAAGCCTACTCTTCAGCTGTCAAGTTTGCTGGCTCCTTGTTTGACCACCCGCAGTCTCACAGTGAGCTCAGTGCATAACACGTCCTCTCCCAACCCCAGTCCTACACAGTGAGCTCAGTGCATAACACGTCCTCTCCCAACCCCAGTCCTACACAGTGAGCTCAGTGCATAACACGTCCTCTCCCAACCCGTCTCACAGTGAGCTCAGTGCATAACACATCCTCTCCCAACCCCAGTCCCACAGTGAGCTCAGTGCATAACACGTCCTCTCCCAACCCCAGTCCCACAGTGAGCTCAGTGCATAACACGTCCTCTACCAATCCCAGTCCCACAGTGAGCTCAGTGCATAACACGTCCTCTCCCAACCCCAGTCTCACAGTGAGCTCAGTGCATAACACGTCCTCTCCCAACCCCAGTCCCACAGTGAACTCAGTGCATAACACGTCCTCTCCCAACACCAGTCTCACAGTGAGCTCAGTGCATAACACGTCCTCTCCCAACCCCAGTCTCACAGTGAGCTCAGTGCATAACACATCCTCTCCCAACCCGTCTCACAGTGAGCTCAGTGCATAACACGTCCTCTCCCAACCCGTCTCACAGTGAGCTCAGTGCATAATACGTCCTCTCCCAACCTGTCTCACAGTGAACTCAGTGCATAACAAGTCCTCTCCCAACCCCAGTCCGACAGTGAGCTCAGTGCATAACACGTCCTCTCCCAACCCCAGTCCCACAGTGAGCTCAGTGCATAACACGTCCTCTCCCAACCCCAGTCCCACAGTGAGCTCAGTGCATAACACGTCCTCTCCCAACCCGTCTCACAGTGAGCTCAGTGCATAACACATCCTCTCCCAACCCCAGTCCCACAGGGAGCTCAGTGCATAACACGTCCTCTCCCAACCCCAGTCCTACACAGTGAGCTCAGTGCATAACACGTCCTCTCCCAACCCGTCTCACAGTGAGCTCAGTGCATAACACGTCCTCTCCCAACCCCAGTCCCACAGTGAGCTCAGTGCATAACACATCCTCTCCCAACCCCAGTCCCACAGTGAGCTCAGTGCATAACACGTCCTCTCCCAACCCCAGTCCCACAGTGAGCTCAGTGCATAACACGTCCTCTACCAACCCCAGTCTCACAGTGAGCTCAGTGCATAACACGTCCTCTCCCAACCCGTCTCACAGTGAGCTCAGTGCATAACACGTCCTCTCCCAACCCCAGTCTCACAGTGAACTCAGTGCATAACACGTCCTCTCCCAACCCCAGTCTCACAGTGAGCTCAGTGCATAACACGTCCTCTCCCAACCCCAGTCTCACAGTGAGCTCAGTGCATAACACGTCCTCTCCGAACCCCAGTCCCACAGTGAGCTCAGTGCATAACACGTCCTCTCCCAACCCGTCTCACAGTGAGCTCAGTGCATAACACGTCCTCTCCCAACCCGTCTCACAGTGAGCTCAGTGCATAATACGTCCTCTCCCAACCTGTCTCACAGTGAACTCAGTGCATAACACGTCCTCTCCCAACCCCAGTCTCACAGTGAACTCAGTGCATAACACGTCCTCTCCCAACGCCAGTCTCACAGTGAGCTCAGTGCATAACACGTCCTCTCCCAACCCCAGTCCCACAGTGAGCTCAGTGCATAACACGTCCTCTCCCAACCCCAGTCCCACAGTGAGCTCAGTGCATAACACATCCTCTCCCAACCCCAGTCTCACAGTGAGCTCAGTGCATAACACGTCCTCTCCCAACCCCAGTCTCACAGTGAGCTCAGTGCATAACACGTCCTCTCCCAACCCCAGTCCTACACAGTGAGCTCAGTGCATAACACGTCCTCTCCCAACCCCAGTCCTACACAGTGAGCTCAGTGCATAACACGTCCTCTCCCAACCCGTCTCACAGTGAGCTCAGTGCATAACACGTCCTCTCCCAACCCGTCTCACAGTGAACTCAGTGCATAACACGTCCTCTCCCAACCCCAGTCTCACAGTGAACTCAGTGCATAACACGTCCTCTCCCAACCCCAGTCCCATGGTGAGCTCAGTGCATAACACGTCCTCTCCCAACCCCAGTCCCACAGTGAGCTCAGTGCATAACATGTCCTCTCCCAACCCCAGTCCCGCAGTGAGCTCAGTGCATAACACATCCTCTCCCAACCCCAGTCTCACAGTGAGCTCAGTGCATAACACATCCTCTCCCAACCCCAGTCCCACAGTGAGCTCAGTGCATAACACATCCTCTCCCAACCCCAGTCTCACAGTGAGCTCAGTGCATAACACGTCCTCTCCCAACCCGTCTCACAGTGAGCTCAGTGCATAACACGTCCTCTCCCAACCAAAGTCTCACAGTGAACTCAGTGCATAACACGTCCTCTCCCAACCCCAGTCTCACAGTGAGCTCAGTGCATAACACGTCCTCTCCCAACCCCAGTCTCACAGTGAGCTCAGTGCATAACACGTCCTCTCCGAACTCCAGTCCCACAGTGAGCTCAGTGCATAACACGTCCTCTCCCAACCCCAGTCCTACACAGTGAGCTCAGTGCATAACACGTCCTCTCCCAACCCCAGTCCTACACAGTGAGCTCAGTGCATAACACGTCCTCTCCCAACCCGTCTCACAGTGAGCTCAGTGCATAACACGTCCTCTCCCAACCCGTCTCACAGTGAGCTCAGTGCATAACACGTCCTCTCCCAACCCCAGTCTCACAGTGAACTCAGTGCATAACACGTCCTCTCCCAACCCCAGTCTCACAGTGAGCTCAGTGCATAACACGTCCTCTCCCAACCCCAGTCTCACAGTGAGCTCAGTGCATAACACGTCCTCTCCGAACCCCAGTCCCACAGTGAGCTCAGTGCATAACACGTCCTCTCCCAACCCCAGTCCTACACAGTGAGCTCAGTGCATAACACATCCTCTCCCAACCCCAGTCCTACACAGTGAGCTCAGTGCATAACACGTCCTCTCCCAACCCGTCTCACAGTGAGCTCAGTGCATAACACGTCCTCTCCCAACCCCAGTCTCACAGTGAACTCAGTGCATAACACTGCCTCTCCCAACCCCAGTCTCACAGTGAGCTCAGTGCATAACACGTCCTCTCCCAACCCCAGTCTCACAGTGAGCTCAGTGCATAACACGTCCTCTCCGAACCCCAGTCCCACAGTGAGCTCAGTGCATAACACGTCCTCTCCCAACCCCAGTCCTACACAGTGAGCTCAGTGCATAACACATCCTCTCCCAACCCCAGTCCTACACAGTGAGCTCAGTGCATAACACGTCCTCTCCCAACCCGTCTCACAGTGAGCTCAGTGCATAACACGTCCTCTCCCAACCCCAGTCTCACAGTGAACTCAGTGCATAACACATCCTCTCCCAACCCCAGTCCCACAGTGAGCTCAGTGCATAACACGTCCTCTCCCAACCCCAGTCCCACAGTGAGCTCAGTGCATAACACGTCCTCTACCAACCCCAGTCCCACAGTTAGCTCAGTGCATAACACGTCCTCTCCCAACCCCAGTCTCACAGTGAGCTCAGTGCATAACACGTCCTCTCCCAACCCCAGTCCCACAGTGAACTCAGTGCATAACACGTCCTCTCCCAACCCCAGTCTCACAGTGAGCTCAGTGCATAACATGTCCTCTCCCAACCCCAGTCTCACAGTGAGCTCAGTGCATAACACGTCCTCTCCCAACCCGTCTCACAGTGAGCTCAGTGCATAACACGTCCTCTCCCAACCCCAGTCTCACAGTGAGCTCAGTGCATAACACGTCCTCTCCCAACCCCAGTCCCACAGTGAGCTCAGTGCATAACACGTCCTCTCCCAACCCCAGTCCTACACAGTGAGCTCAGTGCATAACACGTCCTCTCCCAACCCCAGTCCTACACAGTGAGCTCAGTGCATAACACGTCCTCTCCCAACCCGTCTCACAGTGAGCTCAGTGCATAACACGTCCTCTCCCAACCCGTCTCACAGTGAGCTCAGTGCATAACACGTCCTCTCCCAACCCCAGTCTCACAGTGAACTCAGTGCATAACACGTCCTCTCCCAACCCCAGTCTCACAGTGAGCTCAGTGCATAACACGTCCTCTCCCAACCCCAGTCTCACAGTGAGCTCAGTGCATAACACGTCCTCTCCGAACCCCAGTCCCACAGTGAGCTCAGTGCATAACACGTCCTCTCCCAACCCCAGTCCTACACAGTGAGCTCAGTGCATAACACATCCTCTCCCAACCCCAGTCCTACACAGTGAGCTCAGTGCATAACACGTCCTCTCCCAACCCGTCTCACAGTGAGCTCAGTGCATAACACGTCCTCTCCCAACCCCAGTCTCACAGTGAACTCAGTGCATAACACTGCCTCTCCCAACCCCAGTCTCACAGTGAGCTCAGTGCATAACACGTCCTCTCCCAACCCCAGTCTCACAGTGAGCTCAGTGCATAACACGTCCTCTCCGAACCCCAGTCCCACAGTGAGCTCAGTGCATAACACGTCCTCTCCCAACCCCAGTCCTACACAGTGAGCTCAGTGCATAACACATCCTCTCCCAACCCCAGTCCTACACAGTGAGCTCAGTGCATAACACGTCCTCTCCCAACCCGTCTCACAGTGAGCTCAGTGCATAACACGTCCTCTCCCAACCCCAGTCTCACAGTGAACTCAGTGCATAACACTGCCTCTCCCAACCCCAGTCTCACAGTGAGCTCAGTGCATAACACGTCCTCTCCCAACCCCAGTCTCACAGTGAGCTCAGTGCATAACACGTCCTCTCCCAACCCCAGTCCCACAGTGAGCTCAGTGCATAACACGTCCTCTCCCAACCCCAGTCCTACACAGTGAGCTCAGTGCATAACACGTCCTCTCCCAACCCGTCTCACAGTGAGCTCAGTGCATAACACATCCTCTCCCAACCCGTCTCACAGTGAGCTCAGTGCATAATACGTCCTCTCCCAACCTGTCTCACAGTGAACTCAGTGCATAACAAGTCCTCTCCCAACCCCAGTCCCACAGTGAGCTCAGTGCATAACACGTCCTCTCCCAACCCCAGTCCCACAGTGAGCTCAGTGCATAACACGTCCTCTCCCAACCCCAGTCCCACAGTGAGCTCAGTGCATAACACGTCCTCTCCCAACCCGTCTCACAGTGAGCTCAGTGCATAACACATCCTCTCCCAACCCCAGTCCCACAGTGAGCTCAGTGCATAACACGTCCTCTCCCAACCCCAGTCCCACAGTGAGCTCAGTGCATAACACGTCCTCTCCCGACCCCAGTCTCACAGTGAGCTCAGTGCATAACACGTCCTCTCCCAACCCCAGTCCCACAGTGAACTCAGTGCATAACACGTCCTCTCCCAACACCAGTCTCACAGTGAGCTCAGTGCATAACACGTCCTCTCCCAACCCCAGTCTCACAGTGAGCTCAGTGCATAACACGTCCTCTCCCAACCCGTCTCACAGTGAGCTCAGTGCATAATACGTCCTCTCCCAACCTGTCTCACAGTGAACTCAGTGCATAACACGTCCTCTCCCAACCCCAGTCTCACAGTGAACTCAGTGCATAACACGTCCTCTCCCAGCGCCAGTCTCACAGTGAGCTCAGTGCATAACACGTCCTCTCCCAACCCCAGTCCCACAGTGAGCTCAGTGCATAACACGTCCTCTCCCAACCCCAGTCCCACAGTGAGCTCAGTGCATAACACGTCCTCTCCCAACCCCAGTCCCGCAGTGAGCTCAGTGCATAACACATCCTCTCCCAACCCCAGTCTCACAGTGAGCTCAGTGCATAACACATCCTCTCCCAACCCCAGTCCCACAGTGAGCTCAGTGCATAACACGTCCTCTCCCAACCCCAGTCTCACAGTGAGCTCAGTGCATAACACGTCCTCTCCCAACCCGTCTCACAGTGAGCTCAGTGCATAACACGTCCTCTCCCAACCCCAGTCTCACAGTGAACTCAGTGCATAACACGTCCTCTCCCAACCCCAGTCTCACAGTGAGCTCAGTGCATAACACGTCCTCTCCCAACCCCAGTCTCACAGTGAGCTCAGTGCATAACACGTCCTCTCTGAACCCCAGTCCCACAGTGAGCTCAGTGCATAACACGTCCTCTCCCAACCCCAGTCCTACACAGTGAGCTCAGTGCATAACACGTCCTCTCCCAACCCCAGTCCTACACAGTGAGCTCAGTGCATAACACGTCCTCTACCAACCCCAGTCCCACAGTTAGCTCAGTGCATAACACGTCCTCTCCCAACCCCAGTCTCACAGTGAGCTCAGTGCATAACACGTCCTCTCCCAACCCCAGTCCCACAGTGAACTCAGTGCATAACACGTCCTCTCCCAACCCCAGTCTCACAGTGAGCTCAGTGCATAACAAATCCTCTCCCAACCCCAGTCTCACAGTGAGCTCAGTGCATAACACATCCTCTCCCAACCCGTCTCAGAGTGAGCTCAGTGCATAACACGTCCTCTCCCAACCCGTCCCACAGTGAGCTCAGTGCATAATACGTCCTCTCCCAACCTGTCTCACAGTGAACTCAGTGCATAACACGTCCTCTCCCAACCCCAGTCCCACAGTGAGCTCAGTGCATAACACGTCCTCTCCCAACCCCAGTCCCACAGTGAGCTCAGTGCATAACACATCCTCTCCCAACCCCAGTCTCACAGTGAGCTCAGTGCATAACACGTCCTCTCCCAACCCCAGTCCCACAGTGAGCTCAGTGCATAACACGTCCTCTCCCAACCCCAGTCCCACAGTGAGCTCAGTGCATAACACGTCCTCTCCCAACCCCAGTCTCACAGTGAGCTCAGTGCATAACACGTCCTCTCCCAAACCCAGTCCCAGGTCTCCAGGAGGGATTCAACAGAATACCGTTTCACAACAGCATACCAGCATTGACTGAGGCCAATGCTATCTACGACATCAGAACAACATATAGTCTCACTGAAGTTCTTACTACGAATGCACTCTCGGAAGAGAATAAATCCTGCCAGAAGTCGAGAGGGCCTGGCACTATAAGGTTATGCTGCATTTTTATCCAAATTATTGCGTTATTGACATAGTACTCTAGATACCCCGATTCATGTTGTTACGTTCAAAAGAATACAATTTAACAATTGCTGGCACCATTCAAACCGATGAGGGTTTGGTACTTTAAAACCAATTATTTCAGAATCCTCCTTTTGCAGGTAGAACCCTATAGTCCCAAAACTCTCAAAGAGCTGGATTATTTGGATCCCATTCCCGGTTTTACAGAGGGGAGATTCCCGTTAAGCACACATTCCAGCTACGAAGGGGCGTTGCCAGGGCATTCCAGCTACGAAGGGGCGTTGCCAGGACATTCCAGCTGCAGAGGGACCATGCCGAAACATTCCAGGCCATAAAATCGCCCATCCGTCTCTCTATCCCTGACTCTGTCTTCACTCTCTCTCTCTCCACCGGCACACTCAGACTCTCGTTAACTCCACAGACGAGAATACCGAGGCACAACGCCAGAGAGAAAGCCCCACACGGCACGTACACAGACTACATACTACTGTAGAGAGACAAAGGTGTGTGTGTGTGTGTGTGTGTGTGTGTGTGTGTGTGTGTGTGTGTGTGTGTGTGTGTGTGTGTGTGTGTGTGTGTGTGTGTGTGTGTGTGTGTGTGTGTGTGTGTGTGTGTGTGCTCTTCCACTTGCTCAGGTGAATGTCCTCTCTGAACTCTCAGGTGAGATTTGAACAGGAAGTGACACCTGATCATGTGACAGCTTCCTGCTCACCTGTTCACCTGTCAACAAATCCTTCAGACAGTCCCAGGCAGAGCGCTGACCCATAGAGGAGAAGGAAGGTAGTTGTCTGACTTTCAGTAGCACCAGATGTGCTACTATCTGCTCCTGTTCCCCTCCACTGTATGTTGCATTTGGCTCAGAGAATCAAACGCCATACTTGCCCTGAACTGGTTGAGAGAAGGATGGGTTCCACCTATAGAATCTGGTCCTTTTCTATGTTTCTCACAGTTCGCAGCCTATATGTTTTGTACTATACCATTGTTGTGTTTGGCCTCACTTTGAAGGAAACAGGCATGGGCCCTTTGTTAGTCATAGAGTGATACATGACTTGAGGCACAGTGCAAATAGAGCTGAATTCAAATGAAATCCTGGTTTCATTTGGGGAAGTGAAAAGTCTGTCACCCTTTCCTCTAAGCTTTATCTTTATCACACGCTTCCCTTACTCCTCTCTCTCTCCCTCTCCCCCTAACTCTCCCTCCCTCTCTCCTGCTCTTCATCTCTCTCTCAGCTTGAACTAGAGGAATTCCTCCAGGAAAAACAGGCCAGTCTCCTCTCTCTGTTTGCCAAGAAAATGTCCTGGTGGTAGAGAGACTCCCTCTCTCATCTCTGACAACTCAGCTTCCCATCATCAACCCTTCCCTAGAGCCCTCATCCTCTCCTCTCACCCACTCCTCTAAAATACTCTCACCCTGCATAGTGCATATTCACTGTTTTGCAATGTACAGTAGCCTCAGGAGCACTCTGTGGGTTAGCACCATGGTGTAGCCGGAGGACAGCTAGCTTCTGTCCTCCTCTGGGTACATTGACTTCAATACAAAACCTAGAAGGCTCATGGTTCTCACCCCCTTCCATAGACTTACACAGTAATTATGACAACTTCTGAAAGATGTCCTCCAACCTATCTGAGCTCTTGCAGCATGAACTGACATGTTGTCCACCCAATCAAAGGATCAGAGAATGAATCTAGTACTTAGAAAATAGGTGAACAGTTTTGAACAAATACATTTCTTCCAAAATGAAAGAGAGAGAGAGAGAGAGAGAGAGAGAGAGAGAGAGAGAAGAGAGAGAGAGAGAGAGAGAGAGAGAGAGAGAGAGAGAGAGAGCAAGCTATATTTCGTAGTATATATTTCTTCACTTAATAGCCTACTCAAATACCTGGCTCAAACAGAGATCTGTTATCTAGCTGGCTATGGCTATCCAACACTGTAACTCATCCATGTCAAGGTAAGCTTTTGGTTTTAGTAATTTAGTGTAACTGCTAAACTGCTTGCTGCTGACCATACACTGTACTGCATGATTTAAGTTTAGTCACATGCACAAGTACAGTGAACTCAAAACCCAACAATGCAATCAATAACAATAATCAATAACAATGTATTACTAGGGAAAACACACTAGAAATAGAATAGGAAATATGAAGTACACAATAAAGTAAGCATACTATACTACTATATGAATGTAGTGGGTTTACTAATGCGTTAGTTCTAGTAGCTATGTTGACGATGACGTGCCAACAATGTAGGCTGTGTGTAGTGGTTAGCGTTCATGATATGAAGGTTTGGCTTGAAAAAAGAAAATCCTGGTCACAGACAACTGATGTGTTGTGCACTGAAGTCCACAAGCGAAAGGAAAGGGTGAGAGGAGGAGAGCGCGTAAATAGATGCAAGAAGGAATTATATATACAATCAGCTGTTTACATGTGGCTGCTATGAAAGTGAACTGTGTTTGCATGTGATCAGGGGCGTATTCATTGCGCCGATTCTGTTGAAAACATTTCTGAAATGGAATAAACCTACCTGAATTTGTCCAATTGAAATGCTTGTTTACAACTGTTGGACTAATGATTACACCCTAGATCAGCTAGATGCAGGCAAGAGTGTGCAAGGGTGGTATTGAACGTGTCACTGTCTGTCACCTTGATTACTCAAAATGTTCTCGACCTGAGCACCTACGGTGTAAACATTCATTCATTGGCTAGGTTGCAACAACTTCATGATGGGTACAGGGAAAATTCTAGTGTCATGTAGTAGCCTAAACCTATCAATGTTACATTGAACTGGGTGAATGGAATTTGAATGGCAGTCATTCAACACGCTGTAATAGAAACAAAAATAATCATCCTCCCTCATCTTAAACGGCACAGACCGCGACTGGTGTGAGTGTGTCTGTGCACGTCTGTGCCTCCGTGTTGTGCATAGGTTCACAGCAGGTTCAGTTCAGGCAGCAGTCCTTCCCTTGACCTTTCAACCCAGCCACAAAAACAAGAGGTCAGGGAGAATAACTCTCTTATCACCCTCAGTAACATCACTAGTCAGTCTCACAGGGGGTGGTCACAATGGATCTCCAGGAAAGACCAATGGATCAATGATTCTTGGTACTGAAGCCCATTGGAACTCAATACCTGCCATTGACTGGCCACGAGCCATTGATTGCTCACTTTATTACTGCAAGATCTCCATACAGATGACTTAGTCCAGCCGTACTCAACAGACAGACTGGCGGTCTGGATCCAGAACCAGAACCGCGTCCCGACCAAAAACAGTTGGTAGTTTATCGCAATTGCAATGCCTGGGTTATGGGTTCAGTATGAAAGGGACCGGTATGAAAATGTATGCACTGTACTGTAAGTTGCTCTGGATAAGTGTCTACAAAATAAACAACGTGATCAGCCCTTTGAACGGCCATTCAAACTTACCCCCCTATTCCCTATTGGGTGGTGATCAAAAGTAGTACCCTATATCACGTTACATTGGGGACACAGATTCTACCATGGTATCTGCTGATATGAAGGCCAGAGCAGGTATAGCAAAGGAAACCTTTAACAGAACAGCTAGATAGGAGGCAAGTTCACAATCACCTGGTCAACTATTAACATGGTCTACCACTCACTACCTGGTTTATCATAGATGCATACCCACACACCTCTCTCTCATTGAGTCCACGTGGTCTCCTCTATCGTGGCTACGGTTGCATCACAAACAGATACAGTTTGTTTTGTCTGTGTGTGCATCCGTGACATGTGAGTGTGCACAGGTATGCAATGTAAGAATCTTCTTGACTGTACATGGCCGGGTGATTAGGGGTTTACATGTGTTTATGTCAGTGGTAGCTGGCGGGTCGGCGATAAAGGAGAACAGGCTCATTGTAATGACTGGGATGGAATAAATTAAATGGTGTAATAATTGTCTTGAGTATCTTTCCATCCATTCCAGTCCCACCGTTACGATGAGCCTGTCCTCCTAAACCTACGCTCTCCAGCCTCCTCTATGACGGTGCCCCGTTGAAAGTCACTGAGCTCTTCAGTAAGGCCATTATACTGCCCCCGTTTGTCTATGGAGATTGCATGGATGTGTGCTCGATTTAATACACCTGTCAGACACTGGTGTGGCTGAAATAGCCAAAGCCACCAATTTTAAGGGCTGTCCACATACTTTTGTATATATAGTGCAAGAGCAGAATGAAGACTGACCTACCTCACTGCTGACTCCTCCATGAACCCCCTCCTCTCTCAGTAGATTCTCCGTCTAATGCCCCTATCTCGCAGTCTGGAAATGCAGTCTGCTCTGCCCTCTCTCTTCCACTATTTTCTCTTCTCCCTCTCTCCTCTCTTTCTCTTATTACCCTCTCACTTACTCTACCCTCCCCTCTCACTTACTCTACCCTCCCCTCTCACTCTATCACTCGCTTACTCCCCTCTCGCTATTTAACTCTCAATGTCCTCCACCTTCCCACTTTCTCTCCCTCTCTTTTCGCATCTCTCTCTCTCTCTCTCTCTCCACTCCCTCCCTCCCTCTCTCTCCCTCTCCCCTCCCTCCCTCTCTCCCTCTCTCCCCTCCCTCCCTCTCCCTCTCCCCCTCTCTCTCGCTCTCTTTCTTTCTCTCTCGCTCTCTCCCTCTCTGCAGACAGTTGACTCAGAGCCAGGGTCCAGAGGCCGGTATGAGTGGAATTTAAACAGGGCAGAGAGCAGAAACAATCGTTCCTTTGCGGCTAATATCTTTTTTCTTTCTCCCTGAGCTGAACTCGTGCACGCACATGGGTTATATTCCCTACACAGCTAAGGCAAGGTGCACACATCCACAGACACAGAAACACATGGATTACATTCCCAGAGGAGCAGACAGCTGTATTTAAGCACAACGCTCATTCCCATCTTTCTCTCCGTCTGCTCCCTCCATCCGTTCGGCCCTGTCTGCTCCCTCCATCCGTTCGGCCCTGTCTGCTCCCTCACTCCGTTCGGCCCTGTCTGCTCCCTCACTCCCCTGCCTCTCCTCTGCCTGTCTTCTCCTTTCCAATCATTAACTCCTGTCAGAGGCAGTGACAGCAACCAGCTTAACCCCCCCAACCCCCCCCCCCCCCCCCCCCCCCTCTCACTCTATCTGTTGCGCCAAACACTCAACCCGACCCCAAGGCCACCCCTAATCAAGTAACCTTCACAGCCAAGGCAAGGTACACACACACAGACACACACACACACACACACATGCATATTATCCATGTGGGACTGCGCTGATGAGCTACTAAATGTTACATAATGGGAAAATACTCAACTCTGAAGGACTCTGAAGACTTTGTTGAATCTCAAATGCTTGGTCAAAAGCTAAAAGTAGAAGTGATAAAATCATATGACCCACACATTGAGGTTTGTGTATTCCAAAAGTCCTTGGAAGGTCCCAGATAGGGAGACAGACAGACCGACAGACCGACAGACAGACAGACAGACAGACACACCCTTGATGCATTACAGATGCCCCTCTCTACTGTTTCACACTTCCCATCTATCGTTCTATTCCTGTTCCACCTCCTTCCTTCTTTTCATCTATCGTTCCACTCCTTCTGTTCCAGCTCTGTCTTCCTTTCCAGCTGTGCTATGTCAGTCTCAACCCTCCTTCCCGCCTTCCCTTCGTCTTTGCATTAGGGAGGCCTTGGAGAATCAACAGCTTAACCACACCTGTCTCAGCAAGGCTTCTTGAGTCTGATGCTACATGGTGTTCAAACTATAATGGTTTGTGCAACATAACTGGTTGGAAGGTAATGCACTCGACTGGAGCTCTACATTGCTTTGCGCTGTGAGTGACCAGTTTAATGTTTCTTGCCACAGCTTAGTCATTGATTCCGGGTTGGTTCTGATTGGTTCCGGCCCAGTAATACTAAGCTGTGGCAAGAAACATGAATGTGGTCACTCGCAGCACACAACAATGTAGCGCTCCAGTCTAGCGCATGACCTTCTATCTCAACAGCCTGGAGATACGGTCTCCGCTTGTCATTCCCGCTATACAAACTCTTCCTCGGCCCTCTCCACATAACTCACTGTGGTCTCTCTGATAGTCCAGGGCACACTAGTAGGATTGAGTATGGTTCTGTTTTTTTCTTTACACTGTTTTCTAAGAGCTCCTCACACACAAAGACTCAGCTGTACTAGTGGAGAAGGTTTCTCGTTGATACTGCCCATTTTCCAACCTTCACTATCTCTCCGGCAGAATGTATAGTGTATAGCCTCTGTTGTGTTCTGCTACATTCATAAGCCAGGGAGGGATGCTGCCAAATGAGAGCAGGCTACGATGTTATCTTCAACACGAGGTAGGGGAGGAGAGATTTACAAGGTTTGTTTATGTGAGACATGGCAGAAAGCCAAAATAACACCAGGTTTACTGTGAGTGTCTATAATTCTGCCATATATGAGCAAAACCGATGGCAGGCACCGCATTCCGTTGGTAGTACAGGATCTTTGCCTATTGGCTGCAAATATAACTGCTATCTTTGGCAGACCCCCCCCCTCTCTCTCTCTTCTTAAACCATCCCTTAAGAAACACTCTTAAATCATATTCAACAGTGAGATCCATATCAACAGTCCATCAGCAGATCATTAACACAACATGAATTTCTCAACCAGGGCTGCAAGTTGTCCATTTGAATCCATTTGTTGTCTTGTTTGCTGGGAGCGTTAGCTGTTGTCTATCTCCGGTCCAGGACGCTAAGTGCACATTCCCTGGACCAGAGCTAGCAAACACTATGTCAAGCAAGCCACTTTTATTCAATATTAGACAGGCCTCTTAGCATTTTGCTTGGTCAACTATACTGTACAGTAATGGTCCAAAAGCGACTGTGTATCACAATGGAACACAACTTCTGCGAATCCATCTCAAATACCATGGAGCTAAAACACACTTGATCCACGAGGAGCGGTAGGAAGGTTGAAAAAGAGTATCAGGCCCTATCTGAACCGGGTGAACTATGCAACAGTGCAGCTGGACAGTCTCCGCTGACCTGATTAAAAATGACCCTACTGTTCATTGTCCCCATAGACATATGTACAGCATGCACACACACGTGCACGTGCACGGACACACACACCCACCCACCCACACGTACACACCGGTGTTGCAACAGTGACTCCATCAATAGCCAGACTGTAGACTTGGAACACTTCACTGTCATTCTAAACATATTACTTTATTTGGATTCACAATGGCACAACGGGCCTTATTTGTCAGCCTTTTACCACAAAAGAACCGAATCTCCATACGGATGCTTGGCCTCGTGAACCTTCACCGGTCAGTGACCCGACTTCAAATCAACTTCAGTAAGAATGTTTCGCGAGCTGTTTTGATACACATGCACACATACACGCACGAAAAACACGCACACATACACACACAAACAAACACACGCACACATACATGCACAAACACACATACCTAAACCTTGATTTATGACAGTCTGACCACACCACAGCCTGAGGTCTCTCTCTCTTTCTATTCTTCCTTCCTCTCTCCCTCCCTCTCCTTTGGGATTCAACGGCACCCAGAGAGCCACAAATCTCCTCCTTTTCTCTTTCTTTCCTTTTTCTGTCCTCTCCCCCCTTCTCCCCTTCTCCCTGGCCAATTATGACATTCCAGGGAACCATCATTTGTTTTCTCTGCCAACCATTAGGTGTTAATTTAGTGCTAATCTGTAGAGCAACACAACCGCAAGGCAAACGTGTGTCCCCTCACTGTGTGGGTTTCAGACAGTCACGGGGTGTCCGTAATTACGCACACACACAAATGCACACACACATACACCCGCTGCGTTGTCTCATTAAGCCTTGAGGGGGCTCAAGGCTTTTTACAGTGTAAAATGAAGGTTCTGATACAGGTGTAATATATTAAGCACGGTCTATCTCACCTTGGCTTGTGATAACTACCTGACTGCAGGACATGCTGAAGGCCCATATTATGTTTAAAGGAAGAAGAGGGAGTACGGGTGGAGGTGGAGGGAGGGAGGGAGGGAGGGAGGGAGGGAGGGAGGGAGGGAGGGAGGGAGGGAGGGAGGGAGGGAGGGGTCATCCCCTCCTGCTGAGTGTGGAACAGGTAGAGACAGGTTTCTGGAACTACAGGAATGTGTGGTCATCTCAACTTCATACAGCTGGAGACGGCGGTCCCTCTGAACACACACACACAGACGGAAACACACACACACGGAAACACACACACGCACACAGATGCATATCACTGCTGTAAGAGAGTATTTGGGTAAGGTGTGCATAATGCTGCAACACCATGTGACTCCTCCTGCGTGTGTGTGTGTGTGTGAGTTCTTTTCTCTCCTCTGAGAGGTCGACACGTACACCCAGTCGCCACAACACTGACCATGTCACTGAGACATCGTAACCCAGTCAGAAGCTGACGTTGAACTTGGTTGTCATCACCCACTTATTCCACAGCCACAGACCATCATGTTGTAACAAAAGACCTGTCCTCTCCAGTCTTGTGCCTCATCCTCCTGGTGTTCAACATCTAAAACACACACACACGCACACACACACACCACACACACACACAAACTACCCCCTCTCCTCTAAACTCCCCCCCCCCCCCCCCCCCCCCCCCCCCCTTATTATCTGTTTCAACTCTCTATTATCCTTCACTCCACCTTCCCTTTATCCTCCTCCTCTTTCCTCTATTCTTCTCCCCCTCTCATCCTCCTCTCCATCCCTGTCTCCCTAGAGACAGACAGACTGGGACTGGCCATAACAGGTTGCTGCTGGCCTAATGTGTGACTCACCACACAGCAATGAACTGTGAGCTCTGTCTGTCGATTCAATCATCCCTCTTTTCCTCTCTTTCTTCTTCTCTTTGTGGACCTGCAGGCGTTGACACTTTAGTGTTAGACTCATAATTACACTAATAGGTGTGAGATAGAGGGGGGGTCCGATGACACACACACACACACACACACACACACACACACACACACACACACACACACACACACACACACACATGCACAAACTCACACACACACAAACACACTGTACTCTAGGCTCTAATTAGTGCAGGGTGGGGCAGGGTTCTGCGTGGTAATCGGTAATCATAACTCGGTTTAGGTCTGAGGACGTTCTTAGTGTGTGGTTCTCAGAGGGCAGTTAAGACAACCAGCAGTGCTCTTATATAGCCTAGCTGATGTTTTTAGTACTGTAATTGAAATGAAATCCTCACAGTTCTTTCCCACACCATAACCACTTAACCGTAGCCACTTCCGCCTACCCACTCTTAACCTGCTAAAGCCTGTTTCATTTTCATGTGACCCAACAAATAAACAAAACAGGTCTTTAGTAACAACGCACATGTGGCCAGCAGGGACCACTAGTGGGTCCTGAATTCAGTTTGGGAAGCCCTGTTTTAAAAGGTTCTATGGGGGAGGTGTGGGAAGGCTAGATCTGACCTGGGATGCATCCCAAATGGCAACAGACTCCGTCCTTTCTACCACTAAATTTCTCTAGGAAACTATTTTCCACCTTCTCCTCCCTCCTTAATCTTCCACCCTCTCCCTCCTCCCCTCTCTGCTGACAACTTTGTCAACCACTTTTGAAAAAAAGGTTGACGACGTCCGCTACTCATTCACTCAGCGTATTGAGTCCAATGGTCTCACTCACATGGAACTACCATACGACCTTGACCTCTTTCTCCCCTCTCTCTCCAGATGACATCCTGTGACTAGTGAGGTCTGGCCGCCTGACAACCTGCCTGCTCGACCCCATCCCTTCCTCCCTTCTCCAGAACATCTCTGGAGACCTTCTCCCATTCCTCACTTCCCTCAACTCATCCCTGACCACTGTCGCGTCCCCTCTGACTTCAAAAAGGCCCAAATTGCTCTCCTCCTCAAGAAACTAACACTAGACTCAACTGATGGCAAAAACTATAGACCTGTATCCCTTCTTTCTTTTCTTTCTAAAACACTGTATCTGCTGCATCTGATCAACTTTCTCGTTATCCCTCTAGGAACAATCTTCTTGACCCAAACCAGTCAGGCTTCAAGACGGGTCACTCGTCCGACTCTGATCTCCTCGCATGTACCATCAAACCCCTGCAACGTATTCAGAACACTGCAGCCCACCTGGTTTTTCACCTTCCCAAGTTCTGTCATGTCACCCCGCTCCTCCGCACACTCCACTGGCTTCCAGTTGAAGTGCGCATCCGCTACAAGACCGTGGTGCTTACATACGGAACAGCAAGAACACTCTGTTCTACCACCTCAGGTGTCTTAGCCCTCCCACCAGTACAGGAGGGCAGCTCCCGCTCAGCCCAGTCCATGTTCTTCTCTGTCCTGGCACCCCAATAGTGGAACCAGCTTCCCCCTGAAGCTAGGACAGCAGAGTCCCTGCCCATCTTCCGAAAGCATCTGAAACCCTACCTCTTCAAACAGTATCTTAAATAATACTCCTCTTCACATCGAACCCCGCACCCCCCAAAAAATTGTAAATACAGTACCAGTCAAAAGTTTGGACACACCTGCTCATTCAAGGGTTTTTCTTTATTTTTACTATTTTCTACATTGTATAATAATAGTGAAGACACCAAAACTATGAAAAAACACATATGGAATCACGTAGTCACCAAAAAAGTGTTAAACAAATCAAAAAAATATTTTATATTTGAGATTCTTCAAAGTAGGCCCCCTTTGTCTTGATGACAGCTTTGAACACTCTTTGCATTATCTCAATCAGTATCACTTGGAATGCTTTTCAAAAAGTCTTGAATGAGTTCCCATATACAGTATGCTGAGCACTTGTTGGCTGCTTTTCTTTCACTCTGCGGTCCAACTCTTCCCAAACCATCTCAATTGGGTTGAGGTCGGGTTATTGTGGAGGTCAGGTCATCTGATACAGCAACCCATCACTCTCCTTCTTGGTCAAATAGCCCTTACACAGCCGGGAGGTGTATTGGGTCATTGTACTGTTGAAAAACAAATGATAGTCCCACTAAGCTCAAACCAGATGGGGTAGCATATCGCTGCAGAATGCTGTAGTAGCCATGCTGGTTAAGTGCACCTTGAATTCTAAATAAATCACTGACAGTGTCGACAGCAAAGCACCCACACACCATTATACATCCTCCTCCATGCTTCACGGTGGGAACCACACATGCGGAGATCATCCGTTCACCTACTCTGTATCTCACAAAGACACGGCGGTTGGAACCAAAAATCTCAAATTTGGACTCATCAGACCAAACGACAGAATTCCACCGGTCTAATTTCCATTGGCCCAAGTAAGTCTCTTCTTATTATTGGTGTCCTTTAGTAGTGGGTTCTTTGCAGCAATTTGACCATGAAGGCCTGATTCACACAGTCTCCTCTGAACAGTTGATGCTGAGATGTGTCTGTTACTTGAACTCTGTGAAGCATTTATTTGGACTGCAATTTCTGAGGCTGGTAACTCCCATGAACTTATCCTCAGCAGCAGAGGTATCTCTGGGTCTTCCTTTCCTGTGATGGTTCTTATGAGAGACAGTTTCATCATAACGCTTGAGGGTCTTTGCGACTGCACTTTAAAGTTCGTGACATTTTACAGATTGACTGACCTTCATGTCTTAAAGTAATGATGGACTGTCGTTTCTCTTTGCTTATTTGAGCTGTTCTTGCCATAATATGGACTTTCACCAAATAGGGCTATCTTCTGTATACCACCCCTACCTTATCACAACACAAATGATTGGCTCCAACGCATTAAGAAGGAAAGAAATTCCACAAATTCACTTTTAACAAGGCACACCTGTTAATTAAAGTACATTCCAGAGGACTACCTCATGAAGCTGGTTGAGAGAATGCCAAGACTGTGCAAAGCTGCCATCAAGTCAAAGGGTGGCTACTTTGAAGAATCTCAAATATAAAACACTTTACTTTCTTTCTATGTACTTTATACGCCTGTGATATGTGTTTGTCCCACCTCGCTATCTTAAGATGAATGTAGGTCATTCTGGATGAGAGCGTCTGCTAAATGACAAAATGTAAATGTAAAAGGTACCCTATTCGCTACTTTTTACCAGGGCCCATTCTTTCTACCGCACTGCTTTCTTTGTTTGGTTCGACCACTCAATCACTATGGGCTGAACCACCAGGGCTTTGGATGAAAACATGGGCAGCACATGATGCCAAGAGCTCTTTTTATGGTGATAAACCAGTCAGGACACCCAGGACATCAGCATTCGATGTCCATCCATGTCTGAGGACGTCGGGAGATGAGGTGGGAACCAGCCACTAGGGGCAACAGTGTTACCTTCAAGTAGGTTTCTTTTTGGCGTTGTGGATGGGGACTTTGGACAGGAGTCAGCATCTGCCTCTGATTCCAAAGGTCGCAGATTCTAATCCAGCGATAGAAAGTTGTTTTAGTTCAGTTATGGCAAACCTTTCCCATTACCTTAACCATTTGGAGTTAATGACTAACCTTCAGATTCCGAGTTAATGCCTAAACTTAACCTTAAATGCTTCTAAATTTGACGTTTGCAACAACTTTGAGAAACATGGATGAATGTCTAATTCTGATGTGAGACTGTGAGAGCTGGTTGGATAAACACAGCAATATGTAAAGTGGTTCTATCTAAAGAAAGACAGGTTCTGTCCCCTGTGGGGGGTTGTTGCCTGTTCCCCTCTCCAAATAATCTGGAAATCTGCCTGAGCAGCAGAAGATTCTTCCCGAAAATCACGATATAAATTGGTCTTTCAGGAGCTGGCAGTGGAACAGGAAATGGTGCCCTCATGGCGGGTATTCTCTCTCTCTCTCACACACACACACACACACACACACACACACACACACACACACACACACACACACACACACACACACACACACACACACACACACACACACACACACACACACACACACACACACACACACACACACACACACACACACACACACACACACACACACACACACACACAGAAATGCACACATGCCCATAAAAACACACACACATACACAGACACA